>NC_133331.1:204195509-205395509 GCF_042186555.1 Aquarana catesbeiana | reverse complement strand
GAGGAATGGTGTAGGTTGTTTGTTACGAGCGTAGTAGGAAATCACAGTGATTGCTGTATCCATTATATAACCCATGAGTATCAGGTATCTACCTTCTGGGTCTTTAATTTCTGATGATAAGGTGAATGGTGTGGATCGGTGAAATGCAATTAGAGTTCCCCTTTGCTTGGTACAGGCAGAAGCCGTGTAAATTTGTTGATAAAAAGGAGAAATATATTTTGGAGTAGAATCTTTGGTGAAGTGTGTTTCTTGGAGGCATACTATGTGAGCCTTCTTGTTATGGAAAGTACGGAAGGCTTTGGTCCTTTTTTGAGGGACATTTATTCCCTGAACATTCAGGGAAAGTATATTCAGTGGTGCCATGGCAATAGATCAAATAGTTTTGACTTACTTTTTGTTATGCAGAGCTGACTGCGCAGATCAACCTGTGTGGACTGAAGAGATGAATAGATAGAAAAGAAACCAGTGAATTCTGGAGTAAAGAGTAAACAAAAAACATATGAGATTAGATGATACATTGTATAAATTATTTTTTGCAAGTAATCACAATTTACCCGTGAAAGAGAATAAATATCTCTCTCAGGGGAATAAGTGCCTTCGTCACACTCCCACATAATATGGTTGGGAGAATGAGGAGGGCTAATGGGGGTACACGGATCTTCCGCTTACAGGAGAGAAGTGCTATGTCAAAAGACATCAAAATGATGTTTCATTAATTGGAGTGCAGAATATAGTTTTTGTTGAAATTATTTATTCCAGGGTGGTTGTATATGGTTAGTCTTGCCCTAGGCTAAATAATTCAGTTAGAAAGGTACTGTTAATAACTTTGGTATTGATAAAGATAGTTTGAATTATTTGGGGATTTTAACCCTTTTAGAGTAAACAATTACATATTTTATTCATATGTAACTGTTTAGATATGTTAACTCATAAAATTGAGGTTGTATTGCTTCAGATTAGAATAAACAAAAACATAATTCTAGGAACTAGTTAGGTAATAATATATTTGTTTTAAGAAAAGAAAGAAAAAGCTTCCATTACTTCTGGATTATTGAACATATTTGTCCTAAAAAGTAATAAATCTATTGTTATTACCTGATAATATATAACTGAACAAGAATTTCCTCATTTCACTTATATATTCTAAGGCTATATGAATCAGAAGTAATAAGAAATATAACTGGAATGTAACATGATCCCACACAGTGTGTGACTATCAGAATGCAGTTACATTCAGTTATAAATATAGGTTTTTTATAGAGAACCATCTCTTAGTATAATAAATGAAGAGATATCAGGAATTAGGATGTCAGTCCATTGAATCTTCTTGGTCCATGGATGATGTGGCATAACGGCCTCTTTTGTGAGAATGATGATTCCCATTTTGTTCTGAAATTTTCTGGGTGCTGCCTGAAGGTGAAGATGATGCCATTCTTCTGCGTGTGGGAGTGTTGCTGCTTGTAAGTTCTGTCAGATTTAATTTTAAAAGGGTTTGTTGTAGTTCATCTGCTGATCTGCTTCTGTAAATTGTACCTTGGTAGTTAAATCTGACTAAAAAGGGGAAGCCCCATTGATACATAATGTTGTGGCGTTGCAGTTCCATTAGTTGGGGTTTCATGGATCGTCTTTTAGTAATAGTAAGTTGGGATAGGTCAGCAAAAATTTGATAATTGTGTCCTTGAAAATTAAGTTCCTTTTTTTCTCTTGCAGCAATTAGTATTTGTTCTTTCGTTCTGTAATAATGAAATTTGGTGATTATATCACGTGGGGGTCCATCTTTCTTTTTGGCTGTGAGGGCTCTGTGTACTCTGTCCAGTTCTAAACGTTCAATAGGGATATCTGGCTTTAGCTCTTGTAATAGAGCAGTAATAGTAGATTGCAGGTCTGTCACAGTTTCAGGTATTCCCCTTATGCGCAAGTTTGAACGTCTGGCTCTATTTTCGTAATCTTCGATTTCTTCCATTTTTATTTCTAAGGCTGCGGTGCGGTTTCCCAGCTCTCTTATTTCTTTGGTTAGGCTTTTTGTTATTTGGTCTGAGGTTTGTTTTAAAGCCTTATGAAGCATCTTTTCAAATTGTAATAATATTACTGGGGATACTGAGGAGGCTTGTGGAGAAGTTTGTGAGAGGATTTGTTCTGTATCTGACTCAAATGGAGAGTCTTGCTGTGATATTTTCTGTCTGTGAGAGCGCCCTGATGCTGTATCTTGTGAGGTGACTGGAGCTGCTTCAGCTGCAGTGAGTGCCTGTGAGCTCTTTGTGAGGTGATTTTTATTTCTGCCACGGTTTCCTCCCAGTACCATATTTCCTGCCCAAACTTTCACAGTTTGTTCCCTGGGGCAAAAAGGTTCAAATGGATACCTTTTGAGCCTGCAGGCTCCGCTTTGTCCTTCTCTTCTCTCCTCAGCGGTGTGGAGCTCTAACAATGCATGTCTGCTCCGCTAGGCTCCGCCTCCTGCCCCCCCTGTCCATTTTTTTTTTTTCATACACTTAGAATGAATTTTAAATTGCTAGCTCACTTGGGGGTTAACTCAAACATCAGTAAAATAAACAGTATAGTCTACACTACATTATACAGTATACAGTATATTATAATTAACCACTTCACCCCCGGAACCAGAGCATTTTTTGCGATTCGGCACTGCGTCGCTTTAGCTGACAATTGCACAGTCATGCGACGTTGTACCCAAACAAAATTGATGTCCTTTTTTTCCCCACAAATAGAGCTTTCTTTTGATGGTATTTGATCACCTCTGCGGTTTTTATTTTTTGCGCTATAAACAAAAATTTTGAAAAAAGCAGTATTTTTAACTTCTTGCTATAATAAATATCCCCCACAAATAAATAAAAAAACGAATTTCTTCCACAGTTTAGGCCGATATGTATTCTTCTACATATTTTTGTGAGGCGGCAAATTCAAAGGGACGTACAGGTACGCCCATTTGCTTGCCTGTGCCTTTCTGCCGATGTCCATCTGTGTGCGGTCAAGTGGTTAAAGTGGTTCTTCGCCCTGTTTGCAAAAAATTAAAAGTCAGCAGCTACAAATACTGTAGCTGCTGACTTTTAATAAAAGGACACTTACCTGTCCAGGGATCCAGCGTCATCCTCACCCGAACCGGCTCCTCGCCAGTCTTTGGGTCCGTGGCGCCAACATGTTTACGGTGGGCAGCTGGCTGTGATTACTTGCAGCTTTACAGCGAGCTTCCCACTTGTGCATGTGCGAGCCGCGCTGCGCTTTGTGAATGGTCTTCAGCCTTCTGGGACCTGTGACATGTCCCAGTGTTCCCAAAAGTTGGGGGGGGGGACGTCCGGTGGCTCCCTATGGCAAAGTGGAAGTGGGTACCTGTAAAGGCCAGGTAACTGCTGCCCTCCCCCCAAAAAAGTGGCAAAATTAAAAGAGGAGGGGGAAGAGGAGGGCATAAAGTGGAACTTTCCCATTAAGGGGAAGTGCTGCTTTATTGTGGAACATTGCCTTAAAATGTAAAATTTGTGAGGAGGAAGGTTTTTTTGTTTTTGATTTTTTTGTAAACGAGACTTGAGCCTGATTGATTTAGTAAATGGGTTGAGAATCTTTATACAATATACAGGTATTTTATGAAGATTCACTTCTATTATCCAATCATATAAAAAGCAAATTCCTGTTTATTTCATCTGCAGATGATTGGATAATTGATGCATTTATTCATACAATTTATTGTGTGAAGATTCTCCACTCCTTTAGAAGATGAGCTCCAACTAGATCTCTTCTGAAATAAAAGCTTCTTACCTTCCTGTTTACAGCTCAGTGTACATTCTCGGAAACAAAAAAGGAAGAGTGCAATAAAGGTCTAAAGTACAGGATTTATTAATACACATAAATACAAAAAAAAAATAAGGCTAAAAGATTGCAGTCACAAAGCACTGAGCTCAGAGGGGGTATTGGCTCCAAGGTGAAAGTACATGCTCATTCAGTGAGTCCAGTTTCGGCAGAGAGATGATCACTCAGTGTGCACCAGCTGACAGCTACACAGATCAAACCCTCCCGCCTCCTGTCTTATGATATCGGCACATGATCACACCTGTGTACCGCACCTGAGCACCAGTTGGGCATTTTTTCAGTGTACATTCTCGGCATGTCTTGGTACCGGGCTGAATGGCGGTATGTAATGAATTTAGTTCTGCTTTAACAAACACTGCCTTTAAGGAACTGAAAATCAGACTTAAAAGAAAAACGTTTAAAATTACTACTTGCTCATGTATCTTGTAATAGGAGAGCAACAAATTTAAATTTCAGTAACTGACACTCTGTCATGCTTTGTGTTAAACTGCACCAAGATGAGTTTAGTCTGTGTAATCTCTAAAATGATAACAGGGTTATATTTGGTCGTTTTAGACAAAGTCATGATTTGTGGAATTCTTTATTTTAATTTTCTTCTCAATGAATTTTTAAAATGCTACAACAATTTTTTTTTTTTAACTTTATTATATTATGTACTATTATATACCCTGCAATAGTTCCTGACTCAATTGCTGCCAACCTTAGAGTTCTGGGCATTTCCGTTTATGTTTGGGTATTTTCAGTTCTCCTTCTATGGCTACCAACCTGTAACTCAGCATCCCAAATCACAGAACAGCCTAATGCCCTGTAACCTACTGAAGCCTAACGTTGCTGATTGTGTGCTGTGTAGGGATTTGCATTGATTTTAGATTAAATTCATTTTCATCTGGCCTAAATCTCATTTGGCCAGAATGGCCTGTAGAATTGTTCCATATGAAAAGAGTAGGTGATGCAGATAATGTATCGAACAAAGCCCTAAAAGTTAATTACAGTTGTACTGTGCAATAAATAATACTAAACAGTGAGGGAAGGCTTATCAATGTGGAGCTCGCTTATTCTAATCACATGTATCACACACACAGTACAGCACATCCTTGGGTTTAGCAGGATTTTAGCTGCAAATATTGCCTATGTTTGAAGTGCATAATATTTTAAAACTTGTAATTTTAGGGAGTTAACTTCTGTATAAAGGTAAAAGTACAGAAAATGAGGAAATTTGAAAGTTCATTTACTTATGGTTGGTAGTCATGAGGTTTGCTCAAAGCAGTAGGCTTTGAGATAGATGACTGGTAAATCCAGTTTAACAATAACTTATTTGTCATGAGAAGATGGTCTAATTAGGTCTAATTATGCCACTGTTGTCATTTGACTTTATAGAGAAAGCAACTTGGGAATAAACAAGCAGAGAGGGAGAGAGCGAGAGAGATCATGTGCTGGCAGCCTTGTAAGTAAAAAGGTATATATTTTTTGGAGTGGCCGCAAAGTTCAACATTTTTGATAGATACTTGCTTAAACTTTATAAGTTCTGGACATGCTAGGATTTTTTTCAGATAATTTTTCTTAGCTCCCTCTCTCCCTTCACAGCAGTGCCCTAGCCCCCTTCACATCAACTCACCTTCCCTTCACAGAAGCGTCCCAAACCTCTTCACATCAACTTCCACCTTCACAGCAGTGTCCTAGCCACCTCTTCACAATAACTCTCCCTTCCCGTCACAGCAGCATCTGAACCCCCTTCACATCAAACCCCCCTTTCCTTTAAAGCAGTTTTTCTAGCCCCCTTCACAACAATCCCCTCCCCACTTCACAGTAGTGTCCTAACCTCTTAACATCAAGGGAGGGAGGGCGGGAGCTGCCCAACTTTTTATTTTAGCAAGCTGGTAATTGGTTGCTAGGACCACCCTGCATCCTAGCAACCAATTACCCACTTCTTAACTTGCAATCCAGCATTGCTGTGCCTCCCACCTGCTGTGAGAATCACAGTAGCAGCAGGAAAGAACTGGCAGAGGGATCTACGGGGATCTATAGGACACCACCATTTAGTGATACCTGTTTTACCGGGACTGCAGAAGGCTTATACCAGGTCAAATTCAGGTACTTACAATGCTTGTATTTAAAGCGGTGTTCCGCCCAAAAAAAAATTAAAAGCCAGCAGCTACACATACTGCAGCTGCTGGCTTTTAACAATAGAACACTTACCTGTCCTGGAGTCCAGCGATGTTTCCATCAGCTGTCGGGTGCTGCCACCGCCATTGCGTGTAAGGGTACCCGGTAGTGTAGCCTTACGACTTCACGCCGGGAGCTCTACTGCACATGTGTGAGGCCCCGCTCCTCTCTCCTACTGGCCCCGCGACAGGGAGAGGAGGAGGAAGGAGGAGGGAGACCTGCGGTTATGTCACGGGCTGCGGTCCGGACTCCCGGAAGTGGGAACAGCGTACCTGTCTAAGACAGATATCCTGCCCCCCCCCCACGAAATGTGGAGAGAAGACAAATGAGCGGAAGTTCTACTTTTGGGTGGAACTCCGCTTTAATAAAAAATACATTTAATGATGCATTAATGAATCCAGAGCTGCATGAACGTGTGCCGTTCATAACTGCCTGGAGTTCAATTTTAAGGCTTGAGAGCAGGGAAGGTTATGCAGGATCAGCAGGAAGGGTCAGCTTAATGGTCTGTGGTGAAAAGTCAGGGACAAGCAAGAAACCACCAAGACCTCCAGGAGTGCAGTGCTAGCGCCTGTGAGCACTAGAGAGGAATGGGAGATCACTGGGGTCTAAAGCATCGAGTGATACATTTTCCACAAAAGTTTTTATTACAGAAAAAATTAGGACAAATATAGAACACGGATAGTCATATATACGTGTACAAAAAACATACTCCCCCCCCGAGATTCACGGGGAGATGGATTGGCCCCAGCTTAAGAAGCAAAGCAAACAGGGATATTCCTGAAAGGAGGGGAAATCTGAAGTTCAGAATCATTACTACAATTAATACCAATGCAAGTTGAGGTGGGATCTAATCATAGAGTAGGACTGTTTGGTTGCTGGGTTGCTGGGTAGGGGAAGTTGTCAAGCAGGAGTATTCTGCGGTCACCAGAAATTGAGTCCAGCAGACTGATTTGGTAGAGAATTTCATAGGAGAGTCTCAGGCTATACAGATCAGATCCTCCATTTCAGCTATTTTAAAGGATCTTAGTGAGCCATTCCTTAATTGTAGGGGGGGTTGGAGGGTACCCCAATGGGTTGAGCTGCACAGTTTTGCAGCATTGACCATGTGCATGGCCAGGGATTTGAAGTAGGTTTTATGTGGTAAGGAGGAGTGGTGTAGGAGAAATTGAGCTGGGGTGTAAACTAAGTTGTAGTTTGTCACCAGAGAGATAATGTGGTGCACCTCGGACCAAAAGGCTTGGAGGTATGGGCACAACCACCAGATATGTAGTAGCATCCTGTGGTCAGTTTGACATCTCCACCAAGTCTCAGGGAGTTCTGGCAGAATTTGTGTAAAGTTCGTTATCAACGCACCTGGATTTTATATCTATTTTCTTAGGTTGACACACTAATTGAGCAATTGTGAATGTTTAGGTGTATACGTTCCCAGTCCCCTGGCAGAAGGGGGAGAAAGTGGTCCTTCTCCCATGGCACCCAGGCGGCACCACCGTTTGGAGGTTTGCCTGCAAACAGCAATGAGTGGATTGTAGAAATCAGGTAGCGTTGGGGAGCATTCCTTGAGTAGATAGCCTTGATCGGAGTTAGGGATCTAGAGATTGAGGGTCCTCTATCCAGAGAGCGTAGATAGTGTGAGAGAAGTAGATGGGTCTGGGGGGGGGGGGGGGGGGGCAAAAAACATCAGTGCATGCCAGAGGGGAAGTCAGGGTTAAACCAGAGTGGAGTGAGAGGGTCCGGGGTGGATGACAAAGAGGTAGTTTTGCAAACGTCACTGAAACAACGTAAGGTAGGTCCAAAGAGTGGATGTAAGCGTAGCTCAGTCAAAGAGGCAGGGGAACAGCCAAGGCAGGGAATTCAGAGATAGTGAAGTGAAAGAAGCCTCCAACTTTACACAGTCTTTGAGTTTATCTTGCACATTCCAATCTATAATTCTTGAGAGATGGCAGGCGCAATAATAATTTCAGAGGTCCAGCCAGATATCTTAGAGTGTTACTAAACCGAGGACCCTGCATTCATTATATCTGGTCTCCCACAATACACAAAACATGGAAATGCGATGTAGAGTAAATATAATCTGCTAAGTACCTTTTCTCAACAGCAGTATATACAGTAGCAGTCTTGTGACTTCTATCAGTGTCTGGTTAAAGCTTGTAGGAGGAGTTTTAATTCTACTGTCCTATGAGGCTGCAGGACCCCTGACCCTCTGTCTGGACCGTGCTGATTGGCCCTATGCTGATCACATGCACTCTCCCAAGAAAAGAAAAGAAAAACGCTCTAGTAATATACACCAAACTGAGCATGAGCAGCTTGCCCCCAAGGCTCTGACTTATCAGAAAATGGTTTGGGGACAATGGAAAAAGGGGAGAATCAGAGAAGACAGGATCAAACAGCCTTTTTACACAATGCGGAGGATTAACCCCTTAGGTTCCACAGTGAGTATAACAAGCATGCTTTACTGCATATACAGATTGATTTTACTGTTGTGGGTTTAGTAATACTTTAACTATTGATAAACTACTGAACATTATAACCATTCTTGAATATTGTAACAAAAACTAGAACATGCATCACTGACAAAACTACAATTATAGCAGGGCACTTGACTCACATTCTGCACAGATCTAAAGGAACCTATCTGTAAATGCCCCATTGTTTCTACAAAACTCCCTTCCATGGTTACTGACAACATGTAAGTCAACAGCTTCTGCATTGTGTATAGTGCCCCTCTGAATCATTTTGGTGGCAGTGCTTCTGAAGCCTAAGACTGTTGGCTGTTGAGGAGGTGCTGGAGACCTTACTGGAGTGCAATGTATTTCAAGACCACTAGGAGCAGAGTGCTAGCTCTTGTGAACATTGGAGAGAGACGTGTGACTGGAGGTCAATGGGGTCTGAAGCATTGAGTGATATACTTCTTTAGGAAAGTTTAGTTCTTTCCTCAAACATAGACATCTTAACTTTTGATAGGCTACTGAACATTATAACAATTCATTCCTGAAAATTGTAACAAGAACTAGAAAATACATCATTGACAAAAATCATATGTAGCAGAGCACTTGACCCATATTGTTCCCATATCTACAGTAGAGGGACATATGAATACATTTCATTGTATATAGAGCCCAACTGGAACATTTTGACTTTTCAATAAATCACTTTATCAGTGGTAGCCAGTGTCTACCTGTATAAATAGCACTTTATCAGGCTGTCAGGTTTTGGAGGAGTAGTGGGGTGTCCTTGCTGCTAGCAAATAGGGATGAGCCAAACACCCCCCCCCCCCCCCAGCATGTTACCAGGCCCTTTGGGTCTGGTATGGATATTAAGGGGAACCCCGCACCCAAATAAAAAAAAAAAAGGCGTGGGGCCCCCCAGGCCCTATATACTCTGAACAGCAGCAGTGTACAGGCGGTCCCCGGGTTAGAAACAAGATAGGGACTGTAGGGTTGTTCTTAAGTTGAATCTGTTTGTAATTTGGAACAGGTACATTTTGTAAGTGTAGCTCCAGCCAAAAAATCTATTTTTAAGCTTTTTGGATAACATAGGGAATGGTTATCATCACCCCTGTAACATTTGTTTTGCTGTCTGTGCCACTGTTCAGAAGATTTCACCTCACTTTCTGTCCCAATGACAATTGGATGTAAAAAATTTTGGGTTATTAGGGAAACAAGGATTGGTGATAAAGCATCAGTGGAGACACCTTTTTCCCATATTAACTCTTACAGGAGAGAATTTCCCTTCCTAGGGGTAGATTTCCTCTCACTTCCTGGTGTCTGCCTCCGTTTGTAAGTAGGAGTCGTTTGTAAGTTTGTTTGAAAATAGGGGACCGCCTGTATATACTATACGGCCTGCCCTATACACTCTGCGGAAAATTGGGCCTTAGGTGTTGGTGGTACCAGAACACTGTAAGCCGTCACAGTTACTCTTGGTGGGTGCTGGAACGGGCCTGCTGTGAAATTTTATATCAATAATTGTAATTACACGCCCCTGTTATACAGGTGCATAGAAATTGGGCCTTAGGCGGTGGTGGTGGTGGCACAACACTGTAAAGCCTCACAGATACTTTTGTTGAGCGCAGGAACAGGCCTTGCTGTGAAATATTAGATCAAAAATTGTAATTACACGCCGCTGTTAAACAGGGGCAGAAAAATTGGGCCTTAGGCAGTGGTGGTGTTGCCCTGAACTGAAAATATTCCTAGAAGCTATCATCATGAAGATTGAGGAGTAATAGGATAGTCAGTCAGCATAATAGGATAGTCACTCAGCATATGCAGTCTTCAAGGGATCCCACATCCATAGAAAAATCAATCGTTTACATCAGCATCAGGTGCTTGGTAGCTGGTGATCCAAGACTGATTCATTTTTATGAATGTGAGCCGATCAACAGAGTCTTTGGACAGGCGCACTCTGTGATTGGTTACAAAGCCTCCAGCAGCACTGAATGTGCGTTCAGAAAGAACGCTGGATGCAGGACAGGCCAGTAGCTCAATTGCATATTGAGCAAGCTCTGGCCAGTGGTCCATCCTCAAGACCCAGTAACCCCCAGTGGATGTTCTGGTGGAAAGATCTCCAAATCTGATCTTGCCCCTAGATATTCCTGCACCATGTAATTCAGACGCTGGCGATGGTTGCTGGAACCAATCAGACCTGGGCGCTGAGGACTGAAGAATTGTCTGAAGGCATCGGTCAGCTGGCCACCTTCTCCACTGCTCTTTCTGTGACTGAACGAAGCCTCAGCAACACGTTGTCCAGCACCAGGAAATTGTAACCTCCCAGGCTCTGGAAACGTATTGCACAAACCTTTCTGCAAGGCCTCCCGGAGATGTTTCATCCTCTGCTCCCTCTGTGAAGGCTGGATAAGTTCTGCAACCTAACCCTTGTAACATGGATCAAGAAGGGTTGCCAGCCAGTAATGATCCCTCTCCTTGATACCACAAACCCTAGGGTCCTTTTGCAGGCTTTGCAGGATCAGGGAGGCCATGCAGCGTAAGTTTGCAGAGGCATTCGATCCTGAGTCCTCTGGGTCACTAAGGATCACATGATTCTCAACCACCTCCTCCCAGCCACATACAACTATGGGTTTCTGGGGACTGCAAACGATCCCTTGAAGACTGCTGCTGATGCTGAGTGTTATCCTCCACCTCCATGCTGACACAATCCTCCTCCTCCTCTTCTTCTTCCTGTGTGATCGGCGGGCCTGCAGGAATACTAGTATCTGGATAAAGGGGGCCTTGAGAGGTAAGGAAGTCCTCCTCTTCCTCCCGCTGTTCTGCCTCAAGTGCCCTGTCCATTATTCCATGAAGCGTGTGCTCCAACAGGAAGACAAGAGGGACAGTATCACTGATGCATGCACAGTCACTGCTCCACATCCTCATGGCCTCCTCAAATGGTGACAGGACAGTGCATGCATCCTTGATCAGTAGCCACTGGTGTGGCGAAAAAAAGCCAAGCTCCCCTGACCTTGTCCTGGTGCCATACTCACATAGGTACTCTTTGATGGCCCTCTGCTGCGTGTGTGTGCAGCTGCTGCAGCATTGCCAACGTTGAGTTCCAACTGGTGGGCATGTCAAAAATGAGGCGGTTCTTGGGAAGGTTGCATTCTCTTTGAATGTCAGCCAGCCGAGCAATGGCATTATATGACTGTTGGAAATGACCACAGACTTTCCTGACCTGCCTCAGGAGATCCTGTAAGTGAGGGTACCTGCTCAAGAACTGCTGCACCACCAAATTCAGGACATGAGCCAAACAGGGAACATGGGTCAAGTGTCCCTGTCGGAGGGCGGAGAGGAGGTTGGTGCCATTGTCGCATACAACCATTCCTGGCTGAAGCTGGCGTGGTGTCAACCACCTCTGAGCCTGCCCCTGCAGAGCTACCAGAATCTCTGCCCCAGTGTGGCTCCTGTCTCCTAAGTAGACCAACTCAAGCACCGCATGGCATCTTTTTGCCTGAGTGCTTGCGTAGCCCCTTGAACACCTACGGAGAACCGCTGGTTCAGAGGAGAAATCTGCAGAGGAAGAGGCCATAGAGGAATAAGAAGAGGAGGGGGTGGAGGAGAGAGCTGTGGCAGAATCATATATTATATCCACTGTATCCAGTTTAGTTATATCTGACTGCAGTCCATTTCTGGTGTACTGTTTCTAATATACTTCAGGCAGGCAGGTTATTCAGTGCATTTAATATATATATATATATACAGACAGTCTTGTGTGTATATATGTATAAATATATATATATATATATATATATATATATATATATATATCCCTGTATCCAGTTTAGCTATATCTGACTAAAGGCCGTTCCTGGTGTACTTTTTCTAATATACTTCAGGCGGTGTACACAGTACACAGTACTGTGCACCCATAGGGCATTTTCTACTTTTCTGGTGGTGTACACAGTACACCCATAGTTGTTATTACACTCCTGTTGGTGTACACAGTACCGTGCACCCATAGTGCAGTTGCTACTACTTTTCTGGTGGTGTACACAATACAGTACACCCATAGTTGTTATTACACTTCTGTTGGTGTACACAGTACCGTGCACCCCTAGTGGAGTTGCTACTACTTTTCTGGTGGTGTACACAGTACACAATACATACAGTGCAACCATAGTTGTTATTAAACTTCTGGTGGTGTACACAGTACCGTGCACCCCTAGTGCAGTTTCTACTACTTTCCTGGTGATGTACAAAATACATACAGTGCACCCATAGTTGTTATTACACTTCTGTTGGTGTACACAGTACCGTGCACCCCTAGTGCAGTTGCTACTACTTTTCTGGTGGTGTACACAATACAGTACACCCATAGTTGTTATTACACTTCTGTTGGTGCACAGTACACAGTACCGTGCACCCCTAGTGCAGTTGCTACTACTTTTCTGATGGTGTACACAGTACACAAAATATACAGTGCACCCATAGTTGCTATTAGACTTCTGGTGGTATACACAATACCATTCACCCCTAGTGCAGTTTCTACTACTTTTCTGGTGGTGTACACAATACAGTACACCCATAGTTGTTATTACACTTCTGTTGGTGTACACAGTACCGTGCACCCATAGTGCAGTTGCTAGTGGTACTACTTTTCTGGTGGTGTACACAGTACACAATACATACAGTGCACCCATAGTTGTTATTAAACTTCTGTTGGTGCAAACAGTACCGTGCACCCCTAGTGCAGTTGCTACTACTTTCCTGGTGGTGTACACAATACGTAAAGTGCACCCATAGTTGTTATTACACTTCTGTTGTTGTACACAGTACCGTGCACCCCTGGTACAGTTTCTACTACTTTTCTGGTGGTGTACACAGTACACAATACTTACAGTGAACCCATAGTTTCTATTAGACTTCTGGTGGTGTACACAATACCGTTCACCCCTAGTGCAGTTGCTACTACTTTTCTGGTGGTGTACACAATACAGTACACCCATAGTTGTTATTACACTTCTGTCAGTGTACACTGTACCGTGCACCCCTAGTGCAGTTGCTACTACTTTTCTGGTGGTGTACACAATACATACAGTTCACCCATAGTTGTTATTAAACTTCTGTTGATGTACACAGTACCGTGCACCCCTAGTGCAGTTGCTACTACTTTCCTGTTGGTGTACACAATACATACAGTTCACCCATAGTTGTTATTACACTTCTGTTGGTGTACACAGTACCGTGCACCCCTAGTGCAGTTGCTACTACTTTTCTGGTGGTGTACACAGTACACAATACTGACAGTGCACCCATAGTTGTTGTTATTACACTTCTGTTGGTGTACACAGTACACAATACAGTATAGTGTGGTTTTGCTAAACAAAATTTACAGCATGTCCAGAAAGTCACCAAGGAGAGGCAGATGCTCACAGGCCACTAAAAGAGGGCAAGCAGGCTCTGTGTCTACAATCGACAGTGCTGGTCGTGGACACGGAGCATCCTCAGCACGTGGCCATGGGGCACACTTGTCCTTTTTTTCTGCAGCTGGCTGTGTTATTGAGGCACAACATACAGAAGAGTTGGTGGAATGGATAACAAAGCCCTCCTCATCCTCATCCTCTGTCACCCAGGCTCAGAGTAGTTTGCCTGCCAATGCAGCTGCCAAAGTGGCCTAGTCCATCGGCTCCATGTCAACAGTCACTCCTTCCCTAGCCCCACCATCATGCACGGAGGAGTCCCTGAACTATTCGACCACAGTGATAGGTACATGCTGCAGGAGGATACGCAGCGATTTGAAGGCTACGATGATGGTACCCACGTTGAGGAAGGGAGTAACGTGAGCCTAGAGAGAGGGGTGCCCAAGAAGGTCAAGAAACTGGCAGTCATGTTCCCCGAGCTGCAGCATACTGCCAAGTTTGCTTCAGTGACGAGGAGGGAGGGGATGATGAGGTCACTGACTCTACTTGGGTGGCTGATAGAAGAGAGGAGGAGGAGGCAAATCTCCAACGAGGCAGGATGCACTCCAGGGGGCAGCTTAAGGGCAGCCACCCTGTTGTATCACACCACAGAGCTAAGCAGGTGCAGGGCACTGCTGACTCCCCACATATTTTGAACAGTTTTTTGGTGTGGGCCTTTTTTGACACATGTGCAGCAGATTGCACCGTTGCTGTTTGCAACATATGTCTGAAGCGTATCAAGCGTGGCCAAAACAGCAGCCATTTGGGCACCACATGCTTGACCAGACAAATGACAACCTCCTATGCAGTCAGTTGGCAACAGCACTTAAAAGACCCACATCAAAGAACAAGGCGGACCTCTCCTTGATCCTCATCAGCTGGGATCTCCAACCCCACATACCTCCAGTCCTCAGAAACCTGCACTGAGAGGAATGAAGGTATAGAAATAGGTGTCCCAAGTACTTGCGGCCAATGTGCTAGCGGTACACCAACATCGGATTTTAGCAGGCAAATTTCCCTACTTCAGTTGCTAAACCATCAATAAAAATTTGGTCCCAGCCATCCACATGTTCAGCGTCTGAATGCTAGCTTGGCCAATTTGCTAGCACTGCAACTGCTGCCTTTTCAGCTGGTAGACTCTGCCCCCTTTCGTGAATTTGTGGATATATATATATATATATATATATATATATGAGATTGTCTGTATATATATATATATATATATATATATATATATATATATATATATATATATTAAATACACTGCAGCTAACTGAATAACCTGCCTGCCTGAAGTATATTAGAAACAGTACATCAGGAATGGACTGCAGTCAGATATAGCTAAACTGGATACAGTGGAGATATATATATATATATATATATATATATATATATATATATATATATATATATATATATACACGAGACTGTCTGTATATATATATATATATATATATATATTAAATACACTGCAGCTAACTGAAAAACCTGCCTGCCTGCTCAATCTAAATGACACTCTCTCTCCGTCCACGCCAACAACACACTACACTGGGCCGACGTGCAGGCAGCCTTATATAGTGTGGGGCGTGGACTTAGTCCCCCTAAACCATGATTGGCAAACGGCACCCTGCCTTTGGCCAATTATGGCTCTCTTAGCTGATGGCGCTGGGATTGGCCAAAGCATGCAGTTCATGGTGCATGCTTTGGCCAATCATCACACAGCAATGCACTGTGCTCCCGCAGTGCACTATGGGCCGTTACACGCCGCTCGAATTTGGCGCGAACGGCCCATAATGTTCGGTTTTCGACGAATGGGCGAACTGCCAATGTTCAAGTCGAACTCATGTTCGACCCAGAAAGCTCATCCTTACTAGCAAAGTATTCTGCCTTACTATAAGGGAAATCTTGCCTAACTCGTGTATTCAGGATGCCCCCACAAGTTAAACATAAAGGCCTTAGAAAATATAAGCTCTAGAACAAGCACTGGTCTTCCACTGTGGAAAATATCATTAGAAGTTCTTATTCAGCTGCCAACTTGGCTATTTATGATCCTTTAGCTTTCATTTCTCCTTGACAGTTCGGAAGCTGAATATCAAACGCTGGACTTGATTAACTTTAGAAAAATGGAGTCCTCTGTCTGCTGATCAATAGCTTTTGTTGTCTAGCAGTGCCATAAATTCACTAAGCAATTTGTAGAAAAGATCCTACAAGACCTGGCAGGTACCTGGCTTTGTCCAAGAGACTTGCTTTCTAGATTTTAACCCTTTAAGCATCCATGGGGTTATTTCAGTAATTTAGATTACATATCTCATTTAAGTATGGACAAATTGTTTGTTTTGTTAGGTACAGAGATGGACATAATTTGTTAAAGGAAACTTGTACTGAAGAAAATATGGGACTGTGCTTGGTGATGTGCTTTTCCAAATTTAAACCATTTACCTTGCGAGCTCTGGCTTTGGAACAAGCATGCAAATTAGAAAGTCAGATAGAAGTTAGGACTCCTGATGTAAGGAAGTGTTAACGCATGAGTCAGGCAACTTGCATTTTCATAAGCAGAGGTCAATACTGACAGCCTTCAAATTTTCTATGAACTGATTTTCTGTCACAAAATTAAAAAGTACTAAAAAAAGTCACTTTTAAAGAGATATAATACTTACCTGTGCCATGGCCTCTGCTGACAACCTGCGCTGTCTTTAAGAACTATGGTGCCCTAAGAAACCTCTCATTTGAAACACTTCCAGGAGTGTTGAATGCCCAGCCCCCCACTTCCAGCGGCCCCTACGCCATTACATTGTCCTGCAGTGATGTAAAGGCCAACAGAAGAAACCATGATGCTTGGCAGAGGACCAGAAATTCAACATGATTCTTTTTTAGAGCGCTGGAATCCCTATTGACTTAAATGAAGCATATACTGAGAATCTCCAGTCTAAAGCCCCATACACACTATCAGATTTTCTGCTGATTTTTTCCTTCAGATTTACCAAAACCATATAATATGAGGTCAAACCTTATGAGTTTCAATTTGTATGCAATCAGGCAGGCCCTTGCACTACAAGGTTTTGGTAAATCTGAAGACAAAAATCAGCAGAAAATCTGATAGTGTGTATGGGGCTTTAGATATACAGCCCTATTGAAATAAATGTGAACGCAGGTGTGGAAAGTGGTGTAAACGCTTCATTGTTGTTGCAACACTACGGTAAGTAGGGAGCTGGGTGGTAGGAGAATTTAGTGCAATTTATGCCGCGTACACACGGTCGGACTTTTCGTCTACAAAAGTCCGACAGCCTGTCCGACAGACTTCCTGCGGACTTTCGGCGGACTTGCAGCAGACTTTCTAACGAACGGACTTGCCTACACACGACCACACAAAAGTCCGACGGATTCGTACGTGATGACGTACACCGGACTAAAATAAGGAAGTTCATAGCCAGTAGCCAATAGCTGCCCTAGCATGGGTTTTTGTCCGTCGGACTAGCACACAGACGAGCGGATTTCGGGGTCCGTCGTAGTTACGACGTAAAGATTTGAAGCATGTTTCAAATCTAAAGTCCGTCGGATTTGAGGCTGAAAAAGTCTGCTGAAAGTCCGGAGAAGCCCACACACGATCGGATTACCAGCCAGCTTTAGTCCGTCGGCGTCCGTTGGACTTTTGTAGACGAAAAGTCCGACCGTGTGTACGCGGCATTAGTTTCAAAGTTTAGTTAAAAGTACACCTGTACATAAAAAATTCGAATTTTTGTAAACCTGAATGGATGGTTTAAGTAACTAAAGTTTATATGTGGCTTTAATAAATCATTGCATAAGTGTCAGCAAATGCTTGTCCAGCAGACTATCATATTCAGCTGACACTGTAGCTGCGGAGATCACTTAGCTATTTATAAAAATTGGATAAGTACATGGTAAGTAGAAATGACTTGGATAAATGTACTGCTTTGACCAATTAAGGTTTTACCTTATCTAAGACCTCTTGCCATAACTTCCATTTGTTTAAAGTGTTGATGGCAATGGCTACATGTGTTAAATGATGTTTATGTCGTCATTAAATGCCTCAATATTAAGTGATTTTGTGCATGTTCACTAAACGTGCAAAAAAGTGAGAGTCATGTTTGTGACAAAATGCCTGCTTAAAACCACAAATATCAAGGCTTATAAAAGGTGCATGAGCTTCTTTGCCCCATTCGTTGCACATAGAGCCACCCACTGAAATAAGCGGCCTGCTCTGTGCATGCAGTGCAACAACATGCAAGAAAAAAATGCATATTCACGACACAGGCCTCATGCATAATGTAAATGGGGCCTAACTGTCTCAATTCGATAGGTAATGTGCATTGTAAAGTGTAGCAATTCTTGATTATTTGTGTTACAAATTACTAGCAATATTTATAACAGTTTTTATTGAATATTATTATGATTATTGGGTATTATTATTAATATTATATTAAGTACTTGTTTCCTTCTATTATGTCTCAGTACTATGTGTTTTATATGGAATAGAAAGTGTAAAAAGTTAAATAATGTAATTTGCTTACAACCGATTCTGGTGCATGTAAGGAGATCTGCGCCTCTACTGCTATCTTAGATCTGAACACAGACCGGGGAGACCAAAACAAACATATTCGTGTAACAGGAATACAGAGAAACACACTAGAAATATTGGTTCACTTCGCCAATTAGAAAGTGAGTGAAATGTAGTAAAAGACACTTTACTTAAAAGCATTTACAGAAAGACATGTAAGTGGAGATCAGTGATATCCATCAGTACTTGCAAATGGTGCTTCGATGCTTTATTTATGCTTCCTCTGGATTAACCCTTTGTAAGCAGTGCTGTTTTATATTGAGCCAACCATAATCTAAAAGAGACAACAGATAAACTACCATCCAATAATTTGACTAGGAATTGCCGTCATTCATGGCACCATTCTAAACAGCCACATATAATAAGAATTTCAGCTACACAGTGCTCTGCTGCCCTTTGACTAGCAAACTCTAGTGATTTTTTTTTTCCTGAAGCTGCACCCCCCCCCCCCCCCCCCAAAAAAAAAAAACAAAAAAACAAAAAAAAAAGATTCTATGCCAGTGTTGTGAACCATATTAGATAATAGTTGGTGTTCTCAGCCCATTGACATGGATTCTAAAGTCCTGTCCCAGGCAGTTTTTTGTCCAGGTCACCTAAAGCCTTTGTTTGCCCTCATGCCTGGCTTACAAAAGACTCCCTAAAAACTTCTAGGTGTAAAGCTGGCCATACAATTGGAGAATTTCATTTGAAATGTTTCACTTTAGGAACGTTTTTTCGATTTTCTAATTGTTGGTCAAATTGGCATTAATATTCAACTGCAGTGGTGAAAAATTTGACGAAGCAGGATGAAAATATACTACCACTGGATGCAGTGTTTATTTGGGAAAATCAATACATTCCAAAAATTGAGTGTTAAAAGCAGAAAAAAAAATAAAGTACGTTCAAACAACATTTGTGAAGTCATTGAATGTACCAAACATTTTTATACGAATGCTCTTACGATAGTTTGTTCAAAATTCTACTAGTGTATGGCAGGCTTAAGTTTTCTATCTAATACATGCTAGCGCTGAATACTTCAAACACCTGGCAACAATGCATTTTAGAAATGTGATTTTAAGACTAGTTCACTACACAGAAAGCTGTACTCCCCAGTCCCAACCCCACTACAGATTTGCAACAAAACTAATGATATTATATAATTAACTAATTATATTGCTATCCTAAAGTCTCATTTTTAGTCTTGTGCTATCATTTCTCATATACCGGTATATCTGAGTGGGAAGGTGCTATAAGACATTTAAGGAAACAATGGTCTGATTTTACACAACACTGGAAATTCTATACTGTCTGCAATGTGGTCTGTGAAAGCCTATACCTGGGCCTTACTTATGGAATATCACCACTGAGCTCTGCTGGTAGAAGCTTTGATCCTTCCCCCAGGATGGGAATGATTGGTGCAGTTGGGTAAAAACCAAGTGCAGTAATAATCACCAGCAGAGTCTGTCTAGCTGGTCCTCGCTAATTTTGACATACTGGGGGAGATTTACTAAAACTGGTGCACACAGAGTCTGGTGCAGCTGTGCATAGTAACCAATCAGGTTTTAATGTAAAGCTGAAGTTAGAAGCTGATTGGCTACCATGCAAAACTACATTCTGAGTGCTCCAGTTTTAGTAAATCTACCCCACTAAGTCATAATGCAGAATCATATTAATGATTCAGATTGACAATATCAATGCATTTAATACAAATGTTTAACCCAGTCAAAAAACAAAGATATGGATACAAAATGTGTAGCGCTTATATGTGAAGCATGATGCAACAATAAATGTCAAACAAATGAGTAATGAACCCAAATGATCACTGATAAGAAAAAACAAAAATAAAAGACGATGTCTTTGGAGACAAAATGCTTTGGGAAGGACTCCACTGCCGCCATTTGTTTTTAAGAAAAGCACTGTTTTTTTCTGCCTAAATGTAAGTTTTTTAACTTCATTAAATTCATTGCAAATGTTACGGAATTATGCTATGTGGCCCTTTTTGTTCTCCCCACTTTGAATCCATCTACTACATCCATGTTCACCCGGTTACCATTCCTATGAGAAACACCAACACTACCACCTACTACCCTGAGGACAACTGTGAGTTCCCGTTGGAGTCTTCTGAGGATCCCAGTGTCCAGTTCCATTGGTTGTTTATTTAATACAAGCCTGTTTGACCCACAGAATATATGTTCTCATGGGTTCAAACGTTCTGGTAAGCCTCCCTACTTTCGGTGGTGGCATTTTTCACTCCTAGCTCACATCCTGTTCACCATTATGACCTTCACATGAAGTTTTTGCATTATTTTGTATGGGATTCAGAATTATATTTTGACCCAAAAATTTTTTATTTTATTTTTTCACTTGGACTTTTCCTGTGGACACTTCTCACCAGTCACTGGGTCTATCCGCATTTGTATTTTTGTTTTTTCTTATCAGTGATCATTGGGTTCAATACTCATTTGTTTGACATTTATTGTTGCATCATGCTTCACATATAAGCGCTACACTTTTTATATCCATTTCTATTGCATTTATCCAATTTGTCGTGTTAGCTGCTATTTCTCTTAGGCAGCGCAGAATTATTTGTTACATTAAAAACCAAAGATAATTAACACATCAACAACTGATGTAAAATCAAACATGGAAAAGAAGACAACTCTTCTGAAATCAGGGTCAGTGTCAGAACCCTAAAAGGCTATTGGATGTTGGGTTGTCACCACCTATCACAATTTTAGAGTGGGGAACGTTAAAAATATCCTAACACAGCAATATTTGAGCTCACACCCAAAGTAAATATGTCAGGAAAGAAATATAGGTGCTGATATAGTCAACTTCTTATTGATGTGCAGGTCTGGATTATAATTTCCATCCTGCACATTACAGACCCACTGTCCCAGATTTAATCATTTTAACATTCATCCTCATCCTATATTCTTTATCTCTGACTAGGAACAAGTATGTTTCTTTACTTGAAACATAGTTATTCTGGGTCAGTAGCTCACTATCTAGTAAAAGGAGAATGAAGATGAAAGCACCAGAGCTTACATCTTCAAAAATAGAATTTAATGAACATGGATAATCCATTTTTATTGCCAGTACATGTAATGTAATGGTCTATATAATTTCTAGATTCTATTTCAAAGATTTTATTGGCTTTACAAAAGAAAGTGATACAATAGTAGGCTATTATAGTACGAACCAAGACAAACACATAAGGATGGTGTAAAAAGTAAAAAAATTAATCTGACGTTCGGAGGACTGCTAATAAACATACGGTATTTATTAGGTTGTGAACCATTTTCTATTTAACTACAACTGTTTTGATATAAATGGTTGGGTATAGTTAGGTGCAGTGGGACCCACTTTTTGATAACTAGTGTTATCTCACCTAATGTCAAGGCTCTGACATTGAAGGCTGGTGGATCTTCAGTCAAAGTTTAATGTTAGATAATGGGTACCAGACTGAATAAACAGCACATTTTTGAACATATGTTTTATTTAATGAACCAAGTTATTCAACATCAACAGGTAATGTATCAAAAAGTATATAATTATTTACAAAGCTGCCTTTTTGTCTATTTTTAGAATTTGGTTAAAAGTGCAAAATCTGGTGCAGCTCTGCACAGAAATCAATCAACACTTAATTGAACAAGCTGAAGTTAGAAGCTAATTGGCTACCATGCACAGCTACACAGCTGCATTTTAGTGCAAATATGAGATCTGAGGTCTTTTTGACCCCAGATCTCATATTTAAGAGGCCCTGTCATGCTTTTTTTCTATTACAACTGATGTTTACATTCCTTGTAATAGGAATAAAAGTGACATAATTTTTTTTAAAAGAACAGTGTAAAAATAAATAATAAAAGGTAAAATAAATAAGAAAATTTTTTTTTTTAAACACGCCCATCCCAACAAGCTCGTGTGCAGAAGCGAACGCATATGTGAGTAGCGCCCGCTTGTCTTTATATATTTTTTTTCCAAAAAAAGTACGCTTGTAAGACCGCTGCGCAAATACGGTGTGACAGAAAGTATTGCAATGACCGCCATTTTATTCTCTATGGTGTTAGAAAAAATGTATAATGTTTGGGGTTCTTAGTAATTTTCTAGCAAAAAAAACTGTTTTTAACTTGTAAACAACAAATCTCAGAAAGAGGCTCGGTCCTTAAGTGGTTAAAGTGGTTCTAAAGCCTAAACATTTATTACCTTAATGCATTCCTTGCATTAAGCCCCGTACACACAGTCGGATTTTCCGATGGAAAATGTCCGATCGGAGCGTGTTGTCGGAAATTCCGACCGTGTGTGGGCTCCATCGGACATTTTCCATCGGATTTTCCCACACACAAAGTTTGAGAGCAGGCTATAAAATTTTCCAACAACAAAATCCGATCGCGTCAATTCCGACCATGTGTGGACAATTCCGACGCACTAAGTGCCACGCATGCTCAGAAGAAATTCCGAGACGGAACAGCTCGGTCTGGTAAAATTAGCGTTCGGAATGGATACAGCACTTTCTTCACGCTGCAATGTCAAAAATGGTTTAATACAGCACACTCTCTTCTTCTTTATAATGTGAGAAGAATGAAGTAGTTTTGCTGCTCATATTCACACAGACTTCTCACAAACTTATTTCTTTATTATTTATTGGGATTCCCTCAATATATTTAGATTTGTCACATCTGCCCAAATTTGTTTTTGGTTGTTTGTAATTTTTTTTTGTTTTCTTCCAGGCTGGTTTTGTATTTTTTGGGGGTTTGTTTTGTTTTTCAAGGCTGTGTTTTTATTGTTGTTTTTGTTGTGTTTTACTCTATAATATTTGTGTGTGTGTTTTTTGTGTCAAGTTACCACAACACCATTGATATCTTGTATTATTTAATCTGTAGGAGATTGTTTGGTGTTGGTGTCTCTTGTTAATTTCACATTGTATTTTGAAATGTACCTGCCTCCTCACAAAAAAACTGTCCTTTTTGAATGAAAACACACATAGGCGAGTATAATTGAACAAAAATTTCATTTATAAAGGGCTCACAACTAAACAAAGAGGGAGGCAACGCTGGAGAAACAGCAGAAATGGGTGAAGCCTTGGACCCCCAGGGCACACATCAACTATTTTCAAGCAAAATTGGTGGCCTGAGGAGTCCATATATATAAGGGAGTGCAGTCTGGTCCAGAAGTCCCAGAGATCCGGAAAGCAGCAGATGACATCTGTGTCTCCAGGCTGTGGTCATACAAGAGGCTGCATCTTTTGTCAGACCAGACTGAACCCAGGGCCATCACTCTCTGGTCTTCCTTCCACGCTTCCTTCCACGCTGTGGCTCTGGTGTTGGGAGTTGGGGCAGGGGGAGGAGGACGAGGAGGGGCCAACTCACTCAGGTGGGTATTGGGTGTTAGTTCACCACTCACCCCCTTACTTAGGACTTTATAAAGAAGGTCCTCACATAGATTGCATTGACCCTCCTGCATGCCCTGCAGTTTTGTGGCAGCCATGCAGGCAAAGGCCTCTTCAGGAGTGGGTAAGGCTCTGAGGGACGCAGAAGCCTCCTGAATCAGCCTGAGTGCTGAATCCTGCTTGTGAGTCGCCTTCCTCGCTCTTTTGTATGGAAGGCGGAGGGGAGGAACCTGCGATTCGGTCAGGCTTCGACTTGTCCCAGGCTTCTCCTGGCTGACACTTAGCCCCGCCTCCTCCTGGCTGCAACTTAGCCCCGTCTCCTCCTGGCTGCCACATTCCACAGCCTCCTCCTGGCTGAGGTCTTCCTGTGTATGAAAAAGGGACACAGTTTTAGTTTTTTATTCATCAATCACACACAATTTTCACCTCCTGACTGTTGCAAATTGAATGTTAACAAATATAACAGACTATCCTTCTGAGCCCAGCATTTTTCATTCTTGTCCCAATTTTTTGTACCCACTACTGTCTATTGATATGTAAAACACTTTTTGCAATCAGCAATTAGTGATCAATAATGACATCTAGTAAAGATCATTTCTTTATTGACCAGAAATCTGTAGAAGAATGCTATACCTGACTCAAGCTGGGCTCCTCCATTTCTTCCTGGCTGGAAGGCCCAGGTTGGACATCGGAAGCCTCAGCTGGGGTGGAAGTAAGAGTGGAAGGAAGGGTTGAGAGGGATTCCCTGACTTCAGTGTGGTTAGACAGAAATCGCAGTCTCTCATAGTACCAGAGCCTGGGGACATAAACGTCATCTGCTCCAGCTCCGGACCTCTGGGAATCCGTGACCTTCTTGCGCTCCCTAAGATAAGTGCTCCTCAGGCCACTAATTTTGGTTTTTAAATAGGGGATGGTTGCTGTGGGGACCACCAGCGTCACCAACTCCAGCAGTTTCTCCAGCGTTGCCTGCCTCTTTTGTTTATTGTTGTAATGGGGGTGTCTCACCTGCCACAGACAGGGCAGCTCCCTGTATTTATCTATGAACAGGGGGAGGAAATTGTGGTCGTTGAAGCCATCCATTTTCTCTGCAAGACACAACACAAAACAAACCCTAATGTCAGGCCAAACTCTCCTAATCTTGTTACAATATAGGCTTCAATTTAGAAGCAGTATAGGCCCAAGTTTAGATCTTACCTTCGTTCTCACGATCAGCGCCTCCGATGCTCCTTCCTCCGCTCACAGAGCGTACGTACTATGCACGCGTGTTACGCTTTATACACACTGCGCATGCGTGTAACTCCACCCACCCCGACGTTCTTTCTAGTCTATTCCCCACCCCTTTTTGTTCGGCGCAGTGGGGGAAGAGCACATGGCGGAGACACAGCAGGTGCGTGCTAATTATAGCAACGAGGAGGAGGGGGAGGAAAGCCAGGAGCTGGAAACGTCAGGATCAAGAAGGAAAAGATTTAAGGCATCAAATATGTCCTTTGGGGAGATGTTGGAGATGGTCACCATCCTGAAGAAGGCCGACTATGATGGGAAGTATGGACCTTACCCCAACCCCAATCTCAGAAAGGCCAAGATCATGGCGAAAGTTGTCAAAAGTCTGTACCGGAATTTCGGGGTATGTCGATCGAAAGATCAGCTCAGGAAGCGGTGGTCGGACCTGAAATTACGAGACCATGTGCAGTACAGAAAGATCCGGAGAGTGCTGCAAAAAAGTAAGTAGTTGTGCTGTGTTCCTATTCTTTTTGTCTTTATTACGTTCGCGCTGCTCCATGTGCTTTTCTTAAGTGTTGTACAGTTTAAAATGGCAACTTTCATGTTCATGGGCACATTATTCGTTTGTATCAAACATTTTTCTTTCGGCCTATAAAACACCATTGTTTTGGCCATATGCATTTGCCCACATTTTTTAGGGCCTACTTGTATGAAAATAATATGGTTGTGTAGATGGGTTTGTTACTAGAATAAAATGCAAACTAGATTCTGTGTAAGGAGAGGACACTCAGCAGCTGTTTTCACATCTGGACGCTGGAGCACTAGTGTGGGACACAAGAACACCCTTTTTATTAGGGGGCCCACACAGGTGCTACAGTGTATACTATAGGGGTGTCTCCATCTGTGAAGCTTGTACCAAACAGGTAAAGTATTGAAGCTTGACAAAGGACACTAAAAATTCTACATCTTGGAACTCTGCCAAAATAGACAATTGTACCCCACTTCCAAGCAATGTTTCATATTTATAGTTCTGCCATCAAATATCTGTGTGCTAAGTATATGATTTTTGTTTTACATAGGGGAGAAAAGACTCAGAGGACACCCCTCATCCGAGGAGACCAGAGACCCCCCACCTCTGGAAGAAGGTGAAATACCCCAAACACAAGAAGAGCAGGAGGAAGAAGATGTGGTGGAACTAGTCACCACAACAGGTGAGTGTCTGCGACCACAGGCTCAGGTAAGAGATGGATGCCGGCATATTTATAATACCTGTTTTTTTTTTTGGTTTCTCTCTTTTTAGGTGATCGTGATGTTGTGGATCCAGATCATTTCACCTCTGAAAGTGCCCAGATCCTGATTGGGGAGATCATGGGGTGTAATGTTGCATTGGAAAACATCAAGAAAAACATCAATGATGTTATTCAAAAAAATAAGAACATCATTTTTGTTTTGGCGAGAGTTTAAAACCCCTCCAAATCCCTTTGTTTTTTTGTGTGCTACAATGTTAAAAATGTTTTAGCGATTTTTCGAAAAGCCTGTGCTATCTGCCATCACGGGAGATCAATGGACGCGTTTTGGGGGTGCAACTCCTTCCTCAATAATAAAGTAGCTGAGAGGAAGGGGCTGCTCCCCCAAAACACGTCCCTTGATCCCCCGTGATGGCAGCTAGCACATGACATTCGTAAATTGGTGTGCATCTTCAAAATTTGGCTTTTCCTGGGGTGACTTCACCCCATCTGAACGCAAAATCAAACACCGTTTTTAAATCCTCATGTCTGATATTGCCTTCAAGTTCTACCAAATGTGAACTTTGTAAGTTCAAGATTTGTGTCTTTCTTGTTGTTTTGAAACATGCCTGTTTTATCTTAAATGGACATTTCTATTTTTGATAATGCCACCCCAAAAATTGTTATACAACAAACATGTTGGTTTGTTTTAAAAACCTTTTCTAAATGCACATGTGATTGTGCTGGTAAAAAAATTGTTAATCAAGAATGTGTGGATTATTGTCTCAATGCTACAACACTTTTGTGGTGATCTAATTGCTGCTTTCTGTGACAATGGGTGTTATTTCCTAAGGGCAAATCCACTTTGCACTACAAGTGCAGTTTCAGTGCATTTTCAAGTGCACTTGTAGTGCAAAGTGTCTTTGCCTTTAATAAATAACATCCAACCGTGCTTTGTAAGGTTACTCAATCACGCCATTTTCAGGACTCACCACATTTCGGTCAGGGTCAGCTAAAACAAACACAAGCAGCAAATGTCACCAAAGATTTGCTTATTTTCTTTTTTTATTTTATCAAGGTTTCACAAATTGTCTGGCATATTGATGGCCCCCCTACCCGCAAAGAACTCAAGATATCTTAGCCGGACATCACGGTCACTCAGGGAGGGCAAGCCAGGATGGCCACTTTCAAGCGCTGTCAGGGTTGTTTCTTTTATAATTCCGGCCTCAGGCCCAACTGAGCCAGCATAGTTGGCAGAATGTTGCCGTAAAAAGTAATGTAGAACACAGCACGCCAGGATTATATGATTCAGTTTATACTCCGCCATATGGATGGGTGTAAGAAATAGGCGGAACCGGCTGGCCATGATTCCAAACGTGTTCTCCACCACTCTTCTGGCTCTGGCCAGCCGGTAATTAAAAACCCTCTGGTCTGGGGTGAGGGTCCTCATCGGGAATGGCCGCATAAGGTGGTCCCCCAGCGCAAAGGCTTCATCCGCAACAAAGACGAATGGGAGTCCTTCCACATTGTCTTCTGGAGGTGGCAAGTCCAAGCTGCCATTCTGGAGATGCCTGTAAAACTCCGTCTGGGCGATGACTCTACCATCGGACATCCGGCCATTCTTCCCCACGTCCACATACAGGAACTCATAATCAGCCGACACCACCGCCAACATCACTATACTATTGAACCCTTTATAATTATTATAGTATGACCCCGAGTTGGGTGGTGGGACGATGTGGACGTGTTTCCCATCAATTGCCCCTCCGCAGTCCCACCGCTGGGCAAAGTGGGAGGCCAGAGTCTGCCATTCCTGTGGCGTGGAAGGAAACTGTGGAGGAAACAAGCAAAAATAGTCTTTTTGCACATTAAAACATGGAAAGCAGATTAGACACAAACATTCTTGGCCAACATCAAGATAACATTTATTAAGGGGAATTTTACAACACCAAAGTATAAGGTACACCTATCATATTCCCCCTCCTCCCCCCTCTCCTGGGCCATTTCTAACATTATAGGGGGGGGACTCTTGGAAAGGTAACCCTCTCCACTTCATTGAGAGATGAATGCCTAAATAATGGGTATTACTTTGAACAGCCCCTCCTTAGTTACACGATTGGCAGCCCACTGGACAGGTAAGAAGTGTCATAATATAAAGATATAAATACACATTGTACATTTGAGCACATTTGGACATTCTGCTATTACCTATCAAGATAATAATATAATACAAAAACTTGAAACAGTACCATTTGAAAGTATACAGGCAGGCCCTTGCACTACATGCTTTGGGGAATTCATCCATACATCTGACCACAAAAGAGATGGGTATAGTGTGTATGGGTTAGGTAAAGTCAGCAGATAGATGATTGAGGATAGATAGAGAATTGGTATCAGCTGACTTAGCAGTTGGGGGAGGGAGGGTTAAAAATGATTTGGGGACACCCTAACAAAAAAGCCTCTGGCACTCTGCCTGAATTTAAAGCACAAATCACATTTAAAACATTTTAGGGGATGTTGGGGGTAAAGCACTACTATGGATCTGATAAAATACATTGTTAAGTGACTACATGAGGTGAATATAGGGCATGTAGACCATGCTGGGGAGGTAAGTGAAGGCAAATATGTATGAAGGCCAAAAAAATAAATAGATAAAAATCCAGCATGCATGAGGACAAAGGGGGCATTCACAGCATATTAAAATCATGGTAATTAGGGAATGAGGAAAGAAATACAATACATTATCAAACATTAAATACAATAAAATGTGATATTAAAGGATAAAAATCTTACCTTCATATACTCCTTCTGCAGGACCTGGATGATGGCAGAACAGGTCTCCGGGATAATGATACCCAGAGCCTGGGGGGAGATCCCTGTCGAGAACTTGAGGTCCTGAAGGCTTTTCCCCGTCGCCAAGTACCGCAGGGTAGCGACGAGCCTCTGCTCCGGAGTGATGGCTTGCCTCATGCAGGTATCCTGCCTGCTGATATAGGGGGTCAGCAAAGCCAACAAACGGTGAAATACGGGGTCCGTCATCCGGAGAAAGTTCCTGAAATCATCAGGATTATTCTCACGGATCTCACGGAGCAAAGGCATGTGACAGAACTGGTCACGCTGAAGCAACCAATTCTTGGTCCATGAACTCCTCCCCACCCTATTCATGGACTGGACTTGTGTCAAGGTCAGAACCCCAACACCAAGCTCCCGCACAGCACGAACTCTACGAGGAGTACGTATACGCAATATGGCTAGAAAACGGTCGGCTGCTCAGAACGAAGTAACAGAACGCACTGAAGAACAGCAAGGCCTTTGAAGAGCGACCTGAAAAACAGCAACGAACGAACAAGAACACAATGACTAATGAAAGTCACGCGTAGCTTGCTTGCACGCACTGAAGAGCAGATACAAACCCACAAGCACAAACTGAACCGCAGAAAATGATCTGAAAGCCACGAGTCTGAAAAAGCACGAATCGGCTCTCACCAAACTTTTACTAACACGAGATTAGCAAAATGAGCCCAAAGGGTGCCGCGCTTGGTTCTGAAATGGCCTTTTCTAGTCTCGTCGTATGTGGTTGACGTCACCGCGTTCTTGGCGATCGGAAATTCCGACAACTTTGTGCAACCGTGTGTACGCAAAACAAGTTTGAGCCAACATCCATCGGAAAAATTCCTAGGATTTTGTTGTCGGAATGTCCGATCAATGTCCAACCGTGTGTACGGGGCATTAGAGTGATTGTAAAGTCTCGTTTTTTGTTTTTTTTAAATAACAAACATATTATACTTACTTGCCCTGTGCAGTTGGTTATGCACATAACAGCCCGGATCCTCCTCTTCTCAGGTCCCTCTTTGCTGCTTCTGGCCCCTCCCTCCTATCGAGTGCCCCCACAGTCAACAGCTCTGTGTGTCCAGCTAGACATGGAGCCCCGACCCGGACCTGTCCCCTCTCTCCCCTGATTGGCTGACTGACTTTGATTGACAGCAATGGGAGCAAATGGCGCTGGATGGCTTAGACAGTCGTGGTCATCGTTGGAGAGAGATGGGGCTCAGATAAGTAATTAGGGTGCTCGGGAGTCTGCTACACACAAAATGTTTTTTATTCTAATGCATAGAATGCATTAAGATAAAAAAAACGTACTTTACAACTTCTTTAAAGTAAAAACAGTTTAGGCATCAGTAGCCCCCCTCACCCTCTTTTGATCCAGCGCTGTGCAGCTCTGCTCTCCCCTCACCTCTGGATCTCACTGGCTTTACTGGGGCACCAGGAGCCATTGCGTCCTACTGCTGTCAATCAAAGCCAGTGATGAGGGAGTAGGTGTGGGGCCAAGTCCCGCTGTGTGTGTCAATGGACACAGCAGCGGGGCTCGGAAGTGAGCATGCACAAGTACCCCAATGGGAAGCGGCTTCCTACAGAGGCACTGGACATAGAGGTGCAGCCAGGAGTGCCTGAGGGGGACCAGAGCAGATAAGTATGACATGTTTGGTTTTTTTTTGTTTTTAAATTACCTTTACAGCCCCTTTATTAGGATCCTATCTTTATGAGATCCAGTTCTCCTCATTTTTACTACCCTACTGTACAGAATGTGTCAATTTATTAATGACAAACTGGGGAGAAGCACCAATATTGTGCTGACAGAACTAGAATTCAGAACATTTTACAAAAATCTAAAATGTACATAGTGACATAATAGTTCATCAGTGCAGCATAACTTGGCTCTTGTAAGTGGCTTTACACTAAATGTGACAGTACAATCGTTTACAGAAAGGAGACCCTGAACTCCAGACAGATGTACATAAGGGGGGCCTGCTCCTTCACTGACCCCAATTATTGAATCCATAGTCGGGTATGTATGAGCTGTTTAGATTGAATAATTAAAAAAATCCAGCAAGACACATTAGATTTGAAATGAAGTAATGAATAGCTGGGGGGGAAAAGATTTTCAACAGGAAATTGAAAAGTAAAGGTCCTGTGGCAATTGCCTGGGGAAACGGTCAGGCTGCCTGATAAATACACATTACATTACTATGAATGCTCAGAATCACCTGCGTTTTCCCCTGTGCATGCCAAGAAGTGGACTTGATGCTGAGAAAGCAACATAGCACCCTTCTCATATTACCTGCTCTGTGTATGACACTGCAACTTAATGAGGCAAAAGGGGTTAGAGGACCCACAAATTAATAGTCATCATACTTTATATATGAGGTCAAGGAAAGAAAATATCAGTGGACCATAACACATGCGGGTCAGGATTACTGCGGCTGTATCCGTATGCTGACAATGACAAATGTTAGTATGTTGTATGTCAATAATAATAAGGAGCACAGGAGCTGGACTGAGGTTAGGAAAGCACATCAGTCAACAGCCTGTTATTAACCCCTTCATGGCTGAATAGTGATGAATAGTGATTTTCATCAAAAAGCTTTAAAATAATCAAAAATATACTGTATACATACCTTCTCAAGCATTAAAAGGGACCTACACTTAAGTATAACTCCAGCCAAAACTTTGTTTTTTAGTTTAGGATTCAATGGGGATTTATAGAACTCCTCTCTGTGTCCCCTGTTGAGGAGAACCATCCTTTGCTATTTGTCCTGGGGACCATTGTCTATGAGAGAGAAAGTTAAGGGGATTCCTAAAGTCTACTGTTGTTATCATTACATGTAAAGGGAATATCTTCTAGTGGGGACACGTGTTCTACTGACAGAGGGTAATTACCTTTCATATTGGGAAGATAACCACTTACTTCCATCTGCATCTTTGGGGGCAAAAAGAACAGGCATTATCCTCCTGTCCAGGACACACATTTTGAGGATTATGGGATGAAGTAAAGATCACCTACCTGAAGGTGCCTTCTCTAAGGATCTGGAGGTATTTCGGGAGGTTATACCCCTAACTAACATTTAACTATACCTCCGATCTATACCTGTGAAATGCTGGAATATACTTTCTTTTATATATCAATTAAACTGGACTATACCAGGGCCATTTCTAGGCTCCTAGTAGGCCAGGGGGGGGCTCTAGGCACACAGCTTAAAAAGTTTAGGGGCTAGTAGGATATCTTGGTGACCATACAAGACAATCTTTATAACTGAAGACAAATAAATTGGTCTAAAAACTATAATGTCACATCATGATGAAAACAAAACACTAAAAAGGTAGCTTGAAAAGTAGATAACTATACAAGATTTCACGATTGTATCATGCATACAGTGTATCATCTGTATATCTCAAAAGTGACCTGGAGCACTCAGTGGGTGCCAGGGTCTAGCAACACCCCTGACTATGCCATATTCATCTAAGGCTAATATACCCATTTATGCGTTATCTTTCTGCCAGGAGCTGTCGTGTAAAAAATGCTTTATCTGAAGTGCATGTATGCGTTCTTATCTGTTTAAGGTACAGTTGTGCTCATAAGTTTATATACCCTGGCAGAATTTATGATTTATTGGCCATTTTTCAGAGAATATGAATCATAACACAAAAACTTTTCTTTCACTCATGGTTAGTGTTTGGCTGAAGCCATTTATTATCAGTCAGCTGTGTTTACTCCTTTTAAATCATAATCACAACAGAAACTACCCAAATTACCCTGCTCAAAAGTTTACATACCCCAGTTCTTAATACCGTGTATTGCCCCCTTAACATCAACGACAGCTTGAAGTCTTTTGTGGTATATGTGGATGAGGCTCTTTGTCTTTTTAGATAGTAAAGCTGACCATTCCTCCTGGCAAAAAGCCTCCAGTTCCTATAAATTTTTGGGCTGTCTTGCATGAACTGCCCGTGTGAGATCTCCCCAGAGTGGCTCAATGATATTGAGGTCAGGAGACTGAGATGGCCACTCCAGAACCTTCACTTTGTTCTGCTGTAGCCAATGACAGGTCGACTTGGCCTTGTGTTTTGGATCATTGTCATGTTGGAATGTCCAAGTACGTCACATGTGCAGCTTCCTGGCATATGAATGCAATTAATCAATTATTTTTTGATAACATACTGCATTCATCTTGCCATCAATTTTGACCAGATTTCCTGTGCCTTTGTAGCTCACACATCCCCAAAACATCAACGACCCACCTCCTTGTTTCACAGTAGGCATGGTGTACCTTTCATCATAGGCCTTGTTGACTCCTCTCCCAATGTAACGTTTATGGTTGTGGCCAAAAAGCTAAATTTTGGTCTCATCACTCCAAATGACTTTGTGCCAGAAGGTTTGAGGCTTGTCTCTGTGCTGTTTGATATATTGTAAGTGGGATACTTTGTGGCATTTGTGTAGTAATGGCTTTCTTCTGGCGACTCGACCATGCAGCCTATCTTTCTTCAAGTGCCTCCTTATTGTGAATCTTGAAACAGCCACACCACATGTTTTCAGAGAGTCCTGTATTTCACCTGAAGTTATTTGTGGGTTTTTCTTTGCATCCCGAATAATTTTCCTGGCAGTTGTGGATGAAATCTCAGTTGGTCTACCTGACCGTGGTTTGGTTTCAACAGAACCCCTAATTTTCCACTTCCTGATTACAGTTTGAACATTGTTGATTGGCATTCTGAATTCCTTGGACATCTTTTTATATCCCTTTCCTGTTTTATACAGTTCAACTACCTTTTCCCGCAGATCCTTTGACAATTCTTTTGCTTTCCCCATGACTCAGAATCCAGAAACATCAGTGCAGCACTGGATTAAAGATGCAAGGGTCTACCAGGAGTCCAGAATCTCATTGACTTTTCATACACACACACTAATTACAAGCAAACCGATCACAGGTGAGGATCATGGTTATCTTTAATAGCCATTCAAGCCCCTTTGTGCCAACTTGTGTGCATGTTATCAGGCCAAAATCACCAGGGTATGGAAACTTTTGATCAGGGTTATTTTGGTAGTTTCTGTTGTGATTATGATTTAAAAAGAGTAAACACAGTTGATTGATAATAAATGGCTTCAGCCAAACACTAACCATGAGTGAAAGAAAAGTTTTTGTGTTATAATTCTTATTCTCTGAAAAATGACCAAGAAATCATAAATTCTGCCAGGGTATGTAAACTTATGAGCACAACTGTATATGCACATCATTTCATTCAAGTAGCTACAATATAAATTTGTTCTAGCCACTTGGGTGAAATTCCATGAAAACATCCATGTTTATGCGCACATATGTGTAAATTATGCCAGTACACTTCTCTCTGAACGCAGGTTTTGGGAATTTTTTCTATATGAATATAAGTGCCACATTATGCATGGACAGATTGGTTAATACTGAACTGTGTTTAAAAAAGAAAAATGCTTCTATAAGCAGCACTTTTTTCTGTATGTATGTAGCCTTAAAGTTAAACCTTTCAGGACAGCAATATATAACTTGTTTTTACCAAACAATTCTTAATGATTCAACTTTCAGGGTTGTGCTATGCATGTAGGGGTAAGGCATGTGGGTGGTGGTCATGTTCTCTATGTTTCCCTCCTCACTGTGCACTAAACAAGGGTCACATGAGAAGTCTACCTTGGGGTGGATTCTTCTGGGCTACACTAGGCCCCTTACACAGGGGGTTACCTTTACTTGGACAGATGACTGAACTCTAATAAACTCTTTTGATGTTACTGTACCATGGTCACGTGTGCATTCAGGAGGGTCACACAAAGTCCTTGCCCTCTCCACCTGACCAACATATCACCCCTACCTCACTCCCAATAATAGTATGGGGTCCTGCCATGCACCCAGCGCGGATTCCATGCATGCACTTCCTTAACTCTTCCTCTTCCATACTTGTGTACAGGATGAGGGCCCTGGGGGTGCAGATCTGATCCTTTTGTATAGGAGACAGATTGCTGCTGAAGGCGTGCCGACAACCTCTTCCTCGCTGCAAGAGGCTATCTCCCCTCTCGCATGTACACACTTAGGACAGGCCACTAGCGAGACCTTTGTTACCCTTGGTAACCACAGTATCTTCACACTGTATTAACTATGGTACCATTATCTTCATACCTCAATGTGTTTAGTGACCAAACTGTAGCTATGTGTGCCAGTTACTTGCATGATACCCCTTTAGTAACTTCAGACCAGGCAAAGTTTCAAACTCTTTACTTGAATGAATTAACATGATAATATAGACAGACAACAGTCTGAAATAAAGTGTAACCATTTCCCTAACATCCCTAATCCCTAACTTCAGGCTTGTGGCTGCCCCAGCATATCTGCATAGGAAAGAGTCCAATTCTGGATGAGTCCACGGTTGGTATCTTCAGGAAGGCCTGCAACTTCCAGCAATCCTCTTGGGCAGTGGGAACTCCAGCCTTGGATGACAATGGAAATTCAGACTCCGGGAATGACAGTGAGCTGATCCAAGCAAAAGGGGCAGGTTGGAATTAAACCGACAGAGAAGTAACAAGAAAAACCCCCAGGGTTCGGGCCTCCATCCCTAGTACACAGGACCGGGGATGAGGGGGGAAGGCCAAAGAAAACCTGCCAGGAAAGACCTGGGAAGCACAATTAACTCCACCTAACCACTGCATGCCTGCTTGCCTATTTGCTTTAATACTTTCATGGGGGAAAAAACTCAGGTCTGGGACTTTCTGCTCTACTGACCCCCTTATTTCTTTTCTCACAGGTTCCGTAAATCCCCATCTCCAATTGCCCTTGGATTCTCAATCAAGCCCTGGACACAATCATACTTGTTTTCTTTGGATCAGTATGATGGCTACTGGATACAGAATAGACAGCTTGACATACCAAAAATTTAAAGGATTTTTAGAAACTTACCAACAAGATGCTCCAGATCAAAAATCGCTTTATTATCTTGAGAGGGAACTTACGATATATAAGAATAATCTTCCCAGCCTACAAATATAAAGAAAATATACTAAGATGACATTACTAAGATCTGCATGTAAAAACATTCAAGTAAATGTATTTCTCAATTTCCATAAAGGATATAATCCACTTTGTGTGCACCCAATGCCTTTGAAAATCCAGATATTATCATAAAAAAATAGCAGTGACGTCATCAGTGTGCTGTACGTAGCCTTTGCAGAGAGCCAGCAGGCTCCACCCACTACAGACTGCCTGCATAAAACTACAGGAGGGGGCGGATGCAAGACCAGTCACCCTGCACAAGGAGAGAGCAGCAGAGACCGGTCTTTATTACAGCAAGTTCCTGCACAGAGACAAAGTCTTACACTGGATGATTGCACACATCTGGAAGAAATACACAAAGCACACTGAAATTAAAGTAAAAATATTCTGGCTTTAAGGTACATGTCATTGGAGAAAAATGGGGGTTAATATTGCTGGCTTCCATCTGAAAATGCTAGTTGCCTGGCTGTATCTGGCTTTAATACGTTTGAGGCACAGACCTAGAGTGTCAAAAAAATAATTTCTGGAGACCATGGATCAAACATTGTTTGCCAGAAAATTTTGACAGTAGAGTTCTCTCGTCATGGTAATTGAAACCCACTCACGTCATTTTCTTATTACTATTTATAGGTAACTTTTGCCTCTGGAACCCTGAAGTCCTCCCTTCCCGTATACTCTTTTTACTTATTATTTCTTATTATTTTCCTTTTTCTTTTACAGATTATTTTCTTTTTCTATAATAATCCTCTACATATATTATTTGATACCAACAGGTAATTTTACTTAATGGAAGTTATCACTAATATTGATAATCACGAGACATAGTATTAAATATATCTATGTTAATAATACTTTATTGAGCTTTTTATATTTTCAACCAAACATAATATATCTATATATGACAACCTCATATTTAGTTACTATACAGAAGGATTCTTACAATACCCTGATTATAATAGACTTCCTCAAAATGAATCCTTTCTTTACCTGTCATATATCCACAGTAATATATTTACCTCTATTCTCTGTATTATAGCATAATATTTCTGTATTATAGACTAATATTCCAAAAATATTGTTAGATATATTGTACTTGTTATTATTACAAATAAAAAATTTTGAACGAGGAAAAAAAAAAAGTGTTCTTTAACTTTTTTTTAGATCTGGGCTCTGGGTGAGTGTCTTAAGAAATAATGAAGCCAAAACTTGGCAGCCTACATAATTCTCCAATGACAGGTGCACTTAAATCCATGATCAACCTTGTACATGGATATTTGGTACTCCTGTACTTGTCCTATGCAGAGTTTTGGGATTCTAATCATATGATGATCTATTTTGTGTATAGTAGTATTTCATTATTTCTTTTTTTTCATCTATTTAGACTATACCCGTACCTTTCTGCTGCTGTGTTTTTTTATACCTGGATATTTATTTGTTTGAGTATAACAGAGAAGATGTTTCTACCCTACGCTGTAATGTACTTTTACACAAATATTTTGTTATTCACTTACTTAAGTGGGATTATTTTTCTTTGCACAGGTTTAATGCATTCACATTTGCTGTGCAGCAGGCTGAGATGGGTTTCCAGTTACAAACCTCAGCAGAAACTCTTGGGGCCATTATCAATTATTGGTAATATGTCCTTCTGTACAGAGCGCTGCATGCATGAACAAAGGCATAAGGCTGCACATACTGGAATCACATAATCCTGGAATGTGTCCATTCTATGGATTTCTTATGCCTGATTCTTATTAGTCTGATCACACATTATACAGGAGACTTAGGAACCTAGACAAAGTCCTTTCTGAAAATGTAAGCATTGTGTGCTTGAGTCTAACGAGACTTTATTACCCAAGAAATGGTGACAATAAACACAATTATATGTGTGTGTAAATATAGATTTTTGTGAATACAGTGTGTCATAGCTCCCAACTGTCCCTGAATTCGAGGGACTGTCCCTGATTTGGAGCAATGTCCCCCTGTCCCTCTTTCCTCCTCATTTGTCCCTCATTTTGGTCTGATCTATATAGTTTTATATAAAATGCACTATATATATATCTATCAAAAAGTTTTTCCCTTTCATCCAAATTCTAAATTGCTGCATTTGTAAATTTTAAAAGCCAATATAAATGAATAGTAGTGATAAAAAAAGCCCTTGTGGATTTAATTAACCTTTTTTTTAATTCTCCTTTAACCACCTGCCGACCGCCTAACGCATATATACGGCGGCAGAATGGCACGGGCAGGCAGAATCACGTAACTGTACGTGATCTGCCTCCCGCGGGTGGGGGGTCCGATCGGTGCCATAGGCGGTCGGCTCTCGCGGGCGATGAGAGGTGAGGGGGAGGCCATCCATTGTTGGCCACCCCCTCCCGATCGCTCCCGGCGAATGAAAACGCTTCCTTTCCCTCTGTAATGTAAACAGAGGGAAAGGAAGTGATGTCATCCCCCCTCGAGCCGGTCTTTTCGTCCCGGCGCAGAGGAGAGAAGACATCCAAGTAAGTGCACCAACACTACACTTACAGTAGAACACGCAGGCACACTTTTCACCCCCCTGTCACCCCCCCGATCACCCCCCGATCACCCCTCTGTACCCCCTGTCACTCTGACACCAATAGCAGTTTTTTTTTTTGCATTGGTGTCAGTTTGTGTCAGTTACAAGTGTTAGGGCAGTTAGGTTAGCCCCCTTTAGGTCTAGGATACCCCCCTTTAGGTCCAGGGTACCCCCCTAACCCCCCCCTAATAAAAGTTAACCCCTTGATTACCCCCCGTCGCCAGTGTCGCTAAGCGATCGTTTTTCTGATCGCTGTATTAGTGACACAGGTGACGCTAGTTAGGGAGGTAAGTATATAGGTTCGCTGTCAGTGTTTTATAGCGACAGGGACCCCCATATACTACCTGCTAAAGGTTTTAACCCCTTGATTGCCCCCTAGTTAACCCTTTCACCAGCGATCACCGTATAAGTGTTACTGGTGACGCTGGTTAGCTAGTTTGTTTTTTGTAGTTTATTATAGTTTATTACAGTTTATTATAGTTTATTATAGTTTTAGGGCACCCGCCGTTTATTACCTTATAAAGGTTTAACCCCTAATTGCCCGGCAGTGATATAAGTTAAGTTTTTAGGATCTGATAAGGTCTGCGTCGCCCCAGGCAGCGTCAGGTTAGCGCCAGTACCGCTAAAACCCACGCACGCAGCATACACCTCCCTTAGTGCTATAGTATCTGAACGGATCGATATCTGATCCGATCAGATCTATACTCCCCAGCAGTTTAGGGTTCCCTGAAACACAGTGTTAGCGGGATCAGCCCAGATACCTGCTAGCACCTGCGTTTTGCCACTCGGCCCAGCCCAGCCCAGCCCACCCAAGTGCAGTATTGATCGATAACTGACACTTACAAAACACTAAGCACACATAACTGCAGCATTCGCAGAGTCAGACCTGATCCCTGCGATCGCTAACAGTTTTTTGGTAGCGTTTTGAATCAGTCGCTAACAGTCAGGAGCTTTTTTGCCTGTGAGTCTCACTAGTGTACCCCTAAATTTAGAGGCCAAAATGGCAAATCGAAGGTACACTAGTGAAGAGGCCTACACGTTTCTGAGTATGACAGATAGTGAAGAGGAAGTCACTCATCTGTCAAGTTCAGGCTCAGAATACGAACCTGTAGAGGACAGCGGCTCCATGACAGATAGCTCTGACGACGGAGTTGTGGTCCCTGCTGTGGTACGCTCAGGCGTACCAGACCCCGAACTTCTTCTGTCCTTGAAGTGCAAGAACCGCAGGGCTCTCGTATGGAGCAGAGAAGTACTAGTGCCGCTACTCCTTCTGGTGAACTGGCAAGCACCAGCGGCCTAGTACACCCTGGTCGTACATCCAGCACTGCAGTATCACGTGGTGACGTGGCGAGTCCCATAAGTGCAGTTCAAGCTGGTGAGGTGGCAAGCACAAGTAGCGTCCCGCTGCCACCAAGAAGACGAACACAGGCCCGTCGTGCCCATAGTGCCCTTCCTGCTGCATTCGCCAATCCGAATTGGGAACCCACCACTTCTGCAGCACCCGTACTTCCCCCTTTCACTGGCCAACCCGGAATTCAGGTGGAAACAGTTGACTTTACGCCACTGGATTTTTATTCGCTGTTTTTCACCGAAGATCTCTATAGATCTATTGTGGACCAAAGCAATTTGTACGCTGGTCAACACATCGCCACTATTCCCCAGTCCTCCCTTGCCAGAGATTGGAGACCAATTACGGTCTCCGAATTTAAGATCTTTCTGGGCCTTTCCCTCCTCATGGGCATAACCAAAAAGAGTGAGTTGCGGTCATATTGGTCCACTGACCCAATTCACCATATGCCCGTGTTCTCTGCCTCCATGACCAGGGCACGATACGAGCAGATTTTGCGGTTCATCCACTTCAACGACAATGAACTCTGTCATCCTCGTGGAGACCCTGCATACGATCGGCTCTACAAAATTCGGCCCCTCGTAAACCACTTCAACCAACGTTTTGCAGACTTGTTTACCCCCCATCAAGTTGTCTGCGTTGATGAGTCCCTGATTAAGTTTTCTGGCCGCTTGTCCTTCAAACAGTACCTTCCCAGCAAGCGTGCCAGATACGGGGTCAAGATGTATAAGCTCTGTGACAGGGCCACAGGCTATACATGTAGATTTATGGTTTACGAGGGCAAAGATAGTCACGTAGAGCCGATAAACTGCCCTGACTACATAGGAAGCGCTGGCAAGATAGTGTGGGACTTGGTGTCACCCTTATTCGGAAAGGGGTACCACTTGTACGTGGACAATTATTATACGAGCGTGCCACTTTTTAGTCACTTGTTTGATCATCAGATTGGAGCATGTGGCACCGTGCGACCTAATCACCAGGGCTTTCCCCAGCGGCTTGTAGAGTCCCGTCTTAGGCTGGGGGAGAGAGCCTGCTTGCAGTATAATAATTTGCTCGCTATGAAGTGGAGGGACAATAAGAATGTTTTCGTTCTTACCTCCCTTCATGCAGACACGACGACCCAAATTACTACGCGACTGGTGTTGTGGAGAAACCCCTCTGTGTCCACGAATACAACCTTAATATGGGAGGGGTGGACCTCAACGACCAGTTGTTGGCGCCGTACCTAGTTGCCCGTAAGGCCAGACGCTGGTACAAAAAAGTGTCTGTTTATTTATTTCAATTGGCTTTGCTGAATGCTCATGTGCTATACAGAGCTTCAGGACAGACTGGATCCTTCCTTAAATTCCAGGAAGAGATCGTCAGAGCCCTTCTGTTTCCAGATGGTGCTCCACCTCAACTTCCCAATCCAAATGCAGTAAGCCGGCTGCATGGGAGGCATTTTCCTTATGTCCTCCAGAGTACCCCTACCCAACGAGCCCCCCAAAAAAGATGTCGTGTCTGCAGCAAGCGCGGATTTAGTTGTGACACCCGGTATTGTTGTCCCTCCTGTCCTGACAATCCTGGTCTATGCATCGGTGAATGTTTTGAACGCTACCATACACTAGTGGAGTATTAGCGTAGGGTTTAGCACGGCACAGACTAGGCACACTAACACAGGGTCTCCCAAGATGCCATCGCATTTTGAGAGACCCAAACCTGGTACAGTTACAGTTAAAAGTTAAAGTTACTAAAAAAAGTGTTAAAAAAAATAAATAAATAAATAAATAAATAAAAATACAAAAAAAAATAAAATAAAAAAACCAAAAATAGTTGTCGTTTTATTGTTCTCTCTCTCTATTCTCTCTCTATTGTTCTGCATTCTATACTGCAATGTTTTATTGTTATGTTTTTATCATGTTTGCTTTATAGGTATGCAATTTTTTTATACTTTGTTTTTTTATTGTTAACCACTTTTTTGTTTTCAGGTACGCCATTCAGCTGCAGAGCGGATTTATTTATCTTGACAGCAACAGCGTTTGCTCCCATGATATATAAAGCCGTGACTCCAGCGCTGTCGGAGGTGATTTCACCACCACAGTTACATACTTCAGCATATATGCCGAAGCGTGGGGGCAGCAGTGGGTGGAGGAGCAATTTGCTCCTGCCTTTTGCGGGAGGATGCCCCCATGCTTCGGCATATATATATTTTAGGTAGGCACAGGTTGCGTTAAATGTTTTATTTTTTACTATGTTTTTTTTTGTATTTGCTTTGCAGGTATGGTAAGTATTACTGTTATACTGTAATGTTACTTTGTTTTTTTGTTAACCATCATTTGCTTAGCAGGTACGCCATTCAGTTGCAGCGCGGATTTATTTATCTTGACAGCAACAGCGTTTGCTCCCACGATATATAAAGCCGTGACTCCAGCGCTGTCGGAGGTGATTTCACCACCACAGTAACATACTTCAGCATATATGCCGAAGCGTGGGGGCAGCAGTGGGTGGAGGAGCAATTTGCTCCTGCCTTTTGCGGGAGGATGCCCCCATGCTTTGGCATATATATATTTTAGGTAGGCACAGGTTGCGTTAAATGTTTTATTTTTTACTATGGTTTTTTTTGTATTTGCTTTGCAGGTATGGTAAGTATTACTGTTATACTGTAATGTTACTTTGTTTTTTTGTTAACCATCATTTGCTTAGCAGGTACGCCATTCAGTTGCAGCACGGATTTATTTATGTTGACAGCAACAGCTTTTGCTCCCACGATATATAAAGCCGTGACTCTAGCGCTGTCGGAGGTGATTTCACCACCACAGTTACATACTTCAGCATATATGCCGAAGCGTGGGGGCAGCAGTGGGTGGAGGAGCAATTTTCTCCTGCCTTTTGCGGGAGGATGCCCCCATGCTTCGGCATATATAAATGGTGCATGTATGCCCATCATTAGAAGTGGGTGGATGAAGGGAGGTATTCTAATGGTGGGCATACCCACCGATCAATATCTTTTTTTCGTTCAGCCCACAGGCTGCATGAAAAAAAAGTTTACAATACAAGGACCAGCAACGTACTGGTATGTTGCTGGACTTTGAGTGGTTATACCAGAATGATGCCTGCAGGTTTAGGTATCATCTTGGTATCATTCTTTTCAGCCAGCGGTCGGCTTTCATGTAAAAGCAATCCTAGCGGCTAATTAGCCTCTAGACTGCTTTTACAAGCAGTGGGAGGGATTCCCCCCCCCCCCACCGTCTTCCATGTTTTTCTCTGGCTCTCCTGGCCCAACAGGGAACCTGAGAATGCAGCCGGTGATTCGGCCAGCTGACCATAGAGCTGATCAGAGACCAGAATGGCTCCAATCATCTCTATGGCCTAAGAAACCGGAAGCTACGAGCATTTCATGACTTAGATTTCGCCGGATGTAAACAGCGCCATTGGGAAATTGGGAAAGCATTTTATCACACTGATCTTGGTGTGGTCAGATGCTTTGAGGGCAGAGGAGAGATCTAGGGTCTAATAGACCCCAATTTTTTCAAAAAAGAGTACCTGTCACTACCTATTGCTATCATAGGGGATATTTACATTCCCTGAGATAACAATAAAAATGATAAAAAAAAAATAAAAATGAAAGGAACAGTTTAAAAATAAGAAAAAAAATTAAAAAATTAATAAAGAAAAAAAAAAAAAAAGCACCCCTGTCCCCCCCTGCTCTCGCGCAAAGGCGAACGCAAGCGTCGGTCTGGCGTCAAATGTAAACAGCAATTGCCCCATGCATGTGAGGTATCACCGCGAAGGTCAGATCGAGGGCAGTAATTTTAGCAGTAGATCTCCTCTGTAAATCTAAAGTGGTAACCTGTAAAGGCTTTTAAAGGCTTTTAAAAATGTATTTAGTTTGTCGCCACTGCACGTTTGTGCGCAATTTTAAAGCATGTCATGTTTGGTATCCATGTACTCGGCCTAAGATCATCTTTTTTATTTCATCAAACATTTGGGCAATATAGTGTGTTTTAGTGCATTAAAATTTTAAAAAGTGTGTTTTTTCCCCAAAAAATGCGTTTGAAAAATCGCTGCGCAAATACTGTGTGAATAAAAAAAATGAAACACCCACCATTTTAATCTGTAGGGCATTTGCTTTAAAAAAATATATAATGTTTGGGGGTTCAAAGTAATTTTCTTGCAAAAAAAAAAAATTTTTTCATGTAAACAAAAAGTGTCAGAAAGGGCTTTGTCTTCAAGTGGTTAGAAGAGTGGGTGATGTGTGACATAAGCTTCTAAATGTTGTGCATAAAATGCCAGGACAGTTCAAAACCCCCCCCAAATGACCCCATTTTGGAAAGTAGACACCCCAAGCTATTTGCTGAGAGGCATGTCGAGTCCATGGAATATTTTATATTGTGACACAAGTTGCGGGAAAAAGACAATTTTTTTTTTTTTTGCACAAAGTTGTCACTAAATGATATATTGCTCAAACATGCCATTGGAATATGTGAAATTACACCCCAAAATGCATTCTGTTGCTTCTCCTGAGTACGGGGATACCACATGTGTGAGACTTTTTGGGAGCCTAGCCGCGTACGGGACCCCGAAAACCAAGCACCGCCTTCAGGCTTTCTAAGGGCGTAAATTTTTGATTTCACTCTTCACTGCCTATCACAGTTTCGGAGGCCATGGAATGCCCAGATGGCACAAACCCCCCCCAAATGACCCCATTTTGGAAAATAGACACCCAAAGCTATTTGCTGAGAGGTATAGTGAGTATTTTGCAGACCTCACTTTTGTCACAAACTTTTGAAATTTGAAAAAAGAAAAAAAAAATATGTTTTTCTTGTCTTTCTTCATTTTCAAAAACAAATGAGAGCTGCAAAATACTCACCATGCCTCTCAGCAAATAGCTTGGGGTGTCTACTTTCCAAAATGGGGTCATTTTGGGGGGTTTTGTGCTATCTTGGCATTTTATGGCCTTCAAAACTGTGATGGGTAGTGAGGAGTGAAATCAAAAATTAACGCTCTTAGAAATCCTGAAGGCGGTGATTGGATTTTGGGGCCCCGTATGAAGCTAGGCACCCAAAAAGTGCCACTCATGTGGTATCCCCGTACTCAGGAGAAGCAGCAGAATGTATTTTGGGGTGTAATTCCACATATGCCCATGGCATGTTTGAGCAATATATCATTTAGTGACAACTTTGTGCAAAAAAAAAAAAAAATTGTCACTTTCCCGCAACTTGTGTCAAAAAATACAATATTCCATGGACTCAACATGCCTCTCAGCAAATAGCTTGGGGTGTCTACTTTCCAAAATTGGGTCATTTGGGGGGGTTTTGTGCCATCTGGGCATTTTATGGCCTTCAAAAATGTGATAGGTAGTGAGGAGTGAAATCACAACTTTACGCCCTTAGAAATCCTGAAGGCGGAGCTGCAAAATACTCACCATGCCTCTCAGCAAATAGCTTGGGGTGTCTACTTTCCAAAATGGGGTCATTTTGGGGGGTTTTGTGCTATCTTGGCATTTTATGGCCTTCAAAACTGTGATGGGTAGTGAGGAGTGAAATCAAAAATTAACGCTCTTAGAAATCCTGAAGGCGGTGCTGGGTTTTCGGGGCCCCGTACGCGGCTAGGCTCCCAAAAAGTCCCACACATGTGGTATCCCCGTACGCAGGAGAATCAGCAGAATGTATTTTGGGGTGCAATTCCACATATGCCCATGGCCTGTGTGAGCAATATATCATTTAGTGACAACTTTGTGCAAAAAAAAAAAAATTGTCACATTCCCGCAACTTGTGTCAAAAAATAAAATATTCCATGGACTCAACATGCCTCTCAGCAAATAGCTTGGGGTGTCTACTTTCCAAAATGGGGTCATTTGGGGGGGGTTTGTGCCATCTTGGCATTTTATGGCCTTCAAAACTGTGATAGGTAGTGAGGAGTGAAATCAAAAATTTATGCCCTTTGAAATCCTGAAGGCGGTGCTTGGTTTTCGGGGCCCCGTACGCGGCTAGGCTCCCAAAAAGTCCCACACATGTGGTATTCCCGTACTCAGGAGAAGCAGCTAAATGTATTTTGGGGTGCAATTCCACATATGCGCATGGCCTGTGTGAGCAATATATCATTTAGTGACAACTTTTTGTAATTTTTTTTTTTTTTTGTCATTATTCAATCACTTGGGACAAAAAAAAAAAATATTCAATGGGTTCAACATGCCTCTCAGCAATTTCCTTGGGGTGTCTACTTTCCAAAATGGGGTCATTTGGGGGGGTTTTGTACTGCCCTGCCATTTTAGCACCTCATGAAATGACATAGGCAGTCATAAAATAAAAGCTGTGTAAATTCCAGAAAATGTACCCTAGTTTGTAGACGCTATAACTTTTGCGCAAACCAATAAATATACGCTTATTGACATTTTTTTTTACCAAAGACATGTGGCCGAATACATTTTGGCCTAAATGTATGACTAAAATTGAGTTTATTGGATTTTTTTTATAACAAAAAGTAGAAAATATCATTTTTTTTCAAAATTTTCGGTCTTTTTCCGTTTATAGCGCAAAAAATAAAAACGGCAGAGGTGATCAAATACCATCAAAAGAAAGCTCTATTTGTGGGAAGAAAAGGACGCAAATTTCGTTTGGGTACAGCATTGCATGACCGCGCAATTAGCAGTTAAAGCGACGCAGTGCCGAATTGTAAAAAGTGCTCTGGTCAGGAAGGGGGTAAAACCTTCCGGGGCTGAAGTGGTTAAGGGAGTGTGGCAGGAGGCATGTCCTATGCCTACATACGTTTGCTAATAGGTGTCCCTCATTCCCATCTCAAAATGTTGGGAGATATGGCGTGTCTTGCAAATATTCCAAAAGGGCCATACACTGTATAGAACAGGCATATTTTTGTTCAGTGCAGTGTACAGCAAACTTCCAGCAGCCTCTCAAAATCATTGGCAGGCTGAAATACACAGCAACAGCACACCCACTTACACACATTCATTTGGCATAGAATGCCAATGTGCTGCCCCGGATGCATTCAGAGTAGTGCATATATCCTTCTACGCGATTACCACTCAGATTGTATGTGGGTACGGTACTGGGCAGGTACCTGTCATTTTCAACCTGTCATTGATTTTAATGGGCTTCTGGTAGCAGGCTGTATATTGCACTTGTGACTTCATCGCGTAAAAATACACCCGCTCTGTAAACTGTTCTGATTATCTGATCATGGCAATGAGCCCTTATGGAAACACATTTATTAAATGAAGATGATCTATATAATATGCATCATTTACACAGTTCATATCTGCTTGTCACCTTTAATTAAATATATATATATACTATATTGTAAAAAGTATTGGAACACCTGCCTTTAGATGCACATGAACTTTAATGGCATCCCAGTCTTAGTCCATAAGGTTCAATATTGAGTTGGACCACCCTTTCAGCTATAAGAGCTTCAACTCTTCTGGGAAGGCTGTCCACAAGGTTTAGGAGTGTGTCTATGGGAATGTTTGACCATTCTTCCAGAAGCACATTTGTGAGGCAAGGCACTGATGTTGGATGAGAAGGCCTGGCTTGCAGTTTCCGCTTCAATTCACCCCTCCCCCTCAAAAAAAAAAATAAGGCCAAATTGTAATAGCTAGACAACTGGATCAGAGCATCTTCAAAACTGCAGCTCTAATAGGAAGTTCCCAGCCTGCTGTGGTTGTGGTCCAAAGAATGAAAACTGGTAAACCAGTTACAGAGTCATGGGGGCCAAGGCTCACTGATGCATGTGGGAAGAGAAAACTGGCCCCTGTAGTCCCATCCAATAGAAGAGCTACTGTATCACAAATTGCAGAAAAAGTTAATGCTGGCTCTGATAGAAAGGTGTCAGAACACACAGTGCATCGCAGTTTTTTGCGTGTGGGGCTGCAATGTCGTAGACCAGTCAAGGTGCTGTGCTGACCCATGTTCACAGCCAAAAGCACTTACAATGAGCATGTGAGCATCAGAACTAGACCATGGGGCCATGGAAGAAGGTGTCTTTGAGGTGTTGACTTGGCCTCCAAATTCTCCAGATCTCTATCCAATAGAGCTTCTGTGGGATGTGCTGGAAAAACAAGTCTGATCCATCGAGGCTCCACTTCACGACTTAAAGGATTTGCTACTGACGGCTTAGTGCTATATACCACAGCATACCTTCAGCGGTCTAGTGGAGTCCATGCCCCGAAAGGCTATACTGGGTAGTCATAATGTTATGGCTGATCAGTATAAACCGAATGGATCATTTAAGTAGACCTTTGCATTACATAGTTGGTAAATCCAAAGCAGATTTTGCACCGCTTGTGTGGCCAGGTTTAAACAAAGACATCTTGGCAATTTCCATTTACCAGTCTATACCAAGTATGTGTACAGACACAGGTCTCTACACATTACACATACACTTGGAACAACTGTTTGTTTTTCTGGGGGTTTTTTTTTGCATTGTGATTTAGCTAAGAGCTCATAGAGGAATGTATGCATACAAGACTACAACATAGGAATGTAAAAAGATGTATAAAAGTGCTTGTAATTCACAGCAATACTGGCCTACTGGCTAGGGAATACAAACCATCTCCTAGTATTTTCCCACACATTCTCCTTTCAAGTTTTTTTTTTTTAATTCTCCCTTTACTGAAAGATGGGACACAGTCTCGGCTGTTAATAGGTTAACCTTGGCCCTTGCCAACATACTCCAGACTTGTGAAAGTATTCCCAAGACAGCCCCGGAGCCCATGGATGGGCCAAATACAATTACCGTTCCTTCCAATCTGATAAGGAGGTGGTCCTTCTTGGCACTAAAAATAGGCTAATAGTCTAATTGAGCGGTTAATGGCTCTACAAAGAAGCATTGGTACGCCGGTTTAAAATGTATCATCATTCAGCCAGGGGAAAGAGGAAAAAAATCAACTAAAAGCTGTTACCCATTAGCCCTAGAGGATAAGATTAGAGTGTTATTCTATAACTGTGTTACTGGGCTTCAGGATGGAGCTGTAATCAGAGCAGAGGAGCAGTAATGAATGACAGGGAGGTGCTCCCAACTCGTTCACCCACAAATAATGCATGTAATAATAATAATATACGCAGGACAAAGCTGTATGAAACCTATGAACATTTGAAAGTGACACATGCATATGCAAGCTTTTATATCTCTTATGGTGGCCATACACATCACAATTATATTAATCAATTTACTGTCCGGGAGAAATATCAGACTGAAAGGTACCAACACACTAATAAAATTGTTTGTTATGATCATATACTCAAAATTGATAAAAAAAAAGTCTAGGTAGCATATTATTATGTACTAAATGACCCATTCCGATCCTTTGTGTTGCCACAAAAAAGGTTATTAACCCCTTTTCTTGCCCGTCCCAGCCTTCCTTTAAATAGTTTGTATAGCCTGGGAAGGGGGGCTAAGGAAGTGGTCACATCATGGGAAGCAGGTCTCACCGGCTACAGATTTTTAGTCTGGACCGAGAGCTGCGACAGCTTGGCCTTTGTGCTGAGAGCATGCAGTGTAGCCCAGTGATGCATATGTGCAGCGTGTGGGCATTAAAGCTCGCTTTGTTGCCCCCACAAATATGCGTCAGGTGGTGGTTGTAAAGAGGTTAAAAAGGTAACTAGATAATAAGGTGCATGTACACTAGTACCTTATATTTGTACAATAATATATAATATAAGTAAGTATTTGCAGTTGTAGAAATAAGCATTTTTAACTGTCTTTTCTTTTTTCTTTTTTTTACAAAAGATTTTTATGTAAAAACATTTTTTTGGGTATTTATAACATTAATATATTACATATAAATAAAAACAAAATATTGATATAGTTGGTTGAATGCTGTTTGTTTTACTATACCTCACTTTCAAATTGGTCTTGATATCGTATTTCCCACCCCTCCTCAAATTAATAGAATAAACAATCATTTACATAACCAGAATCTAATGAAAAGTTTACTCATTGGACTATACATTTAACACTCATATTGATCTATCTACCTTCTTACAATCGGATTTTCCCTTTAGACCATAAGAATTACTTTGATGAAATCAATCGGTTTTGCTCAAAATTGACTGGTGAAAAAATATGTGTCTTATGATTCTATCATAATATTTGATTGTTTGAAGAATCGTTTGATCAGATTGTTATGTATAAGGCCATTATTACACTTTGATAATATCAAAAAGTACTGCTTTTCTGCTGCTTCTGGTATAATAAAAAAATATTCAATTTTTTATGAATTGTAAAAATTATATCCGTGCTTGGAAGCTAGAACAAACAGCAGCTGCGCACTATAATCTAGATACCAGCCACAAATAATAATGTATAAATAAAGTACAGTGCTAAATGAATAAATGAATGAAGTGCAATTCATACAAATAACGCAATGCACGTGATATGTGCCGAATTCAAACAAATATTGAAATATACTCAAGTGCAATCTGTGCAATTAAAAATATACGGACTATGTGAAAAATCAAGTAAATCACTGGAAATTAGTTTCCTCTAATTGGGACTTTAAACGGGACGCTGCTTCAGTAAGGTCAAACAGTATTGTTGTCATCAAAATATTACAGGCATACCCCACTTTTAAGTACACAATGGGGTTTATTTACTAAAGCTGGAAAGTGCTAAATCAGGCTCACTTCTGCATAGAAACCAATGAGCTTCTAACCCCAGCTTGTTCAATTAAGCTTTGGTAATAAAACCTGGGAACTCATTGGTTTCTATGCAGAAGTGATCCTGATTTTGCACTTTCCAGCTTTAGTAAATAAACCCCATTGTGTACTTAAAAGTGGGGTATGCCTGTACTTATTTATTGAATAGAGTAAGAAATGTCACAATTTGTGCAAGGCAAGGAGATACAGGATGCAAAAAAGGGGGAGGCAGATACAATAGTAAAAAACTACAATGCATGCAAACCAGTACTCGATTTTAAACAAATGTAACAAAAGAGATAACCCAACGCGTTTCAAATCTATCGTAATAGTTCTCTTCTTCAGGCGTAAGTGGTTACATCAAGACGCTAGTGCAACTACAATTGAAAAAACATAAGTATAAAAATATATACATAGTCATAACATTGATATGTTTAACAGGCAATTATTAGATATTTCACTAGGTCTATATTCAAAAATTGAACAGACACTGACCCTGCACGTTGCATGAAGATTTGCCACAGGTTATTGCATTCGGATTAAAAACTATTTGAGAAATGCTGTGGCCTTGAGGGCGACCATATGATAATCCATAATGTGAGAGATCAACAACGAAGAAGTATGTATAAAAACTGGGAATAAAGTCTTAGGCTGGCATTCTTTATTCAATTTTATATTTAATTTTCTCTTAGAATTAACAAAACCATATGAGGTCAAACCTAAACACTTTCAATGCGTATGCAGTCAGGCAGGCCCTTGCACTACACAGTTGAAGGTAAATCTAAAGAAAATTGAATAAGAAAATTGTATAGTGTATAGCCAGCCTAATGCCGCGTACACACGAGCGGACTTTACGGCAGACTTTGTCCGGCGTACTTTTCGACTGACTTTCCGCATGAACGGACTTGCCTACACACAATCAACCAAAGTCCGATGGATTCATACGTGATGACGTACGACAGGACTAAAACAAGGAAGTTCATAGCCAGTAGCCAATAGCTGCCCTAGCGTCGGTTTTTGTCCGTCGGACTAGCATACAGACGAGTGGACTTTTCGACCGGACTCGAGTCCGTCGGACAGATTTGAAACATGTTTCATTTCTGGGTCCGTCAAACTTTTGAGAAAACAAAGTCCGCTGGAGCCCACACACGATTGAATTGTCTGACGGACTCCGGTTCGCTGGACCAAGTATGCCGTAAAGTCCGGTCGTGTGTACGCGGCATAAGACACATATGCATATGCAATGCAGAAAACGTGTTACCTCCCTGAGTAAGGGGGGTCGCTGGCTTTCTGGTAAGCCTCCAACTTTTTTGTGGTGATGGGTGTCACGACTCCAGGTGTCTGATCGCCATTTGCAATACACTCTTCCTCTATGGGACTCTTTTTGATGAAATTCAGCTTTATATGAACTTTTTCTGTTTGCACACAATTGCGTTTTTTTCACGTAGTGATGTAATATTGCATATGTGTCTTAGACTTTATTGACAGTTTATATATAAACTTCTTCGTTGTTGATCTCTCACATTGTTCATATATTTTGGATTGCACAGATTGTACTTGAATATATTTCGATATTTGTTTGAATTTTGCACATATCACGTGCATTGCGCTATTAGCGCGAATTGCACTTTATTCATTTATTCATTTAGCGCTGCACTTCATTTATACATTCAATTATACATTCAGGAAACTATTTTGTTTTTTTTACAGAGGTGATTGTAGCCATTTAGTGCACAGAAATGATTGACTTCTGTCTGTAATACGTTTTTTATTTGCTCTAACACAGGGGTAGGCAACCCCCGGCATGGGTGCTGCAAGCGTCACGCAAAGCCTCTTTTGCCAGCACTCGACCCCCTCCCCATCAGCAGAGCAGCGCAGAGAAGTGTCAGTGAGACACTAATGCATTCCAATTCCAGAATTTCCCACGCTGTACCTGCACTGGGGGGGGGGGGGGCACCGTGCCCCCACACATTGTAAAAGATGGGAAACATTGTTTGGTTCTCTAACTTTGCTGTAGCTGCGATCGTCAGCTTTTGTGATGGGTAAGAGATTGGGTGTAGTTCTGCTAGGGGAGACAGTCCCTGTTTCCAGGAGGAGGACTGTCATTGGCAACTGCTAAAGCCAATCACAGTCCTGCTAGCCCCACCCACCATCTGGAGGAAGATGACTTGGTTGCCACTACCAATCTCAGAAAGAAGAGATTTCACTGTGATTGAGAAAACCACAATCAGGTGATAGTTTGTGGAATTACTGTTGAGCTTCTGGGAACTTTGTTGAAATTATTCCTAAACCTTTGCGTCACTTACTACTGAACCCCTGCACTCTGTGTCCCTTTAAGCCAGAGCTGGTATTCAGCGCAATGAAAATCACACCCGACTTTTGCCGTGGCGCAGATCTCCAAACTTTTTCTCAACTGCGGGGGCCCAACTTATGATCCTGCACACAGGCCCACTGCTTTCAGAAAATGCCCCTGATCTGAGCTCATCATTGCGCATCCATTCCAGATGCTTATATATGGATGAGTGTGCCAGGACAGGTAGATATGTCTCATCTCTGCTTCCTTTCACCACTTTGCATATCACACATATCATGGATGAGAAGAGAGGGTACAGCGGTGGAGCAGATGAGCAGGAAGGTATGGAGGTGGGACAGAAGAGCAAGGGGGTACAGTGGTGGGGCAGATGTGCAGGAGGTACAGTGGTGGGAGGGGTGAGAAGGGGGTTCAGCGGTGGGACAGAAAAGCAGGGGGGTGCAGTGATGGGCAGATGAGCAAGGGGTTACAGTGGTGGGACAGATGAGCAAGGGGGTTCCATATTGGGCCAGATGAGAAGGGGGTTACAATAGTGGGAAAGATGAGCGGGGGGTTCAGTGTTGGGTCAGAAGAGAAAGGAGGTACATTAGTGGGATAGATGAGCAGGGGGTTACAGCGGTGGGACAGAGGAGCAGGGGGTACAGATGTGGGGCAGATGTGTAGGAGGTACAGTGGTGGGGCAGATAAGTTCAGTGTTAGGACAGATGAGAAGATGGTTCAGAGGTGGGACAGAAGAGCATGGGGGTATGGCAGTGGAGCAGATGTGCAGGGAGGTACAGTGGTGGGGAAGATGAGAAAGGGAAAACATTGGTGGGGCAGATGAGCAGGGGGTTACAGTGGTGGGACAGAAGAGCAGGGGGTTACAGTGGTGGGACAAATGTACAGGGGCTTACAGTGGTGGGACAGATGAGTAGCAGGTTACAGAGGTGGGGCACATGTGTAGGGTAGTACGGTGGTAAAGCAGATGAGAAATGGGGTACATTGGTGGGGCAGATATGCAAGGGGTTACAGTGGTGGGACAGAAAAGCAGGGGGGTGCAGTGATGGGCAGATGAGCAAGGGGTTACAGTGGTGGGACAGATGAGCAAGGGGGTTCCATATTGGGCCAGATGAGAAGGGGGTTACAATAGTGGGAAAGATGAGCGGGGGGTTCAGTGTTGGGTCAGAAGAGAAAGGAGGTACATTGGTGGGATAGATGAGCAGGGGGTTACAGCGGTGGGACAGAGGAGCAGGGGGTACAGATGTGGGGCAGATGTGTAGGAGGTACAGTGGTGGGGCAGATAAGTTCAGTGTTAGGACAGATGAGAAGATGGTTCAGAGGTGGGACAGAAGAGCATGGGGGTATGGCAGTGGAGCAGATGTGCAGGGAGGTACAGTGGTGGGGAAGATGAGAAAGGGAAAACATTGGTGGGGCAGATGAGCAGGGGGTTACAGTGGTGGGACAGAAGAGCAGGGGGTTACAGTGGTGGGGCAAATGTACAGGGGCTTACAGTGGTGGGACAGATGAGTAGCAGGTTACAGAGGTGGGGCACATGTGTAGGGTAGTACGGTGGTAAAGCAGATGAGAAATGGGGTACATTGGTGGGGCAGATATGCAAGGGGTTAGAGTGGCGGGACAGATGTGCAGGTTGGTACAGTGGTGGGGCAGATGTGCAGGGGGGTACAGTGGTGGGGCAGATGTGCAGAGGTGGAGCAGGTTTGCAGGGGGGACAGTGATCTGAGGTGTGGAGTTGCAGGAATTTTACGTTAATCTGAGGCGTGAGAGTGCAGGATGTTAATTTCTCACTACTAAAGTAGTTTACAGCAGTGGTCAGGGCCGGAGTGGGAATAAAAACCAGCCCTGGAAAAAATATCATACCAGCCCCATAGCATTATTATACCAGCCTAACATGATAACGTCATTATTTCCTTGTTCATGAAAGGGAAAACCATGCATTTTAACCGCTTCAGCCCCGGAAGATTTCACCCCCTTCCTGACCAGAGCGTTTTTTGCGATTCGGCACTGCGCCGCTTTAACTAACAATTGCGTGGTCATGCGACGTGGCTCCCAAACAAAATTGACGTCCTTTTTTCCCACAAATAGAGCTTTCTTTTGGTGGTATTTGATCGCCTCTGCAATTTTTATTTTTTGCGCTATAAACAAAATAAGAGCGACAATTTTGAAAAAAACGCATTATTTTTTACATTTTGCTATAATAAATATCCCCCAAAAATATATGAAAAAACATTTTTTTTCCTCAGTTTAGGACAATCGTATTCTTCTACATATTTTTGGTAAAAAAAAATCGCAATAAGCGTTTATTGATTGGTTTGCGCAAAAGTTATAGCGTTTACTAAATAGGGGATAGTTTTATAGCATTTTTATTAATAATTTTTTTTTACTAGTAGTGGCAGCGATCAGCAATTTTTATTGTGACTGAGACGTTATGGCGGACATGTCGGACATTTTTGACACATTTTTGGGACCATTGTCATTTATACAGCGAGCAGTGCGATTAAAAATGCACTGATTACTGTGTAAATGACACTGGCAGTGAAGGGGTTAACCACTAGGGGGTGGGGAGGGGTTAAGTGTGTCCTAGGGGAGTGATTTCTAACTGTAGGGGGATGGACTAGCAGAGTCATTACTCTGATCACAGCTCCCGATGACAGGGAGCTGTGATCAGTGACACTTGTCACTAGGCAGAACGGGGAGATGCTGTTTACATCAGCATCTCCCCGCTCGTCCTCTCCGTGAAGCGATCGCGGGTATCCCCGCGGCGATCGCGTCCGCGGGACCCGCAACCCCACTCACGGAGCGCCTAGCCGGCGCGCGCGTGTGCCGCTGACGGCGCGCACGCAATGGCACAGCGGGGAATTCAAATGGACGTACAGGTACGCCCATTTGCCCAGCCGTGCCATTCTGCCGACGTACATCGGCGTGCGCCGGTCGGGAACCGGTTAAAGCACATTTGAAAAGTGTATTATATATATAAAAGCAAATTCCAGTTAAAAGTGGTAAAATTGGTCCATCATCAAGGGGAACCCCAGAAATGTGGGGGGGACTCTGGTTTCCAGAGACCACCTTTCGCAGAAAAATGTGGGAGTGTACTGATAAACCTTTATATCAGTGCCCCCTTATATTATTGCATTCACTCCCCCCTTACATCAGTGACCCCTTTCAGACTTGCCTGGTGGCACTGTCACTGACCTCCTCTCAGGTGCACTGTGCAGGGCTCAGTTAGATGGCTCTAGGTTGGTGGCTCTGGTTTTCCTCCTATAGTTTCCTATAGTTTCCTCACTGTGCCCATCAATGCAGCCTCGCTATGCCCATCAATGCAGCTTTGCTGTGCCCATCAATGCAGTCTCGCCGTGCTCATCAATGCAGCCTCGCCGTGCTCATCAATGCAGCCTCGCCGTGCACACCAATGCAGCCTCACTGTGCCCATCATTGCAGCCTCACGGTGCCCATCAAATGCAGCTTTACCGTGCCCATGAATGCAGTCTCACTGTGCCCACCAATGCAGCCTCCCTGTGCCCACCAATGCAGCCTTCCGGTACCCATCCATGCAGCCTCCCTGTGCCCATCAATGCAGCCTCCCTGTGCCCATCATTGCAGCCTCACTTTGCCCATCATTGCAGCCTCACTGTGCCCATCATTGCAGCCTCACTGTGCCCATCATTGTAGCTTCATGGTGCCCATCAATGCAGCCTCTCTGTGCCCATCATTGCAGCCTCACTGTGCCCATCAATGCAGCCTCATTGTGCCCACCAATGCAGCCTCGCTGTGCCCACCAATGCAGCCTCGCTGTGCCCACCAATGCAGATTCACTGTGCCCACCAATGCAGTTTCTCTGTGCCCATGAATGCAGCTTCACTGTGCCTACCAATTGCAGGTTCTGTGCCCACCAATTGCAGCCTCCCTATGCCCACCAATTGCAGCCTATGTGTGCCCACCAATGCAGCCTCTCTGTGCCCACCAATTGCAGCCCCTCTGTGCCCACCAATTGCAGCCTTTGTGCCCACCAATTGCAGCTTCTGTGTGCCCACCAATTGCAGCCTCTGCGTGCCCATCAATGCAGCCTCGCCATGCCCACCAATGCAGCCTCGCCGTGCCCATCATTGCAGCCTCACTGTGCCCATGAATGCAGTCTCACTGTGCCCACCAATGCAGCCTCCCTGTGCCCATCAATGCAGCCTCCCTGTGCCCATCAATGCAGCCTCACTGTGCCAATCATTGTAGCCTCTCTGTGCCCATCATTGTAGCTTCGTGGTGCCCATCAATGCAGCCTCTCTGTGCCCATCATTGCAGCCTCTCTGTGCCCATCATTGCAGCCTCACTGTGCCCACTAATGCAGCCTCACTGTGTCCACCAATACAGCCTCACTGTGTCCACCAATGCAGCTTTGCTGTGCCCACCAATGCAGCTCCACTTCATTGCAGCCTCACTGTGCCCACCAATGCAGCCTCTCTGTGCCCACCAATGCAGCCTCGCTGTGCTCATCATTGCAGCCTCACTGTGCCCACCAATGCAGCTTCTCTGTGCCCATGAATGCAGCCTCACTTTGCCCACCAATTGCAGCCTCTGTGTGCCCACCACTGCAGCCTCTGTGCCCACCAATTGCAGCCTCTGTGTGCCCACCGATTGCAGCCTCTCTGCCCACCAATTGCAGCCTCTCTGCCCACTAATGTCAGCAGCACCATTTTCTGGATAACACATCGCTCTCCTGCCTCTGTCCTCCGGCACTCGTATGTCACGGGCTGGGTCTGTGTGCAAGGTCCCGCCCCCCTAGAGCTTGTGTGATAGGTGGAACACTGGTTCCTACTACTATTACATGAGCCGGTCTAGGGGGGCGGGATCTTACACACAGATCCAGCTCCGTGACATGCGAGCGCCAGAGGATGGAGGGAGGAGAGCTCTGCAGTCGCTGCTCAAAGCGGCGCCAGGACAGGCGGCCTACCGGGAAATTTCCAGGTATTCCGGTAGGCTAGTCCAGCGCTGGGCAGTGGTCATCAACCCTGTCCTCAGGGTCCACTAATGTCGTGTACACATGATCGCACATTCCGACAACAAAATCCATGGTTTTTTCCAACAGATGTTGGCTCAAACTTGTCTTGCATACACACGGTCACACAAATGTTGTCGGAAATTCCGAACATCAAGAACGCGGTGACGTACAACACGTACGATGGCACTATAAAAAGGAAGTTCAATACCAAGTGCGCCACCCTTTGGGCTCCTTCTGCTAATTTCGTGTTTATCTCATGTTAGTAGAAGTTTGGTGAGAAACGATTTGCGCTTTTCAGCCTCGTGCTTTTCAGATCGTTACTGCTCATCAGTTTGTGCTTGTGGGTTTGTATCTGGTTTTCAGTGTGTGTAGTCAGTTCGCATTTGTTTTTCAGTGCGTATTTTATAGTACGTATTTGATTTCCAGTGCATTCTTGTCCGCTCGTTTATGATTTTCAGCTCGCTCTTCTCAGGCCTTTCTGTTTTTCAGTGCTTTCTGTCAGTTGGGCCTGAGGCCGGACTTCAAGAACAAACCCTGATGGCGTTTGAACCTGGCCGTCCTGGCTTGCCCCCTCAAAGCGCCCACGAGGTCCGTATCAAATATATGGAGTACTTTGCGGGTAGGGGGGCCATTGATATGCCAGAAAATGTTTAATAAACATTTTTAAAATACATTTTTTTGTTAAACTGAAATAAGATTTCCTTTGATTTACTGCTTGTGTTTCTTTTAGCTGTCTCCTAGGTTATCCAATGGGCTTTTCTTGATGATGTTTTTGAGTCTTTTTTCCACATCATTGATGTCTTCTTTGATCTTCTGTAAATCATGATTGCACACCATGATCTCCCCGATGAGGACTTGTGCACTTGCACTTGTGAAATGAGATTCTTCTTCCACAACATCCACATCACCTAAAATTGAAAAACACACCATGTATTAAAAATATGCAGGCATACATCTATTACCTGAATCTGTAGTCTCAGACACCCACCTGTTGTGGTCACTATTTCGCCCACTTCATAAACCTCTCCTTCCTCCACATCCTCAGGTTGTGGTGTTGTGAGTTCCCCTTCTTTTGGAGGTTGGGGGTCCCTGGTGACCTCAGACGTCCCGAGTCTTTTCTCCTCCATGTGAATTAAAAAATAGGTATACTTAGCACACAGATATTTGAGGCCAGAAATAGGAATATGAAACATTGCTTGAAGTGTCGTACAATTGTCTGTTTTGGCAGAGTTCCAAGCTGAAACATGTTTTTTTTGCCCTTAGAAGCTTGAATAATTACCTTTTTTGGGGGAAGTTTCACAGATGGAGACACCCCTAGTATCCACTGAAGCACCTGTGTGGGACACCCTAAAAAATTTGTTCTGGTGTCCCACACTAGTGCTCCTGCATCCAGATGTGTAAACAGCTGCTGAGTGTCCTCTCCTTACACTGAATCAAGTTTAGATTTCATTCTAGTTACAAACCCATCTAGACAACAATGTAATAAACTTATTTTAATACAAATGTAGTGAACCTGCATCTGCAAAAAACATTGTATTAGTGGGCGAACAAACAATGTTTACTACGAACGTTTACTGTGCCCACAAACCTGAAAGTTGCCATTTTAAACTGTATAACAGTATAGAAAAGCACATAGAGCAGCACGAACATAACAATAATAATAGAAACACAGGACAAATACTTACTTTTTAGAAGCACTCTCTTGATCCTTCTGTACTAATCCTGCTTTCAGGTCTGACCATCGTTTCCTCAGTTGATCCTTGGATCGTCATACCCCAAAATTCCTGTGCAGACTTTTCACAACTTTAGCCATGATCTTAGCCTTTCTCACATTTGGGTTGGGGTAAGGTCCATGCTTCCCGTCATAGTCGGCCCTCTTCAAGATGTCCACCATCCCTACAAAGGACATATTTGAGGCCTTAAATCTCCTCCGGGATCAGGACGTTCATGGCTCCGGGCTTTCGTCGTTGTTGCTAGTATCATGCACTTGCTCTTTCTCCGCCATCTGCTCTCCCACTGTGCAGAAAGACAAGGGGAGGGGAATATACTATAAAGAAGGTCAGGGGCAGGCGGAGTTTCATGCATGCTCAGTGTATATAAAGAGCAACACGCGTGCGCCGTATGTACAATCTGTGAGCGGAGGAAGGAGTAGCGGAAGCGCCGATCGTGATAACGAAGGTACAGTTTTAACTGAGTGCATCAGTGACCTATACTGCTTATAGATTGAGGCCTATATTGGGACAAGATTAGGAGAGTTTATCCTGACATTAGGGTTTGTCTTGTGTTGTGTCTTGCAGAGAAAATGGATGGCTTCAATGATCATAACTTCCTCTCCCTATTCATAGACAAGTAGAGGGAGCTGCCCTGTCTGTGGCAGGTAAAACACCCGCATTATAATCAGAAACAAAAGAGGCAGGCAGCCCTGGAGAAAAGGTTTGCAAGATAACTGAAAAACATAATAGGTGATTTCCTTTGCTGCTCAGTGATTGCAGTATTCTAGTCTGCATCTCCCCAAGGTAATATATAAAACCTGGCCTGTTAATAGACCCTGGGGACAGGGTTGATGACCACTAGGGATGAGCCAAACATTCCCCGGTTTGGTTCACAGCAGAACATGCGAACAGGCAAAAAATTTGTTTTGATCACGCAAACACCGTTAAAGTCTATGGGACACGAACATGAAAAATCAAAAGTGCTAATTTTAAAGGATTATATGCAAGTTATTGTCATAAAAAATGTTTGGGGACCTGGGTCCTGCCCCAGGGGACATGTATCAATGCAAAAAAAAGTTTTAAAAACGGCCGTGCTGATCCAGCCAATTGAAGCTTATTTATCCAAGCTTATTTATAAGACCTACTTGGCTTTAATAGGATGTTTAATCTGAAAATTTCCCTGAAGTTTACCTGGGCAACTGATTTTTTTTTTTAATGCCGCCATACTGGTGACTTCAGCAAGATTTTCTTCTGAGCAGGACTGTAGTTTCTTGTCACATGATTGTCTGCCTGAGAAACAGCTAGGGGCCTGCAGGGGGCAGAACTGAGAACACCTGCCTTGCATTTTACCAGTTTACCAGATTACTGGTAACTTGGCTGCTTTAATTAGTTTGTTGGCCTGGTGGACTATAGCTCTATCAAGATGAAAAGCAGAATCCCAGTGCAAGGAGAATACATTAATTGCATGCATTTAATAACTTAAAGTGGAACCAAAAGTTAAAACCTTTTTAAGATTAGGATAACGTGGGAATTGTCATAAATTCAGACCTTCCTTCTTGTTGTCTTACAATGACAGGAAAGAATGGGAAGTTCCCCCAACAGGGCACAGACATAAAAGGTACTTACTGCCTGAAAAAAAAATACTGAGATTTTGTTAGAGCCAGTGGGGAAGGAAGATCATGAGGGTACCTTGCATGACTCCGAAATGTTGAATGCTGTTTTCACTCAGATTAAGGAATGTTTTGGTGTGCTCTATTGTGACTTGTTGCTCAAAGTTGACAATGCCATTTGTCTGGTCATCACAGCACCTTCATTGCTAAACCTAGGTCTGCACCATGTGCAGTTGGAGCTTCCATTTTACTTAAATGGCAATCAGAAATATCAAAATTGTAAAATATTAAAAGTACAGTATATCTAAGGCCAACACTTTTTATTGAATAGAGTAAGAAATGGTTAAAATCCCTGTAAATGTTTTTTTTTTTTTTTTTTTTTACAGTGTTACCTACAACTCTGTCTCCTCCTCTGGATTTCCCCTTTCTGTGGGGGTTCCCCAAGGCTCTGTTCTTGAACCCCTTCTCTTCTCTATCTACACCTCCTTCCTTGATCACTTCTGATAACCGCCCATGGCTTCCAATACCACTTATACGCCGATGACACCCAAATCTATGGATGCATGGATGTCGCACCACTTCCTTAAACGAAATCTCTCTAAAATCTAAAATCGAGCAATTAATACTCGAACAGGCTTATCCACCTTACCCACCGTTCAGCGTCTGCCAACCCTCTCCTTCAATCCCCACACTGGCTTCCAATCGCCCAACGAATTAAATTCAAAATACTAACCACAACATACAAAGCCATTCACAACTCTGCCCCGAGCTATATCACCAATCTTGTCTCCAAATATCACCTGAACCGTCCTCTCTGCTCCTCCCAAGACCTCCTACTCTCAAGCTCCCTCGTCTCCTCCTCCCATGCTCGTCTCCAGGATTTCTCCAGAACCTCTCCCATCCTCTGGAACTCGCTACCTCAACCTCTCCGGCTACTCTTGCTACCTTCAGGCGATCCTTGAAAACTCATCTCTTCAGGGAAGACTATCATGCCTCCAACTAATCTTTTACCACTTCCATCAGCTCATTCCCCACAGTTACAACCTTTTGTACCACCTGCCCCACCCTATTAGATTGTAAGCTCTTCTGAGCAGGGCTCTCTTAATCTTCTTGTATTATATTGTATTATAACTGTATTGTCTCCCTTTTATATTGTAAAGTGCTGCGTAAACTGTTGGCGCTATATAAGTCCTGTATAATAATAATAATAATAATCACAAAAGCTGTAGACACCTAGTGCCAGGCTAAGGCATGGATACATGTGAGTGCATTTTTTATATATTTGATTTTAAAATTCAAATAAAATATACTACACTATAAAGTCCTTCATTGTGTCTCTGGTGGAATTTATCCCTATTTCCCAGCCCAATCCTGAGGGATCATTGGGGCGGAAGGGTGCATGTCCAGGAACCATTTTGTGTTTCCAAAAGCACATTTTGACCTTCTGTAAAAACCCCTGCTGAGTTGCCATCCACCCCTTGAGCACCCATGGTGAAGCCACTGGAAGACACAATTATCTAGAAGCACTTTCTCTATTTTTGGTGTTGGGCATTGTCACTGTGGACTTTATATTTTTGCATTTTGTATGACACCAGTGTATGTATATATTTTTCCTTACTATGCACCACGTGTTATTGATTTATCACCAGTCTATCATGTGTATAATTGCATAGAGCTATGTACGTTTGCTAAGATAACATTTTGTGAGTGCCAACACCTTTAAATTTGTGAGTGCCAACACCTTTGTTTTTTCTAATCAGTGGTGATTTTATCACTCATTTAAAGGGGCAGCTACACATATTTGTTTTTTTTTCACATTTAGGGCCATCACTTATTATTATGCTACTAAAAAATTGTATGTTAGAGCAGGGGTAGGCAATCTTTTGAGCACAGTGTGCCGAAAAATGTTTTCAAAGAAATTGAGCGTGCCGATTTTATAACAAAAAAAAATCACGAAAAGGATTTTTTATAAAGTAAATGCTGTAAACCAGTGGTCATTAGGGATGAGCCCGATGTTCGAGTCGAATGTAAGTTCGACTCGAACATCTGGTGTTCACCTGTTCGCCGAATAGTGAACAATTTTGGGTGTTTGCGGCAAATTCAAAAGCCGCGGAACACCCTTTAAAAATCTATGGGAGAAATCAAAAGTGCTAATTTTAAAGGCTTATATGCATGGTATTGTCATAAAAAGTGTTTGGAGACCTGGGTCCTGCTCCAGGTGACATGTATCAATGCAAAAAAGTTTTAAAAATGGCTATTTTTTCGGGAGCAGTGATTTTAACCCCTTCGCACCCATGCCAATTCTGACATTTCTCTCCTACATGTAAAATTCATCATTTTTTTGCTAGAAAATTACATAGAACCCCCAAACATTATATATGGATCAGCAGTAAAAAAAGTTACATTTACAATGTGAAAGTTTAAAAGTAGCAAAGTAGCCGTCCAGCTGTGCAAAACGCCCGTCCGCTTAGACACCTGCATGCGATGACGTCAGCACGTCAGCTCCTCCCGACGTACATTTCATCAATAGTGCCCCAGACGAGGTCACTATTTGACGAAACGTAGGTCGGGAGGAGCTGACATGCTGACGTCATCGCGTGCAGGTGTCTAAGCAGACGGGCGTTTTGCACAGCCGGCCGGCTACTTATAAACTTTCACATTGCAAGTGTAACTTTTTTTACTGCTGATCCATATATAATGTTTGGGGGTTCTATGTAATTTTTTAGCAAAAAAATGATGAATTTTACATGTAGGAGAGAAATGTCAGAATAGGCATGGGTGCGAAGGGGTTAAAATCACTGCTCCCGAAAAAATAAGCATTTTTAAAACTTTTTTGCATTGATACATGTCACCTGAGGTCATTTAATAAATTATGTCTTATCGAAATTATGCTATGGTGAATTCTTCTTTCATTCCGGGCAACATCTGACCGTCTTGTGGGAACCTTCCTGATCGGGGGATCCGTACCGTTTTGCTGGCCACATTCCTTGGATCATTTGGAGGCACTGGTTCATATGTCTGGATAAAGGCCCTGACCAGGTATTTGGTCACAAGCTTATCTAGCTTGCCATATGGTAAGCATGCCTTTTTTGTGGTGTTCACATTTTGGTTGCTGTGGAGGAATCGTCAGTTTTTCAACTTTTATATATAATTTGTTTCACGGATTTTGGTTGTGATTGAATTCACAGTAGAAGAGTTCTACCTTACACCATATTATAAACTGTTTTTTTTGGTTTATTTTTATATACACCTTGGACTCTTATTTTTTTCACTGATTAATTGGTTTTGGGTGTATTCATATTTTTTTTTATTAGTCAATACCTATAATATTATTTATTCATTCTTTTTTGTGGTTCATATTTAGCGCTGCTACAATTTTTTCCATTTTTTCCAGATAGATAGATAGACAAATTGAACAAACAGTTTCCGGTCTATCCCATTGATCTAACTTTCAATTGGAAAAAACAATAAAACAGAAGTGTAGGTTATTTATATTTGCTGCATCAGATCAATACATTCTCAGAGTTCTTTCCTCCGCTCTTAACCTGAAATGAGATGAAATTAATACGGTTGTCATACTGATTAATAACACAGACTGCAGAACATTCATTCCCTGCAGTGGCTTTTGAGATGCATACAATATGTACACCTTCACATGTAGACAGTGCACACAGAGCTGGTACTAATATGCAATGTGTGCTGACCTGAATAATAAGGGATCATTGCAGACTCTGGTTTAAAAGGAACTTGCCAGGGCAGAGATGTGACTTATTTTTTGAAAATGCATGCTCCAGGGTCAATATCATCATCCTTCTCTAACTTCTCTACTGATGAGACAGTGACCAGGAACAAGGTTACTTTTTTCTGACACCAAATAGGCTGCATGAATTGTACTGATTTTCTTATTAAACCTGTAAAATTATAATTTTATTGAATAGGGTTTGGATTCCACAGTCACCAAGGCCCATATATGTAATACTTAATGTATATAGATAATATGTAAAATATGTAAGCAATGGCTTCTTTTATGGGGCTCTTAGAAAATAAATAATATTAATATGTTTTAAATACAAACAGTGTTGTGCCTCAAAAATCCTATTTATATTATATTTTCTATTTTGCTGTTTATCTATCCTTACCTAGCCTCTGTGTGGGAAAGATCATTCTGTTCAGATACTATAACCTAGTACATAAGAACAGTGGGGTACGTATACACAGAGCAAGCACATAAAGGTGTTCACAATGGTGGATGCTAAAGGTGAGGAGCAGCAGTGGCCATTAAATATAAACAAGTGGTTAAACCTATGTCCCCCCTGTGCAAGCAATCGGTAAAATTCTACATAATACATGCCTGCCATATTACTCAAATCACAGGTCTCCAAACTACAGCCCATGGGCCCCTTACAAGATTTTATCTGGTCTGCAGCTAGGGTCAGTGATATATTCTCAACATGCACAGACTGATGATTTAGGCTCCTGTCTAAATTGGTCCTAGTATGTGTACAAATGAGTTAGGGACCTTAGGTTGTAAGCTCCATGAGGGCAGGGACTGATGTGAATGTACAATACATATGCATACCTCCCAACTTTTTGAGATAGGAACAAAGGAGGGACACCTATTAGCAAAAGTATGTAGGCATAGGACACCCCCCTGCCACGCCCCCTTAAAGGAGAATTATACCAAAAAATGATTACGACCACGAGTGCTTTTTTTTACCACTACTATTCCTTTATACTGGCTATTGAAATTTACAAATGCAGACATTTAGAAATTGGATGAAAAGTTTAGCACTGAAAAACACTTTGTGAAAGCTAAAAAGTGCCTTATACACTATATTGTCAAAAGTATTGTGACACCTGCTTTTACACGCACATGAATCTCCAAGTCTTAGTCCGTAGGGTTCAATATTGAGTTGGCCCACCCTTTGCAACTTTAACAGCTTAAACTTTTCTGCAAAGGCTGTCCACAAGGTTTAGGAGTGTGCCTATGGGAATGTTTGACCATTATTCCAGAAGCGCATTTGTGAGGTCAAGCACTAATGTTAGACAAGAAGGCCTGGCTCACAGCCTCTGCTCTAATTCATCCCAAAGGTGTTCTATAGGGTTGAGATCAGGACTCTGCAGGCCAGTCAAGTTCCTCCGCTCCAAACTCACTCAACCTTGTCTTTATGGACCTGGCTTTGTGCACTGGTGCACAGTGATGTTGGAACAGGAAGGGCCAATCTTCAAACTGTTCCCACAAAGTTGGGAGGATGAAATTGTGCAAAATGTCTTGGTATGCTGACGCCTTAAGAGTTCTCTTTACTGAAACCAAGGCTCCTTTCACACTGGGGCGGTTTGCAGGCGCTATTGCGCTAAAAATAGCGCCTGCAAACCGACCTGAAACTGCCGCTGCTGTGTCTCCAGTGTGAAGGCCTGAGGGCTTTCACACTGGAGCGGTGCGCTGGCAGGAGGGAAAAAAAAACTCCTGCAAACAACATCTTCGGAGCGGTGAAGAAGCGGTGTATACACCGCTCCTTCACCACTCCTGCCTATTGAAAACAATGGGGCAGCGCGGCTATACTGCCGGCATAGCGCCACTGTAGCGGCGCTTTGCGTGCGGTTTTAACCCTTTGTCGGCCACTAGCGGAGGTTAAAACCACCCCACTAGCGGCCGAATACCGCCGTTAAAACAACGGTAAATCGCTGCTAAAAATATCGGCGTTTTACCACTGACGCCCCCACCGCCCCAGTGTGAAAGGGGCCTAAGGGGCCAAGCCCAACCACTGAAAAGCAACCCCGCACCTTAATCCCCCCTCCATCAAATGATTTGAAGGAGTGGCTCAATAAGTTTGGCAATATAGTGTGGATTTTGGATTTCGAGTTTGGGGTGGAGGAACTTGACTGGCCTGCACTCCTAAATCTTGTGGAAAAGCCTTCCCAGGAAAGTTAAAGTTGTTATAGCTGCAAAGGGTGGGCCAACTCAATATTGAACCCTACGGACTAAGACTGGGATCCCACTAAAATTCATGTGCGTGTAAAGGCAGGCGTCCCAATACTTTTCACAATATAGTGTATATACAACTACAGTATAAAGATCAGACCAAAATGAGGGACAAATGAGGAGACTTTGTTCCAAAATCAGGGACAGTCCCTTGAAATCAGGGACAGCTGGGAGCTATGCATATGTAAGCGCTGCGTACATTGACAGTGCAATAAAAGGGCCTGTAATAAATTAAAAAAAATAAGGTCAACAGAGGGTGCCTATGGTCTCCATATCACCTTCCCCTCCCAAACCTGCTGTGACCTTGTAAAGGGGTATTCTGATGAAGACCTTGATGTAAGGTGGATGAGGACCTTGATGTAAGGTGGACTCTGATGTAAGGGGGACTCTGATGCAAATCTTGATATAAGGGGGGCTCTGATGTAAGGGGGACTCTGATGAGGATTCTGATGTAAAGGAGACTATGAAGGGGCCCCTGATGTAAAAGGAAATCTAATGGGGACCCTGAAGTAAGGGGGGACTCTGATGTAAAGGGGATTTTTTTTTGGCCATAAATATTTGTGACATAAATAATGTGGCCCTCATACTGAAACATTTTGCGACCCCTGCTCTAGATTCAAGCATTGTACCAGGTCAACAAGGGGAAGCAATCAGTGGGATAACCAAACCTACTCAGTTCATTATAGCTGTGCTAAAGAAGATAGTCAATCTAAGGTACATTCTTATGCATTCTGTGTAATGTACTGACCAGGATCAGCTTAAGGGCAGTACCTGGACCATGTGTTATTTCACTTCCTTTTTTCTGCTTCTTACTAGGGATGTGCGAATGGTTCGGCCCGAGCATAATTTCGGACCGAACCTTCTCTGTTCGGACAGTCGGCGAACAGCCGAACAAACGGGTCGTTCAATCGCTTTTTTTGCCCCCCCCCCCCTGAACAGACCACAATGCATTCAGAACCGAACCACGGTGCTGAACAGTGCATTACAAGCCCTGATTGGCTGAAGCAGTGAAAGATTCAGCCAATCAGGGTACAGAGCACTGTCAGAGTCATGATTGGACACTGTTATCATGACTTTATCCAATCATGGCTCATTCCTGCCCCACAGTATAAAAGTAATCTTTCAATGGCAGCCATTTTCAGTGTGATATTGGCGTGGAGAGAGATAGAACAGGGCTCTGTTCAGTGCTATTAGTTAGTTAGTGTGCTATACCGTGCTATTTTACTTCAATTGTCAGTGTAGAATATTAGTTTAGTGTCAGTCTAGGGATAGTGTGATTGTAGTGAGGAGGACCATCATTCAGCTTTGCATAGTGTGCAGCTAGAATAGGGACAGCTCAGATAGTTTCACTGTAGTGTAGTGAGACCGTGTCATTCATACATACGTTAGTGTAGAGCTAGAGTAGGAACAGTTTAGATAGCGTCAGTGTAGTGACGGTTGAACACCGTCTATTTGATTGCGTTACTGCCAGTTTAATGCCATTTACTTCTGTGTGCGTTACTGCCAGTTTAACGCCATTTACTTCTGTGTGCGTTACTGCCAGTTTAACGACATATAGTTCTGTGTGCATTACTGCCAGTTTAACACCATATAGTTCTGTGTGTGTTACTGCCAGTTTAACGCCATATAATTCTGTGTGCGTTACTGACAGTTTAATGTCATATAGTTCTGTGTGCATTACTGCCAGTTTAACGCCATATTGTTTTGTGCATTACTACCAGTTTAACGCCATTTAATTCTGTGTGCATTACTGCCAGTTTAACGCCATATAGTTTTGTGTGTGTTACTGCCAGTTTAACGCCATATAGTTTTGTGTGCGTTGCTGCCAGTTTAACGCCATATTGTTCTGTGTGCGTTACTGCCAGTTTAACGCCATATAGTTCTGTGTGCGTTACTGCCAGTTTAACGCCATATAGTTTTGTGCAATACTGCCAGTTTAACTCCATTTATTTTTGTGTGCGCTACTGCCAGTTTAACGCCATATAGTTCTGTGCGTCACTGTACGTTTGGTGCATTATGTTGCAGTATATTATAGTGTATACATGGAGTTTGCCTGTGTAGTACGTGGAGTATTCAAATTAAAGTGCACCAAACACCTCTTTACATTGATTAAAGTGCATCTACGTACAGAACTTCTTCTTTACATTTGCTTATAAGCACTGCCCCCGCCCTCCCAATAATGTCTGAGAGGACAACAAGGAGAGGCAGACATTCCCTTGGCACTGTAAGGGGGCCAGCAACAAATGTATCGACAGGCAAAGGTGGACGTGGTGGTCAGTCCTCAGGCAGGGCATCATTTCCTCTGTTTAGTGAGTTTGCCCATGCTATCCAGCCACAGCATGCAGAGGAGGTGGTGGACTGGCTTACTAAACCTTCCTCATACTGCTCATCCTCTGTCACGCAAGCAGAAACAAGTGTGCAGTCTCCTGCAGTTGCCAGAGTAGATAAACCTGTCTCTTGTCCACATCTATTCCCTCTATAGTCCCAACATCAGCCATTGAGGAGTCAGCTGAGTTATTTGACCACAGCGTGAGCCACTTGTTCCTTGATGTAGCCCAGCCATTACTGGATTCAGATGTTGGTTCTGAGTTTGAGGATGACAGGAACATGAGCCTAGAGAGAGGGATGAACACTGATAGACAAATTGTCATTCATGTTCCCCAAGTGGCAGCGTATTGCCAAGTTGTCTCCTGTGGTAATGTGGAAGATGGAGGAGATGGAGATGATGATGATGATGAGGTCACTGATGCGACTTGGGTGCCAGATAGAGCAGAGGAGGAAACGGAAGGTGAGGTGGCACAACCCCAAGGAGGCCAACATCAAGAAAGAGTACAGAGCAGCCTCCCTATTCCATCACATTCTGCAGCTGTTATCTCCCGGCCCACTCCCCAAAGCTCAGCTGTCTGGGCCTTTTTCAGCATATCTGCAGCAGATCAACACCAACCATTTGGGTACCACATGCATAACAAGGCATTTAACGTCCAACCACTCACCACGTTGGCAAGAGCACCGAAAAGCCTCACAAAAGGGGCACAAATCTGTCTCTCTTCCTTACCCCCTTCAGTCTGCCCCTGCTATACCAAGTCATTACCTCTCAGCAGCCTCCACTGACAGGGATTATGGTATAGCACAGGGTGTCCCAGGTCCTAGCAGCACATCTGCCAGCAGTACACCACCAGTTGTAGACTGTAGCTGGCAAATTTCTCTGCCCCATCTGCTGCAGTGGAAAAAAAATAGAGTCACTGCCACCCACATGCCCAGCGTCTAAATTCAAGCTTGTCAAAGCTGTTGGCTCCCCAACTTCTGCCTTTCAGCCTGGTGGATTCTGCCCCCTTCTGTGAAGTCGCACAATGTGCTGTACCACAATGGCAGGTTCCCAGTCGCTACTAGACATGTGTATTCGTTTTCGTCCAAATGCATTTTCGTCTGAATTTCAGGTATTTTCATTATCGTTTTAACAAACGATAACGAAAGTGCAGAATACGAAAACTGAAAGATCCGACATAAACAAATGCTTTATTTTAGTTTTCGTTGCAACAGTTCAATATAACAGTTCGATATAGATAGGAGATTCGACATGACGCTGACAATAACAATCTGTGTCTATCGAACCTGTGGTCGAATGTGCCTAACCTTAACTCTATTAGTCCAAGATTATTCTACATAGAGAGAAAAGATTCAACATAGAGAGAAAAGATTCGACATAGAGAGAAAAGATTCGACATAGAGAGAAAACATCACTGCTGGAATTGGGTGGGGGAAGTAAAATAAAAATAATGATGATGATGAATGTTATTGGCCGATTGTAACCAAAGAGGAGGGGCAGTAAAATAGCTAGAACTAAGTACACACGTACAGCCAACTTACTTTCACTTACGATTTGCTAGCAGAGAGAGACACACACTGAATCATTTCAGAAGACAGTCAATCTTAGCTGGTCCGTTTGTCAGAGAACCTGAATTATTTAGCAATTAAGCATAAGCACAGCAGCAGAACAATAGTGAAGCAAGCTACAGTTCAACTTAACTTTTTCTCAATAATCTGCTGCTATGTGTTAGTGTTGTGAACTTGATAGTGATACTAGTGTTGCTAGTGTTGTGATAGCCTCAGAGGCTGCCCGTGTTGTGGGGGGGGATTTATTATTATAGATTCTATATTATAATGCCATATCAATATCTGACACAACGTCGGATGAAGATTTGACAAAGCAACGAAAAACATACAAACGTCGAATCTTTGGCTTATGGTGTCTGTTGAAAGTTCTAAGAAGAGTCGACGGAGCAGCTGTACGACGCTGCAATCGTACATTTCCGGTCAAATGCATCTGCCCATAGGCTATAGAAAAATTCTAATGTTGGTTGACTAGTAAAATAATTAATAAATATAATTATTACTAGTCATACAACATTAGAATTCTACTACAGCTAGCTTGTAGGCGGAAAATTCGGCCGGAGATGTACACGTACAGTTTAGCTACTCCGTCGAATCTTCTTTGAACATTCGACAGACACCATAAGCCTTCAATGACAGATTTGACCTTAATTAATTTGGATTTTCAGACTAATGCAATTTTTAATGAAAAACAAATTGAGTAAAAACGAATTTTGGACGAAAACAAAATTCCGAAACAAAATATTTCAGTGTGCACATGTCTAGTCGCTACTACTTTTCACATAAGGCCGTTCCATCTCTCTACTATCACGTGGAAGGGAATGTTCTGGCATTGTTGGGCAAGGCAGTCCGCCGTAAAATCCACCTTACTGCTGACACGTGGTTCAGCAAGCATGGACAGGGACGATATATTTCGTTCACAGCACATTGGGTTATGCTGCTTGCAACTCGAAAGGATGCAGGACAGGGCTCGGTGCTGCAGCTTGTTGTGCCCCCACGTCTCCATACAGCTGGTGGTGATGATGCCAGACCTGCAAGCTCTTTCTCCTCATGCTCCTCCTCTGCCACCTCCATGCCCTCCTCTGCAGAATTGTCCTATGTACATCAGGTACCCCCTAAGCGTTCAAAGGGCTATTCCCAGAGTCAGGCTAAAAGGTGCCATGCAGTGCTTCAGCTGGTGTGTTTAGGGGACAGGAACCACACCAGAACAGAGATTCTGGCAGCTCTGCAGGGACAGGCCCAGATGTGGTTCACACATATGCCAGCTGGAGCCAGAAATAGTGGTGTACGATAATGGCTCAAACCTCCTGTCCGCCCTTAGACAGGGAAAGTGCCTGGCACATGTTCTCAATTTGGTGGTACAGCGTTTCCTAAATGCGTACCCAGGGTTGCAAGATTTGCTAAAGCTGGCCAGAATAGTCTGTAGCCATGTCAGGCGGTCATACACAGCCAGTGCTCGGTTGGCTGAAATTCAGCGGGAAATCCACCTGCCCATAAACCGCCTGATTTGTGACATGCCCACCAGGTGGAACTCGACTCTGTCAATGCTGCAGCAGCTATACATGCAGCAGAGGGCCGTCAATAAGTACCTGTGCGAATACGGCACAACGACAGGCTCAGGCCACCTCTACTTTTTTTCCCCACGCCAATGGCTGATGATTAAGGATAGATGCACTTTATTGTCACCATTTGAAGAGGCCACAAGGATGGTGAACCTTGACAGTGCATGCATCAGTGACAGAATCCCTGTTGTGTTCCTGCTGGAGTAGATTCTGTATGGCATTATGGACAGGGCCCTGGAGGCAGAGCAGCAGGAGGAAGAGGAGGACTTCCTTTCCTCTCAAGGCCCATTTTATCCAGACACTATCATTTCTATCAAAAAACAAAAGGGAGGGAAGCAAAAAGAATTCTTCAGTGAGGAACCAGCAAGTTTAGCAAAAATATAAATATTTATTGTAGAAAAAATAATACCACATATACACCAGATAGTGTCAACAAGAAAATAAGTTGACTGTGAATAGACCAATAACCACCACTAACAATAAAATAGACAACGTTGTCTAAAAACAGAGAACAACATACAGATGGCCACCACTACACATACAATCACATCTAGTTGGCTAGTTGGACTTGCATCGTCCCATATATAGTGTCTCTAAGTAGAGGTTGGAAGCCAAGAGGTGACGGTATGCAGCCGTGGGTATGGGAATTCCGCTGTGCACACTGCCGTTGGCAAACTTGAATGTGACTTTACAGACAACAGAGGCTGATAGTAGCACTTGCAGGTGAATGCTCAGCCACAGCTGGTAACCATGCGTGAACGGCTGTGTGGGTGCTGGGCAGAGGTGCAGGAGGGGGTATGTGCCTGTGTAACTATTGGTGTATGAAGACAGCGTCTGAGCTGGATATAATAAAGCGATCTCACCAGACCATAGACATCCAGATACACCAGGCACGTTGAACACTCCAAGCCTCCTCAATGTAAGCAAAGCAGCTGGATCATCCTCTGATCAAGTCAGGGTAACTGGAAAGTCCGTTTGGGTAGATGCCCACCAGGGTAGTGGAAATGAGGGGACGTGGTAGCGTACCGCCAGGATGCGGTGTGAGCCACGATAACTTCCGGGTTCCGTGCTGTAGAGCTTTCAGCGGGCTTCAGCGGGCTTTCGGCAGGGCTTGAGCGGCTTCAGCATGATGCTCTGAAGAAATCCTTGACGGATGAAACACGTCAGCATGACGCCATTACGTTCGACGTAGTACCCATACAGACCCACCCACCAGCCCTTGGGATCTGATTCGCTACTCCGCTGAAGCCGCTCAAGCCCTGCCGAAAGCCCGCTGAAGCCCGCTGAAAGCTCTACAGCACGGAACCCGGAAGTTATCGTGGCTCACACCGCATCCTGGCGGTACGCTACCACGTCCCCTCATTTCCACTACCCTGGTGGGCATCTACCCAAACGGACTTTCCAGTTACCCTGACTTGATCAGAGGATGATCCAGCTGCTTTGCTTACATTGAGGAGGCTTGGAGTGTTCAACGTGCCTGGTGTATCTGGATGTCTATGGTCTGGTGAGATCGCTTTATTATATCCAGCTCAGACGCTGTCTTCATACACCAATAGTTACACAGGCACATACCCCCTCCTGCACCTCTGCCCAGCACCCACACAGCCGTTCACGCATGGTTACCAGCTGTGGCTGAGCATTCACCTGCAAGTGCTACTATCAGCCTCTGTTGTCTGTAAAGTCACATTCAAGTTTGCCAACGGCAGTGTGCACAGCGGAATTCCCATACCCACGGCTGCATACCGTCACCTCTTGGCTTCCAACCTCTACTTAGAGACACTATATATGGGACGATGCAAGTCCAACTAGCCAACTAGATGTGATTGTATGTGTAGTGGTGGCCATCTGTATGTTGTTCTCTGTTTTTAGACAACGTTGTCTATTTTATTGTTAGTGGTGGTTATTGGTCTATTCACAGTCAACTTATTTTCTTGTTGACACTATCTGGTGTATATGTGGTATTATTTTTTCTACAATAAATATTTATATTTTTGCTAAACTTGCTGGTTCCTCACTGAAGAATTCTTTTTGCTTCCCTCCCTTTTGTTTTTTGATATGTATTATAATTCAGAGGTACACACCCACTTATGACCCTCCTGTTGGGTGTTAGCAAGTATTAGCATCATTAGGCAGATCTCCTATGGGTATTATTCCCATCTGTCTATAGCTATATGATATCCAAGCAAAGTGTCTGATTCATAAATTTTCTTTTGTTTATTCACTATCATTTCTATGTCACAGAACACACAGGAGGAGAGAGGGGAGGAAGATGAGGAGGAGGATTCTGGCACTTTCATAGGCTTTGAAGAAGAGGGAGACATGCATCAATCTGTAGGCGATGGCTTTCCAACCCCAGGACCCTTGGGAGTAGTACGTGGCTGGGAGGAGGAAGTTCCAAATGCTGTCACCCTGAGTGACCCAGAGGAGTCTGCTTTTGAAGCCTCTGCAAATTTGAGGCGCATGGGCAACCTCATGCTTCAAAGCCTGCGAAAGGACTCAAGAATACGTGGCATAGGAGAAGGATGATTACTGGTTGGCAACCCTCCTTGACCACTGTTATAAGGGGAAGGTCTCAGAACTCATCCCATCCCCACAGACAGCGCAGAAGATAAAATCTCTTGAGGACATGTTAAAGAGGATTTTATTCAACATTTTTCCTGACTCCAGTAGGTTACAGTGTCGTGGAAAATGTCGTTTTGAGTCTTCTGTTGGTAAAGAGAGGAGAGTTGGAGAAGACGTCTGCCTAAGTGAGGCATTTTGGAATTTTTTTAGTCCTCGCCACCCAGGGCTGTCAGCTTCCACATCCCATCGGCAGCGTCTGCATCACAAGGTGAACGATTACCTCGGAGCCAAAACAGAGATGGAGAGCTTTCCAGCTGACGATCCACTGACTTACTGGGTCATGAGGATAGACCACTGGCCAGAACTTGCCCAGTATGCTATTGAGTTGTTGGTCTGCCCTGCATCCAGCGTGCTTTCAGATCGGGCATTCAGTGCTGTAGGAGGTTTTGTTACTGATCATAGAACGCGTCTGTCCACAGACTCCATGGACCGTTTGACTTTTATAAAAAATGAATCAGTCCTGGATTACCAGCTATGAAGCCCCTGATGCCGATGTCACTGATTAAATCTTTTTGGGATGTGGAATCTCTGCAGGACTTCGAGGCTGCCTAGCTTTGAGGGTGTTTATCATTTCATTTGGAAGAATGTTTTTGGTATAGGTTTCATGGACACAATTAACACCCAAAGACCAATTTTTCAGCACCTGTTTGACAGGTGCATATCATTGCAATTTTTTTTTGCCTTCATCAAGGGCACCTCTATAGGGTTATGGTGGGAAGGCACCCCCAACACCCAAAGAGTAATTTTTCTGCACCTGTTTGACAGTGCATATCATTGCAATTTTTACAGCAAGGCCAATTCTTGCTTTCATAAAGAGTGCCTCTATAGGGTTATGGTGGGAAGGCACCACCGACACCCAAAAACCAATTTTTCTGCATCTGTTTGACAGGTGCATATCATTGCAATTTTTTACAGCAAGGACAATTCTTGCCTTCATCAAGATTACCTCTATAGGGTTACAGTGGGAAGGCGCCACGACACCCAAAGACTAATTTTTACGCACCTCTTACTTCTATCCAAAGTCAAAGTGACACTAGAATGTATCCAAAAAATCTCTAATCTTGTTCCCAGTGCACTACATTGTGGCCTCATCATACACACTGGCTCCCCAGCTGTTGCTGAGCAAAATAAAGGCAGCTTGCAGGGAAAATGTAATTTATTTGGCTTCATAAATGCAATTATTGCTGCAGAGCAGATTATAGACATGGTACAGATCTGCCACTTTACAGGTAGACTAAGGGATGCCCCCCCAGGCACCATATTGGAAGGAATTTTTTATTTTTAGGCTTTCACTTTAAAAATCTAAAAAATCTCTGGTCATTTAAAAATGACCTTTTTCACAAACTTTTTTTTTTATTGATACATGTCCCCCTGGGCAGGACCCGGACCACTATAACCATTGTATGCCCAATTACTTGCATATAAGCCTTCAAAATGGGCACTTTTGGTTTTTGACGTTCAGGTCCCATTGACTTTAATGGGGTTCATTATTCGGGTCCGAACTTTCACGGTGTTCAGAAGTCCTGGTGCGAACCGAACAGGGGTCCGTTCGGCTCATCCCTACTTCTTACTTCACCAGGCATGTTAACAGGCAAAATTAGATTGTTTACATGTTCTGTTGCAGGATCACATATTCCAAAATTCCTAGATTACTGACAAAAGGGAGCAGGGTGGACTGCTACACTATAGCAAAGTCTGAATAAAATGTGAAAGCAGATAGGCTGCACTCCCAGAATACATTCAGTTCTGTATAGAGTGTACCTTTAAAGCATTTAATATATTGTTTAACATGGTAGCATGGTAATAGAAAGGAAATGTACATTTTGAAATGAACCAAATGAGTCATTGGAGCCAGAGAGACATGTGTCCAGACAGTAACATGCTGGAATATACTTCCTTTAAGGGCCAGTTCACACCAGATGCAGTTCTGTGCAGTTTGGTGTGCTTTTTTCTGCACTAAAAATGCATGCACATGCATGTTTTCCATGTATTCCAGTGGCTCTCTGACAGTCAAAGAGGAAATTTATTATTTTGTGTTTGTATCTCTTTTAATATTCCTTGTGATTCACGCTGGTTTGTGGCCGCTTTAAGAAATCAGTGACTCTAGTGTTCCCCCCACCTCTTTGTAAGACAATTTCATCTTTACATTACAAACAGTTCATACCTTGTGATGGTAAATAAACTATGGATTATTTTATTTTTTTTGGAAAGCAATTATTTCTTGGGGATGCAAGCACGTAGATGGAAGCAAGTAGACATTATGCAAGACTTACCTTGAAACGGCTTTCATCTTCATCTGCTCTTCCTTCCAGGTTCGCGGGCTGCAGCCTCTTGAATAGTCGAGCTGCAATGACGACACTCGCATGCATGCACAAGGAATCACATGGGTCAGAGAGCATGTGCAGGTGACGCCACCAGCCGCCAAACAAGCAAATATCTCCTAAACGGTTAACATTTAGGAGATATTCATTTAAACCTACAGGTAAATTTTATTATAAGCTTACCTGTAGATAATAATCAAAATGTCATTCCACATAGGGTCCAGGGTTCAGGAGTACATTACACATAAGGGTTGATTTACTAAAGGCAAAAAGACTGTGCACTTTGAAAAGTGCAGTTACTCCAGAGCTTAGTAAATGAGGTAAGGCTTCATGTTGCAAAGAGTACCCAATCACATGCAAGGGAAATTAAAAAAACAGCATTTTTGCTTACACATGATTGGATGATGGAAATCAGCAGAGCTTCTGCTCATGGAGCAACTGCACTTGCAGAGTGCAACTGCATTTTTGCAAAGTGCACAGTCTATTTTCTTTTAGTAAATCAACCCCATAGGGCGCAGGGTCTAGGAGTACATTACACACAGGGTGCAGGGTCCAGGAGTACGTTATGCACAGAATGCAAAGTTCAGGAGTGTTTTACGCACTGAATGCAGGGTTCAGGAGTGGGTTATGCACAGAATGAAGGGTTCAGGAGTACGTTACGCACAAAATGTAGGGTTTAGGAGTGCGTAACACACAGAATGCACTAGTTTACAACCAAACCCCATCCCAACCCTTCCACCTCAACAGCTAAGCTCTGAGTCTGCAGCCATCTTCCTCATCTATGACTTCTGCAACCCCATAGCCCTCATCTTTACACACCTCTCACACCCTACTGCCTACCTTATTTGCTCTGCAAAAATCACTTCTCAGCATCTGTCCTGTCTTATTTGACCACACTCGTTTGTGGGTCCGCCTCTCCCTCAATGATTGGCAGGGGCAGCAAGCAGCGAGGGGCATCGGCATCCGAGCACCAGGCTGCAACTCAGCATGGGATGCCTTCCCTACAGCCCCAGCAGCTTTCTCTCCCTTGTCCCTGATCTGAGGGCAGGACAGGGAGGGCTCTTTGGGCGCTGCAGTGAGAGGAGTGTTGTCACTTGTTACATGCAGAAGGGCTTCTGTGTTTATAAGTGACAGAAAATAGTGGTGCACACAGGAGCAGTGCCGGAGGTGGCGGAACTCAGTTCCATCACGTTCACGTTCATCACGTCCATCACGTTCTAGATAAAAAAAAAGCCCTGTTTTAGTTGTGTTAAAGTTCAATTGAAGCTTTGTCGATTATTATTATAATTCAGACAGGCTGCATAAAGAAAAAGTATTGAGGGGTTCTTTTATAGTTTTAAAGCTTAAGCTTAGTGATTTTTTTAAAATCAGCACAAGGGATGGTACTTACAATAAATTGAAAGTGTCCCTTATGTTGGTGAGTGTTTTGTTGCTTGAAATCTTCATTCCTCTTTCCCCCAAATACTCCCACAGCAAGTGGCTGCATCTATCAGAGGCACTTGTCAAAAGTAACGACCACGCCTGCAATTTCTGCCCTCATACTCCATTCATATAAGCTGTACTTTCGGTTTCCACAATAAAAAGCACTCTATGAATGGAGGAGGAAGGCCTTTGGCAGCCGCTCATATTAACGCCCACAACACTGGAAGATAAGGGGTATCTAAGGGGCAACCGCCATCACAAGGGACAATTTTCTTTTATTGTAAGTACCATCCCTCCCTAAACCTAAGCTTTAAACTTTTTAATGCAGCAAGTGTTAAAACACCTTTTTTAGCATGTCTTGTATAGAAAAAAAATCTGCCCAATCACCAAAACTTTCCACAGTACAAGACCAAGTTAAATTTTAAACCACTCAGTCACTTTCCATTCATGTTCAAATAGCGTGTTTGTCTAATACCTAACTTCCCTAAAATTTCTTTCAGTATTTTTTAAAAACAGCCACTTGCACCTTACTGAAGGGACTATACTAACATATAGGGGTTGACTTACTAAAGGCAAAAAGACTGTGCACTTTGCAAAGTGCAGTTGCCCTCTGCAAGTGCAGTTGCTCCAGAGCTTAGTAAATGAGGTAAGGCTTCATGTTGCAAAGAATACCCAATCACATGCAAGGGAAATTAAAAAAACAACATTTTTGCTTACACATGATTGGATGATGGAAATCAGCAGAGCTTCTGCTCATTTACTAAGCCCTGGAGCAACTGCACTTGCGGAGTGCAACTGCATATTGCAAAGTGCACAGTCTATTTGCTTTTAGTAAATCAACCCCATAGAGTTCCCATTTTTTTATGTCTCTTTTATGGGTTTTAGATATTTAACTTTGCAGTTGTCCTTTATTCCCAATATTGATCACAGCACACAAAAAAGAGCTCTTTTGTTAGATTTAATTTTTACTGCCTCTAGCCGTAAATTAATATTTATTGAAGAGTTCTGTTTAAAATGCAGAGAATATTTTATATAATTACATTCTGTGCAATGCCTGGAAATGTCGGATTCACTGGTGTTTTGCAGACAGTAGTATATATGATTTTCTATGATACAATGACTAAGCAGCAAATAATTGTAAATGCTGGTAACTAATAACAGATATATTTTTTACATAATCCTTACACTGTGTGCTGTTTAGAGCTGAACTCCAGGCAAACAGCTATATACACAGATAAAATACATGCAGTATAATGGAGCTGTCTTACTTGTTCATCCAGTCCTAAGATTTACCCTGAACTGACAAACAGCACAGAGCACTATATACCAGGGAAGGGGACTTCTCTGTTTTCTCTACTGCAGTTTTACTTTCACTTACAGGTACCCTCCCTATCTTCAGCTCTTGACTGGACAGTGAAATGAGAAGTAGCACACTGATAAGCTCATTTCTCTGTTACTCTGCTCTCTCCCCCTATCAGCATGCTTCTTGTAATTATACTGTTTTCCCTAATGTTGTAAAGCTCTGCACAAACTGGTGGTGCTATATAAATCCTGTATAGTAATAATAACAGTCATCTAGTCTACTCTAACTGTTCTAAGTCAACTGAGAATAATATGAAAGGCAGCTGTTGCTGACCTTATGAAAATGCTACTTGCATGGCTATCATTCTTTTTTTTGCAGATTTCGAACAACAGTACATAACAGAGACAATTGGGCATACCCAGGCTCAATTGCATAGCAAAAAAAAAAAACAAACAGAAACAAAAGCACAATAAAATCACAATAAAAACAACCTAGCTAAAATCAAGACACTCTAAACTATCGAAAAATTGGTACGCTCTAACCGCCCACGCAGGCTGAAATATTAGGATTCTTATTGGCCACTCTCCAGTGCCGGCCCAAGACATTGTGCTGCCTGGTACCAAGAATGAAATGCTGCCCCCCCCCCCCCAAAAAAAAAATCACGCCCACCAAAATGCCCCCAAATCCATTATTTTATATCATGGTAACTAAAGTGGACCTGTCATGGCTCTATACATGTAAAGGAGTATAAAGAGGACCTGTAAAAATACAAACCGCGGAGGTGATCAAATACCACCAAAAGAAAGCTCTATTTGTGGGAAAAAAGGATGTAAATTTTGTTTGGGTGCAACGTTGCATGACCGCGCAATTGTCAGTTAAAGCGATGCAGTGCCGTATCGCAAAAAAAATGATTGAAGTGCAATATTTCTATTATTACATTGTTATATAAAATAAAATAGTTCAACTCACCATAATGCAGAATCAGTGGGAGCCCTGAGCGCGTCACTTGCCAATGTCACCTGCCTTCAGATGCGGATTGTCACTTGCCACGACGCCATCTGCCACACATTGCGGATTGTCACTTGCCACGACGCCACCCGCCACACATTGCGGATTGCCACAAAGCCACCTGCCACACATTGCGGATTGCCACAACGCCACCTGCCACACATTGTGGATTGTCACTTGCCACAACTCCACCTGCCACACATTGCGGATTGTCACTTGCCACACGTACCGGATTGTCGTTTGCCACGTCACCTGCCACACGTACCGGATTGTCACTTGCCACGTCACCTGGCACACGTACCGGATTGTCGCTTGCCATGTCACCTGCCACACATACCGGATTGTCGCTTGCCACATTTCCTGGCACACATTGTGGATTGTTACTTGCCACTGCTGCTGATCCCACTGTGAGGAGCCCGGTGTTCTGCTGAAAAAGGTCCCCCATCGGATAGTGTCCGCCCTGTACTGCGCTTGCGCAGTACGAAGGACAAAGGAGACGCCGAAAGTCTCCGAACATCAACAGCGGGAGCGTGTGGCACAATGTACTCTGAAGCGCAGGCGCCGTGTAGAGCTCATGAACAGCTGTTCGTGTTTGGAGACTTTCGGCGTCTCCTTTGACCTCTGTACTGCGCAAGCGCTGCGCCTGCGCAGTACAGGCCGGGCAGTATCTTATGGGGGACCTTTCTCGGCGGATCCTTACAGTGGGATCCGCAGCGGAGCAGGTGGAACAGGCTGGCTGGTGGGCGGAAACTTGCCGCCCCCCCTGAATGGGCCGCCTGGAACCGTGGCTCCATCGGGTCCCATGGTAGGGCCGGCCCTGCCACTCTCCCTCTCAAACATCCTACAGAGCTAAATTCTGGAATTTATGAAAATACACACTCTCCCATATCTTATGTGTCAGGAAAGACTCCCTCTAATGAAGCATAAATGTAGAGTTGTACAACATTATATACCATTCATTACCTATCCAAGTGTTAACTAGTCATCCGAAGAATCAGCATTAGTATAATCGGATTCCACCCAAATGTTCCACACTTTATGAAATTTCTTGACACAACTAGGGATGGGCCGAACAGACCCCTGTTAGGTCTAAGGGAAAGCAAGGGCTGCCAAACAGGAATGTTTGTCTTATGCAGGGAGTAATACTGGGATGGCAGCCCGTCTGTCATCATACAGCCTGAGCCTGTCGTCGTGCCGTATTCGCACAAGTACTCGTACTGATGGCCCTCTGCTGCATGTATAGCTGCTGCAGCATTGACAAAGTCGAGTTCCACCTGGTGGGCATGCCACAAATCAGGCGGTTTACAGGCAGGTGGATTTCCCGCTGAATTTCAGCCAACTAAGCACTGGCTGTGTATGACCACCTGAAATGGCTACAGACTCTTCTGGTCAGCTTTAGAACATCTTGCAACCCTGGGTACGTATTTAGGAAACGCTGCACCACCAAATAGAGGACATGTGCAAGGCATGGCACATGTGTCAACTTTCCCTGTTTAAGGGTGGACGGGAGGTTTGAGCCATTATCGCACACCACCATTCCTGGCTCCAGCTGGCGTGGTGTGAACCACCTCTGGGCCTGTCCCTGCAGAGCTGCAGGAATCTCTGCTCCAGTGTGGTTCCTGTCCCCTAAACACACCAGCTGAAGCACTGCATGGCACCTTTTAGCCTGCCTCTGGGAATAGCCCTTTGGACGCTTAGGGGGTACCTGATGTTCATAGGGCATGGAGGTGGCAGAGGAGGAGGAGGAGGGGGTAGAGCTCACATGTCTGGCATCATCACCACCAGCTGTGTGGAAACGTGGGGGCACAACAAACTGCAGCACCGAGCCCTGTCCTGCATCCTTTCGAGTTGCAAGCAGCGTTACGCAGTGTGCTGTGAACGAAATATATCTTCCCTGTCCATTCTTGCTGGTCCATGTGTCAGCAGTAAGGTGGATTTTACAGCTGACTGCTGACAGCTGACTGCTGTGCCCAAAGATGCCAGAACATTTCCTTCCACATGATGGCAGAAAGATGGAATGGCCTTATATGAAAAGTAGTAGTGACTGGGAACCTGCCATTGTGGTACAGCACATTGTGCGAATTCACGGAAGGGGGCAGAATCCACCAGGCTGAAAGGCAGAAGTTGGAGAGCCAACAGCTTTGACAAGCTTGCATTTAGATGCTGGGCATGTGGGTGGCAGGGACTGTATTTTCTTTCCGCTGCAGCAGATGGGGCCAGCTGCCAGCTACAGTCTACAGCTGGTGGTGTGCTGCTGGCAGATGTGCTGCTAGGACCTGGGACACCCTGTGCTATACCATCATCTCTGTCAGTGGAGGCTGCTGAGAGGTAATGACTTGGTATAGCGGGACAGACTGAAGTGTGTAAGGAGGAGGAGGCACAGATTTGTGCCCCTTTTGTGTGGCTTTTAGGTGCTCTTGCCAACGGGCTGAGTGGTTGGACATTAAATACCTTGTTAAGCATTTGGTACCCAAATGGCTGGAGTTTTTGCCACGTTTGATGCGCCTGAGACACAGTTTGCAGATAGCAACAGTTGGATCTGTTGCAGATGTGCTGAAAAAGGCCCAGACAGCTGAGCTTTGGGGAGTGGGCTGGGAGATAACAGCTGCAGAATGTGATGGAATAGGGTGGCTGCTCTCTACTCCTGTGGACACATTTGTTGCTGGCCCCCTTATAGTGCAGAGGGAACGTCAGCCTCTCCTTGCTGTCCTCCCAGAAATTATTGGGAGGAAAGGGGCGGTGCTTATAAGCAAATGTAAAGAAGAAGTGGAAATCTGTACGTAGATGCACTGTAATCAATGTAAAGTGGTGTTTGGTGTACTTTAATTTGAGTACTTACACTACACAGACACACTCCACGGATACACATTAATATACTTCAATATAATGCGCCAAACGTACAGTGAAGCACAGAACTGTATGGCATTAAACTTGCAGTAACGCACACAGAACTATATGGCGTTAAACTGGCAGTAACGCACACAAAACTATATGGTGTTAAACTGGCAGTAACGCACACAAAAGTAAATGGCATTAAACTGGCAGTAACGCACACAAAACTATATGGTGTTAAACTGGCAGTAACGCACACAAAAGTAAATGGCGTTAAACGTGCACTAACGCACAAAACTATATGGTGTTAAACTGGCAGTGACGCACACAAAACTATATGGCGTTAAACTGGCAGTAACGCACACAGAACTATATGGCAATAAACTGGCAGTAACACACAGAGAGCTATATGGCATTAAACTGGCAGTAACGCACACAAAACTATATGGCGATAAACTGGCAGTAATGCACACAAAACTATATGGCATTAAACTGGCAGTAACGCACACAGAAGTAAATGGCATTAAACTTGCAGTAATGCACAAAACTATATGGCGTTAAACTGGCAGTAACGCAGAAAAAACTATATGGCGTTAAACTGGCAGTAACTCACACAGAACTATATGGCGTTAAACTGGCAGTAACGCCCAAAACTATATGGCGTTTAACTTGCAGTAATGCACAAAACTATATGGCATTAAACTTGCAGTAACGCACACAGAAGCAAATGGTGTTAAACTGGCAGTAACGCGAACAGAAGTAAATAGCGTTAAACAGGCAGTAATGCACACAGAACTATATGGCGTTAAACTGGCAGTAATGCACACAGAACTATATGGCATTAAACTGGCAGTAACAGACACAGAACTATATGGCGTTAAATTGGCAGTAACGGACACAGAACTATATGGCGTTAAACTGGCAGTAACGCACACAGAACGATATGCCATTAAACTTGCAGTGATGCACACAGAAGTAAATGGAGTTAAACTGGCAGTAACGCACACAGTACTATAAGGCGTTAAACTGGCAGTAAGCACACAAAACTATATGTCGTTAAACTGGCAGTAACGCATACAGAAGTAAATGGCGTTAAACTTGCAGTAACGCACAAAATATATGGCGTTAAACTGGCAGTAATGCACACAGAACTATATGGTGTTAAACTGCCAGTAACACACACAAAACTATATGGCATTAAACTGGCAGTAATGCACACAAAACTATATGGCATTTAACTGGCAGTAACGCACACAAAATGATATGGCATTAAACTAGCAGTAACGCACACAAAACTATATGGCTTTAAACTGGCAGTAATGCACACAGAAGTAAATGGCATTAAACTTGCAGTAACGCACAAAACTATATGGCGTTAAACTGGCAGTAACGCACAAAAAAACGATATGATGTTAAACTGGCAGTAACGCACACAGAACTATATGGCATTAAACTGGCAGTAACGCACACAGAACTATATGGCGTTAAACTGACAGTAATGCACACAAAACTATATGGTGTTAAACTGGCAGTAATGCACATAGAAGTAAATGGCGTTTAGACTGGCAGTAACGCAATCAAATAGACGGTGTTCAACCCTCACTACACTGACGCTATCTGAACTGTCCCTACTCTAGCTATATACTAATGTCAAGATTGCTGACAGGGTCTCACTACACTACACTAAAACTATATGAGCTGTCCCTAGTCTACACTAATGTATGTATGAATGGCACGGTCTCACTACATTACATTGAAACTATCTGAGCTGTCCCTACTCTAGCTGCACACTATGCAAAGCTGAATGATGGTCCTCCTCACTACACTCACGCTATCCCTAGACTAACACTAAACCAATATTCTAAACTGACAATTGAAGCAAAATAGCACAGTATAGCACACTAACTAACTAATAGCACTGAACAGAGCCCTGTTCTATCTCTTTCCACGCCGAAATCACACTTAAAATAGCTGCCATTGAAAGAATACTTTTATACTGTGGGGCAGGAATGAGCCATGATTGGATAAAGTCATGATGACAGTGTCCAATCATGAATCTGACAGTGCCCTGTGCCCTAATTGGCTGAAGCTTTCACTGCTTCAGCCAATCAGGGCTTGCAATGCACTGTTCAGCGCTGCAATACATTGTGGTTGGTTCGGGGGGGGGGGGGGGGGGCGAACAAACGGTCGAACGACCTGTTTGTTCGGCTGTTCTACGAACGTCCTAACAACAAAAGTTCAGCCCGAACTTATGCTCGGGCCGAACCGTTCGTCCATCCCTAGACACAACCTCTAGACAGATAGTTGGTTTTGTATAATGGCAGGGCTGAATTGACCAGAGGTTTCCATAAGTTAATTAATGGCGCGGGGGAGGATTTCCATTGCATGACGATGGCCTTGCATGCATAATAAGTTAGTATCGCCAAAAGAGTTCTAACTGCTTGGCTAGGAGCCAGTGGATATACAAGCCCCAGCAAACATATTTCTACCCTCAATGGAATCGGAACCATAGTGACTGTCCGAATGAATGTGGTAACCTCATTCCAAAAGATCTCGACCAGGGAACAGCTCCAAAAAATATGTACAAAGTCCACCGCAGGTGTGGCACACCTCCAGCAGGAATCTAAAATAAATAAATATATTTTGTGTAGGCGCAAGGGTGTAAAATACACTCTATGCGTGAATTTGAACTGGATCAGTCTGTCCCTGGCCGAGACCAGTTGCGAGAAGGAGCACTCCCATAGGTCTTCCCACTCTTTTGTGCCCATTTCAGGGAAGCCCCCACCCAATTAGCTAAATGGCTATCATTCTAATTATATATTTTTTGTGAGTATGCATATCTGGAGTTCTGACTTCACTTTATACTTGTTTGTTCTGGGTCAGTGACTTACAAAGTCCAGGCAACTAGTATTTTTATAAAGAGGCCAGCAATAGCTATAGTCTGTCTTTAAAATTACCATGTCAGGGAAAAAATCTTACAAATAAAGGCGCCCTGCAAAAGAAGACACCTCTCCGGGGACCTGTGTTTTCTACTTCCCCTTTGTTTTAGTGCTGCAGCCTATGTCAGTGTCCTCTACATTTCACAGTACTGGAAATGTCAGATGCCTGTGGCTCCCCCACTGTACACCATGGTTCCTTCCACTGACCATTCTGTCTTTCTCATAGGAGTCAGAAACGAGCCATGGCATGTTACAGGGGGACTCAGGCATCAGACATTCCTGGAACTTTCTTTGCGTTATTTGTTCCCCTGACAGGTTCCCTTAATAAATAATGGCACCCATTAGAGGGCATGCGCAATAGAATTTCCACTACGTTTTAAAAACAATAACCTTGAATAAATGTAAAAAAACACTTTCTGGATTTTAAACATTAATGAAAAGGACATTTATAAAGCACCAATAATTTACACAGTGCTTAACATACTGTAGACTCACATCAGTCCCCGCCCTTAAAGTGCATGGAATTAGTCCATGTTCACACTAGTGTGATTTCTTCTGCGCTTGACATCGTGCTGCAATGCACAACAATGGAAATCCCATTATTCTCTATGGTGGCTACTTACATCAATGCAACGTGGTGTAGTGTGATTTTTAAAAAGGTGCAGGTGTTTCTTTTGGCACAGCATAGTGTGTTTTTGGTCCCATCGACTTCAATAGAAGTGCATAAAAAGCTCTTGAAAAATGCATGCATGTTTTTGACCGGATTTTGTGTTTAACCGCCATATAGCAAAATTACATCGGCAAAGTGGTTGCGATGTCCTGACCGGACGTCATTTGACGTTGTCAGGATGTCAAGATGCTGCGCGCCCCCAGGGGCACACATCGCGGCGACTGTTGTTGCGGCGTGTCAGTCTGACACACCACAACTCCGATCTAGGTAAAGAGTCTCTAACAGAGACTCTTTACCACGTGATCAGCTGTGTCCAATCACGGCTGATCACCATGTAAACAGGAAGAGCCGTTGATCGGCTTTTCCTCACTCGCGTCTGAGAGACGCGAGTAGAGGAGAGCCGATCGGCTGCTCTCCTGACGGGGGGGGTCCTGTGCTGATTGTTTATCAGTGCAGCCTCCCACGGATGCCCGCCCAGGACCACCAGGATGCTGCCAGGACAACCAGGGATGGCCACCACACTGGACCACCAGGTATGCCAACCTAGGCCACCAGGGAAATGCCAATCAGTGCCCAGGCAGCTGCCAATCAGTGCCAAAGAAAAATGCCTGCCAGTGCCACCAGTCATGCCTATCAGTGAAATCTATCAGTGCCAGCCATCAGTGCCAGCCATCAGTGCCCATCAATGCCCATCAGTGCCGCCTTTCAGTGCCCATCAGTAGCCATCAGTGCCGCCTATCAGTGCTCAGCAGTGCCGTCTATCAGTGCCACCCATAAATACCCATCAGTGCAGCCTTTCAGTGCCCATCAGTGTCGCCTATCAGTGCCCACCAGTGCCACCTATGAGTGCCCATCAGTGCCACCTATCAATGCCCATCAGTGCCGCATATCAGTGCTGCCTATCAGTGCCCATCAGTGCCATCTATCAGTGCCCATCGTCAGTGCCCATTAGTGCCACCTCATCAAAATTTTATAACAAAAACAAAGAAAAACTTTTTTTTTTTCAAAATTTTCGGTCTTTTTATTCGTTTAGCAAGAAATAAAAACCGCAGAGGTGATCAAATACTACCAAAGGAAAGCTCTATTTGTGGGAACAAAATGATAAAAATTTAGTTTGGGTACAGTCTAGAATGACGGTGCAATGGTCATTTAAAAAGTGACAGCACTGAAAGCTGAAAATTGGCCTAGGCAGGAAGGTGCGAAAGTGCCCGGTATTGAAGTGGTTAACAAGCAGTTTCCTACCAAATATGCTCACAAAAGCTCGCTACAAATACAGACTGAAAAATGCATGATTATGCAGCAGCACTAGTGTGAACCTAGGATTGTTGCTTGCTGTATCTTGTTTTGTTGTATATGTTTTACTATACATTTACATTTACTTGTTCAAATGTTTTGTATGTCTCAATTGTCACAGTCAAAAAGAACAGCACCCTGCTATATAATTAATATTATAATTAATAATTATAAAATATGGGTTACACATATATATATATATATATATATATATATATATATATATATATATATATATATATATGTATATATATATATACACAATGGCTGCTGAGCCCTGACACCGTGGTCAGTTTACTTGCTTCTATCATCAGCAGCCTGCTATATCTGCAGCTCTCCTCTCTGCTTCTGTGTCCTTCTCCCCCTTCCCCTATCTGACTGTCATCTCTGTGTGTGAGCCGACCCTCCCCTCCCCTTCTATCACTGTTCCATGCAGTGCACACATTACTGGTCCCAATCACTGCCAGCCCCTCTGCTAGGATTATATGATGTATATATACGCCATTTTCTAAAATTCTTCTTATAAATACAGTTTTTCATATCCCAGATCAGCAGTCATGTGACCGCCCATCGCTGTCTTTCTGCCAGCGGTCACTTGACCACCCGGTGCTGTCTTCCTCTAATGTTTGTATTACAGAGGGAGGTCACATGACCGCCCGGCAGACGTCAGAGGGAGAGCTCGGTCCTTACCTCTGGAATACATACAGCAGAGAAAGACAGCACTGGGTGGTCACATGTGACCGCTAATCAGGAATAAGAAAAAAAAACTTATAAGAAAAATTTTAGAAAATGGCATATAGTATATAAATCATATAATTCTAGCAGAGGGGCTGGCAGTGGCTGTGCGCACTACCTTAACAACCACTTTAACCCTCTTGAGTTCACCAGAGCTTCACAGATTGCCACTGGAGTCCTCTTCCACTCCTCCATGATGACATTACAGAGCTAGTGGATGTTAGAGACCTTGCGCTCCTCCACCTTCCGTTTGAGGATGCCCCACAGATGCTCAATAGGGTTTAAGCCTGGAGACATGCTTGGCCAGTCCATCACCTTTACCCTCAGCTTCTTTAGCAAGGCAGTGGTTGTCTTGGAGTTGTGTTTGGGGTCATTATCATGTTGGAATACTGTCCTGCGGCCCAGTCTCTGAAGGGAGGGGATCATGCTTTGCTTCAGTATGTTACAGTACATGTTGGCATTCATGGTTCATTCAATGAACTGTAGCTCCCCAGTACTGGCAGCACTCATGCAACCCCAGACCATGACAGTCCCACCACCATGCTTGACTGTAGGCAAGACACACTTGTCTTTGTACTCCTCACCTGGTTGCCGCCACACACGCTTGACACCATCTGAACCAAATACGTTTATCCTGGTCTCATCAGACCACAAGACATGGTTCCAGTAATCCATGTCCTTAGTCTGCTTGTCTTCAGCAAACTGTTTGTGGGCTTTCTTGTGTATCATCTTTGGAAGAGGCTTCCTTCTGGGATGACAGCCATGCAGACCAATTTGAAGCAGTGTGTGGCGTATGGTCTGAGCACTGACATGCTGACTCTCCACCCCTTCAACCTCTGCAGCAATGCTGGCAGCTCTCATATGTCTATTTACCAAAGACAACCTCTGGATATGACGTTGAGTATGTGCACTCAACTTCTTTGGTCGGCCATGGTGAGGCCTGTTCTGAGTGGAACCTGTCCTGTTAAACCGCTGCATGGTCTTAGCCACCGTGCTGCAGCTCAGTTGCAGGGTCTTGGCAATCTTCTTATAGCCTAGGCCATCTTTATGTAGAGCAACAATTCGGCTAATAAATGGCTAATTGGGCCCAATTTGGACATTTTCACTTAGGGGTGTACTCACTTTGTTGCCAGCGGTTTAGACATTAATGGCTGTGTGTTGAGTTATTTTGAGGAGACAGCAAATTACCATTGTTATACAAGTTGTACACTCACTACTTCACATTGTAGCAAAGTTTAATTTCTTCAGTATTGTCACATGAAAAGACTCCCCATTCACACCTGAGACCTTGTAACACTAACAAGTCACATGACACTGGGGAGGGAAAATGGCTAATTGGCCCAATTTGGACATTTTCACTTAGGGGTGTACTCACTTTTGTTGCCAGCGGTTTAGACATTAATGGCTGTGTGTTGAGTTATTTTGAGGGGACAGCAAATTGACACTGTTATACAAGCTGTACATTCACTACTTCACATTGTAGCAAAGTGTCATTTCTTCAGTGTAGTCACATGAAAAGAGAAAATACAATATTTACAAAAATGTGAGGGGTGTACTCACTTTTGTAAGATAGTGTAATATATATATATATATATATATATATATATATATATATATATACAGTACATATATATATAGATATCTATATAATTTATATTTAATAAGTTGATTTGAAAATCAGCACGTTTTAATTGGAAGGAATGAGGAATTCGGTCTCATTGTCTTCTCCTGTGGTTGCAGATACTAATGTGTTGCCTAGTAATGCAGTATGACACCCTATAGAGATGACTGGAGACAAATGAGGGAATAGAAGGGACTGAGGGTTCCCAGCTGAACGGAAGTTTTTTGGGTTTGTCCAGTTGTCTTCCCACATGCAGCATCTCATTTGTTTACGATGTCTGTGATGATTAATGTGTCACTGAAAAGTCTTTTTTGCATCCCAAGAGTTGACATCACCCGGCAGGTGTCCACTGGCTCATGTCTATACTGTTAGCAGATAATCTGCTGCATAGTCTAATGTTGTCTTTCTCCTGCACAGGCTGAAAACCGTCTCTCAGCACACTGGAATTAGCAGGCGCTGCTAGGGAAAACATAAGGCTGCTGATGAAAAGTCCTAAAGAGTCCTATAATCAGAGGCCACAGGAGATGGAAATCAGTTATACACCAGGGAATACTACTTGTGACTTCAAACAACCCACCTGGCTTATCACTATAAAAGTGTAAATGCAGAAACCAGACCTGCAAGAATCCATGTGCCTGTCTGAGTGCTTCCCATCTACTATAAAATAGGAACTCCTAAACATGCAACTTGTTTAACACTGAACTGCTTTGCAGACTTTCCTGAACTCTTGGCAGATATAAAAAAAACTCCAGCTAATCCAGTTATGCGTGGATAAAAAAAAAAATACTTTAGATAGACCTTTCGCCAAATTTGAAATTCTGTGTATCCTTATCTCCCCATTCAGAAACATGGCATGTAAAAAATATACTTGTGCCCTCACTCCATCCACCAGCCCAGCAGTCTCAGTTTTGGTGATATAGGAAGTGTTTTCACACATCCTGCTGGGAAGGCTACATCACTAGAGTCTGACCTTGGGCATATAATAAAGACTTTTCAGAAGATTTCTCTAGTACAGCGATTCCCAACCTTAGTCCTGAAGTACCCCTAACAGGTCATGGTTTCAGGACTCCTTTTACCTTGCACAGGTGAGACACAGTGGACAGTGGGAATCTGGAGTGACAGTGATACTAAGGGCAGGTACTTTTTATGGCAACACTCATTAGGACCTACCAATAATCAGTATAAGTATTTCAAAGCCTCAGCTACTGGAAGATCTTCTTTAGGTCTCCCTTCACAATTAGAAATGAGGCCATTAGTTGTTACATGCAAGAGACCCACCGGGGCTTCTTTCTACAGTTAATCACCAAGAACCTTTGCTGGGTCTCCCCCATTAACTGCTAACAGCCCAATTCACAAGTGTGAATGGGGCCTAAATGTATTGTACTGTATCTTGTAATCTCCTGTACAGTAAGGTAAATTAAGATTTTAAAAAAACATGTCCATTAACATAATCCAAAAGACAAAAATATTAGAAACCTGTATCCTCTGTACTATAAATCCACAGTTAATCCAGAACAAGGCAAAACAATGAGTCCAATTTTCTGTAACAGGAAAAAAATATTTTCTGATCACCTAATGAAATCAAATACTCTCTGGATCAATATTTTAAAGTATAAATGGAATTGGGAGAAGGGAGGTAATACTATTATTAAGCTATTTAGGCTCTGTTGCATGAACATGTGCTGAAAACATGCTAACAATAGGATGCAAGATGGATTAGCTCATCAGTCTGCTGCTTCTCCTTCTTTGTCCAATCACAGTCTAGGGCAGGCAGATGAACACACCATACTTTATAATTTCAGTAGAGAAGTGTGAGATCAGCAGCCTGGCCTGTTGTCTGACTGCACGGAATTAGATCTTTTGGCAAGTTAAAGTAGAATTGAAGGCAGATTTTGTTTCATTCTGGATAGAGTAAGCCTTGTTATTCCTCACATCTGTATCCCATTGGAGAGATGTCCCCGCAATTCCTGTCTCATAACTAGCTTAGAAAGTGAGAGGAAATCTTTCCATAGTGAGGAAATCCTTGATTCTCACTATGGTCACCAGAAACAGTGTCTCTATTGGAATATTTCCCCTCTATTCCTTTTCTGGAGACAACCCAAAATTTGGGATTTCCTTTCACTTTCACCCTCGAAAAAAAGTATTTGCCTAAAAATAAATTGTAACCATTTGACCACTGTGCTATAAGGATATATGGCTACAGCGTGGTTCTCCAGTTCTGGGAGTGCCCTGATTATCAGTTTAGCCCCATCAGTGCCCATTAATGCAGCTTATCAGTGGCCATCAGTTTTGCCTATCAGTTCTGCCTATCAGTGCCCATCAGTGCCGCCTCATCAGTGCAGCCTCATCAGTGCAGCCTCATCAGTACCTCATCATCAGTGCCAATCAGAGCACATCAGTGCAGCCTCATCAGTGCCCATCAGTGCAGCCTCATCAGTGCACATCAGTGAAGAAGAAAAGTTATAGAAACTAAGAAAACATTTTTTTCAACATTTTTGGTCTTTTTTTTCCTCTAGCAAAAATAAAAAAAACAGTGGTGATTAAATACCACCAAAAAAAAGCTCTATCTGTCTTTAAAAAAATGATAAAAATGTAATTTGTGTACAGCGTTGCATGACGTGCAATTGTCACTCGAGGCACCGAAAGCTGAAAATTAGCATTGGCAACAAGGGAGTGAAAGTGCCCTGTATTGAGGTGGTTAAACAACTTCCAAATATGTATTTCAGCTTTATGTTTAGCTGTTTGCCAGTTCAGCTTTAATTTCTATGTTAAGGTGGATCTTCAGTACATAGCAGCAAATGACTAAAGTGCACTTCTGCTTCGTAGTCTCTCCAATTGGATAGGCTGTTAAATAAACGTTGATTCTTATATACAACACTAAATGAAATAATCAAATGGTTAGCCTTCACATGCTCTTACATTAGTAGACGTAATCTAAAATCTATGCAGTGGTTTGCCTATTTGTCTCATGCCCAAATTTAGCATAGGACTACTTATAGACTATAATTAAGACACATGTGACAATGGCAGATATAAGCACAGGACAGGTACAGGAAGGTACAGGCATGTTGTGTGTAATGATATGATTATCTTAGAATGGAAAGCCAGACATCTAAGATTGTTTGCTAGAGAAAAGTTAGAAAACTGTTGTAGCAAATTGGGTTTTCTTGCAATTCAGCCTCTATATTTCACTCTTCACACTAAAGTAAATCCGTGGGCTTAATTTGCCTATCTATTAGAGGTAGCTACCTACCTCTATGTCCAGAGTGCCTGGGTTTTTGACCACTACTTTCATATTCAAAATTTGACTCTCCTCTTGCTATGCCCCAAATCTTCCTGTAGGCCACTGAGGCCATCCAATACACTTGGTAACATTTGACATCCAATAGGAAGGAAAAGGCAGGCCAAATATCAGAGGTTCCAAGAATAAAAAGTAGCCTGCTCTGTGGACCTGGGGTCACCTTACCTCACTATATAGGATAAGCCTACAAGTTTGAACTGATAAAATGTATTTTATCATATTTAACTATAATTATTAGGCTAACATTAGGCAGTCTCTGGTAATGTATGTCATATACGGTATACAAAGAATGTAACTGTAAAAAAGGTTAAAGCAAGTTTATGGTTCAGAACTGTACAGTACATTACACATCCAAGACCAGATTTTAGAATGCATTTTCATTAAAAGAGCTCTGCAGTTATCCAAGTCATATGGAACACATTGAGTTGCCATAAGATAATAGTTTTGCAGAACTTTCCAGTACAGATAAAGAACATGAATGATCATAAAGCAGAAGAACAAGGCTTGTAAAAATGTAAGAGTAGACTGATGACAGATATGACGAACAGCCATTGGGTGATGTTTCCTAGACAGTTGCCAAATCCATTGAGAATGAACTATGACATAACAAAAACATAACTAAGCACAAAATAATGATTGTGTTCTGACTAAAGCAATATCACAACTTGCCAAAATCATTTTACCGACTTGGGAATGTGGATGTGATTAGGGAAATCTATCAATAAAGTTTTACATGCAAATCATGTAGAGTGCACATGTAATCTGGCAGGTCCCCAAGTCTTCTAAACTGGTGTCTACACAAAAGGAAAACTCCACGTTTTGTGCAAATCTGCTAAATCCCACATTGGACTTAGGCCAGAGCTCAGTACAGCTTTAAAATATTATATTGGGGGTGAGATGATCTAAAAATCATGACTGATTTTAGGGATGGTTCATACTTTAACTTTTCAAAATGAGTGAAGTTTCTATATGCATGTGTCAAGTAGGGATGAGCAATTCTGCCTGGGTTCAGTTCTCAAAGAGTTTTGCAATTCTTGTTCAAAGTTTGCAAAATTTGTGGCAGACTCCAAAGAAGTGTGTGTGTATTTCTGTGTGTGTTGGGGAGGGTAGGAGGATCTTGTTATTTAATTCTGCCCATCTGTAGGCCTAAAAAGTAAGCTACATTTAAACAAAAGTCATGGGAAGCCCCAGACACTGCCATTGAGGGTATTTACCAATGCGGAAATGGAAAAATAAATAAAAAAACACAGTGAACCTCATCCCTAGTGTCAAGCATTTTTTGTGTATTTTTCAAGTGCATTTTTAATGCGCTTGTGCACTTTAAAGCTGCATAGGGCAGAAGCCTCCTGTAATGGTTATGTGTCTATTTCACATGTCTAGTAAGTAAGGTGATGCAGTGTTCTCATCAATCAACCAGTCACATGCTACCAAAAGTCTTACTTCTTTTTAATTTTCTTTGCACATGACTGGATATTCAAAGTGCATATAGGTTCATCTTATTTACTATCCTAAACTTTAGTAAATTAACCCCTGTTAGCCTGTCATTGAATATTTTTGGGTTAATCTACTTGGGAAGTAGAAGCTTTTCACTAAGCAAAGTGAATGTTTGCTTAGTACATCAGCCTGTCTACTGGTAATCTGCTTTATAGATGTCCTCAACCACTCACTGACCCACCAGTGGGGACTGAATGACAGACACAAACTTTGTCAATCTTCTTTTTGCAGGATCCAGGAGAGAGAGTGTTAGGGGTACAGTATACCCAAAAACAACAGCAAAAGTCCCTCCACTCAGCAGTATATTGAAGTATCTTTTTCTCTGCCACAGGTTAATGTAGAACTGGGTAGACCAGAGAGACAGCTACCTTGAAAAATCTTCAGGTCCTCTCACAAGCTAGTAGTGGACTGAGATTGGCAATAGACTGAGCAGAACTCTCTGTCCCCCCTTAGTAGACACCTTTATATCTTTCCAGGCCTGGCATAGCTTAACTTCCAATCCTTGGGCCTCGACACCTGAATCTGTATTCTCTTCAGGCAACAGGACTGGGAGCCAAAGGACCTTTTCACCCTCCCAGACAGCAGGCCACATATTCATCACCTTCCATAGCTCACATCACAGTCATAAATCTTTCAGTGATTGGCAAGGGTGAGAAGATAAATCATAACCTACAACATTGTATCTTCTCACTCTATCCATGGGAGAACACTCCCCATTTGCAGGCAGAAGCCATGTCCTGGGCTTAGGGAAAACCCAACAAACCTAGATCACAAAAGCAATTGGAGATCAGGCTGGCTACAGCCTGACCAAATTTAGAATGGGGACACTTCAGCCCATGACAGGGTTGCTACATACATACCCAATCATTTGCAAGCGATTAAAAAAAAGGAATTTTGTTTGCACACAGTTGGATGAGCAAAGTAAATGCAGCTTCACCTTGTTTGTTAAGTAAATCCTAATTTTACACAGTGAAAATTCACTTCTCATATGAAATTCCTGTATTCCTTTAGTAAAACGCCCCTAATGTTTAATATTGGCTACAACATACAATTGGGATTGTTGCTTCATAAATACTCAAATGAGGTCCTATTAAAATTAAATTTCTGTTTATTTAAAGAAATATCCTATATTTACTTAGAATGGTCATGTACTGTGCAATAGAGTCACCAGGGCTGTCAGTGATTATTCACAAGAATTGCTATAATATACCAAATCTCAAAATATTTGATCGATCAATTATCTACTTGTTGTGCCACATCCTAAATTCGAGTTTAGAGCAAAAGAAGTTCCCCAATAAGGGATATGAATTCCCAATCAAACCCCTCGACAGTCACAACATTGGACACAATCTCAAATGATCCATCTTTTTTAGAGAAAATCCTGATGGGCGTACAACCCACGCAATCCAACCCCAATACGTACACTCAAATAGCACTTTAACTATCCCTGATATTGATCAAGAATCGAGACTCAACAGTCTCAATGTTATTAATCTCTCATCGCACATACTTTCCCATGACGAAACCAATGTCCTGCAAAAAGGCCTAAATTTTTGTCCTAACCAAAATCTGGACAAGTTCAAGATCTATAAGGACCTCCAACTGTTTATACGCAAACTTATATTAAAAAAACTTTATCACAAACAGGAAGGACCCACCAACTTGACGCCACAGGAACACCAAGCACTAGAGCACTTAGTATCCCTTCTGGATGATAATAACCCAACTGATCTTATAGATGAAATTAATTTATCTCAAATTCTAGAGTCCATCGAAAAATCAAATGAACCCCCGAGGGGAAATATCCCCACACTCAAAAAGAAGTCTGACTTCTGCCCCGCGCCAAGTACTCATCCAAACGCAGCAGCCTTTTTAAGGCTAGTTGGCAAAGAACTAGACAAAATGAGAATTTACAACAAATTCCCTGAAAATCTCACTAAAAATGAGAAGGCAGCGCTCAAATCACTGTCAAAAAATGACAATATTACGATTAAAAATGCAGATAAGGGTGGGAACATTGTAGTATTTGACAATAAGGATTACATCAAAATGTGCAATAGAATACTGGATAATCGAGAGTGGTACCGTCCCATACCAGCGAGTCTGGTTAAGAAATATAATAAAGATTTCTACACACTGATAGATATGGCATACTCTAATTCTACTATCAACAAATCCTTATGGCAGTTTATCAGAAATGACTTCCCACGTACACCAGTGTTCTATGCACTGCCCAAAGTCCATAAAGACATTAAAAATCCCCCCGGTAGACCGATCATCTCCGGCATAGGGGCCATTAGTGAAAATGCGAGCAGGCTGATAGATGAAGTACTTAAACCATTTGTTCATGCTCTCCCCTCTTTTGTAAAGGATACAGTACACTTTCTACAAATTATTGACCAACTAAAAATCCCCGAACATGCCATGTTTGTCACAATTGACGTTGAATCTCTCTATAGCTCTATCCCCCATGAGAAGGGCGTAGCAGCCATAAAACATGTTCTACGCACAACACAAGATCTGGACCCTACATATAGTGAATTCATTACTTCACTTTTGGAACATATCCTCAGCCATAATGTATTCACCTTCAACGGCTCCCACTACCTCCAGGTGCAGGGGGTTGCGATGGGGACATGTTGTGCCCCATCGTATGCCAACCTGTACCTGGGGGAGTGGGAGGCCATGTTCCTAGGTGATGAGGGCTTGTCGATGTACACGGACCACATATTATGTTGGTACCGGTACATCGACGACCTCTTCATCGTCTGGGACGGGTCGATCGACCTCCTCAGGGAGTGTCTATTGAGGATGAACCGCAATGATTTCAACCTAAACTTCACTATGTCATTTGATAAACAGTGTATCACGTTTCTTGATGTAGAGGTCTGCAGAGGTGAGGAAGGTAGTGTCATTAGCAAACTATATAGGAAATCAACCGCAAGCAATGCCATATTACATGCAAGCAGTTTCCACCCTAAACCCCTCCTCAACTCTATTCCATACAGCCAGTACCTGAGAGCAAAACGAAACTGCTCAGATAGTGACACCTTCAAACTGGAGGCGAATAGGCTACGCGATAGGCTATTACTAAGGGGGTATTCCCATGCGTCTTTGAAACGCTCTTTCAAAAAAGCCCTCCTGCAGCCAAGAGAGGAATTACTATATTCTCAAAAAGCCAACAAGTCTGACAAGAATGATATTGGTACTCTTAGAATCATTACCAAATTCAATAATCAACACAGACAGGTGAGGAACATTGTGACAAAGTATTGGCACATGCTACAATGCGATCCAACCTTAGGACCACTGGTCCCACAGAGACCCCTTTTTACATTTAAAAGAACCACCTCCCTGGGAGATAAAATCACAGCCAGTGAATTCAAGGCAGAGAATAATAAGATACACTGTAAATATAAGGGGACATTTATGTGTGGCAAATGTAGATACTGTAAATACATGCTCACAACTAGAAACCCGACCCTTCCAAATGGTCAATCTTTCCACCCCAAACATTTTGCCAATTGCAGGACTTTTGGGGTTGTCTACTTACTCCTGTGTGAATGTACCTGCTTTTATGTAGGAAAAACCAAGACAGAATTTTGGAAGAGGGCATATAGACATCTAGTAAGCATGGAAACTGGGGATCCGGACCTCCCACTGGGGAGACACACCCTAACAGTACATAATGGCATATGCCCAAAAATCAAATTTCTCATCTTGGATCGGGTACATCCAGAGTCAAGGGGAGGGGACTGGAACAAGACATTGCTGCAATTAGAGTCTCGATGGTTATATAACCTAAGGGCTACTGAACCCCCAGGCCTAAACGAAACCATTTGGTTTAAACCCTTCCTCGAAGGCTTTTCCTCCGGCGGCAGAGAACAATAGGGAGGACCACCCCACAGACAACTATATGCTTGGGGTGACTTTAGAGACCAGCCGACTACATCTATTCCATCTATCACTGCCCTCAAACATAGGGGACCCTATTATTGGCTATGGGGCCCCCCCATATGTTTTGAGATACCCCCCCATATATCTGCTTTCCATACCCACTAATAGAAAAAAAGAAAAAAAGAAAATAGACCCCATACCCAACATTCGTTACAGTAATCGAGCCCGACTATTACATATTGGGGCCCCCCCCTTGACCCGCATATAGGGGCAATCCTAATTATACTATGGGACATACAGTCTCTATATTATACAGTATGCCACTCTAGGTCATGTATTGTAATGTTGTTTTCTATTATGTATATTGTATGATACTCTAGGTTATTGATTTCTGGACTATATGCATATAACCTGATATCACTCTATCTGTATAACTTGCCCTCGAATTGTACTTTTAATATCTGTACATAATTACTACTTTGTCATGTTTGAAATGTTTTCCTCCATCGGGTTTCACTCCCAACCCGTATCGCACTGCCTATCGGCCCTGCTTCCCTGTGATAGCTAAAGATGTGATACTATTTTTCCCCTGTTCAGTTGCATTAATTTATGCTTTGACTTATTACTTATTAGCTTCACATTATGATCTGTGATCCGCCCGGCACGAAAAGAGCCGCCTGAGCGAAGTTTGGACTCATGGTGGCGCTGTGTGAGGTACAGAATCATCTGTCCTCCATCTTGCGACCCCAACGGACATGCGCAGTCCGTTGGGGAAGCCAGACGTGCCGGCGGGTGCAGTGGGCGTGGCCACGCCTCACGACGTCTGCGTCCGCATGCGCTGTGGATGCCTGGCGGCGCGCGCTCCACCCGGGGGGCCAGTCCTAGTGTATCCGTCCCTCCCTCACCACAATCAGCTGTTGTATCTCCTCCATCAACAGCTGACAGGTGGGGAGGGCTTTATATATTCGGCTCCAGCCCACACCAGGCGTCATCTGCTGCAGACAGGACGCTCTTGGTGCGAGGTGCTGTGACACTTGGTTAGTAATCTATCCCCTACCTATTGACATGAATCCCTATGTTGAAGTCACTGGTTGTAAACCCTGCCTGTTGCCTATCATACTATATTTGCTTCACCTGCTATCTACTATGTTCTGGGGCTTTCCCTTCTCTTATGATATGCTTGGTGATCCATCCTTCCTCATTGAAATCACTAGTCATTTATGCTATCTAGATGTCATACATCTTTCTTTTCTGCTTTCTCACCCACTATATTTTCTCTCTCTCTTTTTCCCTTTCCCCTCCCTCCTCTTGCTTTCCTCCCCCCTCTTTCTTCTTTCCCCTCCCCCTCCTTTCCGAACTGCCCCCCCCCCCCTCCCCCTCCTCTACTTTCTGTTCCTTGTCTTCCTTCCTTTTCCTTTCCTTTCTCTTCCTCCCCCTCCCCCTCCTCTTCCCCCCCCCCCCCCCCTTGTCTCTTTCCTCCCCCCCCCTTCCCCTCCCCCCCGCCCCCCCCCCCCTTTTTCTCTTTCCCCCCCTTCCCCCCTCCCCCCCTCCCTCTCACCAACCAGGGTTTTAATATACTTCCCATTTCTATGTTGATTCTCCAGCTTTCTGAACTACATCTGATCCACATTTACCACCAGTTACTGCCCCCCATTATTGTAGGCGGACCAGGTAGGATACAGCTTTTGGATTCTCCATGTACTACTTTAATTATTCATATGTATGCACATCCTTACATATATATATATCTTCATGATTTACAGGATACACATTTGGCCCCAGTGTGACCTCAGATCTAAACTGTCATATGCCCGCTAACCTTGGGCCTTTCTTCCTACTGGAAGGAAGAATAAAACCACCCTATATATTTATACGTCTCTACTTCCACCTTGACAGTGGCTATGTGAATACTCCTGTTATACTTCACTAAAGTTCTACACACCACGACCAGGGAGCGTGTCCGATGGGCAGTACGTCAACATATCTATGTTTCTTTTAATTCGTCCTGGAATGCACAACCTATATCCGTAGATACCAATGTAAGTGTAAACAGAGAAATGAATGTGTATGTATACAGACTCATACAACTATAGATTTTGTATTTACGTTCCTTTATTGTGCACTCATCATGTCTATGTTATACATATTATTTCCCATATAGAAAATTCTTGTTGCAAACCCTACAATCACCCCTGAAGAAGGAGGCATAAGTAACTCCGAAACGCGTCGGGTGCACATGTATTGGTATCAACTTCTATATTTATGGAAATGCATTCCTTGTTTTTAACTTTATAATTATGTGATTCACTTGATTATTTTTTGTAACTAATAAACTGTTATCTACTTTACATACCTTCTTTTTTAAAATACTTGCTTAAAAAATGTGCCTTTAAAGTCCGCTAGGGGAACTTCTTTTGCTCTAAACTCGAATTTAGGATGTGGCACAACAAGTAGATAATTGATCGATCAAATATTTTGTTTCTAGTTTACTGGTAGTAGATACCGCTCCCCGCATCAGATCGACAATTATCTTCATATGGCCGTCCAGAACTCTGGCTGAGTATTCTGGACCGCCAATAATTTACTCTCTTTGCTCCCACTCTTTATCTTTTTTAACTTAGTAATAAAAATAATATCAAACACTTTTTCTTAAATATTGGGTTATTTACGAAGAGACAAAAATGACTAGCTTTACGGGTGACGGATGGGAAACATTGATGGAGGGCTACTTAAAAGATTTTGGAGATAAGGAATCTGTTGACTCCGAAATATCTTCCCTCTTCTCCAGACTATCCAAAACTCTGGAGAAAAAATCTCTTTTCTACTGGCATGTCAAATCATTTCAGGACTACATTAAAGAGGACATCAACCCTGCAGGACTGCGAGTCCAGATCTTCCCGACATTAGAAGGTCTGGACTCGGAGTTCAAAAGCAAATGGGAACATGCATTGCGGGCATGCTCGCAAAGGCTAATGGAAATTCTTATCGAGGAATATAAAAAGAGATCTAATATCCTAGACTCAGACATTGTAATCCTCTGCAACAAGTTACAGCAATTAAAAACGCAGAGACCACTTACTAACAAAGAAGATAGACTGAAAACGCACCTAGAAACATTCAATAAAGATGTACTCATTAAAAAAAGACAGAAACTCATCCGTGATAGGAATGCGTTTAAAGATGGAAGGGCCTATAGATGGACTCAAAATAGGACTAATCAGAATAGAAACTATCAATACCAGGGATACCAAACCAATCCTTCACAAACCACCCCTAATCCACCCCAAACTCACACCCAAACACTCCAGAAACCCAACACGGGACACAGCACCAAACGCACATTTCGGGGTGACCCCAATGAGGGGCAACAAGCGAAGAAACTAACTCTTGATATCCCTAAAAAAACGCATCCCCCCACAGCAACACAGGAACCAACCTCTAAAACATACGCACAGAGCAATACACACACTCCAATAAGGGATATGAATTCCCAATCAAACCCCTCGACAGTCACAACATTGGACACAATCTCAAATGATCCATCTTTTTTAGAGAAAATCCTGATGGGCGTACAACCCACGCAATCCAACCCCAATACGTACACTCAAATAGCACTTTAACTATCCCTGATATTGATCAAGAATCGAGACTCAACAGTCTCAATGTTATTAATCTCTCATCGCACATACTTTCCCATGACGAAACCAATGTCCTGCAAAAAGGCCTAAATTTTTGTCCTAACCAAAATCTGGACAAGTTCGAGATCTATAAGGACCTCCAACTGTTTATACGCAAACTTATATTAAAAAAACTTTATCACAAACAGGAAGGACCCACCAACTTGACGCCACAGGAACACCAAGCACTAGAGCACTTAGTATCCCTTCTGGATGATAATAACCCAACTGATCTTATAGATGAAATTAATTTATCTCAAATTCTAGAGTCCATCGAAAAATCAAATGAACCCCCGAGGGGAAATATCCCCACACTCAAAAAGAAGTCTGACTTCTGCCCCGCGCCAAGTACTCATCCAAACGCAGCAGCCTTTTTAAGGCTAGTTGGCAAAGAACTAGACAAAATGAGAATTTACAACAAATTCCCTGAAAATCTCACTAAAAATGAGAAGGCAGCGCTCAAATCACTGTCAAAAAATGACAATATTACGATTAAAAATGCAGATAAGGGTGGGAACATTGTAGTATTTGACAATAAGGATTACATCAAAATGTGCAATAGAATACTGGATAATCGAGAGTGGTACCGTCCCATACCAGCGAGTCTGGTTAAGAAATATAATAAAGATTTCTACACACTGATAGATATGGCATACTCTAATTCTACTATCAACAAATCCTTATGGCAGTTTATCAGAAATGACTTCCCACGTACACCAGTGTTCTATGCACTGCCCAAAGTCCATAAAGACATTAAAAATCCCCCCGGTAGACCGATCATCTCCGGCATAGGGGCCATTAGTGAAAATGCGAGCAGGCTGATAGATGAAGTACTTAAACCATTTGTTCATGCTCTCCCCTCTTTTGTAAAGGATACAGTACACTTTCTACAAATTATTGACCAACTAAAAATCCCCGAACATGCCATGTTTGTCACAATTGACGTTGAATCTCTCTATAGCTCTATCCCCCATGAGAAGGGCGTAGCAGCCATAAAACATGTTCTACGCACAACACAAGATCTGGACCCTACATATAGTGAATTCATTACTTCACTTTTGGAACATATCCTCAGCCATAATGTATTCACCTTCAACGGCTCCCACTACCTCCAGGTGCAGGGGGTTGCGATGGGGACATGTTGTGCCCCATCGTATGCCAACCTGTACCTGGGGGAGTGGGAGGCCATGTTCCTAGGTGATGAGGGCTTGTCGATGTACACGGACCACATATTATGTTGGTACCGGTACATCGACGACCTCTTCATCGTCTGGGACGGGTCGATCGACCTCCTCAGGGAGTGTCTATTGAGGATGAACCGCAATGATTTCAACCTAAACTTCACTATGTCATTTGATAAACAGTGTATCACGTTTCTTGATGTAGAGGTCTGCAGAGGTGAGGAAGGTAGTGTCATTAGCAAACTATATAGGAAATCAACCGCAAGCAATGCCATATTACATGCAAGCAGTTTCCACCCTAAACCCCTCCTCAACTCTATTCCATACAGCCAGTACCTGAGAGCAAAACGAAACTGCTCAGATAGTGACACCTTCAAACTGGAGGCGAATAGGCTACGCGATAGGCTATTACTAAGGGGGTATTCCCATGCGTCTTTGAAACGCTCTTTCAAAAAAGCCCTCCTGCAGCCAAGAGAGGAATTACTATATTCTCAAAAAGCCAACAAGTCTGACAAGAATGATATTGGTACTCTTAGAATCATTACCAAATTCAATAATCAACACAGACAGGTGAGGAACATTGTGACAAAGTATTGGCACATGCTACAATGCGATCCAACCTTAGGACCACTGGTCCCACAGAGACCCCTTTTTACATTTAAAAGAACCACCTCCCTGGGAGATAAAATCACAGCCAGTGAATTCAAGGCAGAGAATAATAAGATACACTGTAAATATAAGGGGACATTTATGTGTGGCAAATGTAGATACTGTAAATACATGCTCACAACTAGAAACCCGACCCTTCCAAATGGTCAATCTTTCCACCCCAAACATTTTGCCAATTGCAGGACTTTTGGGGTTGTCTACTTACTCCTGTGTGAATGTACCTGCTTTTATGTAGGAAAAACCAAGACAGAATTTTGGAAGAGGGCATATAGACATCTAGTAAGCATGGAAACTGGGGATCCGGACCTCCCACTGGGGAGACACACCCTAACAGTACATAATGGCATATGCCGAAAAATCAAATTTCTCATCTTGGATCGGGTACATCCAGAGTCAAGGGGAGGGGACTGGAACAAGACATTGCTGCAATTAGAGTCTCGATGGATATATAACCTAAGGGCTACTGAACCCCCAGGCCTAAACGAAACCATTTGGTTTAAACCCTTCCTCGAAGGCTTTTCCTCCGGCGGCAGAGAACAATAGGGAGGACCACCCCACAGACAACTATATGCTTGGGGTGACTTTAGAGACCAGCCGACTACATCTATTCCATCTATCACTGCCCTCAAACATAGGGGACCCTATTATTGGCTATGGGGCCCCCCCATATGTTTTGAGATACCCCCCCATATATCTGCTTTCCATACCCACTAATAGAAAAAAAGAAAAAAAGAAAATAGACCCCATACCCAACATTCGTTACAGTAATCGAGCCCGACTATTACATATTGGGGCCCCCCCCTTGACCCGCATATAGGGGCAATCCTAATTATACTATGGGACATACAGTCTCTATATTATACAGTATGCCACTCTAGGTCATGTATTGTAATGTTGTTTTCTATTATGTATATTGTATGATACTCTAGGTTATTGATTTCTGGACTATATGCATATAACCTGATATCACTCTATCTGTATAACTTGCCCTCGAATTGTACTTTTAATATCTGTACATAATTACTACTTTGTCATGTTTGAAATGTTTTCCTCCATCGGGTTTCACTCCCAACCCGTATCGCACTGCCTATCGGCCCTGCTTCCCTGTGATAGCAAAAGATGTGATACTATTTTTCCCCTGTTCAGTTGCATTAATTTATGCTTTGACTTATTACTTATTAGCTTCACATTATGATCTGTGATCCGCCCGGCACGAAAAGAGCCGCCTGAGCGAAGTTTGGACTCATGGTGGCGCTGTGTGAGGTACAGAATCATCTGTCCTCCATCTTGCGACCCCAACGGACATGCGCAGTCCGTTGGGGAAGCCAGACGTGCCGGCGGGTGCAGTGGGCGTGGCCACGCCTCACGACGTCTGCGTCCGCATGCGCTGTGGATGCCTGGCGGCGCGCGCTCCACCCGGGGGGCCAGTCCTAGTGTATCCGTCCCTCCCTCACCACAATCAGCTGTTGTATCTCCTCCATCAACAGCTGATAGGTGGGGAGGGCTTTATATATTCGGCTCCAGCCCACACCAGGCGTCATCTGCTGCAGACAGGACGCTCTTGGTGCGAGGTGCTGTGACACTTGGTTAGTAATCTATCCCCTACCTATTGACATGAATCCCTATGTTGAAGTCACTGGTTGTAAACCCTGCCTGTTGCCTATCATACTATATTTGCTTCACCTGCTATCTACTATGTTCTGGGGCTTTCCCTTCTCTTATGATATGCTTGGTGATCCATCCTTCCTCATTGAAATCACTAGTCATTTATGCTATCTAGATGTCATACATCTTTCTTTTCTGCTTTCTCACCCACTATATTTTCTCTCTCTCTTTTTCCCTTTCCCCTCCCTCCTCTTGCTTTCCTCCCCCCTCTTTCTTCTTTCCCCTCCCCCTCCTTTCCGAACTGCCCCCCCCTCCCCCTCCTCTACTTTCTGTTCCTTGTCTTCCTTCCTTTTCCTTTCCTTTCTCTTCCTCCCCCTCCCCCTCCTCTTTCCCCCCCCCCCTTGTCTCTTTCCTCCCCCCCCCCTTCCCCTCCCCCCCGCCCCCCCCCCCCCTTTTTCTCTTTCCCCCCCTTCCCCCCTCCCCCCCTCCCTCTCACCAACCAGGGTTTTAATATACTTCCCATTTCTATGTTGATTCTCCAGCTTTCTGAACTACATCTGATCCACATTTACCACCAGTTACTGCCCCCCATTATTGTAGGCGGACCAGGTAGGATACAGCTTTTGGATTCTCCATGTACTACTTTAATTATTCATATGTATGCACATCCTTACATATATATATATCTTCATGATTTACAGGATACACATTTGGCCCCAGTGTGACCTCAGATCTAAACTGTCATATGCCCGCTAACCTTGGGCCTTTCTTCCTACTGGAAGGAAGAATAAAACCACCCTATATATTTATACGTCTCTACTTCCACCTTGACAGTGGCTATGTGAATACTCCTGTTATACTTCACTAAAGTTCTACACACCACGACCAGGGAGCGTGTCCGATGGGCAGTACGTCAACATATCTATGTTTCTTTTAATTCGTCCTGGAATGCACAACCTATATCCGTAGATACCAATGTAAGTGTAAACAGAGAAATGAATGTGTATGTATACAGACTCATACAACTATAGATTTTGTATTTACGTTCCTTTATTGTGCACTCATCATGTCTATGTTATACATATTATTTCCCATATAGAAAATTCTTGTTGCAAACCCTACAATCACCCCTGAAGAAGGAGGCATAAGTAACTCCGAAACGCGTCGGGTGCACATGTATTGGTATCAACTTCTATATTTATGGAAATGCATTCCTTGTTTTTAACTTTATAATTATGTGATTCACTTGATTATTTTTTGTAACTAATAAACTGTTATCTACTTTACATACCTTCTTTTTTAAAATACTTGCTTAAAAAATGTGCCTTTAAAGTCCGCTAGGGGAACTTCTTTTGCTCTAATATACCAAATCTCTGGCATGTTCAATCCTTATTCCAAATGCAACATGTTGCAGACTTGTCTGCCAGCAGAGAATTTAAGAGGCTCGAGCTACACATCCTCATAAATTGAGGTGAAGGGGAGCCAGGAATACACAGGTTAACATGAAGTTGGACGCTTGCCCAGGAACTGCTTCAAAACACAGATGGGAAAGAAGAGCAGTCCTCTCCCAGTTACCTTCTCCCTTCTGTGAACCTTCTCTTCTCCATCTTGTTCCTGGAAGTGTGAGCCATTCATTACTGTAAATCACAGCTTTGTGTGGACAGTACAGAAAATCTTTCCAATAGGAAGGTGCAGGATGAGGCATTAACCTCAGCAAAGAGCAATTCAAAATGGTATTAACACATTGTAGGCAACAGAGATTAGTCCTGCTGCTCTGCTTACTTGTATGATGCTCACTTTCATGTTTGGCACCGAGCGTGTACATATATAGTATATTCATCATTCGGGAGGCAGTACTGCAATAAGGAATGTTTAAAGAATGCCCTTGTTAGCATACATTTACCTGACTATACCCCTGGACATATTCCTAGGGAAGGGACCCCTGCATATTACACATTGCCCCCCCCCCCAGCTCTAAACCCCTGCATATTACATATTGCCCCCCCCCAGCTCTGGACCCCTGCATATTACACATTTCCCCCCCAGCTCTGGACCCCTGCATATTACACATTTCCCCCCCAGCTCTGGACCCCTGCATATTACACATTTCCCCCCCAGCTCTGGACCCCTGCATATTACACATTTCCCCCCCAGCTCTGGACCCCTGCATATTACACATTCCCCCCCCCCAGCTCTGGACCCCTGCATATTACACATTTCCCCCCCAGCTCTGGACCCCTGCATATTACACATTTCCCCCCCAGCTCTGGACCCCTGCATATTACACATCCCCCCCCCCAGCTCTGGACCCCTGCATATTACACATTTCCCCCCCAGCTCTGGACCCCTGCATATTACACATTTCCCCCCAGCTCTGGACCCCTGCATATTACACATTGCCCCCCCAGCTCTGGACCCCTGCATATTACACATTGCCCCCCCCAGCTCTGGACCCCTGCACATTACACATTGCCCCCCCCCAGCTCTGGACCCCTGCATATTACACATTTCCCCCCCCCCTCAGCTCTGGACCTCTGCATATTACACCATTGCCCCCCCCCCAGCTCTGGACCCCTGCACATTACACATTGCCCCCCCCCCAGCTCTGGACCCCTGCATATTACACATTGCCCCCCCAGCTCTGGACCCCTGCATATTACACATTGCCTCCCCCAGCTCTGGACCCCTGCATATTACACCATTGCCCCCGCCCCCCCAGCTCTGGACCCCTGCACATTACACATTGCCCCTTACTACCTTACTGGGGCATGCATGCAGAGCTGGAGACACAGCAGCACTGAACAGAATGCGGGAACTGCTGGAGTTAATTTTCCATATTAATAAGCTAATGATTGGTTGCTAGGACCACCTAGCAACCAATCACCTGCTGGTTAACTTGAAAAGTTAAGTCTAGCAGTTGCCTTCCTCTATTCAGCGTTGCTCACTGTCTCTCTCCCCTGCTGTGAGTGTCAGAGTGAATCCAGCGGGCGGCCCTGGGTGTCAGTCACCCAGTTACGGTCCGCACCCGGGCACCCTGTCACAGCTCTCCTCTCTCTGCCCTGGCTGTCACAGTACTGCTGCCTGTGCCTGGCACCATGCTGTCACTGCTTCACTCATGGGGAGAGGCACTGGGCTGACACCCCTCCAATGTGTGGCACCATCTGATGAGATAAAGGGGGAAAACCTGTTTACAATCCAGCCTGAGTGACAGTAACACAAAGGGAAAAAAGCCTGGAAAAAAGAACACTAATGCAGAGCCTGGGTCTAAGGGTTGGCAAACTGCAATATAGAAAAAAAATAGTTTTGGGATTAGATATGCATCTCTGCTAATAGAATAGCAGTTTTCACTGCAAAACATATCCCCCTACCCCTCCTCAAAGAGAATCTATGCTAAGTACTAGCTACCACTCCACTGCTCAATTGATTGATATCCAACATCACTCAACTCATTCCTCTGTGCTCAGGCAGTCATAGACACACCCCTCTCTATTTCTTCTCGACCATATGTATTGTAATCATTATGCAGTCTGCATTCAGTGTGGGCATTCCTGGTAGCATTGCCACACATACTGACCATGGCCATGCCCAAAAATATGACATGATCGTGCTTTCAGCCAGCGCTACTGATAAGGCAGAACAGCCAGTCCTCCTGTACCGGGCCCAGGCTCCATCAGTTCAAAAGGGGGGCCTAAGCACCTGCCGAGCAGGAGGGCTGGCTGTACTGCCTTACTGTCGACTCTTGTGGCTTGCGCTTCCGGCTAATGATCCTTTTTCTCCCACCAGCTACACTGCAGGGGATGGGTATTGTGCCCCCACCCCCCTGCTGTCAGGGCTCCCTGTGTGCCCCTCCCTGTGTGCCCCCTGCAGCGCTTCTGGTTTCCCTCCTCTCCTCTTCCACTGGCAACTGCTGCAGACACACAGGGGTTTGTTTTAGGATGGAGAGCAGTAGACCAGTAAACATGTCCTATTTTCCAACCCCTGCCTTTCCTGAAAGAACACAGTGAGTGTTTAGTACCAATCGCTTCTGTGTCCATTCATCACCGAAGCATAGTAAACTGTGTTTACTATGTTTCGGTTTGTAAATAAACAGGAACCCACTCAGCACAGAGCACTTCCCATCCATTCACTGCCCAGTGTAGCTGAGGCTGCAGAGAAGGGGACTGGGGAATCTCTGTCCCCCGGCCCTTTTCTCTGTCTCAAATGTGAGACATCAGGGGTCTATTTCACCAAAAGCCCCCCAAAAGGGCAGTTAAAAAAATGTAAAAAAAATGTAAAAAAATAATAAAAAAATAATAATAAAAAAAAAAATTAAATTCTAAAAAATAATTTGAAAAATAAAATAAGGATTCATTCAAATGTGCTTTACTCTCTGAATAACAGTCAGCATTTGGATCACGAGAGAGAGCATTTGACAGGTGGCGAGGAGGAATATTGCCTCCTTACCGCCTGCTTTAACCCCACACTAGCACACCGCACGCGGTTCCTGTGTGCTTGTAAAGCAATGCTCGTCATCGGAATGGGTCTTGTTCAATGGGGGAATAGTTTCTGCCATAGCTGGGAAGCAAAAGTATCACTCCCGTGGCATTTTAGTGAAAATATAATTTAATATTTTCGGAGGGGGGGTGGGGTCCTGTCAGGTAGGCTGTACAGGGCCCCTTGATTTCTCACATCAGTCCTACTTCCAGCAACTGTAAAGCAGCAGTGCATGGTGGGATTTGCAGCCTCATAGCAGCACATGTCATAGTTGTGGGATGTGTGTGCACTGTTCTACTCAGAACCAGATGACAGACTGCAAGAACCCTCTGCTTTCTCTGACACCCATCAAACAGACAGAAAGTTAGGAAATTAAGTGAGGTTCTAAGATGGGGTACACACTATACGTTTTTCTTCAACCCAGCGGGTTGAAAGCAAAAAAAAGTACAGATCTTTGTATTAACACAAGCGATAGTGCAGCCATCTCCTCTGCTGAGCTATTGTGTTCTGATGGGGGGACTGCTGGTTTTCCAGCATGCCGTTCAACAGAATGTTTAAACCCCACACATTCCCCGAGTGGAGAGCATCAAGTGAGTCCAGGCAGAAGTGTGCAGGGCTGGGAAGCTAATTAGGAGGCTGTTGGAGTGATCCATCGAGGAGGTCGGGTTACATACAGGAGGAATCCACATATCTGTTCACCTCATGCAATATACTGTATGATCTCTAGGGATGAGCCGAACACCCCCCTGTTCGGTTCGCACCAGAACATGCGAACAGGAAAAAAGTTTGTTCGAACACGCGAACACCGTTAAAGTCTATGGGACACGAACATGAATAATCAAAAGTGCTAATTTTAAAGGCTTATATGCAAGTTATTGTCATAAAAAGTGTTTGGGGACCTGGGTCCTGCCCCAGGGGACATGGATCAATGCAAAAAAAGTTTTAAAAACGGCCGTTTTTTCAAGAGCAGTGATTTTAATAATGCTTAAAGTCAAACAATAAAAGTGTAATATCCCTTTAAATTTCGTAGCTGGGGGGTGTCTATAGCATGCCTGTAAAGGGCGCATGTTTCCCGTGTTTAGAACAGTCTGACAGCAAAATGACATTTCAAAGGAAAAAGCCATTTAAAACTACTCGTGGCTATTGCATTGCCGGTCCGACAATACACATAGAAGTTCATTGATAAAAACGGCATGGGAATTCCCCACAGGGGGAACCCCGAACCAAAATTTAAAAAAAAAATGACGTGGGGTCCCCCTAAATTCCATACCAGGCCCTTCAGGTCTGGTATGGATATTAAGGGGAACCCCGGCCAAAATTTAAAAAAAAATGAGGTGGGGGTCCCCCTAAATTCCATACCAGACCCTTCAGGTCTTGTACGGATTTTAAGGGGAACCCTGGCCGGTGGTTGTGGGGGTCTGCGGGCGGGGGGCTTATCGGAATCTGGAAGCCCCCTTTAACAAGGGGACCCCCAGATCCCGGCCCTCCCCCCTGTGTGAAATGGTAAGGGGGTACTTACCCCTACCATTTCACTAAAAAACTGTCAAAAATGTTAAAAATGACAAGAGACAGTTTTTGACAATTCCTTTATTTAAATGCTTCTTCTTTCTTCTTACTTCTATCTTCCTTCATCTTCTGGTTCTTCTGGTTCTTCCTCCGGCGTTCTTGTCCAGCATCTCCTCCGCGGCGTCTTCTATCTTCTTCTCCTCGGGCCGCTCCGCACCCATGGCATGGGGGGAGGCTCCCGCTCTTCTCTTCATCTTCTTCATCTACTTCTCTTCTTCTCTTCTTCTCTTCTTAATTTTCTTCTCCGGGCCGCTCCGCATCCATGCTGGCATGGAGGGAGGCTCCCGCTGTGTGACGGCGTCTCCTCGTCTGACGGTTCTTAAATAACGGGGGGCGGGGTCACCGGGTGGCGCACGGTGGCTTGACAAGACTTCCCTGTGACGTCACGGGGAATGCCACAGGGAAGTCCCGTCATGTCCCGTGCGTCAGAGGGGGGCGGAGTCACCGGGTGGCCCCACCCCCCGTTATTTAAGAACCGTCAGACGAGGAGACGCCGTCACACAGCGGGAGCCTCCCACCATGCCAGCATGGATGCGGAGCGGCACGGAGAAGATGAAGAAGAGAAGAAGAGAAGAAAAGAAGAAGAGAAGAAGATGAAGAAGAAGATGAAGAGAAGAGTGGGAGCCTCCCCCCATGCCATGGGTGCGGAGCGACCCGAGGAGAAGAAGATAGAAGACGCCATGGAGGAGATGCTGGACAAGAACGCCGGAGGAAGAACCAGAAGAGCCAGAAGAACCAGAAGAAGAAGATGAAGGAAGATAGAAGAAAGAAGAAGCATTTAAATAAAGGAATTGTCAAAAACTGTCTCTTGTCATTTTTAACATTTTTGAAAGTTTTTTAGTGAAATGGTAAGGGTAAGTACCCCCTTACCATTTCACACAGGGGGGGGGGGCCGGGATCTGGGGGTCCCCTTGTTAAAGGGGGTTTCCAGATTCCGATAAGCCCCCCGCCCGCATACCCCCACAACCACCGGCCAGGGTTGTGGGGATGAGGCCCTTGTCCTCATCAACATGGGGACAAGGTGTTTTGGGGGGCTACCCCAAAGCACCCTCCCAATGTTGAGGGCATGTAGCCTGGTACGGTTCAGGAGGGGGGGCGCACTCTCTCCCCCCCCCTCTTTTCCTGCGGCCTGCCAGGTTGGCGCGGGGTTCCCCTTAAAATCCATACCAGACCTGAAGGGCCTGGTATGGAATTTAGGGGGACCCCCACGTCATTTTTTTTTTTTTATTTTGGTTCGGGGTTCCCCTGTGGGGAATTCCCATGCCGTTTTTATGAACTTCTATGTGTATTGTCGGACTGGCAATGCAATAGCCGCGAGTAGTTTTAAATGGGTTTTTTCCTTCGAAATGTCATTTTGCTGTCAGACTGTTCTAAACACGGGAAACATGCGCCCCTTCACAGGCATACTATAGACACCTCCCGGCTATGAAATTTAAAGGGATATTACACTTTTATTGTTTGACTTTAAGCATTATTAAAATCACTGCTCCTGAAAAAACGGCCGTTTTTAAAACTTTTTTTTGCATTGATCCATGTCCCCTGGGGTAGGACCCAGGTCCCCAAACACTTTTTATGACAATAACTTGCACATAAGTCTTTAAAATTAGCACTTTTGATTTCTCCCATAGACTTTTAAAGGGTGTTCCGTGGCATTCGAATTTGCCGCGAACACCCCAAATTGTTCGCTGTTCGGCGAACTTGCGAACAGCCAATGTTCGAGTCGAACATGAGTTCGACTCAAACTATAAGCTCATCCCTAATGATCTCTTATAACGTGGAGATCATTGGGATCTGGCCAATCTCCCTGGATGTGTAACCACTGATTTGGAGAAGACCCCTCTATGAAGGTTTTGAGGACTCCAGATTCCAATCACCATTGATTCCTTAGGTCCCTTCTCCATTGCTGGTTGGCAATACAAGCTCGTTTGACTCATAGAACGTAAGTTCTTTTGGGTCCAAACTTTCTGGTAAGCCTGCCTTTCACTCCGGTGGTGGCACCATCACATGGGTATTTTCACATTTCATCTACCGTATTGGCTATTTCACATGGTGTTCAGGACCGTCCCACTCCGATTTGGATTGCGATCAATTACCGCACAAGATTGACACTTGGATATTATTAGAGACTTTATTTTCTATTTTGTTATACAATTTTTTCACTGCATGTGTTACATGTATAACTCATTATCTATTATGGATATTTAATTTGGCACCACAGCGCTACACTTTGATACACCTGCCGTTCAACAGAAGCCGGTTGTGAGACCTACTTCTGTCAGACAGATAGCTGTACACACGGGCCAAAAGTCGGCTGGCTTCTGCCGAACCAACCAATTTTGCTGATTTTCAGTCCATGTGTCAGAAAAGGGTACTCACCGAGGCCGAGATGCTGAAAGCGGTAACCTCTTGCGACTAAGCGAACTCCACTCCTGGAGATGGTACATGGGGTGAAGGGCACAAAGAGGCACGAGTCACCAGCAGGCTGGGCAGGTCTTGCGTGAAGGTCACCGGCAGGGAGACAGTTGTGCAGGAGTGGAAGATGCTGAAGCTCAAGAAGGAGGATGAACAGCTGATCCAACAACAGGCCGGGGGTCAAACACCGTTGACTAGTAAGAGTCTCTAGATAGGCAAAAACAGTCTAGTGCAAAGGACTGTTAGCAGGTCTGTCAGCAGGCTGATGACTAGTACTGAAGATTGATAGCAAAGTCCGTAAACAGGCCGAGGGTCAAACACAGGTAACTGGAAGCAAAGTCTGTGAGCAAGCCAGGGGTCGAGCACTGAAGACAAAAGTCCAGGAGCAGGCTGAGGGTCAACCATTGGAGACAGGAGGCAATATCCGTAGACAGGCCAAGGGTCAAACACAGTAAGCAAGTGGAGAAGTCCGAGAGGCAAGCCGGGGGTCAGATGCAGGTAGAGATCAGAGCAGGTCAACCTGGGTCACAACAGGTAATCAAGAATCAGGATACAAGCAGGAAATACACGGGGAGCTGAAAGACAAACCAGTAATATGGTCATGGCACAGAGTGGCTTTTATAGGCCAGTGGGAGGCTCACGTTGTGCGCGCTATTGTGTACGCGCGTTCGTCCGCTGAATCGTGCACGTGCATTAGCCGTTTCGCTGAATTGCACACAAACATTAGCCGTTTATCCGAATTGCGCACGCGCATTAGCCGTTTTGCTGTATTGTGCCCAGGGATGCACCGGAGTGCTGCTCTACCGCGCATGTGCGAAGGAAGGTAGCGATATTGGCGAGATTGGTACTTGCCTCTTTCCTGACACCATGTGTACCCAGCCTAATCCCTCTTTACTCATCAAAAATAAAAAAACAAGAGTGGACTTTAAGTTCCACACCTTTGTTTCACCAAAATATAGAGTGTGGTAAGCATTTTATCACTATATACACAGTACAGTGCAAAAGTTGTGCAAAAGGTTTAGACACCATCTGGTCTACTGATGCAGGATCACTTGTATTTCTATTCACTGTAGACCGTTTTTAATGATTTTTAACATGCTTTTGGGGCCAATGGTTTGCTCCAGAAAGTTGTGACCAATCGGAAGTCTCGCTGATAGCACTGCATAATAATATGAATCTTCTTTCAAGCAGTAAGGGCACCAATAATTTTGACAACTGATCGAATCACCAACTCCATTCGCAGAAACAGAGTTCCAAATCACCAAGGAATTTCCACTATGAATTAGTGTTGTCTGCAAACATACATCCGTGGATCTTTCTCCAGCCTTTGGGTTGATAAACTGTGCCCTGTTATAGTCAGGTACTTCATATTTTAATTTATCAGTCTAGAGCATCTGCTGCCATTTTTCTGCATCCCAGTCCAGAATTTTCATGAGTAGATGAGTCATTTGGATTTGTTTCCTTGTCGTCAGAGGAATATTTTTTGTGTTGTAATTTTCCCGTGAAGATGACTTCTGATAAGAAATCTCTGGACTGTAGATGTACGTACCGGAGTCTAGTGGTTTGTGTCAGTTCCAAGTTATCATTTTTAAATAGATGTATGTTTGATGTGTTTTTTGACCATTTCACTATAAGCACTGTGTTGCTGGTCCTCAACAGCACATCTCAAAACATCTGTCTGCTGCCACATTTTTGCTTGGAAGAGACCTTGCCATTGAAGGATGACCACTTGTTGTACAGTTCATCCAGAAAGTATTTACAGCACTTCACTTTTTCCACATTTTGTTATGTTACAGCCGTATTCCAAAATGGATTAAATTTGTTATTTTCCTCAAAATTCTACAAACAATACCCCAAAATGACAAGCTGTAAGAAGTTTGTTTGAAATCTTTGCAAATTTATGAAAAATAAAAAAACAAAAAAATCACATATACATAAGTATTCAGAGGCTTTGCAATGACACTCAAAATTGAGCAAAGGTGCATCCTTTTTCGACTGATCATCCTTGAGATGTTTCTACATATTGATTGGAGTCCACCTTTGGTAAATTCAGTTGATTGGACATGATTTGGAAAGGCACACACCTGTCTATATAAGGTCTCACAGTTAACAGTGCATGTCAGAGCACAAACCAAGCCATGAAGTCCAAGGAATTGTCTGTAGACCTCCAAGACAGGATTGTATCGAGGCACAGATCTGGGGAAGGGTACAGAAAAATGTCTGCAGCATTGAAGGTCCCAATGAGCACAGTGGCCTCCATCATTTGTACATGGAAGAAGTTTGGAACAACCAGGACTCTTCCTAGAGCGGGCTGCCCGGCCAAACTGAGTGATCAGGGGAGAAGGGCCTTAGATAGGGAGGTGACCAAGAACCCGATGGTCACTCTTACAGAGCTCCAGCGCTTCTCTGTGGAGAGAGGAGAATCTTTTCAAAGAACAACCATCTTTCCAGCACTCCACCAATCAGGCCTGTATGGTAGAGTGGCCTGACGGAAGAAACTCCTCAGTAAAAGGCACATGACAGCCTGCCTGGAGTTTGCCAAAAAGCACCTGTAGGACTCTCAGACCATGAGAAAAAAAAATTCTTTGGTCTGATGAAATAAAGATTGAACTCTTTGGCCTGAATAGCAAGCATCATGTCTGGAGGAAAAGAGACACCACTCTCCTGGCCAATACCATCCCTACAGGGAAGCATGGTGGTAGCAGCATTATGCTGTGGGTATGTTTTTCAATGACAGGAACTGGGAGACTAGTCAGGATCGAGGGAAAGATGAATGCAGCAATGTACAGAGATATCCTTGCTGAAAACCTGCTCCAGAGTGCTCTAGACCTTAGACTGGGGCAAAGGTTCATCTTCCAACAGGACAACGACCAAGGAGTGGCTACAGGACAACGTTGTGAATGTCCGTGAGTGGCTCAGCCAGAGCCCAGACTTGAACCTGATTGAACATCTTTGGAGAGATCTGAAAATGGCTGTGCACCAACGCTTTCCATCCAACCTGATGGAGCTTGAGAGAGCTTGAAGGAGTCCTGTAAAGAAAAATGGGAGAAACTGCCCAAAAATTGGTATGCCAAGCTTGTAGCATCATACCCAAAAAGTCTTGAGTCTGTAATTGGTGCCAAAGGTGCTTCAACAAAGTATTGAGCAAAGACTGTGAGTACTTATGTACATGTGATTTTCTTTTTTGTTTCTTATTTTTTTATAAATTTTGCAAAGATTTCACACAAACTTCTTTCACGTTGTCATTATGGGGTATTGTTTGTAGAATTTTGAGGAAATTTTTTTATTTAATCTATTTTGGAATAAGCCTGTAACATAACAAAATGTGGAAAAAGTGAAACGCTGTGAATACTTTCCGGATGCACTGTAGCTGTGCTCACATTTGCCATGTGAGATTTGAAGGTTAACAATCACGTAGAATCACCCACATACTGTGAACCCACCTTTTTTTTAGCATGGTTGCCTCTTGCTTAGTTGTACTCCCTCTTCCCATTTGTTTCTCTTTCAGATAATCAGTTTGGATCATCCTACATAATGAGGCTGATTTGCTAAACAAGCTGAGCCTGTTCAACAAAAAGAGTGAAGATTCACTTCAATTATCCAATCATGTAAGAAGCAAATTTCTGTTTATTTATGTCATCTGCTCGTCATTGGATAACTAAAGTAAATCTTTACTCTTTTTGAGAGAACATTACCAATTCCTTTAACCACTTGCCGACCGGCTCCTGTAGATATACGTCGACACTTTGAAGATGGATATCTCGGTAACGGCAGCAGCTGCTGCCACAACCGAGATATCCATCTCTTTAGGCTGGATTCACACCTATGCATTTTTGGTGCTTTTTGCATTTTGCAGATTTGCACTACAGTCCATTTAACATGGTTTCCTATGGAACATGTTCTGTAGTGCAAATCTGCAAAATGCAAAAAGCACTAAAAATGCATAGGTGTGAATCCAGCCTCAGGAGCCGGTCCTGTGTACAATAATGGTGGTCTCTGCGGCAGATTCGCCGCAAGATCACCGTTATCGGTGGCGGGAGAGGTGCCACCCCCCTCCCGCCGCTCTCCTGCGCCCTCCGCCACTTACCGGAGCCATCAAGAGCGGCGGAGGTGATCGGGTCCTCTCTGTGCACGAGTATGGAGACGAGTGAGGAGAAGATGGCCCCCACCCATCTCCATACCATAGCAGAGCGGAAGCGATGTCAAAACGTAACTTCCGGCCTTAAAGGCATATTTTTTCGAAGTCCTTTTTTCAAATGACAATTTTTTTTAATTTTTTTATTGCATTTTAGTCCAAATATGAGATCTGAGGTCTTTTTGACCCCAGATCTCATATTTAAGAGGACCTGCCATACTTTTTTCTATTACAAGGGATGTTTACATTCCTTGTAATAGGAATAAAAGTGACCCAAATGATTTTTTATTAAAAAACAGTGAAAAAATGAATAAAATTAAGTAAAATAAATAAGGAAAAAAAATATTTCTTTAAAGCACCCCGTCCCGACGAGCTCGCGCGCAGAAGCGAACGTATACGTGAGTAGCGCCCGCGTGTGAAAACGGTGGTCAAACCACACATGTGAGGTATAGCTGCGATCGTTAGAGCGAGAGCAATCATTCTAGCCCTAGACATCCTCTGTAACTCAAAGCATGCAACCTGTAGAATTTTTTAAACATCGCCTATGGAGATTTTTAAGGGTAAAAGTTTGACGCCATTCCACGAGCGGGCGCAATTTTGAAGCGTGACATGTTGGGTATCAATTTACTTGGCGTAACATTATCTTTCACAATATAAAAAAAAATTGGGCTAACTTTACTGTTTGTTGTCTTATTTTTTTTTTTCAAAAAAGTGAATTTTTTCTCAAAAAAGTGCGCTTGTAAGACTGCTGTGCAAATACGGTGTGAAAAAAAAGTATTGCAATGACTGCCATTTTATTCTCTAGGGTGTTAGAAAAAAATATATAATGTTTGGGGGTTCTAAGTAATTTTTGTAGCAAAAAAAAAAAAACTGTTTTAAACTTGTAAAGACCAAAATCTCAAAACGAGGCTAGTCTTTAAGTGGTTTATAAATCAGCCCCATTATGTCATTGATCATTATCACCTGTTTACTACTGGATATGTATATTGTGTGGGCATTCTCAGATCATATGGTAAAATAGCCCCTATATGTCCCACTCCAATTTTTACCTCTAAGTAAAAATATGAATTATTGTTTTTATTGGCGAAATAAAAACACAAAAAAGCACCGTGATTCTTTCCTGTCTATCATACAAAATCAAAAATATTTCTGATAAACAATTGAATCAAAATAAAAAATAAACAAAATTGACAGAAAAAGAAATAAAAAAAATTTGCTTTCCTGAATTATTCAGCGGTGCCCTCAAAGATCCAATCAAAATGATCATCTATTTAAATCCAGGATGCCCACAAATACCAAAATCTCAAATGCCCTAAATCTCTGGCAGCAGAGGGGTTAAAAGAGAAATCACAGCACTTGGAGCTTGGTACATGCCGAGTATTCCAACTAGGCTTTGCTGCAGAACAAAATGTATTCTCTATTGTAATTTAATATGATTCTGTCATGTTCTATTCATTTAACTAGTAACATGGAACTTTATAAGAGCATTTAGAGTCAACAATCTACAATAATGAACTAGGGCATATTAGAAGAAGTAGAGAGGGATTCAATTAATGTTCCAATGACCAGTGGAGTCTCTGTGTGCACAGGGATTGGACTAGTTTTCAATTTAGAAATTTAGTTTGTATGAATATATATAATATACACTCTTAGTGGTCAGAATATATTCCATTATTCTCTTTGGGTGATCTGTTGGAGAGCATCTCAAAGACATTATTCACTTCGGAAGATTTACACCCCATCATGACCAGGCCATTTTCTGTGATACAGCGCTGTGTTATTTTAACTGACAATTGCGCGGTCATGTGACACTGTACCCAAATGTGTGTATATCATTTTTTTCCCAGCAAACAGAGCTTTCTTTTGGTGGTATTTGATCACCTCTGGGTTTTTTGTTTTTTGCGCTATAACCAAAAAAAGATCGACAATTTTGAAAATTTTGAAAATAAAAAACAATATTTTTTTTACTTTCTGCTAAAAAAAACACATCAAATAAAAAATGTAAAAAAATCAAGTTTCTTGATAAATTTAGGCCAATATGTATTCTGCTACATATTTTTGGTAAAAAAAAATCCCAATAAGCGTATAGTAGCCTCCCTGACGGTATTCCCGAGTGTGGCTCGGGGTTAAATTTCAGCACCATTATCGGTAACCCCGAGCCACATTCGGGATTACATTGCAGGATCCTGGTGCGGCTTTACTTACCTTGTCCCCAGGATCCTGCGATGTCCCCCGCTGTGTCTGCGGGCTCTGTCCTCCTCTGAAGCCTCTCCGTGCCAGGCTCCATTCCCTGCGAGCGTCGCGACGCACGGGGGCGGAGCCTGGCGGCAAATTCAAAAAAATGTACAAACCATAACACATACAGTACACTGTAATCTTACAGATTACAGTACTGTATGAAATTATTTCACATCCCTTTTGTCCCCAGTGCTTTGTCCAATGCCCTGCATGCAGTTTTATGTTATATATACTGTTCTAACTTGAGATTGTCCATAGCAACCAAAAAGTATCCCTTTACGTCAAAAGTGGCTCTAATTTATTTTATTATTATTATATATATTTTTTTAATTATTTATATTTATTTATTATATTATAATTTATGTTTTTGTGTTTCAAACTTTATCATACCCGGGATATCTACTAGACTCTTGTTTGGACAGATTTAAGTGTGTTATTGTTAAGGATTACAGGCCTACAATATAGAACGCCAAATTTCCATGCAAAATAATTGTACCGCTTTCAGCACCTAAAATCCGAAATAATCATACCGCCAGGGAGGTTAATTGGTTTGCGCAAAAGTTATAGCGTCTACAAACTATGGGATATACTGGAATTTGTATATATTTATTTTTTTTATACTAGTAATGGCGGAAATCAGCAACTTACAGCGGGACTGTGATATTGCCGCGGACAGTCTGACACTTACTGACACTTTTCACACTTTGTGGGAACCAGTAACACTAATACAGTGATCAGTGTTAAAAATATGCACTGTCACTGTACTAATGACACTGACTGATATTATATATGAAGTACCACCCAAGGAAATACTAAGGGACTTTAAAGGTAACTGATCAGTAGATTTTTAGAAAAAAAATATAGAAATATATAAATATATAATATGTGGTGCATACGACACCATCAATAATTGCATAAAAGACAAAAACAGAATCATATATCAAATATAAATGCAGATCCTTCCATGTTAAGCCCTTTAGGGATCTGCATTTATATTTGATCTATGATTCTGTTCTTGTCTTTTATGCAATTATTGGTGGTGTTGTATGCACCACATATTTTATATTAATACATTTCTATATTTTTTTTCTAAAAATCTGCTAATCAGTTGCCTTTAAAGTCCCTTAGTATTTCCTTGGGGGGGTACTTCATATATAATATTGTTCAAATTGGGATGTTGCAACATATGGGTCTTCTCTGTTGGATCTTTATAAACTAATGACACTGACTGGGAAGGGGTTAAACATCTAGGGTGATCAAAGGGTTAAATGTGTGCCAAACCAGTGTTTGTGTGTACTATGTGGTGTTTTTACTAAGGGATGTTATGGATTTTATCCCCTGCTTTGCAGGGACGGATGCTCTGCATTGTTTACATATGCACAGCTTCGTCCAGCCTCTCTCCTCAATGATCAGCGGGCGCTGGTGGACAATCACTGGCCGACCCAACGGCCTGACTAATCACAGCAGATGTGGCATATTGGCAGCGGGCGCGCGCCCCCTACCCAGAGGTGCAGAATCACCTATATATGAGTGATTAGAAGTAAATATGCTAAGGAGCGTTTGGCAAGTGGTTAAACTGTATTAGGAATCTACTGTCACTTTGATACAGTAAGAACTGGGATCCTTAGGTCCAAATAACAGGTAAATAATGGGGATGTTCAGGCCTTATACAGTGGGGCAAAAAAGTATTTAGTCAGCCACCAATTGTGCAAGTTCTCCCACTTAAAAAGATGAGAGAGGCCTGTAATTGTCATCATAGGTATACCTCAACTATGAGAGACAAAATGTGGAAACAAATCCAGACAATCACATTGTCTGATTTTTGAAAGAATTTATTTGCAAATTATGGTGGAAAATAAGTATTTTGTCAATATCAAAAGGCCCATTCCTCCATGCAGATCTCCTCCAGAGCAGTGATGTTTTGGGGCTGTCGCTGGGCAACATGGACTTTCAACTCCCTCCAAAGGTTTTCTATGGGGTTGAGATCTGGAGACTGTCTAGGCCACTCCAGGACCTTGAAGTGCTTCTTATGAAGCCACTCCTTTGTTGCCCGGGCAGTGTGTTTGGGATCATTGTCATGCTGAAAGACCCAGCCACGTTTCATCTTCAATGCCCTTGCTGATGGGAGGAGGTTTGCACTCAAAATCTCACGATACATGGCCCCATTTATTCTTTCATGTACACGGATCAGTCGTCCTGTTCCCTTTGCAGAGAAACAGCCCCAAAGCATGATGTTGCCACCCCCATGCTTCACAGTAGGCATGGTGTTCTTTGGTTGCAACGCAGCATTCTCTCTCCTCCAAACACGACGAGTTGTGTTTCTACCAAACAGTTCTACTTTGGTTTCATCTGACCATATGACATTCTCCCAACCTCTTCTGGATCATCCAAATGCTCTCTAGCAAACCTCAGAGGGGCCCGGACATGTACTGGCTTAACCCTTTCATGACTAAGCCTATTTTTGAAATTTGGTGTTTACAAGTTAAAATCCATATTTTTTGCTAGAAAATTACTTAGAACCCCCAAACATTATATATATTTTTTTAGCAGAGAATCTAGAGAATAAAATGGCGATTGTTGCAATATTTTTTATCACACGGTATTTGTGCAGCGGTGTTTTAAACGCAAATTTTTGGAAAAGTGACACTTTCATGAATTTTAAAAAATCCAAACAGTAAAGTTACCCCAATTATTTTGTTTAATGTGAAAGATGATGTTACGCCGAGTAAATAGATACCAAACATGTCACCCTTTATAATTGCACGCACTTGTGGAATGGCGATGAACTACGGTACCTTTAAATTTCCATAGGCGACGCTTTAAAAATTTTTTACGGTTACCAGGTTTGAGCTACAGAGGAGGTCTAGGGCTAGAATTATTGCTCTTGCCCTGACGATCGCGGCGATACCTCACATGTGTGGTTTGAACACCGTTTACATATACGGGCACGACTTCCGTATGCGTTTTCTTCGCTGCGCGAGCTCGCGGGGACAGGGGCACTTTAAAAATTTTTTTTTTTTATTTAATTTATTTATTTTTGTACTTTATAAATTGTGTTTAAATTTTTTTTTTTTTTTTTTACTTTTATTGCTGTCACAAGCAATGTAAACATCCCTTGTGACAGTAATATGTGGTGACAGGTACTCTTTATAGAGGAATCGGGGGTGTAAAAGACCCCCCATCCCTCCTTTACACTTCAAAGTATTCAGATCGCCGAAAACGGCGATTCTGAATACTGTGCCATTGTTAGCCGAGTAAACGTCGCTTCCGCGTTTACAACAAGAAGGCTGGAACGAAGCCGCTCGCAGCTTCGTTCCAGCCCGCCCCCAGCCGCCGAAGGCAGCCGAACGGTCACCGGGCCTCCCGATCACACGGGAGGCCCGGTAACAGCGGCGGGAGGCGGGGGGAGGGGGGGATGTCCCCTCCCGCTCCTCCGGTATAACAGCCGAGCGGCTTTTAGCCGCATCGGTTGTTATACACGGGTAGCCGATCACCCGCTGTAAACAACGGTACCGGGATGATGCCTGCAGCTGCGGGCATCATCCCGGTATAACCCCGGAAAGCCGAGTACGCATATCTGCGTACGGTCGGCGGAAAGGGGTTAAGCAGGGGGACACGTCTGGCACTGCAGGATCTGAGTTCCTGGCGGCGTAGTGTGTTACTGATGGTAGCCTTTGTTATGTTGGTCCCAGCTCTCTGCAGGTCATTCACTAGTTCCCCCTGTGTGGTTCTGGGATTTTTGCTCACCGTTCTTGTGATCATTTTGACCCAACGAGGTGAGATCTTGCGTGGAGCCCAGATCGAGGGAGATTATCAGTGGTCTTGTATGTCTTCCAATTTCTAATTATTGCTCCCACAGTTGATTTCTTCACACCAAGCTGCTTGCCTATTGCAGATTGAGTCTTCCCAGCCTCGTGCAGGTCTACAATTTTGTTTCTGGTGTCCTTCAACAGCTCTTTGGTCTTCACCATAGTGGAGTTTGGAGTGTGACTGTTTGAGGTTGTGGACAGGTGTCTTTTATACTAATAACAAGTTCAAACAGGTGCCATTAATACAGGTAATGAGTGGAGGACAGAGGAGCCTCTTAAAGAAGAAGATACAGGTCTGTGAGAGCCAGAAATCTTGCTTGTTTGTAGGTGACCAAATACTTATTTTCCACCATAATTTGCAAATAAATTCTTTCAAAAATCAGACAATGTGATTGTCTGGATTTGTTTCCACATTTTGTCTCTCGTAGTTGAGGTATACCTATGATGACAATTACAGGCGTCTCTCATCTTTTTAAGTCGGAGAATTTGCACAATTGGTGGCTGACTAAATACTTTTTTGCCCCACTGTATATAATGAGCATAAATAAACCTTCTGTAAAAGAAAAGTATATATCAGAACCCACTAATTGAGAAAACTGGGTAAGACCACATTATTTAAAACAAGAAAATCTATGTGGGGTCAATTTCTGCCCAGATAGCCATCCAGTACCTTTGCCTCAATATTTGTCCTTAAAGCTGAAATATGGACACACAAAACTTTCATTTAAATATATTTAACAATAACAACAAAGCATATAAATCCACTTTGTATGCACCAAATGCCTTTGCAAACCCAGATATTAGTTCGTACAAGTAGCAGTGACATCATCCGTTTGCTGCACATAGTCTGTGCAGAGAGCAGAGCTGTGGGAGGGGTCCAGCAGGCCCTCTCCACTACAGGCAGCCTGCAGAAAACTACTGGAAGCAGTGGATACAAGACCAGTCACTCTGCCTAAGCAGAGAGAGGCAGTGAATCTGTTTTCAGCTGACAGTGGGCTGAAACCCGTTGTCGGCTGATGTCACAGAGCTGGTCCAGGCTGGTCGAAAGATTCCAATGCACTATGCCCAATGCATACCTTCCTGTAGGAATGGCTGTGCTTATAAGTGGGTGCCGAAGTGACCATCGGCTGGAACCGTGACTAATCAGAGTAAGAGAATGTCACCAGCACACCAAGGATCTCCACAGTTCAAAGCTTTAGTCAGCGATCACATTGTTACAGCAGATTGCAATGTTTCAGAGCCACGCAGGACCCCCTCATTTGACGTAGGGGTCCTGTATGGCTCCAAAACATTGCAATCTGCTGTAACGATGTGATTGCTGAATAAAGCTTTGGACACGCTCTGGAAATCCTTGGTGTGCTGGTGACATTCTCTTGCTCTGATTTGTCACATGCCTGATGAAGGGGTCCTGCATGGCCACGAAATATTGCCAACTGCTGTAACAATGTGATCACTGTATAAGGCTTTTGGACTCACTCTGGAGATCCTTGGTGGGCTGGTCACAGTTTCTTGCTCAGGCTGGGGAAAGATCACGACAATATGGTCGGGATCCGCCCATAACCCTGGAGCGGCACCTGGCTCAGCCTCTCAGCCTGAGCCTGCTGCTCCCGCCCCCTCCACAGCCCAGCAATCCAGTGAGCGCAGGGGGGAGCAGAGGAGAGAGCGGTGATTGACAGTCACCAGCTCTCTGCTCATGGAGCTCTGAGAAGCAGTGTGTAATCGCTCGGTTCTCAGTCTTAGAGCTGGCGAGGGACAGATGCAGCATCGGACCAATGCTGCATCTACCTAGGTAAGTATGATTCTTGAAAAATAAAAAATAAACTATACTTCTCTTTTAACCATTTCTTACTGCATGCGTTGCTAAACAATTTTCCTATAAATATATTGTAAAGCTGAAGTTTAGCTAAAAAATAAAAATTTGCGCTTATCCAAAAAAATGTGTGTAATAAGGTGCTGCTGCTTACAATAGCCTAAATACTACAGCTAATAGGGAATATGGGAAAAGTATATAAGCACGCTACCCAGTATTCCAGTGCAAATAAAGTGATTACAAACAATTTAGACGTGATGAGTGTCCATGTAGTAAGTTGAAAATAAATTAAATTATCATAAAAAAGTCCAACATGTGCTCAAAACCAATGCATAAAGTTGAATAGCAGTGTTTACTCAATGCTTTCTACTTCATATAAAATCAAACCCGCTTACCAGAGCAGTTGGATCTCAAGTTATAGAGATCAGATACGCTCATGCAAATGATAGCCAGCACGAATAATCCTAACCTCGAAATCCTCTGCACACTGCTCCTCTCCAATGGGACTGGGCTGTTTGGATAAAGGATCTTTTTTTGGATATGGACCGTCTATCTCCAGGTTATCTCAGATACATGGTATAATGGAAGGAAGAGGCTTCATAGTGTAGTACTTCAGACAATATTTTATGAAAAAATATGTAGCACTCACATTCAATGCAAAGCATATCACAGTAGTAACACAGCCGTGGATCTTGCCAACAGGCTGATACGTGGTGACGTCTAAGAAATTCTACCCCACCCGACGTGTTTCCCTGTAAGAGGCATCAGCTGGGACCGGACACTCTTCTCTCCCCCATTCATAGATCATGTTACAGGCGCTGTAATCAGTGAAATAACTTTTCTCAATGGAGGAGAGAGCAGGAGGGGCCATGTCTCTATCAGATCATCTTTAGTGCAACTGAGCCTGGAGACCCAAAGCTGTTAACTCCCAAAGTTCTGTAAGATCAGCATCAGGAGGAGGACAGGGCAGTCCTGCAGTGAAGACTTTGACAGAGTCCAGCAGTCTGCATATCATGGGACATACTTAATTTCTGGTACTGTAACTAAATCTATAGAGAAAACATTTTTTTCAAATAAACTTCAGCTTTTAGTAACCTTCTATGAAAGTGTTCCCCCTATTAGGACTGAGTATATCATATTCCTGGTAAAATTTAATTTCTTTTACATAAATTGCGGGGTACAATCCGGTAAAGACATTCTATGTTGTTCTGGCTCCTTATGCAAAAGGGGGACACTAGGATGTAGATAATATTCTTCATCTATAAAGAGAAACACTGATCATTATCTGAAAATCTGGTAACTTTGTAAATGTCCTGTGCTGTTCAGCATTAGTGCTTGATATATTAAATATATTTTTTTGTTTACTGTACAGGAAAGAGAAAGAATATTTGAGTCATTAACCTTGGTTGCTGACACATTGGTACGGACAGTAAAATGTCACTTGTCTTCCAGATGTCTCATGAAATGAAAATGCCATTTCATTCATAATTGTACTTTATACACATTGTATAATAAAATAGACTGGTCACAAAACTACCCTGCAGATGGATTCCCAGCTGGAAAAAGAGCTGAGAGCATTATGAGAAAGTGAGGAAGAAGTTGACATTTGGCTTTACACTATTAGCTCCGTACCCTCTGTTGCTCATTTTAATGATGGCTTGTAAGCATTATGAGATGTCGTTTTGGTAATTTTGTGCACAGTATGAAGCAGAGCTGTAAACAAGTCAGCAAACCCCAAAATGTCCAATGTTTGGGGAGAAAAAAATAGTTCCTTCTTCAAAGTTGTAATTATGCAGTGAAATTATGTTGGCACTGGTGAAAAATGCAGTTTATGAGACAAGACAAACTTGCATCTTAACCACTTCAAAGACGGAAGGATTTATCCCCTTTCTGACCAGAGCACTTTTCACAATTTGGCACTGCGCTGCTCTAACTGGTAATTTCGCGGTCATGCAATGCTGTACCCAAACGAAAGTTGCGACCTTTTTTTCCCACAAGTAGAGCTTTCTGTTGGTAGTATTGGAGCACCTCTGCGGTTTTTATTTTTTGCAATATAAACGAAAAAAGACAGAAAAGTTTGAAAAAAAATTATATTTTCTACTTTTTGCTATGAAAAAAATACAGTAAACTCAATTTTAGTCATACATTTAGGCCAAAAAGCATTCAGCCACAAGTCTTGGGGTAAAAAAAATTCAATAAGCGTATATTTATTGGTTTGCGCAAAAGTTATAGCGTCTACAAACTTGGGTACATTTTCTGGAATTTACGCAGCTTTTAGTTTATGACTGCCTGTCTCATTTCTTGAGGTGCTAAAATGGTAGGGCAGTACAATACCCCCCCAAATTACCCCATTTTGGAAAGTAGACACCCCAAGGAAATTGCTGAGAGGCTTGTTGAGCAATTGAATATTTTATTTTTTTGTCACAAGCGATTGAAAAATGACAAAAAAATGTTTACACAAAGTTGTCACTGAAATGATATATTGCTCAAACATGCCATGGGCATATGTGGAATTACACCCCAAAATACATTCTGCTGCTTCTCCTGAGTATGGGGATACCACATGTGTAGGACTTTTTGGCAGTCTAGCCGAGTACAGGACCCTGAAAACCAATCACCGCCTTCAGGATTTCTAAGGGTGTACATTTTTTATTTCACTCCTTACTACCTATAACAGTTTCGGAGGCCATGACGTTCGTGGTGATACTTCACATGCATGGTGCAATTGCTGTTTACATATGACACGAGACCAGCTGTTGTACTCTTTGCATGCAAGCACGGGGGACAGGGGTCCTTTTTTTTTCTTTTTTTTTTAATTTATTTTGCATTTTTATTTTATTTTTACACTCTTCCTTTCATTATTTTTTTATTTTTATTGTTATCACAGAGAATGTAAATATCCCCTATGATAGCAATAGGTAGTGACAGGTACTATTTTTAAGAAATAATTGGGTCTATTAGACTCCAGATCTCTCCTCTGCCCTCAAAGCATCTGACCACACCAAGATCTATGTGATAAGATGCTTTCCCAATTTCCCAATGGCGCTGTTTATATCCGGCGAAACCAAAGTCATGAAATGCTAGTAGCTTCCAGTTTCTTAGGCCATAGAGATGATTGGAGCCATTCTGATCTTCGATCAGCTCTATGGTCAGCTGGTGGAGCCACCGGCTGCATTATCAGGTTCCCCGGTGGGACAGGAGAGCCAGAGAAAACCAAGAAAAACGACGGGAGGAGGGATGTTCCCTCCCACTGCTTGTAAAAGCAGTATAGTGGCTAATTAGCCACTAGGATTGCTTTTACATGAAAGCCGACCGCTGGTTGAAAAGAACGATACCAAGATGATACCTAAACCTGCAGGCATCATTCTGGTATAACCATTCAAAGTCCAGCAACATACCAGTACGTTGCTGGTCCTTGTTGGGCATATATTGTAATGTTCTTTTTTTTTCATGCAGCCTGTAGGCTGAACGAAAAAAAAATATTGATTGGTGGGTATGCCCACCATTAGAATACTGCCCTGCATCCACCCACTTCTAACGATGGGCATACAAGCACCATTTTTTTTGTAACTGTGATGGTGAAATCACCTCCTACAGCGCTGGAGTCGCTGATTTACACATCGTGAGAGCAAACGCTGTTGGTACCAAGATAAATAAATCAGTGCAGCTGAATGGTTTACCTGAAAAGCAAACAATGGTAACAATAAAACATTAACTCAATAAAACAACAACAACCTGTGTCAAAAAAAGGGTAAAAAATATATGCTGAAGCATGGGGGCAATCCACCCCTAATGTTAGGGGCAAATCGCCCCTCCACCCCTGCCCCCATGCTTTGGCATATATGCTCTATTTTTTCTGTGGTGGTGAAATCACGTCCTACAGCACTGGAGTTGCTGATTTACGTATCGTGAGAGCAAATGCTGTTGCTGTCAAGATAAATAAATCAGTGCTGCAGCTGAATGGCGTACCTGAAAAGAAAATAATGGTTAACAATAAAACACAGTAAACAATAAAGTATAAAAGAATTACATACCTGAAAAGCAAACTTGATAAAACATAGTAACATAGTAAACATAGTAAAAAGAGCAGAACAATAGAGAGAGAACAATAGAGAGAGAGAATAGAGAGAGGTCAATAAAACGACAACTATTTTTGGCTATTTTATTTTATAATTTTTTTTTTTTTTTTTTTCTTTTATTTGTAACTGTAACGGTTCCAGGTTCGGGTCTCTCAAAATGCGATGGCATCTTTGGAGACCCTGTGAAAGTGTACCCTAGACTGTGTTGTGCTCTACCCTACGCTAATACTCCACTAGTGTGTGGTAGGGTTCAAAACATTCACCAATGCAAAGACCAGGTTGGCCAGGACAGGAGGGACAATAATAGCGGGTGTCACGCCTATATCCGCGCTTGCTACAGGCACAACATCTTCATTGGGGTGATCGTTGGGTGGGGGTACCAGGGAGGACATACGGAAAATGCCTCTCATGCAGCCAGCTTACTGTATTTGCATTGGGAAGGTAGGGCACAGAACTGTCTGGAAACATAAGGGCTGTGACAATCTCTTCCTGGAATTTAAGGAAGCATCCAATTCGTCTTGACACTTTGTATAGCACATAAGCGTTCAGCAGAGCCAATTGGAATAAGTATACAGACACTTTTTTGTACCGGTGTCTGGCCTTACGGGCAATGAAGTACGGCGCCATCAACTGGACGTTGAGGTCCACCCCTCCAATGTTAAGGTTGTATTCGTGGACACAGAGGGGTTTCTCCACACCACTCACCGTAGGAATTTGGACTGTCATATCTGCGTGAAGGGGGGACGGAACGAAAACATTCCGTATATCCCTGCACTTCACTGCGAGCAAATTATTACTTCTTAAGCAGGCTCTCTCCCCCAGCCTAAGACGGGAATCTACAAGCCGCTGGGGTAAGCCCTGGTGATTAGATCGCACGGTTCCACATGCGCCAATTCCATGATCAAACAAGTGACTAAAAAGTGGCACGCTCGTGTAATAATTGTCCACGTACAAGTGGTACCCCTTTCCAAATAAGGGTGACACCAAGTCCCACACAATCTTACCAGCGCTCCCTATGTAGCTTGGGCAGTTCTTCGGCTCGACGTGACTATCTTTTCCCTCGTAAACCATAAAACTATATGTATAGCCTGTTGCCCTGTCACAGAGCTTATACATCTTGACCCCATATCTGGCACGCTTGCTGGGAAGATGCTGTTTGAATGACAAGCGGCGAGAAAACTTAATCAGGGACTCATCAACGCAGAGAACTTGATCGGGAGTAAACAAGGCTGCAAACTGTTGGTTGAAGTGGTTTATGAGGTGCCGAATTTTGTGGAGCCGATTATATTCAGGGTCACCCCTAGAACAACAGAGTTCATTAAAATGCATGAACCGCAAAATCTGCTCGTATCTAGCCCTGGTCATGGAGGCAGAGAACACGGGTATATGGTGAATTGGGTCAGTGGACCAATATGACTGCAACTCGCTTTTTTTAGTTATGCCCATGATGAGGGATAGGCCCAGAAAGGTCTTAAATGCGGAGACCGTGATAGGTCTCCAATTTCTGGCAAGGGTCAACTGGGGATTAGCGGCGATGAATTGACCAGCATACAAATTGCTTTGGTCAACACGAGATCTATAGAGATCTTCGGTGAAAAACAGTGAATTAATAAATTAATAAATAAAAGTGACATAAAATCAACTGTTTCCACCTGAATTCTGGGTTGGCCAGTAAATGGGGGAGGTACGGGTGCTGCAGAAGTGGTGGGCTCCCTCATCACCTCCTCCCATGCTTGCCTCCAGGACTTTTCCAAAGCCTCTCCAATCCTATGGAATGCCCTACCCCAAACTGTCCTACTCTTCTAGCTTTTAGACGATCCCTGAAAACCCTTCTCTTCAGAGAAGCCTACCTTACCCACACCTAACAACAACTGTTTCTTCATTTTCTCCATCAGCTCACCCCCCACAGTGATTACCTTTTGTTTCCACTTGACCCTCCCTTCTAGATTGTAAGCTCTAACAAGCAGGGCCCTCTGATCCCTCCTGTATTGATTTGTATTGTAAGTGTACTGTCTGCCCTCATGTTGAAAAGCACTGCGTAAACTGTTGGCGCTATATAGATCCTGTATAATAATAATAATAAATTAGGATTGGCAAATGCAGCAGGAAGGGTACTATGGGCTCGACGGGCTTGTGTTTGTCTTCTTGGTGGTTGCGGGACACTACTTGTGCTAGCCACCACACCAATTTGAACTGCACTTACGGGATTCCCCACATCACCTCGTGATACTGCAGTGCTAGATGTATGACCAGGGTGTACTAGGCTGCTGGTGCTTGCCAGTTCACCAGAAGAATGAGCTGCACTAGTACTGGCTCTCTGCTCCATACGAGAGCCCTGTGGTTCTTGCACCTCAACAACAGAAGAAGAACAGGATCGGGTACGCCTGACCTTAGCAGGGACCACTACTCCGTCATCAGAGCTATCTTTCAGGGTGTCGCTGCTGTCTACTGGATCGTATTCTGGGTCTGAATCTGACAGATGGGTGACTTCCTCCTCACTCTCATCTGTCATGCTCAGAAATGTAGGCCTCTTCACTAGTGTACCTTCGATTGGACATTGTGGCCTCTAAATTTACTGGTACAACTAGTGAAACTCAGAGGAAAAAAGAGCACTTGATTGTCAGCGACTGCTTTAATAGCTACCAAAAAAACTGGTAGCGTTCGCAGTGATCAGGCTTGTCTCTGTGAACGTTGCAGTTACATGTTTTGTGTTTTGTAAGTGACAGTAATCGATTGATACTGCACTTGGGTGGGCTGGACTGGGCGGAGGGGATAAACGCAGGTGACAAGTGTGCCTATGTGTACTGTGTCAGTGTAGTGTTGGTGCAACTCACTGTAAGACATCCACTCTCCTCTCTCTGGAATTGAAAAGAATTCCAGAGAGGGAGATGACATCACTTCCCCTGCCTGTGTTTACACTTACAGGCAGGGGAAGCATTTTCATTCGCCAGAACTGATCAGCAGGTCCAGGCCAGAAATCATTGGCCTGATCAATTCTGCAACAAATCTGATCGCCGTGGGTGACGTACGGGGTAGATTTGGGGTACGTGGTTTTGTGCACCCGTGCCACTTTGCCGACGTATATCGGCGTGAGTCGGTCGGCAAGTGGTTAAGCATAGATTGGTGTTAGAATGCCTGAGGGTCTTACTGTGAAGCTACCATCCATCAAGGAGGAATTAGCTGGATTTTTTGTAGGTAGAACCATGCATTATCCTTTTTAAATTCTTTATTTAAAGTACACATTGAAGCCAAGTATTGTACAAAACTTGTAGAATAACTAAAGGGAAAACTTTTTTTTTTAAGTTATGGATAGAGTGAAGAGGGGTTATTGCTGTCTGTGCCCCTGTTAGGGAGACTCACCCTCTCTAAAGCTGGATACACACTATACAGTTTTCTGTAGATATTTTTCTTCAGATTTACCAAAACCAGGGCTTTTTTTCGGCGGGAATGCGGGGGAACGCAGTTCCGGCACCTCCTGGACTGACTGTATGTAATGGCAAGGGGTGCTGGGGTGTGCTGCAGGGTATTGATGCTCACTGCTGGGGGATCTATTCTAGCTGGAGGGGATATATTTTTGCAGGGGGGTCTATTGTTGCTGAGGAGGTCTATTGTTGCTGGTGGGGGACCTATTGTTGCTAGGGGTGGGTCTTATGTTGCTGGGGGGTCAGTTTTTGCTGAAGGAGATCTACTGCTGGGGGAGTTGTATTGTTGATGGCTGCCAGAGAGTCTATTAATGCTGGCTGTGCGGAGATCTGTTGATGCTGCCGGGAGTCTATTGTTGCTGGGGGGGAATTTTGTTGTGGGTGGTACATTGTTGTTAGGGGGATCCATTGTTATTGGCTGAAGGGGATCTATTTTACTGCTTTTCTTGATATCATTACCAAATTCCACACATTTATTACTTAGCACCACAAAATGATACTTGGTTTTGTATTGTCTAAAAGGGGTGGTACTGGGAGGTTAGTAGGGAGGGACGGTGCTCGGAGGTGGGTAGGGGTGGGGAAAAGGGGTGACTCGGAAAAGGGGAGTTCCTGCACCTATTGTCTGAGAAAAAAAGCCCTGACCAAAACCATATAATATGAGGTCAAATCTTAAGTGTTTTAATTTGCATGCAATAAGGCAGGCCCTTGCACTACATGGTTTTGGTAAATCTGAAGGAAATTTAGACAACAAAAGTTGTATAGTATGGGGTCTTAGTCGTGTTTACCATGATCACTGATGGCCAGTTCACACTGCTGCGTGGTGCAAGATTGCATGTGGTTCGCACCGCACTGCAGTGCAAATCACATGCGATGTCCGTGCGATGCAAATTCACCCATACAGATTGTATGGGTGAATTTGCATAGCATTTGGACCAAACTCGCACAGGACCTTTTTTTGGTCCGCAGCAGAGTCGGATCCGATTCCTGTCTGAATTTGCAGATCGCTCTACGAAATGCAAACTGATTTGGGGGTGTCATTCACTTTTAATTGACACTCCCAGCAGTTCCCATAGGGCAGGGTGAACTGCCGCCGGGATACATCTGATGCGGGAACCTGCATTGGATTCGCAGGGTTCTAGCATCACTGCAGTGTGAACAGAGCCTGAAAGTAAAAGACAATTCCAACTTTTGGGTTGTCCCCAGAGCAGTAATAAAGGGGATATCTTTCAGTGGGGACACTAGTTCTCGTTACCCTGGTGACGACCAAGGATTCGCTAATTTTGGGGTTATTTTCTCTCAGCTGTTCTGGCTAGTGAAGGGAAATCTCCCCAAACCAGACAGATGGCTAAATAAATAGATAAACAAATAACAGGTGTTACAACCCACCCTTAAGCCCCATACACACTATTAGATTTTCTGTACATTTTTGTCTTCAGATTTACCAAAACCATGTAGTGCAAGGTCCTGCCTGATTGCATACAAATTGAAACTCTTAAGGTTTAACCTCATATTATATGGTTTTGGTAAATCTGAAGACAGAAATCTGCAGAAAACCTAACAGTGTGTATGGGGTCTAACTCTATCCAAAATGAAAAAAAAAAGTTCTGTGTTTAGTTCTACTTTAGGGTAAAATGAAGGATAAAACAAATTATATGAATGGGGTTCACTATACTAAAGGAGTAGAAAATGATCACTAAGGAAATTAACCTTCCCTTGGCTTAGTGAACACAAAAAATTGAGTAAATGAAGCTGTGCCCCCTTCAATCATCCAATCACATGCAAGTCAAATCTTCCATTTTTTTTCAAAATCATCCTAGGATTCAATTTTAACACATTTTTCTTTATTCACTAAGCTAAAATTTGTTTTACTTGTAGTCAGGTGCTTGGCTAAGAATGGAGAGTTAGAGAAACACTGGCTGCAGCTGTTCTGTAGCTGCTGTCTTGAGGTGCTAAACCAGTTAACAGCTATATCAGCAAGAAGAGGGATTTGCTGAGCAGGAAGACTTCAATAGACAGATAGCATTGCACTGTGGAAACTGTAGTTGTTAGGAGAGGTAATCTTGTGCAGGGGTAGGCAACCTTAAAGAGCTGGAGATCTACAGTACCTGAACAACATGGGAGAAGTCAAAGATCATCGGGCACAGTGTTGCCCACTTTCCTAAGTTATCTGCACTTTGCCAAAGACTTCTTTTATATTCTGCAGGTGTGGTGCACTTTCTGAAAGCACACCAAAACTCCTGCATTCAGGCACCAAACCTTTGTTGGCAAATATTAGCAAAGAGCAACTAACTTAGGAAAGTGGGCAACACTGTGCCCGATGATCTTAGACTTCTCCCATGTTGTTCAGGTCGATTTCCAGCTCTTTAAGGTTGCCTACCCCTGCACTAGTCTCTCTCCTAACAACTACTACAACTACAACTACACCGCAATTAGTCCACTCTCTGCTCTGCACCCAGAGTCACCTGGTGCAGAGCAGAGAGTGGACTAAATGCTGTGTGTGACCAGATGGTGAGCTGCAATATTGCAGCCAGAGGGCTGATCAAAATAAAATTGGATTTCTCCACACATGGCAGGTGGATGGAGGAATCCTCCTTGCTGTGCTATTGTATTCTGACAGCAGGGACTCCTCAGCTATCAGAATACACTGATTAGTGGCTGCAGCTGGCTGATCATCAAACGTTTTGCAGCAGTCCCTTTCGACAGAAGTTGATCGTTAGATTGAATTTTGTCGAACAGGAACGGCCATAGCTGGGTTGATATTCAGCCGCCGGTTCCGGCTGAACAGGTTGAGTTTCAATCCATCTATTGACAGCTTTAAAAAAACTGTTTTATTGCTGTCTAATTATGCTATAGGTACAATCGGGATAAGAGGCAAAGGAAAATAAAGGGGACACTGACAGAGGTTCTAACTCTTTTCTAGCTCTAGCTAACCCCCCGCCCCCCCCCAAAAAAAAAAAAACATTGGCTACATTTGGGCTTTGAAGTTCCCCTGCAGAGGTAAGTAAGATATGACAGAAAACACTTCGACAGAAAACTCTGTCTTTATACTAGGCCTCAGGCATAGCACATCAGATTGTATCTCTCCTATGCTCACAGGATTCATCTGTTTATGAGATTAAGTTTGCAGACATCCTATGAGAATAAATATATATTGCTGTTTTATTTACATTTTATTACAACTTTAGGATAAAGATCTCTGGGATGTACTACTTTTGGACTATTTTATTGTCTGGACTAATAACAAATTAGCTATGTATATATGAAAAGAAAAATGAAATGCAAAACTTAAATTATACAAGTCGATGAAATGTTACTATATTAAAATTGCTGAGAGAATACCATTATATATTACACATGTATATGTTTTAGACCTGTTTCAATCATAATCTGGATATTTAATTTTTGATGTTCAAATAAACTTTTTTACATGACAAAGTATTCTCAGAGCACTTGGGTAAGCTTAGGGAACAGAATGTCTTTCAGCAAGTCTTTTAATGGAATTTTACACTTAAGCCCCATACACACGATCGGACTTTCCGACGGGAAATGTTGGATGTCAGGCTGTTGGAGGAAAATCCGACCGTGTGTATGCTCCATCGGACAATTGTTGTTGTAATTTCCGCCAACAAATGTTGGCTAGCATGTTTTCAAATTTTCCACCAACAAATGTGTGTTGTCGGATTTTCTGATTGTGTGTACACAAGTCCATCGGACAAAAGTCCAAAGTACAAACATGCATGCTCAGAAGCAGAAGCGGTCGGTCTTGTAAACGTAGTGTTTGTAATGGAGAATTAACATTCGTGACGTGGCAAATTATGAAATCTCCAAATGCAGCGCACAATTCTCTTCTTCTTTAATGGGATAATAATGAAGCTGCTTTGCTGGTGATACTGATAGAGTTAATGCAAACGAATTTTCAAAGGCTTTTTTTTTCTAGTGATATCAAGAATAATATTATTACCGGTATGTTTTTTTTTTATTTGTGCAAGTTACCACAACACCATTATCCCCTAAGATCAAAGATACAACTATGTTGGTGTCCCTTGTCAATTTTACATTGTATTTTTTAAAATGTAACTGCCTACTCCCAAACTGTCATTTGAAGTAAAACACATAGCCAAGTATTATTGTACACAATTTTTTTATTGTGCATTAAAAAAAAAAAAAAAAAAAGACATGCTATCTGCCAACAGAACTTAACCAAAAGGTCCATTCTATGCATCCAAAAATATATAAAAAATATATCAAATCATTATTCAACCAAAAAAATAATGTCAAAGCAATAACTCCAAGGCCAATAATAAATAACACATTATCTCCTCCGATTCTGCAACATGCTTGACGAACGGCCGTTCAGAAACTAACTGAAAAGCACGAAATGAAGAGCGTGAACTGAAAAGAACTAAATAAAAAAACGAGAAAAGTAAAGCGCGAATCAACACTCACCAAACTTCTACGAACACGAAATTAGCAAAAGGAGCCCAAAGGGTGGTGCTAAAGAGCTAAAAAAAATGTAGTACGTCTAGTACGTCACTACGTTCGTAATTGTTGGCCAACATTTGTGTGACCGTGTGTATGCAAGACAAGTTTGAGCCAACTTCCTTCGGACAAAATTCCAATCGTGTGTACGAAGCATTAGCCTTCTGACATGGATCAGTCACTTGAGTGTGTACATTTCAGTTTAAGCTACTGAACTCTGTAAACCACAGGCTTTTTGTCCTTCAAGGCTGGGCTAAAGGACCCAGAAAAAAAACGAATTATATTACAGGCCACAAAAAAAGAAATGATGTACAACACCACTATATATTCTCATTAACAAAACCTGTACTGAGAGAAATTTGAAAGATTAAACAAGCATTCAAAAAGTGAGGATACATCTGATCTGCATACTTGTTTCAGGTTATGGATGAGATTATTGAACTCATCTCCTGCAAATACATCTTTTTTTCAGTTCTGAATAGATTGTAGCAGTGCTAGGTTTTTATTGCTTCCCATGTCTCTGTGAAATTAAACTGCACCACAGCAGTAGTTGCAAGTCAATAGCCTTGATAAACTCCAAATAATATATCCAAAAGACAAGAGGACTTCAATACATGTTAGTTCAATACCACATAGAAAACATCATAATTCAACAAGTTTACTGCCTCTGGTAAGGTCACGTACATAAAACAAGGCTCCCCTTGATAGGTACCAAGAATGAAACTCAAAACATGAAAAAACAAAGTAGCACTAAGCCAAATGGTGGAGGATTCCAAAGAGATCTGATGTTTCGTAATATGATCACATAGGACAGCCAACAAGTTTTTGAGGCAACACAAACCTCTTTTGTCAGCATCTGAAATCACTATCGGAGCTAACCTTAGTTGGTGCTGTTAATTTTGGGACAATCCTTTTTACTAAAATCTCACAAGCAAACTAGTTAGATTTAATACAGCTTTTTCGGGTAACTAGTTTCACTAAATCTACTCAAGCTCCGATAACAATTCTAAGCCCTGATGAAGGGGGATGTGCTGACCTCTGAAACATGTTTGCTGTGAGAATATTATGAATCATTAAAGCTACCATTTAGTCTGGCACTCCATTATGTTTTTAAGGTTTGATATTTTGTAAGGCATTGCACCTATGGTGTTTCAAACCATGCAGGCACCTTGATAAAGGGGCCCCTGCATGACAATAAAGTGATGGCCAGGAAGACCCTGGAATATGTGAGGTGTGGGACCTTCAAGGTGAAAATTCTCTCAAAGAAACAGTAAACAATACACATCTAATAAAACAATAGCTTTTATTTCCATCCAAGCTAGGGGCCATAAAGCCCTAATCTTTGTTAAAAACAACAAAACAGGCTACCAGGTGCACCATAATGTTAAAAATGAATACATACATGTTAGAAAACCCTTAACCATAACAAAATATAACCCCAACAAATGATATACATACAATATATTATTGTGATAGAGGCAGTAAATGTTTGGGCTTTCTTATATCCAAACAGAAAAGAGTACAATGGGTACATTATCCTACCAAACAACAGGCTGAGAGGCCTAGCTATTTTCCAAAGCATCAGTGTATACTCTCATTGCTTTTAAACACAGTTTTTCAAAGATATATGTATGGGCTCCAAATGCTGTTGGTGATATGCTTGTAGGCAGGTGCAGTTTACTTTCTACACTGCAGGTGGCGCTCTTTCACAGTGGTACCACAGCTGGAGAGGAAGTCGAGAGGAACACAGTTCCTCTATGTTTTTCTGGGTCACTGGGGAAGCACCTATTTGGATGCTGCCACCCCATGTGACTCTGGCAGCCTTCTTGGGTCAGGCAGAGCCTATTTAGGGCCCTGGCACCCAGGCTTGGTGTGCATTTTGCGAGTGGGCAAAGTAGGGAAAGGTACCCAGCCTGTTAGGAACAGAGCTAGCATTAGGGAAAGGTTCCTAACGACCAGGGAAAGTGTAGGGTCTTCTGGACACCTTCCTGATTGGGCACTAGACTGCCAGACTGCATTCTGTATTGGTGTTGGGAGTTACTTCGCAAAATGCAACAAGGTGGGGTGGTCCAGGAAAGCCGCAGTCTATGGGCCTCTCCTGTTGTACTGGAGCGTAAAAAAGACGGCAGTCTTCAGTTCTGTTAGGATTATCGCAAACTTAACACCTGCACCATAGGTGTGCGCACAGGGTCAGCCTGGGCACACCCTAATCACCCTGTGCGCCACAGATTCCCCTTGTTGAACGCCCCTACCCCCGTGGCAGCTGAGGTTACAGAGAAAGGGACTAGGGAATCTCTGTCCTCAGTCCCTTTCTCTGCTTTTTCACCTCAACATTGTAAAAAAATAATTGAAAAAAATTATAAAAAAAAAATATATTAAAAAATACCAAAATAAATAATAAAAACAAAAAACGACTGACGCCAACCTCATCGCTGCTGACACTGTCCACTGCACCTGTGCTTTGGGGTGCACACCCTAATGCAATAGGCTGCGCACACCTATGACCTGCACCCAAAGAATGCTTAACCTCTTCCTTGGGTAGAGAAATCCCTAATGGCCCTTGGACAAGCCAAGTTCTTCTCTACCCTGGACCTGGCCAGTGGCTACTGGCAAGTTGCAGTACGGGATCAAGCAGGGAGAAGACATCCTTTATTACACCCTTGGGGCTGTTTAAGTTCAAATATGTGTCCTTCTGCCTCAGAAAAAAATCCCAGGACCTTCCAGCACCTAATGGAGGGATGTTTTAGGGCTTTCAATTATGAGACTTTGCTTGTTGACCTTGAGGACATTATCATCTTCTCCAAGACTTTTGAGGAGCACGTGAAACATCTGGACTGGGTTTTGGTAAAGAACACCAAGCAAACCAAAGGAAGCAAGCTGGAACCCAAGTGGGAACACACCCAATACCTTGTTGTGGGGCAGCCTTTCCCACCTACCCCAGACTATGACCTGGTCTAGGAGGGGCCTGACCCAGTGAAAAAGAGACTGCATCGAAACATGCTGAGACCAAGGGCCGAGAGGCATTTGACGCAGTGGACCTTCCCCCGGTGTATGAAGCACCAACTGACTGGTTCTTGCCTCCTCTTGTACTCGAGTCTCCAGCCTTCACTGACTCCTAGACTGCCACCTCTGGTGCTGGGAGAACAGAAGACCCAGAAACCCAATCCAGCACAACGCACTGTACTGACATGTCTGAAGATGCATCCTTGGGCCCAGGTGAGTGGCAATTGGAGGACATGGGTGACCCCTTGCCACCTGCGGCCCCAGAGCCACTATCCGAAGAGGAACCTTTGCCAAGTGACTCAGCTGACAGTTAAGAGAACCTGTGCCCTTTGCCGTCTAATTGCGAGCAACTCCACGAAAGATATTTGGACTATGTTGTTTGAAATTGTTTATTGCTCTGCTTGACCACAATCGGTTGTGTCATCTGTGTTACTGTGCTTTCATGCTGTTGTGATGCAGAGGACAACATCTGTTAAAGGGGGGGTGTAAGCAGGTGCAGTTTACTTTCTTAACTGCAGGTTGAGAGGAAATCGAGAGGAACACAGTTCCTCTATGGTTTCCTGGGTCACTGGGGAAGTACCCAATTGGATGCTGCTGCCCCATGTGATATCGGCAACCATCTTGGGTCAGGCAGAGCCTATTTAAGGCCCCGGCTCCCAGGCTTGGTGCACATTTTGTGAGCAGGCAGAGTAGGGAAAGGTACCCCGTCAGTTAGGTACAGCACCAGTGTTAGGGAAAGGTTTGTGACGAGGAGGGAAAGCGTAGTGTCCCATATCTTCTGGACACCTTCCCGATTAGGCACTAGATGGCCAGGCCACATTCTGTCCCTCTCAACAGACGCTATCAGTCTCGCTGAAATCTTCAATACAAGTCTTCTATTGCACCTGCCTGTGTGAATTATTGATTCCGCAGCACGCTGTACCTACAAGTAAATCAAGGCTATTCACTTGCAAGAATGTGCTGGCTTCTGTTTCATTTGGGAAACTGTGTGGCAAATTAGGTTTAATGTTGATAAATGTAAAGTTATGCACTTGGAGGCTAGAAACATGCACGCATCTTACAAACTAGGGGGAGAACAGCTGGGGGATTCAATAGTGTTCTGGTAGATCATATTAATAATGGCATGCAATGCCAAGCTGTAGTTTCCAAAGCGAGCAAAAGCTTTTCTTGTATTAAGAGAGGCATGGACTGCAGAGAGAGATATAATTTTGACCCTGTACAAATCATTAGTAAGACCTCACTTGGAATATGCAATTCAGTTTTGGGAACCAGTTCATAAAAAGGATATCGGGGAACTGGAGAGAGCGCAGAGAAGGGCAAGCAAACTGATAAGAGACATGGAGAAGCTCATCTAAGAGCTTAGATTAGAGGGACTGAATTTATTCTCTCTTGAGAAGAGGAGGTTAAGGGGGAACATGATCAACATGTATAAATACGTAAGTGGTCCATATAGTGAACTTGGTGTTGGGTTATTCACTTTAAGGTCATGTCAGGGCTGGGCTCAGCCCTTTCTTCTCTGAGCTGGCCGCTCAGCTGTTGGCTAATTGCCAGCTCTTATCTCTCCACATTTGCTCAGCTGTTGATGATATCCTGCCCGTCAGTCATGCTTACTTAAGCCGTCTGTCTCCTGCCGTCCGTCTCTTGCGATCCTGTTCAAAACTTGCTTTGCTGACATCCCTTCTGGCTCGAGATCCTGCTTGCTGTTCCACTACATTGATCCCTGACTTCTGGCTTGTCTGACTATTTTTTTTAGATCGGATGAACTGGATCACCGCATGGATCAGTTTGCCATGGTGTTACAAATGCTCCTGAGTCGCACGGCTCACCTGGAATCTTCCACTGTGGCCGCCCCGGTACAACCTATGTTGCAGGCCAACCCTGCTGCTGCTCCAGTCTCTGTCCACTTCTTCGGAAAATGGCCGCTATGGAAACACTAGGTCCACTACAAGAAAATGGCCGCCGTCGGTAAATAGAGCGGACCACAACAAAATGGCCACTAACCCATATCCGTTTTATGGGGATATAAATAAGATCGTCTCAGCCAATCAGCATACCCTGAAGAAGTCACGTGATGATGTAACGCGTAGGGCGTGGCCGATGACTGAGCGATACCAGGAAGTGATGTGAGAGCGGCATTCAGACGCCTTAGCAACTGTCTATGCTCATTTCTTTGTTTTTTAATGTAAGAGTCCAATTTTAAATCTTGAATAAAGCTTGTGTATTCTAACTTTACTACACCATTGGGGCTTTTTCTCTCTCTCCCACCCTTGTTCGTTGCCATCCCTCTTCTCCCCCACTCTGCGGAGGATACGAGGTACAAGAAGTCGTTTGATGTGCATTGAGATCTGGGAGACTTGGTGGATCAAGTAGAGGACCCCCTGGTGGTAAAGATTATTACAGCGGATGACACTTTTATTCATAGTCATATGCTGGTACTCCGGATGATTGCTATTTCATATCTATTGGCACAGAGGACCCCCTGGTGGTGGAAGCTGTAATAACGTCAGACAAACAGACCTCAGGTTAATACTGGATGCGGTTTTAGACAAGTATATGAAGGTGAGGGCTTTGTGACTATGTTTTATGGGATTTTTTACCCCTCATAACCCCTCCTCACCACTATATCATACATTGAATGCCCTTTTTGCAATTTTTGCCCCTTTTATGGACATTATTTTTTATTTTATTTTTTCTAATAATATGACCAAGAGACTATTAATACTATAAACTATTTGCCCTGGCTTTTTATTAAAATTTTGGTTATGCACCACTTTTTACACTGTTTTCAACCATTTAATTGGTTTTAACACTATATTGATTGACCTATGGAGTGAATATTTATTTGATTATATTTATTAACTGTAGCGCGGAATCACTTATTTAAGTAGCTCTCAAAGACGTGTCATTGTATTCCACTTAAGAAGTTGCCCACTTCCAAGGAACAGGCTTTCGTTTTTGCTCGGGAGATCTTTCGATTACATGGGCTACCCAAGGTGATTGTCTCGGAAAGGGGTAGTCAGTATGTGTCCCGGTTCTGGCGAACCTTTTGTGCACAGTTGGGAATTCAGCTTGCTTTCTCCTCTGCGTATCACCCGCAGTCTAATGGGGCTGCAGAACGAGCCAATCAGTCCTTAGAGCAATTCCTACGTTGCTATATTTCTGACCATCATAACAACTGGTCAGACCTATTACCATGGGCAGAGTTTGCTCACAACAGTGCCTTGAATTCTGCTTCCCGATTGTCCCCATTTATGGCGAACTATGGTTTCCAACTTTCCATGTTGCCTGAATCATTTGTTCTGCAGAGTATTCCTGCGTTAGAGGAGCATCTCTGTGGTCTTTGATCCACTTGGGCACAAGTCCAGGAGGCTTTGCGACATGCTAATGATAGGTACAGACTCCATGCTGACTGCAGACGCCTGCCTGCGCCTTCCTACCAGGTTGGGGACAGGGTCTGGCTGTCATCTCGCAACCTCCGACTTCATGTTCCCTCACTGAAGTTCGCACCTCGGTTTATTGGGCCTTTCCGTATTCTTCGCAGGATTAACCTAGTGGCTTACGCATTAGACCTTCCTTCTAATATGCGTATTTCAAATGTATTTCATGTTTCCTTATTAAAACCTTTGGTCTGCCATGTCCTCACCCTATACAGGTTGAGAACCATGAGGAGTATGAAGTACAGTCCATTTTTGACTCCCGTAGGTTCCATGGATGCATACAATACCTGGTGCATTGGAAAGGGTACGGTCCAGAGGAATGCTCTTGGGTCTCATCCTCGGACGTATACATGCCCCTGTCCTCCTCCATGATTTCCATAGACGTTTTCCCCTCAAGCCTGGTGGTCCTCCAATCCTCTCCTGCGATCCTGTTCCAGACTTGCTTTGCTGACATCCCTTCTGGCTCCAGGTCCGCTTCCACTACATTGATCCCTGACTTCTGGCTTGGCTGACTATCCGTTCCGGTTACTGAACTTTGGCTATGTTATGACTATGTTTGTTCTGTTTACTTTTATTATTAAACAAGTATGATTTAACTGTACTTCTGTCTCGGCCTGATTTCATGGTTTCTGACAGGTCATCTCAGAGGACAAGGGGGCACTTTACGTCTGGAGGAAAAGAGATTTCATCTCCAAATATGGAAAGGCTTCTTCACATTAAGAGCTGTGAAAATGTGGAATAGACTCCCTCAAGAGCTGGTTTTGGCCAGCCCAGTAGATTGCTTTAAAAGGGCCTGGATTCTTTCCTAAATGTACATAATATAACTGTATACTAACATTTATAGGTAATCATGACCTAGGAAATATACGAAATATCTCTTGGGTGATTAGGAAGGATTTTTTTCCCCTGCTGGATCAAATTGGATCATGCTTTATTGTTTTTTTTTTTCTGCCTTCCCGGATCAACTGTGGGTATAGGATTGCAATTATAGGATTGTATATATTGTATATAGTCTTTGTTCAACCAGACTAACTATGTAACTATATGTAACAATTTTCTATTTCTGGTTCTTTGGCGCCTTTTCTGTGCACAACGTTAATCCACAGGAGCTGGATTTTGTGGACAGTATAGACTTTGTTGCTTGCTACCCCTTGGGAACAGGACGTGACAGGATCAGTCCAAGGTATCACCGGCACATTATATTCAATTAACAGACAGGACACTTTAATGTAACCAACAGAAAGCATGCTGCATGGGGAATAGGTCCTTAGTGGCCTCTAAACTGCGCTTCTTTCTGTTGGGGACAAAGTGTCCTATCTTATTTGAACATGATATCTTGGACTAGACCTATGGTTTGGTGGTGCCATCAACCGCAGCACCCACCTATGACTGGGTCTCATTGCTACATGGAGTACGCTGGACCCTTTGTATTTAAGGGCATGACAGGATATCTCTGGGGAATCTCACCAAAGCCCCAGACAATGTTATATAAACCTGATCGAGGTTCTAAACCCTTCCTTACTCAAAAAACTAAAAGCAAACATGGCTGAACAGACCATTAAGGTCAGAGGATCAATGAGAAACTCAGGCAACTAGCACTTTCAGTCTCTAGTATACATACTGTAACTCTACTTGTACAGGTATCTGTTAAAGTTGAAAAGTCCCCTCTTACAGTAGGGCTGCTCCTAAACTGCAAGGTTTATCTGCTTGTTTGTGTCTAAGGGGACTGGGTAAAGCTGTTTTTTTTTTGTTTTTGTTTTTTAACAGAAAAGAGTTTTTATTTAACAAATCAACATTACAAAACATTCAGCATTCGACATAAAGTATCTTATTTGTTACATCATTATATCAAAGCATCTATTCAGAAATGTAACATCCCACAAGTCCATATCTTCGTGCTCCCTGCATATCTTTTTTATAACAGAGAAAATTTGTTATTTAACAAATCAGCATTACTGAGCATTCAGCTTTCAACATGAAGTATCTTATTCGTTACAACATGAAATCAAAGCTTCTATTCAAGAATGTAACATCCCACAAGTCCATATCTACGTACGTCCTATATATCTTAACCGGTGGGATCTAAGGATATTACCATCTGGAGCCTACCCCAGAGATCAGCAGGTTGTATAGCCTCCACCCCACAGAAGACCGTTATTTGCATAGCAAGTTTGGCAAGTTAAGTTCAGTCATCCTCCTGCGCGACTGGACGGCGACCCGTGTCCGAGGGGGGGTAAGTATCCTCAGCCGAGCAGAGGGGAATCCATCAGTAGGTCCCCTATTCCTGGCCCCTCAACCACGCGCAGCCATCCAGGTCGACCAGTCTTTGTCGAACTTGGCAGGGCACTGTCTGCTCTCGTATGTGAGCTTTTATAATAGTAACACTGAGTCTACCGCCTTCTTCCAGGAACTGAGGGTAGGGGGCTCAGCCGACTTCCAATGTAGCATTATCTCCCCCCTAGCATAGAACAGCAAAAATGCAATGGAGAGTTTAGTGTACCTGTCACCTTCCACATCACCTAAATAACTCAGCAGAAGCACCATGGGGTCCAGTGACAATCTGGTTCCCCCTGTCACTAAGCATCTCCGTCACTCCCTCCCAGAATGATCCAAGTTTTGGACAGGCCCATACCATGTGCCAGAATGTCCCTTCGCCGGTCCTGCACCGGGGACAGAAGGGGTCAATATGAGGGTATATTCTGGCCATTCTGTGCGGAGTGAAGTAAGCCCTGTGAAGAAATTTGAGCTGCATGAACTTGTCCTTGGCTGCTATCATAGTTGGGATGTAGGTCGAGATGCAGTCCTCCCACTCATCCTCCCCCAATGCTGGAATATCCTCTCTCCATTTGTCCATTGAGCGGGTGGGTTTGGTGTCATGAGCTACCATCAGGTATAGCTACAGAGTGGATAGGGGCCTCCCCATCACGCTTGAAGTCAAAAGTCGCTCGATTGAGTCTGGTTCCAGAGTCAGCCTGTCTGGTAATTGCACCCTCATCGCATGTCTCAGTTGCCAGTATTTGAATTCAAAGGATCGGGGGAGGGAGTACTGTCATTTTATGTCATGGAAGGGCATGAGCTTACCGTCAGCTATTATGTATTTTAGGGTGGTGATTCCCCGTTTGGTCCATTGAGAGGGGTCTGGTATTTCGTAGAGATGAGGGAGGGTGGGGTTACCCCAAAGCGGGGTGTATGGGGATATGCAGTTCGGCTTAGCAAATATTGCCCTGGCCTCCCTCCATGCTATAATGGTTGTCTTCATAGGGATCGTCAGGGGACGGGGGGCTCTGGGGCCCCTGTACACTAAATTGGTCAGGGCCGCATATGACCCTAAAATGCCAGCCTCAAGTCTCACTGCAGGGTTTTGTCGGGGCTGGGAGAACCACCAGCGCACCGTAACCAGTACGGCAGCCCAGTAGTATAACAAAAAGTTTGGAAGGGCAAGACTCCCTCCCGACAGAGGGAGGTATAGCACCCGCTTATGCCACTCTAGGGGGCTTCCCAGCCCAAATGAAAGAAGTCAAGATCCCTTCTAGATGTCTGAAAAAAGATTTGGGTATATGGGAGGGGGTGTTGCGGAAAAAGTATAGAAATTTAGGTAGGAACATAATTTTGAGCAAATAAACTATGCCCACTGGAGTGAGAGGTAAGGTGCGCCAAGCTGTACATTTTACTGTAAGCTGGGAGATGAGAGGTTGCACATTCTTTTCTAAAAACCCCTGTGAGGTGTTGCTTATTTTGGTGCCTAGATAGGTGAATTCGTCCACCCATTGGAGTGGGGTGCCGGTGTCTGCCCTTGGAAGCGAGGGGTGCAGCGGAAACAAGACTGACTTGTCCCAGTTTATACAGATGCCTGAGAATCAGGCAAAGTCCTCAAATAGATCCAGAGCCTTCTGCAGTGATTGGAAAGGGTCAGTGAGGTAAAGTAGGGTGTCGTCCGCATAAAGGGACACTTTTTCTTCAATTGTACCCACCGATATGCCTTTCACCCCTACCTCCGCCCTCAGAGCAATGGCAAGGGGCTCTATCGCCAAGGCGAAAAGCCCCGGAGACAAGAGACAACCCTGACGGGTGCCCCTGCCCAAGGGGAAGGTATCGGAGAGGGTGCCATTCGTGCAGACCCTCGCTTTGGGGTTGGCGTAAAGCATCCGCAACCATGTTAAGAATTTCGGTCCAAATCCGAATTTCAAGAGGGCCCCCCATAGGAATTCCCACTCGACGGAGTCAAAGGCTTTTTCGGCGTCGAGTGAGACCACCACTCCCGCCGAGTCCGACTGCGCCCTATCCATATGAGTGAAAAGCCTTCTGATGTTGATATCCGTTCCCCTCCCCGGCATGAACCCTGTTTGGTCTGGGTATACTAGGGCTGTTATGACTGTGTTGAGTTTCATGGCCAGCACTTTGGCCAGGAGCTTTGCATCAACATTAATTAGGGAAATGGGACAGTAGGAGAAACATAGGGACGAGGCTTTACCTGACTTGGGGATCACCACCACCACCGCCTCGCTCAAGGAGTCCGGAAGTGTCCCCAGCCTTTGTGCCTCAGTTAGCATAGCCTGCAGTATGCCCGTCAGCTCTTCTGCATACTGCTTATAAAACTCGACGGGTATGCCGTTGGGAGGGTCTTAAAGGCTTTCAATAATTCGTCTGTGGTGATGGGTGCGTCAAGGTTGTCACGGTATTTTGCGGTCAGGACCGGGAAGTCAATGGGATCCAGGTAAGAGGTCAGCTTGTCGCTTGTGTATGTGGCCTTAGAGCTATAAAGATTTCTATAGAGGATACAAAGCAGTTGTTTATCTCATCTGGGGTGTATCTGAGATCCCCACCAGGTCCCTGTATGTGTGGTATGCACATTCCCCCCGTTTGTTCCCTGGACAGCCATGCCAGTAGTTTCCCGGACCTTTCCCCCTGTTCGAATATGTGATGTGCCTGGGCGAGAAGGCGCTTCTGAGTGAGGGAGGTGCGAATACGAACCACCTCCCCACTCTGAAGCTGAAGCACGTCATAATCTCTAGGGTCCTTAGTTCTAAGAAATTGTGCTTCTTGCAGGTCTGCCTTTCTTTCTGCGGTAACCAAGTCAGCTCTCCTCTCCCTACGGACCCTGGCTATAATGGTCTGGTATCTTCCCCTGGTGTATGCTTTGAAAGTGTCCCACACAGTTATTGCCTTGGCCGAACCGGGATTGACATCCCAGTACTCCTGCAATGCCCCCCTAAAGTGACCATCCACCATCTTGTCTGACACCCAGAATCTGGACAGTCTCCACAAAGTGTTTCCTGGAGTGGAGGAGAGTTCCAGCGTCAAGAGGAGTGTCGCATGGTCAGATATACCCCTGGGGAGAATTCTAACGTCCTTTACCCTAGATAAGGCAGAGCCACCCACATATGCCAAATCGATCCTGGAGAAGGATCTGTGGGAGGCAGAGTGACAGGTGTAAGCTCTAAGGTGAGGATTCCTCCATCGCCACACATCCGTCAGACCATACAGCTCCGCCCATTCCACCAATCCGGGGTGGGAGTGTCCACTGGAATCCTATCCACGTCTGGGTTGGGGGTCATGTTAAAGTTATCACTTTGAAAGTCTGCAATCTTTGAGGCTATTTGGTGTAAGAGAGGTATTGATGCCGGAGGGGGCAAATATACACCTGCTATAACCCACGTCATAGAACGTATCTGAGCATGAATTACTACATATCTTCCCTCCGGGTCCAGTACCAGGTCTAGCAGCCTAAAGGGGAGAGATTTATGGACCAGGACACTAAGGCCCCTTGCGAAATTAGAATGTGTGGAATGGTAATGGTATCCAATCCAGGGTTTCTTTAGGGCCATTGTTTTACTACCCTCAAGGTGGGTTTCCTGGAGGATGCAGATGTGTGGGCTGTGGGCCTTGAGGAATTGGAACACCAGTGACCTCTTGACTGGAGAGTTCAGACCCCTGGTGTTCCAGGATAGTATGTTAAGGGATGCCATGATTGTTTTTTGGTAAGAGGAAAATCGGACTTGAGAGATGCTCTCTCACTGAGGCTGCCCGCCCGACCCGGAGGATACAACATGTGGAGACATACAATACTGACATTTGCAATGCATTCATAAGACATAATAACAAAATCAAATTTTTCAAAAACCAAAAGTTAACTGTAAACAAAAAACCTGCCCTCCTGGGGCAACCAACCCTCCCCCCCACCCCACCCCTTGAAACTGAGGCAGATATCCATCCCAACCATAATCAGCACGCCAGCTGCAAAAGGGGGGTCCTGTGCAAGAGGCGTTTCAACCCCTCAAGAGCCCTTGGGGGTCTCGGGTGAGCCGAGCTGCTCCCTTCCAGCTAACAGCTCCGCCGAAGCGGCATCGAGTCTGTGAGGGGCCCGCTGTAAGGAGAAGAAGGGGGATATGAACAATTGAGCATAGAGCTGGGCCCATCCCTTCAGTGTAAAAAAGGGAAAAATTGGAAAAGGAGGGGAAAAACCAGCTATCGGTAAGCGTGTGTGGCAATCCGGTTCCCTGTAGTCTGTATGTGAGAGGGAATAGCACTCGCCATGCCGGCTTTAGGAGCCTCCTGGTTCACCTGTCCATGGGCACTATCTTGGTGTTTGTGGGCCTCTCGTGCAGGCAGTCTCTTTAGAAACAGGCACAACAGGTGCAACTAAAACCGCCTTGCGACGAGGATTGAGTGGAGAAATATAATGTTAGCAACAACAGGAAAGATCATCAGTTTGTTGTTCTGGTGTCTTAAGTCACCCACATTTCTTGAGGCGCAAAGAATTTTGTCTCTATCCCGGAAATTAAGAAGTCTTAGAATGAATGTGCGAGGGGGGGCCCCAGGGGGACCAGGTTTGGGTGGAATTCTGTGTGCCCTTTCCACTGCATAGTGGGGAGATAGGCGAGCTTCCGGCAGAAGATTGCGTAGCATGTCCTCATGTGGGGTTCTTACCCTCTGCCCCTTCCGCCAGACCCATTATGAGCAGGTTGTTGCATCTGTTCCTATTCTTGGCATCCTCTGCTCTGTACTCCAGGGCCTTGACCTTGGTTTGGAGTGTATGGAGTGCTGCGCTATGTTCTGCAACTATGTCCTCTGTGTTGCTGACTCTCTGCTCTGTTTCTGTCACCCTGGATCGGAGCTTATACATATCCTGTCTTAAAAGGCCCACGTCCATTTGCACTGCTTATATCTTTGCGGTGAGCGTGGACTGGCAGGTAGCTATGGCCGCCATAACCTCCGCCAGCCAGGGGGGTCTTCCATCAGTGCAGTCTGTGAGGCCCTGTGTGTGCTGTGGGTGGGCTTCGGGGCTGGCGGAGGTGCTGACGATGAGAGGGGGATCTCTGGGGAGGGAGGAAATTTGTATTTTTTCCCCTTAACGGCCGTTGCGCCCGATTGGCGGTGCCTCATTTAGGATTCCGCTTCAGCACAATCTGGGCCTCTTATGTTTCAGGGACCAGGCAGCGTGCCTCTGGTGATGTTGGAGCAGGAGAGGAGAAGGCGTTTGGTGTCCGCCAGCCGATGGTATGGCGCCCACTGATGATTTCCGGCCGTCTATTCAGGCGAGGCCGTGGATCCACCCTGGGCCTAGCAGAGAGCGGTGTCGGCTTCTGTGCCTCTCAGAGAAGGGAGGCTGGAGCGGAAGGAGAGGGGATGATCATAGGCCACTGTGGCATGCAGAGGGAGCCATTATGTGGTGGCAGCGTTCAGAAGGGGTCCCGCTCTGGCGGCCGAACTGATCCCGCGGTCCCGCTAGAGGCCTAGGAGATGCCGGCCCGGCGTGCCATGTGAGGGGGACCAGGGCTCTAAGGATCGGCGGGATACTCACCTCTGGGGGACTTTCCGGAGCCTGGCGAGCAGACCGCTAGGTAGGTGGTGTCCCAGGCTAGCTCCAGCTGCAATTTGTAGGGTAATTATCCACCGATGGCGCGGATGGCAGTGAGGACTCCGGCTTAGAAACAAGCATCCGCTCACGCCGCCATCTTGGACACGCCCCCGGGTAAAGCTGTTTTACTCACCCGATTCTCCACTCCCTCAGGCTCCTCTGTGCTGCTAGATCAGTCCCTACGCTCCAGCAGTCTAAGGTCCTCTGACGTCATCAAGATGGATGCAGGACCCGTAGCCCTCCAATAAACATAAGGCCGCCGAGGGACATTCCACTGCTGGAGGATAAGGTAAGTAAAAGTGCTTTTCTCCTGCCCCGGACAGAAATAAGCCATTTGATTTACCTTTGGTGCAGACATGTAAGTAATAAGGCCATCTTTTTGAAACCCCTCTTTTTTGTGGGGAGTAATTGATTACACACCCCCTCCCCCAAACATATATATGATATTGTTGCATTCAAACATAAATTTACATTTATACATTCATAGATATCTTTTTGCATCAAACTCCTGATGAGTGGATAGGGATCCATGAAACGCGCAGAGCCCCAGAGATGACGAGATATATTTACTATATTCAGAGATTTATTATGTACCTTTTTATGCAATATTACCTATATCATTACAATATGAGTTAATGTACTATATGAATGTCTCTATGTCAGCTCATTATATATACTGTATGTCTGAACTATATTTGAAATTGATTTAATGCAATGGTATGTGCAATAAACTATCATTTAACATAATTTGTATCTCATTAAGTGACCTGCCTTATTTAAAGTCCCATGACCACTGTTCGATGTTTGTATGACAGAAATAAGCAGTCTGCAAGGAAGGACCTTTCATTTTCCCAAAGGTGGGCTTTAATAATGTTATGTTAACATTTACAGTATATGGTCAATGCATTGTTCTATGTACATTGTACTGTCGACCACACTAAACCAAATTAAAGTAAATGTCAATATTATAAAATCATTAACATTATTTAAACAGTCTTATTTCTGGAGTTTGTTCCTATGTGAAAGTACAGGATGAAATATTGTTTAACGAATCTAATATGTGCCTTTCCTGCTCATGTGGCCCAGCATCTGGTATCACAGTACAGTATGAGGGGAGGTAATCTCACTTGTTGACATGTGGACTGGGCCTGCCATAACAGGTTACCTTGGAGCGTATATTTGCTGTAGCTGTTATACTTACAGCCAAGATAATATAACTGTGCTAATAAAACACGGTTTGCACCTGCACACTCTGACAAAGGATTCGTGAAAAGTGCGAGGTCAGTTTTTCCTGGACACTGCACGCTATTTCTTTTTTCTATGCTGCTTTGTGTGTCTTATCACTCTCATTTACATTCAACTGCAGCTTTCAAACATCTCTCCAGGTGAAGGAAATCAGAGCTTGTCATGACAAAGCCAGAAGTGGCAGTCATTTGTCATTACTGATCACTTGATAGTGAAGAACCACACCTTTAAAAATATTATTTTAACGTAATCAATATAAATATGTATACAGATGCTATTTCATATGTAAAGCAGCTTAGGAAGCATTATTTTATTTACAATGGTCACATGTCATGGCAATAATGAGAATTTACCACAACAATTAATGTTTACAAATGTGACCATTTGTGTTAGTTCAACAATTCCAAAATAATGCAAAACTGTGATTTTTTTTTTCTTCTGACCCATAATAAAATAGCCACAGTTTTGCATGTGGCTACTCCTCCACTTTAACGTGTTGCAGCTAAGTGGGTCTGTCCAAAACAAAAATACCAGCTCCTATCTTGCAATGCATTGTTCTGTATACGTTGTACTGTCAATCAGCATGATGTAACTGAGAGGACTTCATAAAAGGCTGTACTATTCTCCTATTGCATGGGGATAAAGTGTCAGTTGGTTATGTTTCAGCATCTTTTTTTAAAGAAACCTTTTTTCACACTAAAAAAGATTTTCTCTACAAAAATGTATAAGAAAACATTGCTACAAAATCACATTTCTTCATAATTGACCCTAGGTGCTGGTTCACACAGGGGCAGCTTCAGCTGTTCGACTCTGAAGCCACCCCGTTCAGCGTGACTTCAGCGCGGCTTGCAAAATGACTTCTGTATATAAGTTAATGCAAGCTGCTCCGAAGTCACCCCAAAGAAGTACAGGAACCTTTTTCTAAGTTGGAGCGACTTGAGTCACTCTTATTAGAACAGTTACATTGCAATGCATGGAGCGCGACTTGTCAGGCAGCTAAGTCACCTGACAGGTCGCCCCTGTGTGAACTGGCACTTAAATAGTTACCAGTTAAATCAGGCTATTTACTAAAGAATTTACTGATGAAAGGACCAGCAAATACTATTTAATCTGAGCACTAGGGATGGGCAGAACAGCCCCCAGTTCACACCAGAACACCTCGAACAGGCAAAAAGTTCTAGCGAACATGCAAACTTTACTAAAGTCTATGGGACACGAACATGAAAAATCAAGTCCTAATTTTAAAGTGTACTGCCCTAGGGGACATGTATCAATGCAAAAAAAAAAGCTTTTAAAGCAATAGTTTTTTCAGGAGCAGTGATTTTAATAATGCTTAATGTGGAGTTCTGCCGATTTTTTTTTTTTTTTAAGTCAGCAGCTACAAATACTGCAGCTGCTGACTTTGAAATATGGACACTTACCTGTCCAGGGCGCCCGCGATGTCGGCACCCGAAGCCTTGCGGCTTCACTTCCTAGTTCCCTAGTGCGCATGCACAACTCACGCTTAGGGTTGCCACAATCCAGGACACATAATAATTACACAGGTTCTGAGGCTGATTTAATGCAGATAAGGCACCGAGTGAGTTTAATTACCACCTTAATCAGCCACAGAACCTGTCTAATTAATGTGTGTCCTGGATTAAAGGGATGATGTGGCAACCCTACTCACGCTGTAAGTTCCCACTGGTCCCTGCTGTCTCCTGGGACCCGTGTGTCTCCCAGAAGACAGCAGTTGGGACAGGAAGTGGTGTAGATACCCGCAGGTGGCGCGGATATCTATGCCCGGAAGTGGGAGCAAAATACCTGTATTAGACAGGTATTTGCTCACCCCTCCCCCCTGAAAGGTGCCAAATGTGACACCGGAGGGGGGGAGGATTCCAAAAAGCGGAAGTTCCATTTTTGTGTGGAACTCTGCTTTAAAGTGAAACAATAAAAATGAAATATTCCTTTAAATATCATGCCTGGGGGGCCCCTTAGTCTGCCTGTAAAGTGGGGTATGTGTGCAATGTGTAGAGCAGTGCCACAGCAACAATGACATTTCTAAAGGAAAAAATGTAATTCAAACTTGCTCCTGGCTGTAATATATTGCCGACTCCCGGCAATATAGATGAAAAATCTATGAAAAAGACGGCGTGGGGGCCCCCCCTTCCTCCGCCACCATATCCAAAAAGTGATAAAACAGCTCTTCAGAGTTTAGGTCCTCATTGGAAGAGATAAAACTCCCATAGTGTAGTAACGTTTAAAAAAATGTACCTTTATTAAAATAACTTTAAAACAAAAGGCTGCCTTTGAGAACGTCGACTTCTCACTGGACTTGTTATGGTGCACATATTTATATATATTCTTTTGGACCTAGTATGGTGCACACACATGGATATATGATTGGTGTAACATTTATGCAATTATTATCGAAAATGATTCACTATTGTTTCTTATTTTATATGATTTAAAACCTAATGTTTATGGTTACACTGCCTATGGATGTGAACAGTCACTGACACTGACACTTTACCCCGTGATTATTTATAGTCATGTAATATAAGGGGCTAATACTAGTAGATTATCTCTTTAATATACGGTATTTTTATTTATTTACCTATGTTTACATATTTTTCACCAATTTCTGTGCGTTTTATTATTTTTATCTTACGAGTACTGATGGTGTCCAATTAGGGATTTTCTCACCCCCTTATTAGGGAGCGCCACTTACCCCATCTTATTGCCTACTCAGCATTGTCAGAAAAGGCAGGCACCCCAGAATAATATACTCAAACAGGTGCTGGGAAACTTTAGACTTGCAAGTGTAGTGAGATGAAGGAAAACTTCTAACAAGCTCAATAGTTCTGGCAAGGTGGCTCCTACACCGCAAGGCTTTCCTCGATCGGTGCCCAGCAGTTGCTCAAACCATAGATATACAGAAAGGAGTGCAAGACAAAAACCAGATATAAAAGTACAAGATTATTTTAATTGCTGTTAAAAAAAGTCATATAAAAAGGTAAGCAGACTCTAGCAGGTTGCCTGGGCTATGGATTCAAACTATTAGGTGCAATCTAATATTTCAAAGGAGAATGACTGTGTGTGTTTCCATTTGCAGTCAAATTTGAGAAAATCCCACTATGTCTTCCCATTCACATAGCTTAGCAGAAAATAAACATTATAATCCTTAGCCCCCCCCCCCTGTTCACATTGGAGTGACTCGTCATGCGTTTTGACAGGTCACATGACAAGGTGCAGTCTATTGCCGGCAAAGACACTGTTCAAATCGGTGCCCTGCCAACTTTGCAGTGCCGCACCCATCTGCAAAAGTAGTTAAGGCACTACTTTTGGCAATTTTGGGTGCAACTTGAATAGACATCTGTGCATGAAGCCGCACAGATATCTTCCAGGTTGCACCCAAAGTCAAACTGACTTGCGGCTTTGAAATCATGCAATTTCAGATGAAGTCGCACGATTGTAAAGTGGCAGTCAATGTGAACAAGGGCTTACTGTTTAAGATGTTTAAGATGTTTAAGATGTTTCTCTAGAGAAGGCTTCATGGCTGACTACAAGGATTTCTGAACAATGTCAGAGTGAATGTCTCCTATGGACAGGTTGAGTTTTCTCTCATTAACAAAAAATAGAGCAGCTCAGCTTCTAAACCTTTAATGCCGCGTACACACGGTTGGACTTTTCAGCTACAAAAGTCCGACAGCCTGTCCGACAAACTTTCAACGGACTTTTGGCGGACTTGTGGTGGACTTTCTAATGAACGGACTTGCCTACATACGATCACACAAAAGTCCGACGGATTCGTACGTGATGACGTACACCGGACTAAAATAAGGAAGTTGATAGCCAGTAGCCAATAGCTGCCCTAGCGTGGGTTTTTGTCTGTTGGACTAGCATACAGACGAGAGGATTTCTGGGTCCGGCAGAGTTACGACGTAAAGATTTGAAGCATGTTCCAAATCTAAAGTCCGTCAGATTTGCGACTGGAAAAGTCAGCTGAAAGTCCGGGGAAGCCCACACACGATCGGATTGTCCGCCGGATTTGGTCCGTCGGCGTCCGTTGGACTTTTGAAGCCAAAAAGTCCGACCGTGTGTACGCCCCATAACGGTTTATAAGGAAAGACAGTGTTCAAATCTAATTTACAACTGATAGTGAAGATCTGCCAGCACAGTAAAGACAGGGTTAATTATGTCAAACAGCTCATAAACAAACAAAACTGGTAATATTTTATAATACAGAAGTTTCCAGAACAAAAATGCATCTAAAAAAGGTAAGCTGCAATTTTTTTTATGTTATGCTATGTGCTATGCTATGTGAATGAAAATATGTAACAAATAGAAAGTAGGTGTCATCTCAATTTGGCTGCACAAATGGAAATTCACTTTAAAACAACTGAGCTGCCTCCCAGAAATTGAAATAATGCCTCCATTCTTGCTCGGGACATTGTGGCGGTGGTCTGAAAGTTAGGTTTTTAATAAGTGCATGCAATGCCTTGGACCAGAGAGAGTTCCTTTAGATTTACCTTCTACTATGTGGTGCAAGGGCCTGCCTGATTGCATACAAATTGAAAGTGTTTAGGTTTGGTCTCATATTATATGGTTTTGGTAAATCTAAAGGAAAAAATCAAAAGAAAATTGTATCATTTGTAGCCAGCTTTAAAAGGGAACCCCAGCTAAAACATTTTCCGTTTGTTAGGATAGAGTTTTTTTTTTAATTTCTCGCCAATCTCTCCAAGGTGGTGGGATTGTTGATAGCAAAAGAAACTCTGGTAGAATGTTGAAGGTTTAGATCCTATGATGGGTTTTCATTGCCATGCATGGAATTGAAACATTTTTGTTTGTGTTGTTGGACTCAGAACAAGAGTGATATTTCCCCAATGGGAAAAAAAATGTGGAGGAGAGGACCGTAACAAGGTGGAGTACTAAAAAGTGACCTACAGCTGAACAAATAAGGACATTGCTAAAGGGACAAGTAACCTGGAGGCAGAATAGCTTCTCCAATGATTTCCATATCCCATCGTTCTCAGGGGATGCACTTTAACAATACATTTATTGTTGGCAGTTGCAGAAAGGAAATATTAACAAAACACAAAGCATAGATAGATCAATATACAGTATGCTAAATTACAAAAGGAGGAAATTATTATTACTATATTTATCCCACATTTATCCCACATTGGGTATATGCTTTTATTGTAGACATTTCACCTGTTTGTAGTTTTGCATACAGTAAATTAAAGTCCTCTTGTTGCTATATGATGATCATTCAAATTGTTCTTTGTCTATATTGTCACCTTAGGAACCGCGCTCTCTGTCTATAAAGCTGTGTTAGTTTATATTGCTCTTCAGCATATGGTGTGCAGGACTCTAACCTTTGATATTGTCAGAGGAAGTTATTCCATTTGTATTGACATGAAAAGATGGCAGACCTACTAATTCTAGGACCAGATGTGTTCATTTTCCATAAACCAGCATTAGAGTCCGTCTTATTTCTGCTGAACCCATTTTACATTTAGGGGTTCTAGGCACTGGAACATCCTTAGAATGTAAGAATATTATATTGTCAACACCAAGGGCAGGCAATACATTTTACTCACAGCGCAGGTATTTTAAATGTATTTGAACCAAAGGCTAACATAATATTTTTAATGACATTAGAGCTATCCTTATATAGTTAGTGGTATTAAACCCTGGCATTATACATTCAAGTGTTGTAACGCTGGAGGCTGTCAGTATTCACTTACTAGCAGAAACTTTTAGAAAACAATATACTATTGTATACTTGACACCAGTGGGTGGCAAAATAGAGAACTAAAAAATGTATGCTTACATTTTGTGCAGCTAGCCCATTAAAGTTATATGATTTATGTGTTCTGCTAAAGGCAAGAAAGCAAATAAAGGAATATGGCAATACCAAACAGACTTTCCTTATGTTGGAATATATTCTGGCTGATTCATAAGTAGAGAAATTAAAACAAGAAAAAAATAAGAAATCAGAATATGCGTCTACATTTTCCAAAACATTACAAGTGAACCTGATTGATTTGCTCTCATCATTATTTCTCCAGTTTTTATATAAAAGTCATTGTGAATTTAGTAAATTTGATTGTCTTGTTTAGGGGTTCAAAGTCTTTTTAGAGGTAAAAGACTCAAATAGGTATTTTATGTTAAGTTCAGTTAGATGTTTTACCTGCAGTCCAAAAAATGCCATGGCCACCGAATTAATTGTGCCAAGTACGCCTTCTGGATCAAATGGCTCTGTTGTTTTGTATAGGTCCTGCAATAGTGAAAAGGTAAAAAGTGTGATGGATGATCACTACACAATATTCTAACCCAAACAGTGACTGAGGTGCCACACCAGGTTCTTAGTTAAAGACCCACTCCAGCACAAACATTTTATTGCTTTGGATAGACGGGGGGAAGGATTCGAACTTCTAATTTGTCACCATTGAATGGATTTCCCTTTTCTTCCTGTTTTGTCTGACAACCATCACCGGAGCACTAATGGGGTGGCCATCTCCTTCATGGGGACACAGACAGCCTACAATACTAAATATATCTTAGTGCAGAAGTGTTAAAGTACAGTAGTTGTAAACCTTTACATATACCCAGTGAAGGGACTGGCCTCAGGTAATACACAGAGATGACACAAATTCTCCTTCATACATTATATTACCAAAGGTAATGGCATACTTTAATGGCATCCCAGTCTTAGTCCGTAGCGTTCAATACTGAGTTGGCACACCCTTTGCCACCCTTTGCAGCTATAGCAGCTTCCACTCTTCTGTGAAAGCTGTCCACAAGGTTTAGAAGTGTCTATGGGAATTTTTGACCATTCTTCCAGAAGTGCATTTGTAAGGTCAGGCACTGATGTGGATGAGAAGGCCTGGCATGTAGCCTCCGCTTAAATTCATCCCAAAGGTATTCTATCGGGTTGAGGTCAGGACTCTGTGCAGGCCAGTCAAGTTCCTCCAGCCCAAACTTGTTTATTCATGTCTTTATAGACCTTGCTTTGTGCACTAGTGCGCAGTCATGTTGGAACAGGAAGGGACCGCCCCCAAACTGTTCCCACAAAGTTAGGAGCATGAAATTGTCCAAAATGTCTTGGTATGCTGACGTCTTAAGAGTTCCCTTCACTGGAACTAAGGGGCCAAGCCCAACCCCTGAAAAACAACCCCACACCCTAATCCCCCCTCTACCAATTCATTTGTACCAGTGCACAAAGCAAAGTTCATCTGTTCAAAGAGCTGAATTGATAAGCTTCTCTGAGCGCTAAGAGGGGCAGAGAGCTAAAATTATACTTTGTAGAGCTTAGTGAGGAGAGGTCTGAGAACTGATTGGTGGGAAGAGACAAACCCCCTCTACACAGCACACAGGAACAGAGCTGAGGCTGTCAATCTGCTGGAGATCCCTCCCCTGTCACCTCTCTTGGTTTCAGGAAAATTTGTCAGAAGTGATTCATGCTGATAGCAGAGGAACAAAGCAGCAAACAGAAATGACATTTAGTGCTTTTAAGTGAAACAAGTACACACTATAGAGGGATATGCTTTGTTCATATTTAATGTCTGAGGTTTACAACCACTTTAAAATATAAAAGAACTGAAGACATGATGAATAAAATGCTATGGTTTAAAGTTAGTGGTTGCAAAGTCTTGTTTTTTTTTCCTATAAAAATAACAAACATGTTATACTTACCTGCTCTGTTGCAGTGGATTTGCACAAAGCAGTCGGGATCCTCCTCTTCTCAGGTCCCTCTTCGATGCTGATGGCTCCTCCCTCCTGTTCAGTGCCCCCACAGTAAGCAGCTTACTATGGGGGCACCCGAGCCGATTCACAGATCCCTGTGTCCATTCAGACACGGATCCCGCCCGGGCACCACCTCTCTTTCTCCTGATTGGCTAGCTGACCTTGATTGACAGCAGCGGCAGCCAATGGCACTCAGCCAATTAGGAGGGAGAATCTCAGACGGCTGAGACATACTGGACAGAGAGGGACCTCAGGTAAGTATTAGAGGGACTGAGGGGGGCTGCTGCACACAGAAGGCCGTTTTTTATCTTAATGCATAAAATGCATTAAGATAAAAAACCTTCTGACTTTACAACCCCTTTAAGGAGGATTAGTAACCCTTTTAATAGCTCAAATCTTCATAAAACACACCAATGTGTTTTAGGGGTTTCAAAGTGCTACCAAAGTCAGAGTTAGCCAATAGATATATTACAGAGTCTAAATCAATATTCAATGGTGTGAATCGGCCTTTAACGAATTAAACACAAATTTAATAAAACCATATATATATATATATATATATATATATATATATATATCCACGGTGGCTGGCTAAGTGGTAGAACTACAGGATTAACAGGACATCAAGGAACTATCAATTTCTATCAGATACAGTGTTATGAACTCTTTAAAGGTACTTGCTTATGTATTTTAAACCTGCAATTTAGAAAAGCAAATAAAGTTGGAATATGCATATGGGGTCTATATTACCTTGCAAAAGATTTGTTATTGTGTTTAGCCATTTCTGTGACCTAGACACTCCTGCCATACAAGATAACTAGGTGGATGATTTTCCTTTTTTCTGCTGCACACTGGTCACCCCCACCCAAGATTGCTAATTGAATAGTGAGGAGCATTCTTGAGGTTATGCCATATCTTCCACCCTTTAGGCATTTTTAGAAGGAAGACTGAGAAAAACATACTTAATGTTATGGACCCCATTGTCTCAGGAAGCTCTGCTTCCCTCTCCTGGTACAGGGGTTGTATGAAGATGATTTCAAGGTAAATTTAGGGTACTAATGCTACTTCCATGTACAAATATAGATAATAATAATGAATATGTATTGGCTTAAATGTTTGTATTTGTTATATCTGTCTGGAATTCCACTTTAAGACATGATATGCAGACAATAAGGTACACAGTTTTGACAGATTATAACACAAACAGTAAGATGAGAGTTTGCAGTGGAGCCGGCCCCTTCACATCTGATAGTTGTAAAAGTTTTTTCCCATACTCCTCTAGTGGTTTAATATCTGACAGCCATATTAGTCACTACAGTGCCAGGAACTTTGCTTAACTCTTAACAAAGCAGACTACATTTTTATAGCTTGACAGCAAAACTGACACTCATTAAATTGCTGCTTTTTGGCACTTTGAGAAATAAATTCAGTGATGTTCTGTATCACAAGGACAGGTTACCAGTACAATTCCCAACAGAAAGCTTCCATGTTACCTTTTGTTATTTGTACTTGCCAGCAAAGGTGACGCTTGATACATTTTTGAAACTTGCCACTCTGTTCTGCAGAGCATTCTATCTGTAATGCTGTATATCTAGCATCTATTCTATATCCTGCACATATGCATCCCATTATCAAAATACCAAGCCGCAATGTAAAAAAAATGTTTTAACCCCATAGCTCTGCATATAAGAGGCTTACTTTAGGTCTGCTTGTCCCCCGTATTGCCTATATTGTGTAAAACATAAAAGTAATCTAGAATGGTTTCCAAGATCCCTCCATACTTTTCTTTTCTAAAGCCAACCATAAGGGACAGGAAATAGAAGCTGAGTAAAGAAGGGTAAAGAAGAGTAATGCCCTGTACACACGGTCGGATTTTCAGACAGAAAATGTGTGACAGGACCTTGTTGTCGGAAATTCTGACCGTGTGTGGGCTCCATCACACATTTTCCATCGGAATTTCCGACACACAAAGTTTGAGAGCTTGCTATAAAATTTTCCGACAACAAAATCCGTTGTCGGAAATTCCAATCGTGTGTACACAAATCCGACGCACAAAGTGCCATGCATGCTCAGAATAAATTAAGAGACGAAAGCTATTGGCTGCTGCCCTGTTTATAGTCCAGACGTACGTGTTTTACGTCACCACGTTCAGAACGATCGGATTTTCCGACAACTTTGTGCGACTGTGTGTATGCAAGACAAGTTTGAGCCAACATCCGTCAGAAAAAATCCATGGATTTTGTTGTCGGAATGTCCAATCAATGTCCGATCGTGTGCACAGGGCATAAAGCTGGCCATACACAGTTAGATTTTCCTTTGAAGTTTTGTAAAAAAAATCATTCATCTGAATATTCTTTCTTGCCCTCTTTGAGTCAACTCATTTTGATAGAAAGCCCTTGCAATTTTGGGTGTATTCCAGATTTAAAATTTCCAGACATATTAAACATGTTTCATTATGATATGTATATTTTTTCCCAATAGAAATTTGTTTGTTCGAGAAAAAATGTCCATAATGCTGCTTCAACAAACAAATGCTCAGAAAAGCAACATTTCCAAATGTAAATCTACTGGAGTATGACCAACTTAAAGGCTACCTTTGTCCTACCCATATAAAAAATTGTTGTAACAAAGTCAGTGCTAAAAAAATGTTGACAGTCACCAATCAAACAAAAGCTAACTTGGAGGTCTGCATCTGATTGGTAATACAAGAAAAAGAGAGAAAGTCACACAGCAGTGGCTTCAAGAAGCACCCTCCCACTGAATACAGTATGTGAGAAATTCTGTGAATTCTGTCTGCAGTGGGTTTAATGTGGGTTCACTTGCAACATTTACTGGATAACATTAGCATTGCAGGTTTTTTAAATGTTGTCAACTATATTTTTGAGGTGATCAGGCCCTTGACTGCCTTTTAAAGTGTATAGAAACCTAAAAAAGTATCTTTTATTAAACTTTCTGTACAAGAATGTAATCATTTATACAGGGCCCCAGATCATTGTTTTCTGGGGGGGGGTTCAGCATTTGGCTGAATACTTACTCACTCTGTATTATGTAACATATGCCACAGTCCTTGTACCCACAAAATATGCTTTAAATATTGTGCCACAATTGAGAGTTTAACAAACACCTACAAATCTCAGAGTAATCATTTGTAGAAAAATAACCTTCCATTATATATTGCATAAATTCTACCTTGGATGAAGCACTTCGTTAACACAGTCAGTGACTAATGAGCAACTAGCAACTGTTGTACAAAAAGCACAATAGAATGCAGGGGTCAGGAGTATAGGATTTACTTTGAGTTTAGTGGTCCAGAGTAGGTCATGCACAACCTACCGCGCAGAGCACAGTGGTTAGTTAAAGTAACCTATTAGAATCATCCATACAGGAATGGTTACTATGCCAGTGATAATAGATAATAGATATAGTGATAATACACTAGGCATAGAATAATATACTCATAAAAATACATTAGAAAATTATAAGACTCGGCCAGGTAACCATGTGTGGCTTTTGGGAAATTAGAGGCTACAGTGCTTTCCTCTAGCATACACGGGCATCATTTTACAATTCTGACCCCCCACCAGCCCAGGGGCGCTGTCTCCTACCATGTCCAGCTGCACTGTCTCTCTGTACCCCAGTCTACCTGCACACTGACACTGCAATTTACAATGCCTGCTGCCCAGACATAGGAAGTAGGCCTCCTCAGTTCTGTACCTTTCCAAGGCTTAGCTTCAGATAGGTACTTATTGAGTTCAGTTCACTGAAAACAACTAAATAATGCAGATCTGCTGGCTGGGGTATTCTAGCCTACCTGCGGCACTGCGGACAGGCGCTCAGGATGGGATCTGACCCCCATATCCCCCTCTTATCTACACCCATACCTAAAAATTATATTAATTGTTTGTGAATAAAAAATAACAGATTTTATTACATTGATTAAAAAAACAATAATTCAAAACACAAAATTCACATAGAATTAAAAGGAGCATATACAGTATACTGTTGGCCAAGAAAATATTGGCTAATTATAGTAGCGGGACGTCTTCCCTACTAGTTTCGCCAAGACATTGGCTTCATCAGGGGAATGGGACGTGACCAAAACAGTTGTAGCTCTATAGAAAGAAAAAACATTTATTTAGAAAAAACACAATCAATAAACATGAATATAAAGTCAAACATGGTGCGCATTACTGTATAGTTGGGCGGTGTGGTACTTGTAGTCCTATCCCCCTCCCCCCAATCCACCAACCACCCCATCACCATAAGGTGGGAATATAAATCCCCACGCCCCAAAACATTCACCCAACCTACCCTGATAACCCAATAGGGCAGGGTTAAAGAGGTCCAAGTCCCAAGGGCGGCAAGCCCACACTACCGCAGTGTGGCTGCAGAGGGCAAAAAGGAGACCAATAAAATCTACAACAAAAAAAGAGAAAAATAAGGCTCAAATAGAGCTCATCTCTATATCATAAATAGGGCTAAAAAGGCCTCAATACATACCTAAAAAAAACGTAAAGAAAATTTGAAGAAAGGGGCCCTGTAATGACCAGGCATATATGTTAGATCCAGAGAAGATGATCAAACTGAAATATTGAGATGGAGTGACTAAATGACAGCAAAAGAAAGTAATTATACTGACACAATCATGAATAAAGTAAACTCAGTCCAACTCTCAAAAACTCCGCTACATGCTATCAGCTTACCCTTGAAAAGATGTAATAAAATCCAGGGCAGCGAAATGCTGTTTAAATAAACACTGAAAAGTGATGAATTGACCAACAAGCACCATCCAAGTATTACAGCATGGAAAAGCCTGGACAAAAAAATAGAGAAAAGAAAAGAAAGAAAAAAAAATTGCATTGCAATCAAACACATCTCAGTGGTGTGATGGTAAGGGTCAATAGAAAAAAGACAACCCCCCCATCCTGGACAATACCTGCGATGGAGAGGTCCAAAGTGACAGCGCCCCTTGAAGCCAGCAAATTGAGGCTGGCGGGGTCTACCTTTATAGCCCCCCACCCGGTTGGCATGTGATGTCACCAACCGGGAGCGGACAAATTGCGGCCACCACGCCTGTGCAGTATCAACATCCGACGGCATACAATGCCCAGAATGCCAAGCGCAACATCAGCTAGGTCACACGGCTCCAGCCGTGCGGCGTACAGACATAGGCAAATCAGCCAGAGGGCCCTCCAATAGGATGGACAGAAGGAGTCCATTCAATCTATATGGGAGGATGTAAAAAAGAGGCAGATGATTAAGGAGGGGATACGGGGCGAGGGAAGGCTGAGGGGCGGGCCTCGTGTCAGTCGACCCTTGGGTGTCCATACAGCCACGGGCTGTGATTGGATCGCCGCCCCTAGGAGGAACCCCAGTGAACCCCGCAACTGATTGGGGAACATAGCATATATTCCCACCTCATGGTGTGGGGGGGTGGTTGGAGGATTGGGGGGGAGGGGGATTGGACTACAAGTACCACACCGCCCAACTATACAGTAATGCGCACCATGTTTGACTTTATATTCATGTTTATTGATTGTGTTTTTTCTAAATAAATGTTTTTTCTTTCTATAGAGTTACAACTGTTTTGGTCACATCCTATTCCCCTGATGAAGCCAATGTCTTGGCGAAATTAGTAGGGAAGACTTGACCCACTACTATAATTAGCCAATATTTTCTTGGCCAACAGTATACTGTATATACTTCTTTTTATTCTATGTGAATTTTGTATTTTGAATGATTGGTTTTTAAATCAATGTAATAAAATCTGTTATTTTAACTTTATTCTGTACTGAATTGTCATGGCACCGTAAGAATCCCCTTCCCTCCGTCCTTCTCTTCAATTAACTTTTGGGATGAGGTGCCTTATCTAATCAGGACATACCAGCCACTTTTTCTATATATTTCCATTATTAATGTGTTTCAATTTTTTTTGGCTGGTTGCCCTTGTTGATAATATAACAATAATGTTTTTTCTATTTCTTTCAATTATCTCATTCAATAATTTATTTTTATATGTTACATTTGAGCATTATTTGTGTTATTCTTATTTAGTGTTTAAATGGACACGTGGTTTGAGCAGTGATTGTCATGGCGGACTTTTGCGGTGAGGCCTGGGAGGGGCTTTTGACAAAAATCCGATCATCCCAGAATGAGACCAATATTTCTGATGCTGATCTTAACCGAGCCTTCATGAGACTACAATGTCTCTTGGAAAAGAAAGTTAGGATCTATTGGCATAAATCATATTTTGAAAAATATTCAGAAAACTGTATTGTTCCCTGGGGTCTGAGGATCCAAATATTTCCTAATGTCAGGAAAATTAATGATTCATTAAAACAATCTTGGGAGCACAATCTTCAATCGTGCTCCTTCCAAATGATTTCCATCCTATGTAAACAACTTGAAGCTGAGCTTGATCAACTTGATCTTCAGATAAATAACTGATACCAGGATCATGTCCTCAATGTGGCCTCCCCGAGATTCACCAAGCGAGAGAAAGAACTGGGTGTGCATCTCAAGGAATACACGTTGGGTGTCATTAACATTGAAGAGGGCAAATTCCTTTGGGACAAGTCCGCCCATGAAAACGGCTATGCATATAGATGGAATCAAACTTCTCATAACAAACCTTTTGTAAAACCGCTAACTTTTGCTGCACCTAAAGCAGATAATAATATACCTAATGCTACTTCTGTTTCTTTTTCACCTAGTACTTCTACAACTTATCGGGACCTTTCTCAGGACAGGATACCTAAAAAAAGAAAGGGGGATTGTACCACTACTTCCACGGATTCACTTCATCGCACATTTGGACCCACTCTCACTCGTCGACCCTCGGTGGTTCGTACTCACCTCACTAACTTGCACTTGTCTACTCCTTTTCCTGGTAGACCTTCCTCCACACCCTCTATGTCTAACTCACAATTACATCCCGCACCTGTTACTACTACACCTCTTTATCCTCTTCTATAACCCGTCGTGTTAGTGAACGCTACCTTATCTTATATGTTCCCCACTAGTACTCAATCTATTGACCCCAAAATTGCGCCGATTTTTTTTGTGAAAACTCCGGAACAAGCACTAAGTCCTACTTTGCCTCTTCCAATCAGGGAACTTCAGGATTACAGGTGATAAACCTTTCTTTGGTAACTTTAACCGAGGAACAGGTTTATGTGCCTAAACTTGGTCTTACTTTTTGTTCTTCTGTTGATCTCGATAGATTCCAAATGATCAAAGATATACATTTGTTCGCTAGATGACTTATATTCAAAGTTATCTATAATAAACCTTCTACATTGGAATATCCAGACTTTCCACCCATGGAATTCTCTGAGACTGAACTCCAGGCTATGGATGACCTTATGTTGCTTTGGGAGGAGGGACACACTAGTGACGAGGACTTACCGGATCTTGTTTTACCCGGTGTCGTCCCCCCGGTGTGTCTTTTCCCCCTCCCTCTTCTTTCAAGCCCAAATCTCATGTTTTTCCTTTGCTTCAGGCAAACCCGAATATTTGGGCTTTTGTTCAACAAATAACTTCTGAGATAAAGAATATGGATTTGGATGATTTACATGTGCATAACCTCTCTTTTAAACATCGTAAAGCTCTAAGGGACCTCCAATGCCACTTGGTCATAAAGCTGGCCGATAAAGGTGGCAACATCGATGGATGTCGGGGCATATGAGCGTATGTGCCTCGACATCCTTGACAACAGACAATGGTACCAACCCATTTCTAAAATTTTTGTTGAAAATTCATGAGTACTATAACATAATTTTCAAGGCCTATCAATTGGGCATTATTGATCTAAGTACCTGGAATTACCTAAACGTGAAAGAACCCAAGACACCTACATTTTATTCTCTTCCCAAGGTGCATAAATCATTGAAACATCCCCTCGGATGACCTATTTTATCAGGTTGCCAGAGCCTAACCGAAAACACTAGCGCTTTGGTAGATAAGTATCTAAACCAGCATGTGACATCTCTTTTTTTCCTATGTCAAGGACACTATAGACTTGCTCAGAAATATAGATGGAAAACAGATTCCCTCTAATACATGGTTGGTGGCTCTAGACATTGAGAGTCTCTATAACTCCATCCCACATGCAAAAGGAATAGAGGTTATTAACACTCAATTAAAAGAACGTGGAACCTCATCGAATTTGTATAGCCAGTTTGTCCTTCAGCTATTGGAGTTCATCCTAACACGAAATATATTTATGTTTGGCTCCTCCCACTTCCTCCAGGTACAAGGTGTGGCTATGGGGACCAAGTGTGCCCCCTCCTATGCCAACTTGTACCTGGGGGGGTGGGAGAGGGACCTATTTGCAAATGATCATCTATCAGAATTACTCCAGCATGTCATCACCTGGCATAGGTATATAGATGATATTTTCATTCTATGGTCAGGCATGCGGGATGAACTCTCACAGCTGATGGACCTACTGGCTATTAATGCCTATAATCTCAACTTTACAATGGAGTGTAGCCAGTCTAGGAGTAATTTCCTTGATTTACAAATTCATGTTGAGACAGATGGAATCTTGCATTCCTCTTTATATCGTAAGCCTTCTGCAGGCAATATGATTTTGCATGCCAGCAGTGCACATCCACAACCTCTGCTGGACAGTATTCCCTATAGTCAGTTTTGACGACTTAGAAGAAACTGTACTTTAGATGCAGACTTTCATCTCGCCGCCAAAGATCTATATCATAGACTATACCAAAGAGGATATAGTAGATCCCTCTTAGAAAGGGCATTTAACAAAGTAGTCAAACTGAACAGACGGGACCTTATCCATTCTAAAAAACCTCCTAAGATTAATCATGTGGTTCTTATCATCACTCAGTTTTCGAAACAACATACTCAGATGAGAGGCATCCTTTCTAAATTTTGGCCCCTATTGACCGCAGACAGTACAATTAAGAAATATATAAAATCTTATCCTGAGATCACATATCAACGGGCTCCTTCTATGAAGGACCGCTTGGTAACTAGTCACCATATGCGCAGAAATGTAGACAACTCCATATTCACTGGCACATTTCCTTGCGGGCGATGTGATCGATGTTACTTTACTACAGTTGGAAACCAAATGGATACACAGTCTAGATGCCATTAAATACCTGGGTTTAAAGAAATACATTAGTTTCAAATCCTTTTTGTACTTGTGATTTAGTCCATTTGATATTTCATTTTTTTTTTTCAAGTCTGATGTATGTATTGGTAGACCCCAACCTATTATCTGACTGTGCCTCCATCTGGTTTGATTCTGGTTAATGTTTTTTGGCCTTTCCCTCCTTTTTCATCATTTTTCCTCCCCTTATCGGTATCTGACAAGTCACTGCTCTCATAGAATATGTTTGGGTTATTTGTCCTTCAAAATATTGTCTTTATATAATCTTTATATTTTCAATTGTATACTCAAACTGTTTAAATTCTTTGCAATTAATCTATTGTAATTATTTGTTGTGTTCGTTATTTTGTTTTTCTCAATGCTTACTTATAAAAAAAAAAAAAAAAAATTATATTTTGATATGTTATTGTTGTTATTGATATATATACATGCTGCGTAATACTCCTTGGATGATTCGGTATGTGGAAGAAGCGTCATGTTTACAAGAGCGCTGCATGGCTTTCTTTGGTCCAGTCCCTCTCCCTCGGTCCCTTCCCCTCCATTTCCTTTTTTCCCCTTTTTCCACCTTTCCCCATCTGCTATGCCCCCCATTCGGTTGCAGGGTTTACTGGGGTTCCTCCTAGGGGCGGTGATCCAATCACAGCCCTGGCTGTATGGACACCCAAGGGTCAACTGTCATTTGACAACGTCTGTCTGCGCTGCACGGCTGGATCCGTGTCACATAGCTGACGTTGCACTTGTCTTTTCTTAGCATTGTAGGCTGTTGTTGATGCTGGGCAGGCGCGGTGGCCACAATTTGTCCGCTCCCGGTTGGTGACGTCACACGCTAACCGGGTGGGGGGCTATAAAGGTAGACCCCGCCAGCCTCAATTTTCTGGCTTCAAGGGGCGCTGTCACTTTGGACCTCTCCATCGCAGGTATTGTCCAGGATGGACAATACCATCACACCGCTGAAATGTGTTTGATCGCAATGCTATTTTTTTTTTTCTTTTCTTTATTTTTTTGTCCAGGCTTTTCCATGCTGTAATACTTGGATGGTGCTTGTTGGTCGATTCAGGCGCCGCTCATCACTTTTCAGTGTTTATTTAAACAGCATTTCGCTGCCCTGGATTTTATTACATCTTTTCAAGGGTAAGATGATAGTTAACATGCAGCAAAGTTTTTGAGAGTTGGACTGAGTTTAATTCATTCATGATTGTGTCAGTATAATTACATTCTTTTGCTGTCATTTAGTCACTCCATCTCAATATTTCAGTTTGATCATCTTCTCTGGATCGATCATATATGCCTGGTCATTACAGCGCCCCTTTCTTCAAATTTTCTTTATGTTTTTTTAGGTATGTATTGAGGCCTTTTTAGCCCTATTTATGATATAGACATGAGCTCTATTTGAGCCATTTGTTCTTATTTTTCTCTTTTTTTGTTGTAGATTTTATTGGTCTCCTTTTTGCCCTCTGCAGCCACACTGCGGTAGTGTGGGCTTGCTGCTTGCTGCTGTGTGGGTTATCAGGGCAGGTTGGGTGAATGTTTTGGGGTGTAAGGATTTATATTCCCACCTTATGGTGGTTGGTGGATTGGGGGGGGATTGGACTACAAGTACCACACCGCCCAGCTATAAATTAATGAGCACCATGTTTGACTTTATATTAATGTTTATTGATTGTGTTTTTTCTAAATAACTGTTTTTAATGTTTTTTTTCTAAATAAATGTTTTTTCTTTCTTTCTAGAGCTACAACTGTTTTGGTCACGTCCTATCCCCCTGATGGAGCCAATGTCTAGTAGGGAAGACTTGACCCACTACTATAATTAGCCAATATTTTCTTGGCCAACAGTATACTGTATATGCTCCTTTTTATTCTATGTGAATTTTGTATTTTGAATTATTGTTTTTTAAATCAATGTAATAAAATCTGTTATTTTAATTTTATTCTGTACTGAGTTGTCTTGGCACCGTAATAATCCCCTTCCCTCCATACTTCTCTACAATTAACTTTTGGGATGAGGTGCCTTATCTAATCAGGACATACCAGCCACTTTTTCTATATAATTGTTTGTGAATATGTAGTAAATCCCTGCTGATCTTGCCAATATCTTCCCCCTGAAGCAATCAGGCATTGTGCTGTCATTGGTAACCAGGGGACCAAAGAAGACCTCCCCCCTTTTAGTATGTATCATGTAATCATGCAGCTCTGCATTCTAATATGAAATCTTTCAGTAATTATTAGTTAACCAGTCATCCCAGCACAAATGGACTATGCCAGTGATGTAAACTGAGCTGCGCTTGCAGGGCCAGCGCAAGGATTTTTATATACACAGGCGAAGATGAGTTTTGGTGCCTCTCCCCTCCACAATGCAACCCCCCACCCCCATATGGCCGGGTGCAGCGTGAAAGCTTTAGTTTGCCTCACCTGCCAGCTCCCCATAGCCAGTGAGGGTAAACGGGAAATGCATAATCCTGCAATGGGATTATGCATTCCCTGCTTCCCCTCACTGGCTATGGGCAGCTGGCAGGTGAGGCAACCAGCGACCAGCTGGATCGGTCACACTACATTGCTGGGGGGCTTCTTTGACAGGTACATCTGCCATAATGTGCTAATACACACCTATTTCACTTATGCCCCCCCATCCAGCACAATGTCTCCAATCATTCCCCCTTCCAGCACACCTATGCTTCTAATCACCCCCCTTCTCATACCTATGGTTCCAATCACCCCCCCCTTCCCCCAACCAGCACACTCACCTTTGCCTCCAATCCTCCCTTCCCCCATCCAGCACACCCACATATGATGCCTAAAATCACCCCCCATCCCCATCCAGCACACCCACCTATGCCTCCAATCACCCCCCCAATCCAGCACACCCACCTATGTTTCCAATCACCCCCCCAATCCAGCACACCCATGTTTCCAATCACCCCCCAATCCAGCACACCCACCTATGTCTCCAAATCACCCCCCCCCCATCCAGCACACCCACCTATGTCTCCAATCACTCCCCCCCCCCGCAATCCAGCACACCTGTGACATTATCATTCTCCTACATCTTCTTCTTGGTGTGTTTCCGAGGTCAGGCACCTGTGCACATTGAGGGCGGACCTGAAGGGTTTATGCAGGCCCACAAGTGACTACCCTGTACATATACAGGCACTCCTTGGCATCTATGAAGAAGAGGAGGAGTGTCCAGGAAGCATGCACCACCCCACTCCCTATCTGGACTGCAGGACAGAGAGGGGAGATCCCGGGCAGCTACCCAGTACTCAATACTGCTCCTGGTACGCTCTACTAAAATGCCTGCACTGCAAGCCTGTGTAGGGGAGCAGGGGCATGGGATATACAGTGTGCTGGGAGAGGGAAGTCTTGGGCTACATAGTACGCCGCCTGTTGATACGGCAATGGATGTGGGTGGCCATGCTCATTCCCAGGACACAGCTCAGCAGTGAGCACTCAGTTGGGGCAGAATGCCTAGCGAAAATGCGAGATAGTTGGCCAATAGGGAATGAGTATCCAGTTTTACCGCCCCCGCCTGCCTGGTGCCCTAAGGCGGCTGCCTAACGCACCTTATGCTGGCGCCGGCCCTGTGCGCTTGCACAGCGCAGTGTACATGCCACAGAAGACTGCGAGCAGGTAGGTAGGTTTATTTTATTGCAGAAGAGAGATTGAATCTCTCTTCTGTGATAAACAGCGTGCTTGCTTGTAAGCTTTGTTATTTTGCCTTTAGTCCCACTTTAAATCCAGGAAAAGAGAGAACTTTAAAAATAACAAAGTGATTACATATCGAAAATCTGTTAGTAAATATCCTGCAGAGGTGATAAAAATCAAGCATCATCCTGGAAAGTGATACAGCTAATGCAAAGCGGCAATGAATAATTTACAGAAGTAAACAAAATACTTATCCCTCTGTTTATAGCTCAGCGATGTACAATGATTAAGACAAGCAATTAGCAGCTCCTCTCATCTATTAGAGAGGAAATAAGGCTGGACAACCAGCACTGGACAACACAGAAGAAACAGGATGTTTCCAAGCCATTAATTTAGTTGTCTTCATGATTTAAGTAAGAAAGATGTTCAATTGGCGAAGTAAGTAAACTAGCCTGTGAGATTTATGGACCTCTTTCATCCCCTCAGTATTGTACACAGAGCAGCAAGATGGTAACCACAATTCAGTGAATTTCATTAAAAATCATTCTTGCTCAAATTCCAGATAGCAACATATGAATTATTCACACATTTTTCTAAGGGTTTCCGGACTTTCAGATCTTATTGCAAAAGGGTTTTTTTTCTAAATTGATCAATTATCTAGTATGCTATATTACAGACCCAAAGAAAATGTAATGATATGTAGGATGCCAAGTATCATTTATGGGCATCAAAAATATGCCTGCATTGTGTGTGGCAAATACATTATCACTTTAAACTCCACACTAAAAGACTAAGCCTGGGTTCACACTAGCGCAATCTCAGAGATCGCATGTGATTCGCACCCGCACCGCAGGTGCCGATCACATGCGATCTCTGAGCAATGCGAGTTCAGCCATACAGTTGTATAGCTGAACTCGCATTGGATTCACACAGAAAATAGTTCAGGGACTTGTTTTTCCCCGCATTGGAATCAGATCGCATGGGTATTCTCACCTATGCGATTCGATTCCTGTGCGAGTTTACAGTTCGCACTGCGATCTGTGAACTAAACTGGGGGTGTCGTTAACTTTAATGACACCCGCAGCGGTTAGCAGAAGGCAGTGTAAACTGCCTGCGGGAGGGATGCAATGCAGGAACCAGCGCTGTAATCACGCTGGTTCCCACATCGCAAATATGTGAACCTAGGGTAAAAGAGAGACATTGGGGTTGATTTACTAAAACTGGACAGTGCAAAATCTGGTGCAGTTATGCATGGTAGCCAATCAGCTTTCGGGTGTTTTTTTTTTTTGGTCAAAGCTTAATTGAATAAGCTGAAGTTAGAAGCTGATTGGCTACCATGCATAGCTGCAGCAAATTTTGCACTTTTTAGTTTTAGTAAATCAACCCCATTATGTCTGGTTTGCATAGTCAATATAGACATTTTCTATGTAAGTTCAAATTCTGGTCTTGGGCTGAGAAATCATTAGAGTTATGTGGCCTCAAAGCATAAAAAACATCCTCCTTGATGCTATGAAAATACTTCAAGTCCTTCTCCACATTATCAAGATACAACAAATTCTCTTTGCTATTAATTACAAGTTCTCTACAACATCCTATGATGTTATAAGTCCTCCGCCATGCTCTGAAGATACTAAACCCCCCCCCACCCCCCATGCAGCTTTGAAGATACTACAAGTCCTTCTTCACACTTTGAAGATAATATAAGTCCTCTTCCACGCTATGGAGATACCTTGGTCTATCTCCATGATATTAAATTACTAAAAGTCCTCTTCCTCATTATGACATTACCATAGCTCTCAACTGTCCCCGATTTTGACGGACTGTTCTTCATTTGGAAAAAAGTCCCTCTCTGCCTCCTTCCTCCTCATTTGTCCCTCATTTTGATATGACCTATATAGTTATATATAAAATGCACTATTTATCTATGAAAAAGTGTTTCCCATTGCTAAACCTTTCATTAAATTTCTAAATTGCTGCATTTGCAAATTTCAAAAGTCAGTATAAAGGGACAGTAGTGGTAAAAAAAAAGCTCTTGTGGGTTTAACCAATTATTTTTAAGGGAGGCATGGCAAGGGGTGTGTCCTACATACTTTTGCTAATAGTTGCCCCCCCAAGCCCCCCCCCCCCCCCCGTTCCCATCTCAGAATGTTGGGAGGTATGCATTACTTAAAAAAGCCTCTCATTCAATATTACTATGAAAAGTCCTGCTTCATACAATGACATCACTGCATGCCCTCTATATGTACTACACCACATGTCTACATGTACTACAAACCTCCCTCACACTATAACATTACGACAAGCTCTTCTCCATACAATGATAGTACAGTATTTCAGAGTAGCATAGAGGAAAAAAAACTCTCCTAGACATGTAAAATAGCTCAAGTGAATTTGTATTGCCTGTCACAATTCACAAGCAGAGAACTCTAGCGGCATGAAAAGCTGACTTCCATATTCATGGTCCTATATAGATTGTTGTTCCTGCATTTTCTGGACATGATAAATTAATTTCCTTCCCATGGTTGATGTAAGCATGTAACACTAACACCAGGCATTTTTTTCTCCAACTACTGTCTCTGGGCATTTTTTTTTTGTTCCCACTGACCAATAACAATGGGCATTTTTTCCTCCCACTGGCATTTTCACAGTGAGCACCCCCTTCCCTACAACACCAGCCATTTTTCCTTCCCCTGACAACTGACACTACTGCATTTTTTCCTCCCACTGACAAACAGTTAAAGGGGCCCAAACCACTTACTGCTGCATTCTGTACACTGCGCTGTACATTGTCCTAACTACTACACACTATGTTCTATGTAGTATGTTACATAGACCTAACTTTTCAGTCTATACTCTATTTTTTGTATTACATAGTCCTGAGCAAAGTGTTTATTTTCTCAATAGCTGCTCATTGATGTGTGGTTTGCAACTAATGAAGCTTTTCTTTAAGGTAGCTCAGACAAAGTGTTAGTTCTCTGTGTATATTTTGTTTCTTCATCCTTCAGGTTTATGTAAGTGAGACTCTCACTTATGCAACAGTAATTCTGGAGTATTTTCTGGGTACAAAGACTGTGTGCAGACTGTGTACAGTATACAATATGCTGACTCAGACTCTCAGTCATGTCAGTCATGCTCTTTGAATCCATGGACAATTTTAAGCACAACTTACCCACACCCTTCTTCGTCTATACCATTTCCATCCCAATGCACAAACAACAATTGAAATTGCGGTGCAAACAAATGCTAATGCACCATCCACATGAGTTAGCCCCCCCCCCAGATATATGTGAAGATACGCTTGTGTAGGAGAGGCTCTCCTCACTTCCTGGAACATTGGACTTGGTTTCCTCACTGACAACACGCTGTTTGCTGTCACAAGCAGCTCTTCCCGTGGATGGCTTCCATCCAATGTGGCCTGGCTGCATATAAGCTCTTTGATTTTCTATTTCTGTAAGTTTGCATTTGGCTTTTTAATCATAATAATGATGTTGCACTTAGCTGGTGGCCCCTTGTGTATCTTATCTCATCTCCATCCCAAGGTGTCCCTCTTTCTTAAGTTCCAAGTTTGTTAGGTATGCACTTACTTCTGCCTCTTGTACACTGATGGCCTGTGGGTGGTCTTCATAATAAAAGCACCATGTATATTAATGATGAGAAGAAAGGACAAAGCATCCTAATAAAAGTACATGAGCGATGGGTGTAAATGCCTCCATTACAATGGTGGTCACTGCAAATGCTGCCTATATATTGATGATCAGGGACGTACACTATAATATTGTTTATCAATGGAACATAATGTTCTCTTACATTGGTGGCCTAGAGAAGAAGTATTGTACCCAGAAATCTCAAAATCTGTATACCTTCAAGTTGTAAGAGAAATAATGATAGCTTCCTATAATGCCATGTATGCAAACATTGTGCCCTCTCCAACATTTCCTAAGAGCAAACTAGTTAATGAGCAATGGAATGACTATAAAAAATAAATAGCATTAGCTCATGAAGCAAGAAAATTAATATTATGAATTTATCTTCAACCAACTCTACTCACATACTAAAAAATATTTTATTACTTTGAAAAAGAGAAGATGAAATAGTCTAAGCTCACATTTCCAATAAAAGGGGTCACTAAAAATGTTTGTGTTCATTGCTGATACCTTTATGCTACAAATCAGTAGCATACCGTATGTTAAATAAATAATTCATTCAATCAAACAGAGAAGAAAAATATTCCACAATCGTAGATGAGGTCATGCAAATTAATAGGAAAAGTTATTTATGATCACACCAGAAAGCAGGGACAATTTGTTTTAATGATATGCAACAGTCTTAACCCTTTCTATATTATCAGTGAGAGCAGACTAATTAATTGGGTGTCTAGTCATTTATTTTCCACCTCCCTAGCATTTTGTTTTTACTTCATACCTAAAAATAGGGGTGCTATAGACACAGAGGTGAGACTAAAAATCATGGGACCCCATAGCAAAACCATGAATTCTCCCTGGGATCTTGGCTATAATGATATCAGCTGTCCTAAAGGTTGCAAAGGTTGGAGAAACGCTAGGATTTTTGGCTGCGTTACAGTGCCTTGAAAAAGTATTCATACCCCTTGAAATTTTCCACATTTTCTCATATTACAACCAAAAACGTAAATGTATTTTATTGAGATTTTATGTGATAGACCAACACAAAGTGGCACATAATTGTGAAGTGGAAGAAAAATTATAAATGGTTTTCAATTTTTTTACAAATAAGTATGTGAAAAGTGTGGCGTGCATTTGTATTCAGCCCCCCTGAGTCAATACTTTGTAGAACCACCTTTCGCTGCAGTTACAGCTGCAGGTCTTTTTTCGGGATGTCTCTACCAGCTTTGCACATCTAGAGAGTGACATTTTTGCCCATTCTTCTTTGCAAAATAACTCGAGCTCTGTCAGATTGGATGGAGAGCGTCTGTGAACAGCAATTTTTAAGTCTTGCTACAGATTCTAAATTGGATTCAGGTCTGGACTTTGACTGGGCCATTCTAACACATGAATATGCTTTGATCAAAACCAAAAACCAAATCAAAACCAAATCCATTGTAGCTCTGGCTGTATGTTTAGGGTCGTTGTCCTGCTGGAAGGTGAACCTTCGACCCAGTCTCAAGTCTTTTGCAGACTCTAATGCCCCGTACACACGATCGGACTTTTCGAGGGAAAATGTTGAATGTGAGCTTGTTGGTGGAGAGTCCGACCATGTGTATGCTCCATTGGACAATTGTTGTTGGACTTTTCGCCAACAAATGTTGGCTAGCATGTTCTCAAATTTTCCGCCAACAAATGTTTGTTGTCGGATTGTCCAATCGTGTGTACACAAGTCCGTCGGACAAAAGTCCAAAGTACAAACACGCATGCTCAGAAGCAGAAGCGGCTGGTCTTGTAAACTAGCGCTTGTAATGGAGAATTAACATTGGTGACGTGGCAAATAATGAAATCTACAAATGCAGCGCACAATTCTCTTCTTCTTTAATGGGATAATAATGAAGCTGCTTTGCTGGTGATACTGATGGAGTTATTGCAAACAAAGTTTCAAAGGCTTTTTTTTTCTAGTGATATCAAGAATAATATTATTATGCTTTATTTTATTTTTTTTTTGGGCAAGTTACCACAACACCATTATCCTGTAGTTTTTAAGATCAAAGATATGTTGGTGTCCCTTGTTAATTTTACATTGTACTTTATAAAATGTAACTGTTTACTCCCAAACTGTCATTTGAAGTAAAACACATAACCAAGTATTATTCTTCACAATTTTTTTATTGTGCAAAAAAAAAAAAAAAAATAGACATGCTATCTGCCAATAGCACTTAAACAAAATGAACTGAAAAGCATGAAATGAAAAGCATGAACCAACACTCACCAAACTTCTACTAACATGAAATTAGCAATAGGAGCACAAAGGATGATGCTAAAGAGCTGAAAAACCACGTAGTACCTCTGGCATGTCACTACGTTCGTAATTGTTGGCCAACATTTGTGTGACCGTGTGTATGCAAGACAAGTTTGAGCCAACACCTTTCGGACAAAAGTCCATGGTTTTGTTGGCCAACAATTCGATCGTGTGTATGGGGCTTAACAGGTTTTCTTCTAAGAAAGCCCTGTATTTGGCTCCATCCATCTTCCCATCAACTCTGGCCAGCTTCCCTTTCCCTGCTGAAGAAAAGCATTCCCACAACATGATGCTGCCACCACCATGTTTCATGGTGGGGATGGTGTGTTCAGGGTGATATGCAGTGTTAGCTTTTCTGCCATACATATCTTTTTGCTTTTAGGCCAAAAAGTTAAATTTTAGTCTCATCTGACCAGAGCACCTTCTTCCATATGTTTGCAGTAACCCCTACATGGATTCTGCCAAACTGCAAATGGGACTTCTTATGGCTTTCTTTCAACAATGGTTTTCTTCTTGCCACTCTTCCATAAAGGCCAGATTTGTGGAGTGCATGACTAATAGTTGTCCTGTGGACAGATTCTCCCACCTGAGCTGTGGATCTCTGCAGCTCCTCCAGAGTTACCATGGGCCTCTTGGCTGCTTCTCTGATTAATGTTCTCCTTGCCTGGCCTGTCAGTTTAGGTGGACGGCCATGTCTTGGTAGGTTTGCAGTTGTTCCATACTCTTTCCATTTTTGGATGATGGATTGAACGGTGCTTAATGAGATGTTCAAAGCTTGGAATATTTTTTTTATAACCTAACCCTGCTTTAAACTTTTTCACAAATTTATCCCTGATGGTCTGGTGTGTTCCTTGTCCTTCATGATGCTGTCTGTTCACTAAGGTTCTCTAACAAACCTCTGAGGGCTTCACAGAACATCTGTATTTATACTGAGATTGAATTACACACAGGTGGACTCTATTTACTAATTAGGTGACCTCTGAAGGCAATTGGTTCCACTAGATTTTAGTTAGGGGTATCAGAGTAAAGGGGGCTGAATACAAATGCAAGCCACACTTTTCAGATATTTATTTGTAAAAAATTGAAAACCATTTATCATCTTCCTTGCACTTCATAACTATGTGCCACTTTGTGTTGGTCAAACACATAACACCCCCCCCCCAAAAAAAAAAAAAAAAAAAAACATTTACATTTTTTGTTATAACGTGAAAAAATTTGGAAAATTTCAAGGGGTATAAATACTTTTTCAAGGCACTGTTGGTATACAGGGTTAATTTCAGTCTGTAGTAGAAGTTCAAAGGACAATAAATCTATACTGCTAAGACAGCTAAACAACTGAACAGAGATGGATCAGTGACTAGAAACAATCCTGAAGTCTAACTCCAGTCTTTCTATACTGAAATCTTAGCAGTTTTGTTTTTCCTAACAATTTCTCTAAAGGGAGCCTTCCTAACCCAGGCCCCACAGCAGCCAAGTAGACTGCCCTGGGGGTGCATCTGTGGGAATTTATGCCCAATCAGCCAAACAGCATTTGTAAAGGCAAGTATTTGTGTGTTGGATGAGAAGATCTGGCTATCAATCAGTGTTCCAATTCATCTCAAAGATGCTCAAAAGGGTTGAGATCATGGGGTCTGTGCAGGCCACTTGAGTTTTACACCAAGCCATGTCTTTATGGAGCTGGCTTTGTGCACAGGGAATAGTAATGCTAAAAGTAAATATGGCCTTCTCCAAGCTGTTACCCTCAAGTTGAAGGCACAATGCTGCTGTCCAAGGGTGGCTCTGTTGCTCATTTTTGAACCGCGAAGACACCCTAAGATAGGAAGTGTGAAAATAATGGAAAAAAAAGCCTTAAAAAGAAAACAAATGTACACACTAAATTTAAGTAATGGTATTCTGAAATATATTACATCTTTGCTTTTGGGTTTAATATAGCTTTAAGGTCAGTATTTTAATAGACATGGTTTTCAGATCATGTGGGAGTAACTGGGAGTAAATGAATGCATAATTAGGACACAGACATACCATGCAGCTGGGATATCGATAAATGTGATTTGCGCCAAGCAGCCATTTGTCTATATATCCTGCAGCTCCCCCTGTGCAGTTTGGGTATTGACCATAGCTGCCTATTCCACCAGGACCCAGGTAACCACTGTGGAGTGATATAATCAGATTTTTAATACACATTATACAATGTTCCCAAAATGGAAACTTTCACTAAAACTTTTTAATTAAAAAAGGGAGTTTTTACATGCCTAAACATAACAAATGAAATGAAATTACAATATGTTATTTACTAACTGGAATATAATGGTACTTGCATTATTACAATAAATATATATGTTCATCGACATCGTTTCTAGGAGTTAAACATTCTGAAAAGTTGAATATGCATCTTCAAACGCTTTCAAATATAAAAATGATAAAAGAATAACTACTATGATGAAAACTATTGTATTCTAATAAGTGTCAATACATGGAATATTAGAATATTAGAAGTATAAGTAGGTAAGAGCTGTGGCCAGCAAACATCATGGTGACAAGGATTGTCAGGACTGCTTGAGCAAAAGCAGAAACAATAAAAAAAATGGAAGTGGTTCTAAAGTCAACTTTTTTTCTTTACTTACTGCATTCTCTGCATTAAAGTGAAAAAACTCCCCACTACTTGTTCCCCCTATTCCCTAAACACTAACCTTCCTCCGCTAACTATCCAGAGCTTCTGCTGCTGTCAGTCAAATCCCGTGAGGAGAGAGTAGGGGACATGGCCAAGGTTGAAAAAGGAACGATTGACGGTTCCGAAACGCGTCCCTTACTGATGACATCACATCCCCTCTCTGGCTGTCTGCTTGCGGTTCAGGCTGGTTACAGAGCCGCTCAGCGGATGACATCACTTCCGGGTTCGCCGTCTCTCCACGCTGACGACGCCGGCTTCACAGCGGCTTCCTGTTACACACCGCTGCTGTCAGTGACTACATCCATCCTCTCTGCAGGCTTCCTCTGACCGTGACCTCTTCCAATGCAGCTTTACCCACGATGTGCCTGATTATTACTCCTATTTTGTAAGTGTTTTTTAACCCAGTTGGGGCATTAAAACTGTTTATCTTCTGCACTTAGAGGCGCCTTTGTTTGTTTTTTTTTTGTGACATGGCCAAGCCACACTGTGTGTGTCTATCGACACACAAAGCCTGGATTGGAAATGCATCCGATTGGGTGCCCCCCCAGCACGTGGCTTCCTCAGGAGGTACCCACAGGAAAGGAGAAGTGGACAGTGTCAGTGGGGGGCTCCAGAAGAGGAGGTAAGGGGCCACTCTGTTCTATATATTGCACAGAGCAGGTACATTTAAAAATGTTTTTTATTTAATGCAACTGAAAGTACCCATGGCAGTGTACCATTTGTCGTAATACCTGTTACTCTCAGTTTTGCTACAAAAAACATTGTCTATATGTTAGTATGAAGAAAAAAAAAAGTCAAGTGAAATACAAAAAAAAAAAATGAAAGTTTGTGAAACTGGCTCTGTTTGCAGGAAAAACTGGTTTCCCCAAGGTATAAGCTGCCCAGTGGGTAAAAGTTTTTCAGTTCCCCAAGAAGGGTCAATTTTTTTCTAGAACAGCATTGGCTAGATATACCCAAACATCTGTGAAATATGGATGGGTAATCAGAAAAGCCTAGTATATGTTTAAATATATGTCATTATTATTTGACTTACTTTTTTTTTATCAGAACTCTTGCTTTCTTTATATTTTCCTGTCTTTTTGTTACTATATTGAAGATACAGTAATGTTTATCAATGGAAAATAAAGGAGTCTGCCCATAGACTTTAGAGGATGGTAGGACATGTGTGATTATAGCCAGCAAATCTTCAGAAAGCTTCATAAACACGGCTGAAAACAGAGGTACATGCAAATATAGTTGGCCCTGCTTGTCAAGGAAAGGCAATTGGAGCTGGTATTCTAACCTGACTGATGCCTTTCCCTTGGGATCTTCTTTCCACAAGAGGAATCGGATTGTTACATAATTCATCTGAAAATAGTCACATTGGGCTCCTCTCATCTCATATTGATAGGCTGTTATAGAGAAAAGGTGGTGGTCATACACCCCCTTACAATCAGGTCACCACCAATCTAGTAAGATATATACAGAAACCTTGACCCCAGCATCGCATGTAACAGTGAAACACATTGCAACCATCCAGGTTAGATGGGTAAAATGGGTAGAAACTTTTGTTCTGTTTTAGTTTTCTTTGATAAAGTTTTTTGTCAATCATCTTCATTGTGTGTCCGAAAAGTCTGCAAGCTGTCAGAAAATTCTGCAAGCCATCTGAACAATCAGCAAGCAATAAGTTTCACTTTTTCCTGAGGAATACATTTATCACATTATGTAGTTCTGGCAAGAATAATCCAATTATGCATACGCAGTAATCACTGATAGTGCTTACGTGGGACATCCAGGCACAGGTAGCAGGAACGTCAGACATAGTGATACTGTCTCTAGAGCTATCATGATGATCCACTCTGGCCAATAAGTGACAATATCCCTTACGGCAGCACTCCACTGATGGCTCTGCACAGACAAAAGAATATATAGTCAGACATGCACTTTGGGCTACTTCAGGGAGACTTTGCTCCAACATCAATATTTAAAGCATTTCCTCTTTCATGCTGGTCAGCAGGATCATTCCTGGTTGTTTTCAACAACAGGCATTCTGTGCAACAAGCAATTACATGATGTTCTGCTCATCCCAGCACTACGGCTTGAAGGATTAAAGAGAGGAAATCCTAAGATTTGCAGTTTTCTTTTAAAGGTATCGAACACTTGAACGATTAACAAGATTAATTGCTAATGACATTAGATACTGCTGTATTTTTTACGAACACGGTTTGTGATTTTAACATTCATATTAAAATCGAGTCAATTACAAACCAACATTGAACTCAATAAATGTCTTTGTTTTTGGCAATGCATTTGTAGGTCACAAACATCCAACAATAAACCTCCTACCAGCTAAGAAATGTACTCCAATTTCATATAATCCCGTGCTAGACAAAGTAATTGGCTCACTTAGAGCAAGCACTGTAAACCAGGGGTATTAAATTAAAATTCATGGAGGTCCAACCAGTAAAATTTTCTTCCACCAGAGGTCCAAACTGCATTTTTTCCCGCCCTCTCCTCCTATAGCACAATCCCTTACATCAGTGTCCTCAGTACCCCCCACATATCACAGTCCCCGACTTCACATAAGTTAACCTCGGCAGCTCCGTTCAATGCTATGCTTCCCGCACTCGATCCCGAAATGTTCTATCTCTAGCCCTCTGCTCTGCTGTTATATTAACAGCAACAGGGCTGGGGGAAATAAGCAGCACCTAATTAGCATGACCGCGGGTCCGGATGGAACAGTGGCTCGGTCCGGTTCCGGACTGTGGTCCTCCATTTAGTGATGCCTGCTATAAACAATTCATATGTACCTTCCTTATGATCAACTGCCACCCTGACCCCAGGTGAATGTCCCCCACTGCCACACTCACCTGTGAGAGCATTCCAGCCTGGCAATTGTCCACTCAAGCATTGTGGGGGAACCAGGGGAATGTCTCATGTTCCAGGTAATGACAACTTGAGAAAGGGGGTGTGATTACCCAAAAATATTTTGTAGTTCTTCCTCGATGCTGTACAACAGAGGTCTGACAAACAATTTCTTTACCCTACCATCTGTATCCATTACATTTACTGTTGAGCTTTTGCTTATTTCTTTTACAGTGTTCTAGAATGTTTTATATTGATTACTATATGCTAGTTTGTAGTGTGTGTTATGTCATTAGTTCTGGGCAAGTTGTTTTAACAAAATGCTGCTTTTTTATTTTGTACACACATTATATTGAATGTCTTCATATATAACTTGTATGAACTGTATAATTTTCTAAATCAATTAATAATTGATAATAATTGCATTAGTATCATCATTTGTTTGGTTGTGGTGCTTTAACCTTTTATTGTTGTACACGTGTCACATATTCCCCCATATCCGGCAATACTGGGTATTTCTGTGCGCTCTGTTTGCTTATCAGTGGTGCATGAGAGAGTACTGTCTGCTACAGTGCCCACTTTACCAGGAACCTGTTACTTTACCTAGTATTGGTAAAAGACAGGTTCACTTTAACTTAACTTTAAGTATAACTAAACCAAAACTTTTTATTTTAAGTTTTTGATAAAGTGGAGAGGGCTGAGAATACCTCTCAGGTTTTAGAGTGCTGTCTATTCCCCTGTTAGGGAGATTCATCCTCTCTATTTGTCGTGTTTACCATTATCAGTAAAAGTAAAAGTGAAGGCAAATTACAATTTTTAGATTGTCACCAGAACAGGACTGGAGGGGAAATCTCCCAAATGCAACACTAGTTCTGTTGACCCCGATGACATCCAGGAATTTTCTCACCTTGGAGGGATTTCCTCTCACTTCCTGTTTTGGCTATGGGGTAAATACTGAAGGGAAATCTCCCCAATGGGATCCAGATGGAAAAAAAAAAACAGGGGTTATAACCCTCCCTAACTGTATCCAAACCGAAAAAAAAATGTTTTGCATTTTGTTATACTTCAAGGTAAACCCGAAGCTTGATCTGCTTATATTTTCTCTTCCCCGGTTCCTCTTTTCTCAAATAAACTGCGGGCTGGATCATTGCCCACTCTGCAGCTCACGTGAGCTGCAGGGCAGGTAATGACCCGGCCCACAGCTCAATTGAGAAGTATTTTCTCAATTTTACAGAATACAAATCAACACTATTTGCATGTAAACACTGACACTAATACAGTTTTTGGAAACCAATTGCTTAGCTTGTATAAAATTATTATGTTTATGATCCAAGAATCAAGCACCTGTAATAGAACTAAACAAATCAGGCTTTTGTTCAGAACATCTTAGTTAAACAGGAATGAATTAAGAAACAGTTCTGTATGAGGAGATGAGAGACACTGCACACCACTAACTCAACAGGTTGAGAGTAATATGAATGGCCTCAGCCTAGAACTCCTTTTAAGCCATACATGGCTAAGGAGGAGTTCAAGGCTGAGGCCATTCATATTACTGTTCACCTGTCGAGCTAGTGGTGTGCAGTGTCTCTCATCCCCTCATGCTTCACTGCTTTCTGGATCAAGCATAAGACAAGCCTGCACCTTACATTGTTGTGAGAAACCATATTTTGTACCAGCAGAGCACCTAGAGTGGCACTATAAGTGGTTACAAGGTATTGGAAGAAAAACTTCTGGTTTCTTGCCTAATCCATATAAGCTAAGCTGTTGCTCCTTAGAAAGTAGAAGGGAAATCGAGCAAAAAAAATACTGTTGTCATACTCTGGACTGAATATGATTTTCTTTCTACTTCCAAATTCAAAATGTTATTGAGGTAAAATGCTGTAATTGCTGCAGACTGTCACTTTACAACAGTATGCTTCATTTATTAGGTGGAGGAAGTCAAAAGTAGACGTTATGTTTGGCATTCTAGTTAAGAAGCAAGCCTTGGAATGGCAACTACAGACACATTCTTTTTATATTGAATGTCATGACTTCTTTCTTACGACTTATGTACACTCTTATTTTCATGGTCAGGAGCCACCCCTTGCACCCCTTTCAAATGTTATACTTACCTGTGTCCTCTTAGGTGAGAAATACATTGTGCATCCTGCATGGCACTGCCCTTCCTCTTCTTCCAATGTCTTAGACAAAAGCTGTTCACCTCCTACACATGAACACTGCATCCTTAGAAAAGGCTTTGGGAGGGAACTCCATTCATTAGAAATGAATTGACATTGTGACACACCCGCCCCACTGGGATGCTCTTAAATAATAATATGTGTTAACAACAAGCCAAGAGACTCTAACCAAATATGCAACAACATATTCCAGGCAGTTATACATGTTAGGACCTCACCTCCACAATATCCGAGTTCTGCTTACTAAAACAGGCAAACAGGAATGCTACCACAAAATAGGTGAAACCCAGTCGCTGTAGGACCCCTGGTATACGTGCCCAGCGCCAAGACACTGCAAACAGACAAATGGTTCAATGAGAAACAGAACCTATATGAAATTACTGTCAAAATTGTCATTAAAGACTGTGACATAGAATACTTTAGTTAAAATTCAACAATCCTACTAGACACGGGGTAGTAAAAGAGATTAACGTGTACCTTACCTGTCCTACAATGTTTTTACACTGATTCTGTATCCTTGTGACGCCAAATTCACTTTAAATTGTCTAGGCAGGTAAATCCATGTATAGATATGGAAGTAGATGTAAACCATAACTGAATCAGATTAAAGCTGAACTCCAGGAAAAAAACATTTTGGGACATTCAATATGTAAAAATAACTCACTGGCAATGTGTGCCAGGGACGTGCGGTGAGGTCAGTGGCTGGTGAGGCACTAATTAGTATCAGAGCCAGATACACACAGGATACATACACCGCAAACGTTAGAGCAAGAGCAATAATTCTAGCACTAGACCTCCACTGTAACTCTAAACATGTAACCTGTAAAAAAATGTAAAGTGTCGTCTATGGAGATTTTTAAGTACTTAAGTTTGGCGCTATTCCACAAGTGTGTGCAATATTAAAGTGCAACATGTTAGGTATCTATTTACTCGGCGTAACATCATCTTTCACATTATACCAAAAAATTTGGCTAACTTTAGTGTTTTTTTTTTTTTATACATATATATTCATGAAACAGTTTCCTTTCCAAAAAAACGCGTTTGAAAAATTACTGCGCAAATACTGTGTACTATAAAAAGTTGCAAGGACCACCATTTTATTCCCTAGGATGTCTGATAAATCAATATTTATAATGTTTGGGGATCCTGAGTAATTTTCTAGCAAAAAAATGATGATTTTTACACGTAGAAGAGAAGTGTCAGAATTGGCCTGGGTGGCAAAGGGTTAATTACCATAAGTAAGTAATATACAAATAATTATTATATATTGTTTTTAAGGTAATTTACTATATTTTCAAAAACTGTACTCAAGCAGGTGGCTTAACGAATAAATTATTAAAGTTTGAAGTGTTAACTTCAAACCAGTAATTTCACAGTTAAATAGATAAATAGCAAATTATTATGTTATAACATATAGCATAATAATATATTATTTAGCTTGATTAAAACAGTACCTTTTCAGCAGCAGAAGATTCTCATTCTCCCTCTTAACTGTGTGAGAAAAACATGGGATTATGGGTAAATCTTATACCCATAAATCCATGTTTTTTTCCTTGGGATCATTCTTCCAGAAGCACGTTTGTGAGGTCAGGCACTGATGTGGACGTGAAGGCCTGGCTCGCAGTCTCTGCTCGCATTCATCCCAAAGGTGTTCTATCGGGTTGAGATCAGGACTCTGTGCAGGCCAGTCAAGTTCCTCCACCCCCAAACTCGCTCAATGTCCTTATGGACCTTGCTTTGTGCACTGGTGCTCAGTCATGTTGGAACAGGAAGGGGCCATCCCCAAACTGTTCCCACAAAGTTGAGAGAATGAAATTGTCCAAAATGTCTTGGTATGCTGACGCCTTAAGAGTTCCCATCACTGGAACTAAGGGACCAAGCCCAACCCCTGAAAAAACTCCACACCATAATCCCCCCTCCACCAAATGATTTGGACTATTGCACAAAGCAAGGTCCATAAAGAAATGGATGAGCGAGTGGAGGAACTTGACTGGCCTGCACAGTCCTGAGTTCAACCTGATAAAACACCTTTGAGATGAATTAGAGCGGAGACTGCGAGCCAGGCCTCCTCGTCCTCATCAGTGCCTGACCTCACAAACGCGCTTCTGGAAGAATGGTCAAACATTCCCATAGGCACACTCCTAAACCTTGTGTAAGCCTACCCAGTTGAAGCTGTTATAGCTGCAAAAGGTGTGCCAACTCAATATTGAACACTACGGACTAAGTCTGGAATGTCATTAATGTTCATGTGCGTGTAAAGGCAGGTGTCTAAATACTTTTGGTAATATAATGTATGTTTTGCTCTATCAAAGGTGTATCCTGCAATCTAAGAATATATTAAAATTCAAACTATTTTACTAGTGCATAATCCTCAATATTAATTAATTTATATATGATGAGTTAAACAATGTAGATCACAACTTTTTATTTTAATTTCTATTTAATTTTATCAACATCAACATTGCATTTTTTGACAGTCCAATTTACAACAGTTTTGTTTTACTTTACCTTGACATCACAACTTTTAACTTAGATCCTGGAGATACATAAATCAACAATGTACGGCAAAGGGTAAAGGAGAAGAATGAACCATTCTTCATACCTGAGCTCCACAGAGTTAGACAACTCATGGTCCATCTATAAGCAATCTCAATCACCCCCTCCTCTGCACATATGCCACAAGGATTTGAGCACAAACATATCCATCTTACGTAAGCCTGGTCTCAAAAACCGTAAAGGATTTGTGTCATAGTGGCAACATGCTTTTAAGATACTGTACATTAAAGTGCAGTGGTCGGTATTACAAGCAGAGTGAATTCTAGATTAATCAAAGCACTCTCTAGCACCTTCTTATTTTAATAAGTGTGCAAGTATTCCCTTTAGTGCTCCCATTAATGGATTACTGTGCTGTCTTTAATTCATTCCTTTCATGTTCCAGATCATCTTCATGTCCATGGCCCATATGACTTCTGCAGGGAACTGCATCATTCCTCACTGATGTATGCTTTCAATTAATCAATGAGAAGAAAAAAAACTACTAAAAATCTCTTAGTGCAATATGTAAAGCAAAGGGATGAGTTGGTGTTCACTTATTGCAGGCTCATACATCTTTTCAGTAAATGTCAGCTCAGTTTCTCTCGTTTTGCTGAATATAAATACACTACACATTTAGAAAGGCATTTGTGGGCTGCAAGTACTGCTTTATGCCCCTATAATTAAAAAAAAAAAAAAAAATAGCTGCAGGTGCCAAGACTCCCAGTGGGTCCATCCTATGTCCATATCCCGAGAGTTAAGAAAACAGAGCCACACTACTGCTAAATCCAAAATGTCAATAGTTTATTCAAAGGATGCCTCTTCCACTGGATGCAGGTTCCACCCCTGAGGCCTTTCACTTGTAATTTGGCTTAGTCATAGAGGAACCCTTATGACTGAGCCCAATTACAGGTGAAATGCATCAGATCACAGCCTGCAAAATTTTGGATTTAGCAGTAATGGCCCCTGCTGCTGTCAGTCAAATCCAGTGAGCAGAGAGCAGGGGTGGAGCTGAGTCAGACTGTGTGTGTCTATAGACACACACATCCTGACTCTGGCGCATGCCTGCACATCTGCACCCACAGCAAGCGACTTGCTATGGAGGCAGACAAGGCAGAGGAGGAGCCATAATTGCCAGTGGGGGAATCCAGAAGAAGAAGGGGCAGCTCTGTGCAATATCATTGCACAGAGCAGAATAAATAATGAAAGGAATTTCGCACAATATTATAGTGAGTGAAAAGGATGACAACTAGGTAGAATAAAGTGCATCAAATGTACACAATAAAATTATAATGATGGAGTATGTATTAAATGTGTATTAGTTATTATTAGTAATAATGGCATAAACAAGTTACACTGTAAGGACCAATTGTCTCCACACTACAGCCTGTTTCCGTTGCCACTAGCACCTAGTGGTGAAGTAAAAACAGAATAAAGTGCATCAAGTGAATACAATATAATAGTATATAAAAATAATAATAATAATAGAGTGAGTAAACAATTAGAAATGGTGGTAATGGCCTGTACAGCATACACTGTAAGGACCAATTGACTCTATATTGCAGTTTATTGCCGCGGCCACTAGTACCTAATAGGTGTTACTATGTGCAGATGGTGAAGTGAAAATGGTGTCACACAACTACAATAAAATTACACTGAATAAATAATAACATCAGTGCTAACCTCAGTGAAAAAATATTCAGTAAGTATAAACCTGCTTATTATTTTAATTAATAAAATAGACTTTACAATCACTTTAACTATTCCAAGACAGTTATCTGCAATGGGACATAGAAGTTACATTCCACCATTGTTTGGTTGAATAAACAAATGAACACTTCAGCATTATTACTCCAAAGCCTAAAGCCAAATATAATTCCTAAAGAGTTGATTGTAAATGAGAATGCAACACTGCTTAAAAGACAAAAGTGATTGTGTGGGGGGAACTCATTATCGGTCACCAGCAGGACCAGTGTACAGGAGGGTTTGACCATACATTACTGACCATGCTCTTTGTAGATTTTCATCAGTAAAGAGGTTTTCAATTAACCTGAGTACTTGTCAGCATTCATCTGCAGAAACAAATCTGAATCCTGTCATGCAGATCTGATTTTAATGTTGCAGCAGTGACTTGAAAGCAGTGGGGACCAGTACAGTTTTACGGGTCATCTATTCTCCATTTGAAGTCTATGCCTTATTTTAAATTAAACCAATTGTTTCATTTATTTTATTTGTGATATCCAAAGAATTGTAATCTGAAATATATTTTGTGGCCATTGAATGTGGATACTCTTCCATGTGATTGAGCTCCAGTTTTTCTAGTGACAGTTACTGTTTATGCTACAGCATACAAAGACATTTTGGCAATTGTGTGCTTCCAACCTTATACCAACAGTTTGGCAAAGTTTTTTTGGTCCAACTTAAACTTACCCCCGTGAATAAAGCAAGGTCTATAAAGACATGGTTTGAGCTGTTTGATGTAGAGCAACCCAAGTGGCCTGCACAGAGCCCTGACCTCAACCCTATTAAACTGCTTGAAGCTAAATTGGAATGCTGATTGCTAGCCTAGTTTCTTCACAAATGCCCTTTTCCCGGGAAATAGACCAAAATTCCAATAGACACACTCCAAAATTTGGTTGGAAAAACTTCTCAGAAAAGTGCAGGTTGTAATAGTCACAAAAGAGGGACAACTCCACATTATTGGCAAAGATTTTATAATGAAATGTCCAAAAAAGCTCATATAGGTGTACAATGCCATAATCACTCGATGTTCAATTGCTGGTGCATAGGCAAGCCTAGATACATTACCATTATCCTAAAGTCAGAAAATGATTTTGTCTAGAGGCGGTCAACCCGGTGGATATCGTGACACTTCATTTCTGCGACTACCTGTTCCTCCTCATCCTCCTTCCCCACACGTCCTTCTCCCTCTATGCTATGTGTGTCTTCCCCCCTTCTTTTATTTCCCTTCTTCCTCTCTAATTTCAGACTTGGGTATGTCTTGATATCACCTTACAACCCCCCCCATGTACTTGTCTAATATGGCCTCACATAGGTTTTTCTATAGCTTGTACTTTATCATCTGTTTAGAATACTTGTTGAGCCTTTTGGGTATGACCCTTTCCATAAAGATCATGCATAATGGCTTGGTAAGTCTATAATTCTGTTTCCCTTGTTATTTTATTGTACTAAAATGAGCTGCATTGCTTGTATCTGATTGTCTTTTTTTTCTCTCAAACATTTTTTACTTGTAAAATAAAATAAAAAAGGTCAGAAAATGTGTTCATTTTTAATCACGTTTTATCTATTTTTTCCCATAATACTTTGCAGCCAGACTGAGAAATACTTTATTGGAATACCTGGGTGGAGCTACATCTGCTTGTTAATAATTGTGTGATGTGTCACCTCTGTGCATCTATGAAACTGTCATGGGGAGCAGATTCATCAGTAGGAGAAGGAAAATAATGATTGATCAGAGATAGGCATACTAAAAACAGGATTGCCCTGGAATGTGCATATTACTATTATTATTATTATTATTATACAGGATTTATTTAGCGCCAACAGTTTGTGCAGCGCTTTACAATGTAAAGGGAGACACTACACTTATAGGGCGTACACACGGTCGGACTTTGTTCGGACATTCCGACAACAAAATCCTAGGATTTTTTCCGACGGATGTTGGCTCAAACTTGTCTTGAATACACACGGTCACACAAAGTTGTCGGAAAATCCGATCGTTCTAAACGCGGTGACGTAAAACACGTACGTCGGGACTATAAACGGGGCAGTGGCCAATAGCTTTCATCTCTTTATTTATTCTGAGCATGCGTGGCACTTTGTCCGTCGGATTTGTGTACACACGATCGGAATTTCCGACAATGGATTTTGTTGTCGGAAAATTTTATCTCCTGCTCTCCAAATTTGTGTGTCGGAAAATCCAATGGAAAATGTCCGATGGAGCCCACACACGGTCGAAATTTCCGACAACACGCTCCGATCGGACATTTTCCATCGGAAAATCCGACCGTGTGTACGGGGCATAACAGTACAACTCAAAACAAGAGGGTTAGATGATCTCTGCTCCTGCGAGCTTACAATTTAAGAGGGAGGGGCTTATGAAGCAAAAGGTAGGATAGGATATATGTATACCTTTGTTCCCCAGCTGGGAACTTGGGACCCCCTGATTTGCAGAATTACAAGCTCTGGAACAGAGAGAGCCAGAAGATCAAATTACTGGGCACCATAGGTGTTCACAGAGTGAGGGAACCAGATACCAAAAAACCCAGTGTTGGAATGACACTCTAGCCTGCCTAAAAACCCCATGTTTGGACAGGAAGGGACGGTGCAGCTGTTATCGGGACGGTGCAGCTGTTATCCTGGGCCGCCGTCATATGACGGCGCAGCCTTCCAGGCAGCCCAGGGGGCGCGCGCGTGCGCACCCGCCGCATCGCTCGGGTCCCGGTGCGCGTGCCCGGCAGCCGCGATGTCCGCCGGGCACCCGCGATTGCCCGGTAACCGTGCAGGACCGTAGATCTGTGTGTGTAAACACACAGATCTACGTCCTGTCAGATGGGAGGAGATCGATGGTGTGTTCCTTGTACAGAGGAACACCGATCGGTCTCCTCCCCTTGTGAATCCCCTCCCCACACAGTTAGAATCACTCCCTAGCAACACATTAACCCCTACAGCGCCCCCTGCTGGTTAACCCCTTCATTGCCAGTCACATTTATACAGTAATCAATGCATTTTTATAGCACGGATCGCTGTATAAATGTGAATGGTCCCAAAAATGTGTCAAAATTGTCCGATGTGTCCGCCGCAATATCGCAGTCACAATAAAAATCGCAGATCGCCGCCTTTACTAGTAAAAAAAAAATAATAATAAAAATGCTATAAATCTATCCCCTTATTTTGTAGACGCTATAACTTTTGCGCAAACCAATAAATATACGCTTATTGTGATATTTTTTACCAAAAATATGTAGAAGAATACGTATCGGCCTAAAATGAGGAAAAAAATTGTTTAAAAAATAAATAAATAAATTTGGATACTTATTATAGCAAAAAGTAAAAAATATTGTGTTTTTTCAAACTTGTCACTCTTGTTTTGTTTATAGCACAAGAAATAAAAACCGCAGGGGTGATCAAATACCACCAAAAGAAAGCTCTATTAGTGGGGAAAAAATTTCATTTGGGTACAGTGTTTTATGACCGTGCAATTGTTATTCAAAGTGCGACAGCACTGAAAGCTGAAAATTGGCTTGGGCAGGAAGGGGGTGAAAATGCCCTGTATGGAAGTAGTTAAATTGTCAAAAAGATGGTGCCACAAGAAGAATGATGGTCATCTACTGTGCTGGATTAATTTGACGGACTACCTTTAAAAAAACTTTCCAAACAAGTTTTATAATATATATATTGCAGGGCTTGCAATAATTTGCTACTGCCTTGTATCACAGGTCAATATTGTACCATTAAGAAATTGTCTGATGCTGAACTCCTGATGTAGGGCTTTAGACACATGACAGTTTATTACACTGGATTAACAACATCAAATTATTTATATGCAATTACAGGAAAAATGCTTCCCACAGCCATAATACTCATGCTGTCAATATTTACCATGATTAATATTTGTAGGCATCTAGCAATACAGTATAGTGTACAAAGAGCAGCTTGGGCCAGAAAGGGACTGCAAATGTGTCATTTGTGTAACCTAACTTACCCCCATTAAACCAAACAATGCAGCTACTTCTATAAAAAAGAAACACCTTTGTTGGTGTCCTGTATGCTTTTCATTGCCCTATGCATACTGTATGATCATGTATAGCCTTGTGGGTTATTAGAAGTTTGGTATACAAAATGTTTGTTTGCATGTGATAGAGAAAGTTGTAGTACAAATTTAGAGCAGGGTGAGACATCATTTTTTTCTATGTCAAGCTAAACTTTCAATACACAACAAGGTGCGCCATTGTAGCTGCATACTTCTATTTGAGCTTAAATAAATGTAAACCCGATCACTAAAATCTTATATAGACTTTAGTATCTTAATGCATGTTTAAAAATAATTTTCAATATTTTTATATCTTCAGCTTTCCTGAAAATAATACCTAGTGATCCTGCCATGAATGTTCTTGTTTTGGCACTTCCTTTTTTAGCAAGTCTCTGACAAGTGGATGTGCCACCAAACACTACACAGGCATGGCCCACTGTTGTCACCATCAGGAAACCCACACTGAGAAAAGTTTTCCAACATTCCTGTTTGACAGAAGATGGTCGTTCTTCTGTTGAGCGGGAATGGCCATAGATGGATTTAAATTTGTCCGGACTCTGCTGAACTGGCTGATTTTCGATCCCTCTATGGCTAGCTTAAGTTTACATTTTAGGGTACAGTTAATCATCAGGCTCCTTTCACATGGGTTTTCCAATCAGGTCTGATTGTCAGTTTTTCAAGCAGACTTTATCAGAAGCTCCATGCTGGTCTATGCATGTCTACTGCATCCTTTTCCATTTTCCTGGTCCTAAACAAGTAACAAAGTAGCCTGATGTAAACAGACATCCGGCAGCCCATAGAGCCAACACAGGTCTGCCACATTTCGCTGTCAAAACTGATATCTGTCCTATTCAGTTGTGATTCAGCAGGGAATCTTCTCACGGATCATCTGCTGAATGGAGTGGAGCAGCCCCATGTGAAAAAAACATTAAGGATTCAAGTACTAAAGTAGAGGGGAAGGTAAGCTGGTGGCAGAATAAGAGGAGATTATCACAACCCTTTAAAGTATGTCTAAAGTGACATTCTATAGAGGTATTATAGATAATTACATTGAATACATCTTAAACCAGGGGTCTCAAACTTCCGGCCCTCCAGCTGTTGCGAAACCACAAGTCCCATCATGCCTCTGCCTGAGGGAGCCATGCCAGTAACTATCAGCCTTGCAATGCCTCATGGGACTTGTAGTTTTGTAACAGCTGGAGGGCCAGAAGTTTGAGACCCCTGCCTTAAACCCTTTATGAACCTGAATTACCCTTTAGGCTGGGTTCACACTAAAACACGCAGCGGCTCACAGGAGGAGTCCGGTGCATTTCCATTCACTGTTTCAGGGCCAATTTCAGCCCAGATTTTGGGCTGAATTCGGACCTGAAACAGACCAAAAGACGCACAATTCGCACCAGAGACGCTGCGGAGATGTGTGAACCAGCTCCATAGAGAGCCGGAAAAGACCTCCAGCTATGTGAATTGCTCTGCATCCAATTTGCATAAGTGTGAACCCAACCTAATATTACTGTGGGTATAGGATTGTGTGCATGAGGGTTTTCTATTTTTTTTTTTTTTTTTTCAATTGGTTGAACAAGATGGACTTTTGTCTTTTTTCAACCTGACTAGCTATGTAACTATAGATACATTTCAACATCCTTTTGCCCATAGACCTGCAGTAGTATATCTATAGTCGTAAAATAAAGGAGAAGTGACTGCTGAAATGATTTCTGAGTTTAAAATTTAGCGGTAGGCCTGATGCACACTGGGAGCTTGGCCCTGATGAAAGAGACTCTGGCGTTTAGGTGGAAATTAAAGACATGCTGCTGACAGCCTGTCCAACTCTATGAAAGGCTGATGGTGGCTGTGACTGGAGGAGAATTGACCGAGTGGTTCTTATAATTAGTGCCATGTGCATCCAGGGACGAATGCCCAGGGTGCATACTGCTTGTGTTCCAAGCATTCATCCCTGCACTAAATGTACCTACCGCTCGATGTACCATTCAGCACCATCCAGCTACAGCAGCTATTCAGTCTCTCATAGAGTTTTACAGGCTGCATTGTGTGTCTCCTGTGTACCTTCTTTCCACACCTAAACACCAGAGCCTTGTGCACCAGGGCTAAACACCCAGTGTACATTAGGCCTCATGGTGAGAGGGGACTAAAGTAATCCAAAAGGTCAAACTCTAATCCAGGGTTTCTCAACCAGGGTTCCATGAAACACTAGGGTTCCTCCACAGGTTTTTAGGGGTTTCTTAAGCAATGAGCAATTTCTGCCTTTCAGATGTGTTTCCACTGACACCAATGATCTCTTTAGCTATCTGTAAGGGGGTAGTTCTTCCCAATGTGTAAGGCGCATTCTTCCCAATAACTATCACACTAATGCATCATGAGCTGTAGATATGGTAATTATCAGCAGGGCTTGTCTGAAACGAGAAAATTACTTCAAGGGTTCCTCTGTTTTGAAAAGGAAGCCTTCTTAAAATTGAAGCCTTCTTAACCACTAGCGGATCAGCTGCTGCAGTTATACTGCGGCAGGTTGGCTCGGCTGGGCAAATCCTTGTAGATATACGTCGCTCCTTTAAGACGTGACAGAGCAAGAACCAAGATCTGTGTGTGTAAACACACAAATCCCGCTTCTCTCAAGGAAAAGGAGAGAGATTGTGCGTTCATACTAAGTATGAACACCGATTTCTCTCCTCCCCTAGTCAGTCCCATCCCCCCACAGTTAGAACACACCCAGGGAACACAGTTAACCCCTTGATTGCCCCCTAGTGTTAACCCCTTCCCTGCCAATGTAATTTATACAGTAATCAACGGCTATTTTTAGCTCCGATCACTGTATAAATGTCAATGGTCCCAAAATAGTGTCAAAAGTATCCGATCTGACCGCCACAATATCACAGTCCCAATAAAAATCGCAGATTGCGGCCATTACTAGTAAAATAAATAAATAAATAAATAAATAAAAATGACACAAATCTATCCCCTATTTTGTAGACGCTATAACTTTTGCGCAAACCAATCAATTTTTTTTTACATTTGGGATATTTATTATAGAAAAAACTACAAAATGTTGTGTTTTTTTTTAAATTGTCGCTATTTTTTTTGTTTATATCGCAAAAAATGAAAACTGCAGAGTTGACCAAATACCACCAAAAGAAAGCTCTATTTGTGGGGAAAAAAGGACATATATTTTGTTTGGGTACAACGTCGCACGGCCGTGCAATTGTCAGTTAAAGCGATGCAGTGCCGAATCACAGAAAACGGCCTGGTCAGGAAGGGGGCAAATCCTTCCGGGGCTGAAGTGGTTAAAATAGAAGGTCTCATTCCATCACATATCTAAAAGAATAAGATTATTCTTTTTTTCAGGAGAGTGGTCTGGAGCCGTGTAAATCATTCCTTTACACCAGGTTTTTGGGTTGTGTGATAGATTGAGACATGTGAATACCTTTTGTGTTAAGAAGGCTATACTATGATAATCTAATGACCAGTCTTCAAGCCACCCAAACAGCTTGCTTGGCATTGATGTGTGGAGGGCGATATAGGTCGATGTGACACCTCCTTTTTTCCTGAGGTGGCTATCTGAATGCTGGTTACCAATAAAAAAAAAAGCTAAAGATATAGTTAAATAGTTCTGCAATTATTTCAGTCTGTATGGATCACATGGAAAAATTAAAAAGTTCATTAAAATTGCTACAGCTTTCAAGATAATGCAGGAAAAAGCAATAATAGAGGGATAACAAGACGCAAATTGAAAACCGAGAGAATGTTACAGTAAATACATTATCACTAATAATATTTCTCCTCCCTCTGGTGTATTCCGGACATAGAGTCTCACTAACAATGCCCATTAAGTGTCAGTTTCTGCAAATGAACAGCTAAATGGGTGTAAATGGGTTTGAAAGTAAAGTAAAATATTATCTGAATCACTAAGAACATGAAATCCTACAATATTTATAGGTTTGGCTGAATATGGAAACCAGTGGGGTTTCATTCACTTGGTACATATTTTGCAGCCAGCTCACACGTTACTTTCTCCCAATATAGATGACTTCATAGTTATGTGATGTGCCAGCCCAGTGGCCGCAGGCATCTCTAGAGAACACTGACAATATATTAATGTTGTGCATGTGCTATTATTTTGCGTTGTCTTTGTTTAGATGCTCATGTGCATTGCTACAGATCTCTAAAACACTTAATGCATCATTAACCGCTTCTGTGCCAGGGCCATTTTTTCTTTCTTTCTTTCTTTCTTTCTTTCTTTCTTTCTTTCTTTCTTTCTTTCTTTCTTTCTTTCTTTCTTTCTTTCTTTCTTTCTTTTTTTTTTTTTTTTTTGCACATAGGGTAAAATGCACATTCTAGGCCCAAAACATTGTATATTTTCTTAAAGCAGAGATCCTGGAGAATAAAATGGTGGCAGTTACAATATTTTATATCATGTGACAGCGCATAATAATCAAACTTATATTTGCATGTAAAAAATACATTACATTCATGTTTATGACCCAATTTTTTTGTTAAAATAAAAAATAAGATCACATCAAGGAAATACATGCCAAACATGTCATGCCTTCAAATTGAAAAAAATGAAATATCAACAAACTTCAGTACCCAGAATTTTCTATAAGCGACACTTTAAATGCCTTTACAGTTCATCAGTTTAGAGTTCACAGTGAATGATGGCCCTAGAACTATTGCTCTTGCTCTGAAGTGAGCAGTGATACCCAATATGTATAACACAATGGCTGGTTTTGTACCTAGGTGCATTTACATACAAGGGCGGGGGGCTTTAACATTTTTTTTTTTTTTTTTGTGTTTTTTCAATTTATTATATTATTATTATTATTATGAACATGCGGGGTCTTTGTGCACATAAATATGGAGCTGGTATGGAAACACTACACTCAGCATGTCTGTGCTTACACGGGATAAGCACTGATGAGGTGCCACTAATGGGTACTGATAAGCTGCACTGATTTGCACTGACGAAGCTATTGATGGGCACTGATAGGCGGCACTGATTGGCACTGATGGGGCTGCACTGATAATCAGGGCACTGATCAGTGCCCTGATTAATAGTGTAAATGTTCCCTGTCAGTCTTACCAATTATCAGCTCTCCTTTCCCCACAGTGACAGCGCGTGAGGAAAGGAATGTCGATAACCGGCAAGTTTGTTTACATGTGATCAGCTACGACTGGACACAGCTGATCACATGGTAAAGGGTTGCTGTGATTGGCCCTTTACTTCGATCTGTGATCAGCGGTATCCAAAGGACACAGCAGTCACAGAGCGTGCCTGATGCACGCCCCAGGGGGGGACGGGAGGCATATTCTTGGAGGACAGCCATGGACACCCTCCCAGAACTAGATAGCCACACTGTAGCCGTCTTTCGGGTATGGCGCTGTATTGAAGTGGTTAAAGTGTATCTGTAACTAAAATTCAGTAGTTTTAGCTAGAGATCTCCTATCAATTTTCTCTCCACTGGGGAGACTTCCCTTTACATGCTGCCCCAGAGGCACAACAGGGATTGAAAGTAAATATTTTCAAAGGTGAGAATTCCTGTCTTAGACAGTTGTCATTAAAACAACTCTCAATTGTCATCCTTTAGTTTTCTCTGGCCATCAGGACACTTTAACAGGGAGGGTGAATTTCCCTTATGAAAGCACAGACATAAATAAAAAGATAACAGCTTTCAAATTTTATCAAAGAGAATTTCCCCATAAGAAATAATAGAAACTCAGATGATTCGTTCCACGACCATTTTCTCATAAGTCCTTTAGTTTATAGTCCATATAAAAAAGATTATAGCAATGTGATAGGTTGTGTAACCATAAACTGTCCATCCACAAATGGAAGCCTCCACAAGGGGATTAGAAGCAAAATCCAGCAGGAGCTACAGAGTATAAAAGAGAAGAGAGGCGCCTCTAAGTGTAGTAATATGGTTACATTTAATGAAGGTATAACATTTAGCAACTCACATGGTTGATGATTAAAAGAGGCACATCTAAGTATGCAGACATAAGGGTTAAAGCTGTCCACATAGACCATCCTCCACACCGCCGGCCCTTACCGCTGTCAGTCTGCAATCGTGACCAGGAAGACTACCCTGCAATAGAGCGATTTGAAAGCGAGGCTTGAAGCGCTCATGGAGCGCAGCGTGGAAGGGATGACGTCGATGGCGGTGTGGAGGATGGTCTCTGTGGACAGCTTTACCCCGGATGCCTGCATACCTAGATGTGCCTGTTTTAATCATCAACCATGTGGCTTGCTAAATGTTGTACCTTCATTAAATGTAAGCATATTACTACACTTAGAGGAACCTCTGTTCTGTTTTATGCTCAGTTGTGACATGACGCTACTTGTATATCAAGACATTGCTTGTATATCAAGTCAAAATTTATTTAAAAATATTGCTTGTCTTGCAAAATGCTCTCAACTCAAGTTACCCTCAAACCAAGGTTTTACTGTACACTTAAATACAATACATCAATGTAGCAACAATAAATTAGATCAAACAAAGAAAAGCATCTTCTAAAATTTCCTAGTATGTCATTTTCAGTTTTCTAGCAAAAGAATTGGATTACAACTGTGACTGAATCTATTAGTATCTTACTGACTACTTTCGCTTGGTCCTGGGAATAGCTCTTTGAAAACCCATTTATGGTCCATAAAACGTACAGGCACACTGTTGCCCTGAAATGACTATCTATGAATCAAGTAATATTCATAAGGACAGCTTATGGACAAGTTAAGTTAATAAGTAAATATAGAGATCCATTTCATATCATTAGTATATGGTAGAACAAGGTCTCTTTCCTTACCTTTCTAAGTTTTATAGAAAAGTGACTTTGTATCTTGCACATAGTGCGGGTACAAAAACCCATTTTCAAATACAACTTACATGGGCCATCTGCTGGTCCATAGTTGATGAAGAAAACTCCAATGGCCATAAGCACACATGTCCTCCATGTCAGCTTGCGTAGAAGCTGGGGCAGATGGACTCCCTTTTTCCTCATGGAACTAAAGGCCAAAGCCACTGATGTGCCAATGATGAAGACAAACCTAATGGAAAAATTCATTTATACACATTTATGAAATAAAGTTGTCATATTTTATCTTATCAGGGTGGGTAAATTACCTGTTCTATGCTGAAATAAAAAGATACAGTATCGCCTCCCTTTTGAAGGATCTACCAAGGTCATATTATACTTCTAATGAACAAATGCAAATATTTATTGAAATGCTGTTTATAAGCCTGTATTTTTTTCATATCCTGATTCTCCCCGCATAAAATACACTATTATCTGCTGTACATATAATAGAAAGTATTATTAGAAGCTTTCTTCAACATATGCATATGTAAAAACTATATATTTTTTGTTTCCATATTTCGATATTCTTGTTAAGATAAAAAATACAGTACTTGAAATAAAAACCCCAATATCAGGTTGATTTTCACAGTTGAACGTTTTTTGACATAATTATCAGCCATATTTTCAGAAATCCTTTCTAATTTATATGTTCCTGTTGTACTTGCTTCTGTCTGGGAATGCCTATGCTACCTAGTAATCAGACCCAGGGTGACTTCTACCATACCACAAATTACTCTATCTATATCTATATATATATATAGATCTATATAGATAGATATATATCTATATAGATCTATATATATATATCTATATATATATATATATAGATATAGATAGAGTAATATTACAAATATTACAATTATATATAGAGAGAGATATATAATCACCCACATAGGTTGGACTTGATGGACTTGTGTCTTTTTTCAACCTCACCTACTATGTAACTATGTAACTCGCTATGGTGCACACAGCTTTCTGTGTTTATTGTCAGCAATAAAAGATGCTTAGTAGAGAACTAGGCACAACTAAAAGACTTCAAGAAGCCTTCCAGATGTGTTCAGTGTTTAGAAGTCAATGAGCAGTGATACCTGCATACACCATAAAGGAATAGAAGCAGCCTCTTGTTGTCTGAGAAAGACACACTAATAATAACTTTTAGTATATTTTATTTAGACTTTTAACTATCGGTCAGAGACCCAAATTGAAGACCTAAATCCCCCATTGTAAAATCTGAACAGTGCTCCATAGAAGGTAAGGCAACCGTGAACCCAATCTCTAAAATCTCATACAACCTTTAGCATGCTAATGTAAATTCAAAAGTAATTTTCAAAATTTTAAAGGTGTATGTCAAGGCAAAAATTTAAAATAAAATAAAAAACATTCAATACATGTCTGCAACACATGCTTATTAGCCCAAGTTTCCTCCCTTCAAAGACCGTACAGGTACAGAAAAATACCTATTGATCTGCTAGAAAAGAATTCTGCTCTTACCTCCAGTTGTGGGCTGACAACACTGGGTCCACAAATATGCTGTGTGTTGTCAGCCCACAACTAGACCTAAGAGCAGAGTTATTTTCTCTCAGATCAACAGGTATTTTTCGGCCAGCGTTTTTAAGCTACTCCACCACTCCCTCTCTTAGATCTCTACAGCATAAAGTTTAATCATTATGTAGTTGGACTAGGATATCTAAACAGGATCTTTAAGGTAACACATGAACTGTGCAAAGGACAAGGCAGGTCTGGAATGGGCAATTAGTATTTTTTGGCACATGCATTTTGCAACAAATGTACTAAAATGCTTTCAATGGTAAACTTAACAGATCGAAATGAAGCATGTTCATTGTTAGGGTTTAAATACACTTTAAATCGTCAGCTTCCATTAAAATAATTCCTGGTCACCCTGCTCCTAATGTCTTTTTTTCAGGCACTTCCTGTTATGAAGTAAGTTCCAAGTTCTGTCACTGTCACCCTGTCGTGCTCTTGAATTATCACCCGGTTCGGGGGGGGGGGGGGGGCTGTAGGCTACAAGTGGCCATTTCAACACACTACATAGGCGCGGTCTGCTGTTTTTACCATTAAAAAACCCACCCTGAGAAATGCCCTACAGCCATGCCTGGCCACGGGAGATCAGTAACTATGAAATTCAACAAAAGATGCTAGAAAGGTAAAAATAAGTATTAAACAAAAAAAAAAGTTTTTTTTTTTTTATGATACACAACTTAAATACAAAACTTTCAAAGGTCTGTATGACCATTTTAGCACTCCAGGTCTAGCATCTTCTTGCAACGAAAATTAATAAGAGGAATTGATGAGCCCCTCTAACCTTAATACAATGTTTAAGTTCCCATATTCCCTGTAGTTTTTTCCCCTGCTAATGCCACATTACACCACCTTATGGATTACGGTACATCACAAAGACAGAGAGAAGCAGAAAAGAAATGCCTGCATCATGTAGGACAGATCCATATCATATACATATCTGTACTAAGTACATGGCATGCTAGATGATGTTAAATGCCTCTAAATTACATAGATGTAAGCAACTTTCTAAACTGGCAGCCCTGTCCCTATAATGTGTGTCTGGATGTTAATGGATTGTAAAGTGGATAATAATTTTCCTACCGACCCGTTCAATCAACGGCAATCACATTATTGACTTAATGCTGTTTATTGTATAACCGCAATCACATAGAAAGGGCTCATCTCTTGTGTCATATTTGCTAGTGGTCATTAAGGGAAAAGATGAAAGCTATGCATTTTTGGCATTCCTCTGATCTAGGCCTCTACCCCCCTCCACCATCCAATGGGCTGGCAGGCTTCCCATCTCCATTTGAGAGCAGAGTCCTGGACTCTCGAGGGGTTTGGCAATGTCCATTGACTGAGAAAGGGCTCATTTGCAGTGCACAACCACAGACTGACTTCTGCTCTGGAAGCTGATTTCCCTCAGTGGCCATACATATCTACAAGTAATAGAAGTTACAACATCTATGAAGCAATTATGGAACCCACTTTGTACAGGTAGGAATTCATTCGACTAGGTCTAAGTAGAAAAGCTAGACTAGAAAGATATGAGATAATAAAACTGGTATTTCATTTCCAGAAAAGACCTCAACTATAACTGGGTCAATTATAACACGCCGCACATACCAGTCATCCTCTTCTATAACTTAAAGTGGATGTAAACCCTCACATATACCCAGTGAAGTGAGCAGCCTCAGATGATACACAGAGATTAAACAAATCTCCCTACATAAGTTTTACATTTATATCTGCTGTCTTCAGCTTGCTATATTCTTTAGAATTCTTACATCGTGTAGAATTTTTACTTCCTTATTCTGCAGTAAGTGCGGAGTCTTGGCTTACACTGCGAGACAACTGATTGGAGGAAAGGCACCCCCCTCCGCATAGGTAGAAGAACGAAGATACTTTCAGAGCTGTGCTGCGACAAGACAAGCTCTCTGCTAATCTATTTATAGCAACCTCCCTGACACAAATCTCAGGCTGCTTTTATCTCCAGTGTCAGAGAACTTGTCAGAAGTTATTATACTGATAACAGAGGAACAAAACAGCAGAAAGATACAGGATCTAGGGCTTTGGAGAGAGATAAGAAAACACTACAGATATATGTGCCCAGGTCAAATTTCATGAATCGGGTTTTCATCCACTTTAAGTTAGGATGCCTTACATACTGTATAATGGTATTTTATCAGTGTCTGGGAAAATGTTTTGGTTTTTTTTCCTGAAATCAAGGCAGAAATAGAGGTACCAGACTCATTTGGCTTGGAGCCCTAGGCTTCATTTCTCTGCTATCTGCATGAGTCACTTATGACAAGTTTTCCCTACACCAAGAGAAAAAACAGATGATAGGAGAGGAGAGCTCCAGCACACAGCCTGTGATTCATATCTTCAGTTCTGCATGTTCCCAGTGTACTGTAAGGAAAGGGTGTGTCTCTTCCTCCCAATCAGGGCTCAGAGCTGATCTCATTGAAATCGCCACTGTGAGACTTTTGATCCCTACCCCCTGCTTTTCAGAGCTGAAAGGTCCTGTGCAAATTCAGGATTTTAAATGGCTATAGAGGACAGATAGCTACGGATAAACAGGTACAACATATGAAGGAGGATTTGTTTCATCTTTATGTATCGCCTGATGCTAGTCATTTCATTGGGTAAATGTAAGGGTTTACAACCACTTTTACTGCAGTAGACAAAAGACTGGTCACCAAGCTGATTGTGCTGTCTTCCAGGACTGGTTGTATGAAAATACAAAACATTTGCTGGTAAAAAATACACTATATTACCAAAAGTATTGGGACACCTGCCTTTACATTCACATGAAGCTTAACTACTTCAATACCAGACACTTACACCCCCTTCCTGCCCAAGCCAAGTTTCAACTTTCAGTGCTGTCGTTGTTTTTTTTTTTGTTGTAAATTCTTTATTTAACAAGGTAGAACATGCGGAAATACAGAAAACCCAACAGGGTACAATACAGTGGCAATACATGCTGTACATCTCTATATCTATTTTTACACAATCATGAGAGCACTTTACATGAAGTCTCCTAACGGGATAGAGGCAGGATGACCCCTTTAATTTTTTCCAGCATGTGCCGTATTTTAAGGGGGAGGGATTGGAGCTGGTTCTCACCGACCCCTTAATGTCGATATCCGATGTTCTAACATTGGATAGGACCAGAAACAAAAGGTGTTGAAAAGATAGTGTAGCAATTACTCTCGGTGGAGCTGCTGGTTTAAGCGGGCTGTTACCTTCACTCTCGACACCTCTGTTTCACCGGCACCAGGTCTAGGGTTCCGTTGAGCTTACCTCTGGACGATATAAGCACCAAACACTTGAGTAGGTTTTCCAATGCTTTAATAAAACGAACAAGGAAAGTAGCAGGAAAGAGGTAGTAGGAAAGCTGCAAGGAAGCTCAAATACCTTTCTGTTGTATTTCTTCAGAACATTCTTTGTAATTGAACACTTGTAATTGAATAGTCCCCCTTTCGTAGGATTCAATCTTTGCCCGCCTGGACAGACATCTCTCACTTGCCTAGCAGCCAGCACGTAGCACGAACAAAAGTCTCTGCCACAGACTTATCTGGAATAAAACCCGTATGATCCTCTGCCATGGGATGTATTGGTTTGTGTAGAATGTCAGATACAGTACTTGAACCTTTAAGCCAACCCGGCAGTACTATACTGTAAGATTACTTCAGAATGCATCCTCCAACCGAGTCACCAGGCCCCTCTCCAGACCAGCACTCTGCATGATCCTTCCATGACGGGTCCTCCCCTGGGATCTTCTCGGTTGTCCAGCTTCTTCACTCAGGATAGACAGCTCAGGACCATTCCTCCGCTGCTGTGGTAGGCCCCAGACAGGCTTCTGGGCCCACCCACACGCCACAGCGACGCGGGCCTCCGGAACGGAGAACCACGAGGTGGTATTCCTAGTGCATACCTGTTGGCCAGGAGGGCCAGCAGGTGGCTGAAAACGAACCCTAAAACATGGCGTCTGCCCATAAATACCCTCTCCCAGAATGCAACTCGGAGGACCACCTCCACCGAGTTATCTCCGGGACAGAGGAGCACTCATTCGCTTCAACACGTTGCTTTTCCAACACCTGCCGATGGTGACAACGACACCCACCGGCACAATGTGGAACTGCATGCAACGTCAGCCAAGCTGGAACAGAGGCAAATCTAACTTCCTATAATAAGCGACCCACTAAATTTACCTATCAGCGGTAGATAAAAAATCTACCAGCGCTACAATAGAGAGGCGGAAGAGAGAGTCGGGGGGAAGAGGAGGGTTGGAAAAGAAATGGGGGAATAGGGGGGTGGAAAAAACAAAAAAAGAAGAAGGAGGGGGTGGGGGGGAAAGGGGATAATACCCCTGTCCAGTCACATCCAGTCCAACTGTGGAGTTTTTGCAGTTATTCCCCTTCAAGGAGTTTGGTTTACTAGCTGTCCGTATTCCTCGGAGTAGATAAACTCGTGCCAGAAATACAATTTTTTGGAGAATTTCTCATTTAGGCCTTTTTCCGAGGCCACCAAATCCTCCATTGCGTGTATGCCTGCTACTCTTTTTAACCATGCAGCCACTGTCGGAGGCTGGGTCTGTTTCCAATACAGTGGGATGCAGCCTTTTGCTGCTGTGAGCAAGAATGGCAATATAGATGTCCTGTAGCTCTTGGTTGGGATCTTGTGATGATGCAGAAGGAAGAACTCAGGGGAGTTCGGCAACACACGATCCGTGAACTTTTGGATGAATCGGTGCACCTCTGTCCAAAAGGGCCATATCAACCTGCATGACCAGAAAACATGGAGGAGTGTTCCAACCCCCTCCCCACATCTCCAACACTGGTCTGCGCTCTGTGGGAATATCTTGTGAATCTTTACTGGCGTGTAATACCAACAGGACATCACTTTGTATCTCACTTCTTGGCATCTTGCACATATGGAAGGCTTGTGAGAAAAAAGAATGATCAGCTCGACCTGCTTATCTGTGAATTTTAGTCCCAGATTGCGCTCCCACCTGTCAATGTAAGGAGGTCTAACGTCCGGCTGTGGAGACACCAGTAGCTGGTATGTTAGAGAGATCACGTGCCTCAGTGGTGACCTGTCCAGGTAGAGCAATTCAAAGGGGGTTAGTTGCCTCCCAAATGCGTCCAGTGAGGGTAATGAACTTATGTAGTGGGACAGCTGGATCTTCTGCCAGAAGGAGAGTCCCCGCAGTGTCGGGTCGTCTATGATTTGTTGTCTATTTTTCCATTGTCCGTCAATGAGAAAATGTCTAGCCTGTGATCTCTCAGTTAATTTCAGATCTTGGAATCTAGGATCCCTAAGTCCCAGAGTGAAAGCTGGGTTGCCCACTACTGGGATGAGTGGAGAAGGGAGTGGCGCGAGAGACAGGTCTCTGAAAACTTTCCAAGCAGTCCAGATTGTCACCCCCTCCGTGAGGTGGGATAATACCTGTTTCGGCAAAGGGTGCTAGCACCAGGGCAGTTGGTCCAAACGGACCCCCGCCAAGGAGTTTTCTGTATGTACCCATTGTTTCAAGGTTTCGTGTCTGCTCCAGTCTAATATACGGGTTAGATGGCGTGCTGTCGCTGTTTAACCACCTCGCGCCCGCTAGCTGTCAAATGACGGCCAAGCGGCGCAGCTCTCATTCTGGGTGGGCGTCATATGACATCCCCCCAGAACGATGCTTCTCGCCCGCCCCTGGGGGCACGCATCGTGGCGATCGGTGGTGTGGTGTGTCAGTCAGACACACCGCTACACCGATCTCAGTAAAGAGCCTCTGATGGAGGCTCTTTACCACAAGATCAGCCGTGTCCAATCACGGCTGATCACGATGTAAACAGGAAGAGCCGTTGATCGACTTTTCCTCACTCGCGTCTGACAGGGGGGGTCTGTGCTGATTGTTTATCAGTGCAGCCCGCCCAGGACCACCAGGATGCCGCCAGTACCACCAGGGATTGGCACCACCCTGGACCACCAGGGAAATGCCAATCAGTGCCCAGGCAGCTGCCTATCAGTGCCCAGGCAGCTGCCAATCAGTGCCCATCCCAAATGCCTGCCAATGCCAGTGCCATCAGTGATGCCTATCAATGTCATCTATCAGTGCCGCCTGTCAGTGCCCAGCAGTGCCGCCTATCATTGCCCATCAGTGCTGCATATCAGTGCCATCCATCAGTGCCGCCTACCAGTGCCTATCAGTACAGCCTATCAGTGCCCATCAGTGCCACCTCATTGGTGCCACCTCATCTGTGCCACCTTATCAGTGCCCGTCAGTGCCGCCTTATCAGTGCCTGTCAGTTAAGGAGAAAACTTACTTATTTACAAAATTTTATAACAGAAACAAAAGAAAAACTTTTTTTTTTTCAAAATTTTAGGTCTTTTTTTATTTGTTTAGCAAAAAATAAAACACCCCAGAGGTGATCAAATACCACCAAAAGAAAGCTCTATTTGTGGGAACAAAATGATAAAAATTTAATTTGGGTACAGTGTAGCATGATCGCGCAATTGTCATTTAAACAGCAACAGCTGAAAATTGGCTTGGGCAGGAAGGGGGTGTAAGTGCACTGTATTGAGGTGGTAAATGACAATTGCGTGGTCATGCTACACTGTACCCAAACAGAATTTTTATCATTTTGTTCCCACAAATAGAGCTTTCTTTTGGTGGTATTTGATCACCACTGCATTTTTTATTTTTTGCTACACAAAAAAAAAGACCTAAAATTTTTTTAAAAAGTAAGTTTTCTACTTCACTGATGGGCACTGATAAGGCGGCACCGATGATGTGGCACCAATGAGGTGGCACTGATGGGTACTGACGGGCACTGACGATGGGTACTGATAGGTGGCACTGATGGACACTGGTAGGCGGCACTGATGGGTGGCACTGATATACAGCACTGATGGGCATTGATAGGCAGCATTGATGGGCACTGATAGGCAACACTGATGGGCACTGAAAGGCTGCATTGTTGGGTACTTATGGGTGGCACTGATAGGCAGCACTGCTGGGCATTGATAGGCGGCACTGCTGGGCAATAATACGTGGCATTGATGGGCACTGATATGCAGCACTCATAGATGGCATTGATAGGTATCACTGATGGCACTGGCACTGGCAGGCATTGGGGATGGGCACTGATTGGCAGCTGCCTGGGCACTGATTGGCATTTCCCTGGTGGTCTAGGGTGGCATACCTGGTGGTCCAGTGTGGTGGCAATCCCTGGTGGTCCTGGTGTCAGCCTGGTGGTCCTGGGTGGGCATCCGAGGGGGGCTGCGCTGATAAACAATCAGCACAGACCTTCCTGTCAGGAGAGCAGCCGATCGGCTCTCCTCTACCCGCGTCTGTCAGACGCAAGTGAGGAAAAGCCGATCAACGGCTCTTCCTGTTTACATCGTGATCAGCCGTGATTGGACACGGCTGATAACATGGTAAAGAGCCTCCATCAGACTGACACACCACACCACCGATCGCCGTGATGCGCGCCCCCGTAGGCGCACAAGAGCGGTCGTTCTGGATGGCCGTCATATGACGTCCACCCAGAACGAGAGCCGCGCCGTCCAGCCATCATTTGGCGGGGGGGGGGAGAGGTTATTGGCATCCCAATCTTAGTCCATAGGATTCAATATTGAGTTGGACCACCCTTTGCAGCTATAAGAGCTTCAACTCTTCTGGGAAGGCTGTCCACAAGGTTTTTTAATGTGTGTGTAGGAATGTTTGATAATTCTTCCAGAAGCGCATTTGTGAGGTTCGGCACGGATGTTGGACAAGAAGGCCTGGCTCGCAGTCTACGCTCTAATTCATCCCAAAGGTGTTCTATTGGGTTGAGGTCAGGACTCTATGCAGGCCAGTCAAGTTCCTCCACCCCAAACTCGCTCATCCATGTCTTTATGGACCTTGCTTTGTGCATTGGTCCAAAACATTTGTGGAGGGGGGATTATGATGTGGGGTTGTTTTTCAGGGGTTGGGCTTGGCCCCTTTGTTCCAGTGAAGGGAACTCTTAAGGCATCAGAATACCAAGACATTTTACACATTTCATGCTCCCATTTTTGTGGAAACAGTTTGGGGATGGCCCCTTCCTGTTCCAACATGACTGTACATCACTGCACAAAGCAAGGTCCATGAGGACACGGATGAGCGAGTTTGGAGTGGAGGAACTTGACTAGCCTGCACAGAGTCCTGACCTCAACCCGATAGAACACCTTTGGGATGAATTAGAGCAGAGACTGCGAGCCAGGCCTTCTCGTCCACATCAGTGCCTGACCTCACAAATGCGCTTCTGGAAGAATGGTCAAACATTCCCATAGACACACTCCTAAACCTTGTGGACAGCCTTCCCAGAAGACTTGAAACTGTTATAGTTGCAAAGGGCGTGCCAACTCAGTATTGAACCCTACGGATGGAAATTGGGTTCCTATTAAAATTCATGTGGGTGTAAAGGCAGGTGTCCCAATATTTTTTGGTAACAGAGTGTATGTGTTTCAATAGCGTATTTAGTTGTTAATTGTTTTAATTAAGCTTTAATAAGCCAGCAAACTATAACTACTCCCTTATCTGAAGATGGAACACGTCCCCTAGAAAAAAAATGAAAATTATGATGACAGAAAGTAATAATATCCTTTTCCACACAGTCAGTGCATAATTATGGTTATGTGATATGTTCTTAGGGAATAACCATTTTTTATAGACAACAGCATAGAATCAGTCTTTCTTTACAGTAAAACATCCACTAAACATAGGCTTAGAAATATTTTATTACATAAACAAGCTGCTTACCATGGCATCACCAAATCTGCTATTGTCAGACCTGAAACAAACAAATGTCAGACTGGCTTTCAGAAAATATTATACAACATAAGAAGTGCAAAAGATAGAAACAGTAAGTTATATAGATGCCAACAGGGATTTTTTCCGCAAAGAATAGGTGCAGGAACTCATTTATTCAGTATCATTTTGTGACGTTAAGTAATTTGTATCAAATTTGTTAATGATAAGCTGTAAGATATATCCCCAGAAGCCAGCAACAATACACCCCCTTTCAACAATAGTTCCCCCCAGCATCAATAGACCCCCTGCAACAAAATACCCCCAGCAACAATAGATGCATCCCCGCAACAATATATCCCTACCAGCATCAATAGACTCTCCAGCAACCAATAACAACAGACCCTTTGCTTAGCAGTAGATCCCTCCAAGCAACAATTGACCCCCCAGGACCAATAGATTCTCCAGCAGCCAATAACAATAGACCCTTTGCTTAGCAGTAGATCCCTCCAAGCAACAATTGACCCCCCAGGACCAATAGATTCTCCAGCAGCCAGCATCAATAGACCCTCCAGCACACCTTGCCATTACATACATTCAGTGCTGGAGGTGCCAGGACTGCGTTCCCCCCGAGTTCCTGCTGAAAAAAAGCCCTGGATACCAGTATATGAAAAACTTACTAATGCCGCATATAATAAACTCCGAAGGTTTCTCCGACGGAACTCCAACGGATTTCCGCTCAAGCGGTCTTGCCTACACACGGTCACACCAAAGTCCGACCGTCCAGAACGCAGTGACGTACAACACGTACGACAGGACTAGAAAGGAAGTGCAATAGCCAGTAGCCAATAGCTTCCGTCTCATACTTGCTTCAGAGCATGCATCGTTTTTGGTCTGTCGAAACAGCATACAGACGAGCAGTTTTACCAATAGGAATTGGTTCCGTCGGAAATATTTAGAACATGTTCTATTTCTAGGTCCATCAGAATTTTTGAAAAAAAAAGTCAGATGAGGCATACACACGATCGGAATAGATGATGAAAAGCTCCCGTCGGACTTTTTCTGTTGGACATTCCGCTTGTGTGTACACGGCTTAATAGTTTCAGATAATTTGTTGGTGAAATAAGAATGTTATCAATGATTCACCACTGATTGCTACAGAGACTTGGCTTGCTTAAATTCAAATTCATTATATAAGTTCACATTTTATTACATTTTATATCAAAATCCTTATATGGACACAAAAGCATTTTTTATTTTATTTTTGTAAGCCAGCATCTTAAGCCCAGAAAGTAAATACTTACTCTTGACGATGCCTAAACAAAAATGGCACCATTGTTATGGAGAAAAAGGCAGATAAAGGTATTCATGAGAGGAATACTGTAAACTTTGTGAGAGGTTATCAATACTTGTGAGAGCTACATTTTAACATTGCTTAGCCTTTGTGTACATAACATGAAAAAAGACACCCCCTGGAAATCATAAAGACTGGTGCAGATAGATTTTTCAAAAGCGTCTCATGTGTGTTCTAAAAGTGGCACAGTGTGCACCAAATTCATATATCTGTCTAGTACGTGTACTTATATTTGGCTCATGCTGCACCACTTTGCAAACCAAATGCAAACCATTTGGTGGAGGGGGGATTATGGTGTGGGGTTTTTTTTTCAGGGGTTGGGCTTGGCCCCTTAGTTCCAGTATAGGGAACTCTTAAGGCATCAGCATAGCAAGACATTTTGGACAATTTCATGCTCCCAACTTTGTGGGAACAGTTTCCTGTTCCAACATGAGTGCGCACCAGTGCACAAACAAGGTCCATAAAGACATGGAAGTTTGGGTTGGAAGAACTTAACTGCCCTGCGCAGAGTCCTGACCTCAACTTGATAGAACCTTTGGGATGAATTAGAGTGGAGACTGCGAGCCAGGCCTTCTTGTCCAACATCAGCACCTGACCTCACAAATGCGCTTCTGGAAGAATGGTCAAACATTCCTATAGACACACTCCTAAACCTTGTGGACAGCCTTCCCAGAAGAGTTGAAGCTGTTATAACTGCAAAGTGTGGGCCAACTCAATTTTGAACCCTACGGACTAAGACTGGGATGCCATTAAAGTTCATCTGCGTGTAAAGCCAGGTGTCACAATACTTTTGACAATATAGTGTATTAACAAATGGGATTAATGCCTGAAAAGTGATGCAGCAGTTTTATTGAAATCCCCCACTATCTCTGAGTGTTGGCTAGAGTCTGACAATAGAGGGCTTGGTGTGACAACACTCCCTCATTCATGTGACAGTGCTCAGGACTAGAAATTGGCTGCTGGACCTATGCACTGTCACGTAGAAGGTGACATGCTCCCTCAAACCTGGAACCACTGGCTATTTTTGCCAGTTGATGCAGGAGAAGGTGTGGTAGTGGAGCACTGTCAGGGTGTGGCTTCTACCACAATTATTTTTCTTGCAGTCATCCAGCAACAATAATAACTGTACTACCTGACATTCAGATACCGATTAAGGACAGGACCTACAAATATGTATGAGAATTAGGTTCTTGAAAAATTTTCAACAGTCTCTACTTTCAAAAAAAGTTTATCATATTAATTAAAAATGATGATCTACTGAAAGCAGCTGGTTCTTTTTCTAAATAGCAATATTTCAAAGGAGCCGTTACAAAGTGATTCATTGAGGAGAGCAATAGAATATATACTGTTATCCAGCCTCGGGGACTATAATTAAGAAAACCATCAAGAGCTATTTTATTCATGAAATGATGTGCAGAAATAAAAACTGAGAATGATATACTGTATACTTTTCTAAAAACTTTGCTCACTGACTTCACCAGCTTGTTAGAGGAATGCAATAGTTAAACAAATAAATTTTAGATCAAGAAAATAATGGCCCTCAGTGCAGCAAGAAAATACATTTAGCAATCTCAAGCTTATTTCAAGATCAATATGGTCCTGCTGATTTGTCGAAGTGGCTTTTATGAAGTTAAGACACAGAGTTCATTGTTAAATACCCCTACCTACTAAGTTGATGGTGGTCCATATTAATTCCTTTTCTTTTATGAATCAATAAGGAGATTACTGATTTGCTTAAAAGGTTCTTAGTTGTGGGGGCTGTGGTGCTTTTTTTATGGGACATCTTGCTTACCGTTCCAAGGAGCGTGCTGGAAGAACCAATATCCGCCTCCTCCATAGTTGCAAAACACCATTACAGTCAGAGAGAAGCTGGACAGGAATGAAACAATATTAAAGCAACTATTTGGACAAAACATTGAATCTGTATAAATCTATTATTTATTAGTTCAATATAAGAAGCCTCAACACCTGAGTTACGTATGATGGAATTAGGGGATGGCCAGAAAAACATTCCTCCTTATGTAACCATGGAGGAGTTGGGGAAGGAGATGATTGCTGCTGACAGACACTGCTGATGACAAGGAAATAGTTGTAGGACAGGTTTTCTAAGATGTCTAGTTAATGTTCCTCCTTCGTATTGTGGCCAGCCAAGACAGAGGGTGGGTGCTTCCCATAGACATGAGATCATACATTCTTATATAAAAGTTCAGCTCTCCTGTTTTCTGACACCTGTGCCAAAGCTTGAGCTATGCTTGCAGTGTGAGTTGTAGATCCCTTACTCTTCCTTGAATCAGCTGGCTCTGAAGAAGTGAAATCATATTTGTACAATGCATAATAGGAGACCTGTCATCCAGAAAGGAAATATAACTGCCAAAGTCCACGAGCGCTAGAATATAGACCATGTTATAGGAACTCCCCCGTTAGTCAATCTTCACTGGAACAGGGGGCAATATTTTCCTTCTTCAATTGTTCTGATGACAACCGTTCCCTTTCCAAGCAGTGCCCACCAGTGAGTGCTGAAGGGGCAGAGCTTGACTGACAGTCACTGGTCTCCACTCAAAGAAAACAAAGAACTGAATAATTAGCAGTCATGTGATCACTCAGTTCTGGGTCTTAGAGCCAACATGGGACAGCTGCAGGGTCCCACCGATGCTGCAGCATGGAGGTGAGTATGTAGGTTTTTTTCTTTTTAATTTCCATACTTCTTCAAACTTCAGAATTAATTAAAAATCCAGGATTCACCAACTGTCCAGATTGCTCTCACACAAGAAATTTAAGCCCCAAAGAAGGGAATTTGTGTATGAACCCTAAAACACATTGGATGCAAACTCTTGATAGCCCAATTCCTAATGCTTGGTGCTCTCAATCCTTACATCCATAAAAGCTAATTCTGGGGCTGAGGCACTGCTGAGCGGTAGAGAGCTGCTGCTTCCACGAAAGCTTGGAGTCCTTTGTGTGAAAGCCTTGGTGTTCCTGCTAGTCCCTCTGCTTTCCTATTAAAAACTGCCTACACTAGGCATGAGAACACACCACTGTCAGTTTGCTAGCTATGCTGGGATCTCAGCCTGTTCTACTCCAATGATCAGACTTGTCCTGACACTCCCTCCCCCCTGCAAAGCCTTTCACTGTGAAGATCGGTGTGCTGTTGCTTCTCCACCCTCCAGCTCATTTGCAGCTGAGAACAGAAGATATATGATCACTTATAAAAAAGGAAAAAAAGGTAGATATATATATATTTTTTTTATATCTATACACAAATGCTTTCATTTCTATTTTAAACTTAATGGGCTGTTTTACAAGGTGATCGTTTACAATGACTTTAAAGTGATTGTAAAGTCTAGTTTTTTTTCTATTAAAATAACATATTATACTTACCTGCTCTGTGTAGTGGTTTTGCACAGAGCAGCCCATATCCTTCTCTTCTTGGGTCCCTGGCTGGAGCTCCTGGCCCCTTCTCCTGATGAGTGCTCCCACAGCAAGCAGCTTGCTATGGGGGCACCTGAGCCAAGCTGTAGCTCTGTGTATCCATTCAGACACAGAGCTGCAGTTCGGCCCCGTCCCCTCTCTCTCCTGATTGGGTAATTGAGTTTGATTGACAGCAGAGGAGCCAATGATGCCCCTGCTCTGTCTCAGCCAATCGGGAGGGGGAGTGCCGGAACGGTCGAGGCACTCGTGGACATCTCTGGATTGAGATGGGGCTCAGGTAAGTATTGGAGGGGCTGAGGGGAGCTGCTGCACACAGAAAGCTTTTTATCTTAATGCATAGAATGAATTAAGATAAAAAACATTCTGCCTTTACAACCACTTTAAATATTATCAAACTTTAGAGGATTCCTGAAAAGCCTACACAGCTGATACTGGAGGAATGCAGAATGAGAAAAATTTAGAAATTGAACAACAAGAATTTAATGGAATGAAGATGTGTCAATTAACCTCTTCTCACCTACACTATAACCAAAAGACAGCTACAATGTGGGTTTCCAGTTCTGGGAGAGCAGCCACGTCCTCCCAGAATCCCACCTCACCCGCGCCCCTTGAGGCGTGCATCCAGCGCACTCTGTGACCACTGTGCCCTTCGGACACAGCTGATCACAGATAGTGGTAAAGGGCCAATCACAGCAGCCCTTTACCATGTGATCAGCTGTGTCTAATCACAGCTGATCATATGTAAACAGACTTGCCTGCTATTGGCACTCCTTTCCTCACACGCTGGGTCTGTGTGAGGAAAGGACAGGCGATACCCAGCAAGGCTGTCAGTACATTGTTTACACTAATAATCTGGGCACTGATCACCAGTGCCCTGATTATCAATTCAGCCCCAACAGTGGCAATCAGTGCTCATCAGTGCAGCCTATCAGTGCCCATTAGTGCAGCTTATCAGTGCCCATCAGTGCTGCCTATCAGTGCTCATCAGTGCCAACTATCAGTGCCCCTTAGCGCCACCTACCAGTACACATCGGTGCTGCCTCATTAGTGCCTCTTCATCAGTGCAGCCTCATCAGTGCCCATCATGGCCCAATAGTGCAGCTTATTGCCCCGTACACACGGTCAGATTTTCAGACGGAAAATGTGTGATAGGACCTTGTTGTCGGAAATTCCGACCGTGTGTAGGCTCCATCACACATTTTCCATCGGATTTTCTGACACACAAAGTTTGAGAGCTTGCTATAAAATTTTCCGACAACAAAATCCGTTGTCGGAATTTCCGATCGTGTGTACACAAATCCGACGCACAAAGTGTCACGCATGCTCAGAATAAATAAAGAGATGAAAGCTATTGGCTATTGCCCCATTTATAGTCCCGACGTACGTGGTGTACGTCACCGCGTTCAGAATGATCAGATTTTTCGACAACTTTGTGTGACCGTGTGTGTGCAAGACAAGTTTGAGCCAACATCTGTCGGAAAAAATCCTAGCATTTTGTTGTCGGAATGTCCAATCAATGTCCGACCGTGTGTAAGGGGCATATCAGTGCCCATCAGTGCTGCCTCATCAGTGCCACCTCATCAGCGCAGCCTCTTCCATGTCCATCAGTGCAGCCTCATTAGTGCATATCAGGGTAGCCTCATCAGTGCCCATCAGTGCAGCCTCACCAGCACACATCAGTGAAGAAGGAAAATTACATATTTGCAAAAACAGAAACTAAGAAAAACTTTTTTTTAAAACATTTTTGGTCTTTCTTTAGCAAAAAATATAAGCCTCATTGGTGATTAAATACTACCAAAAGAAAGCTCTATCTGTCTCAAAAAAAATTCATATGTGTACAGTGTTGCATGACCGTGCAATTGTCATTCAAAGTGCAACAGCACTGAAAGCTGAAAATTTGCCTGGGCAGGAAGGGGATGAAAGTGCCCTGTACTGAAGTGGTTAATAAATGACAAATGGAAAACATGTCTATTTATTTCTATTTGCATTAAATACTATGTTTATACGTCACAATTTCATTCTGTATGCATATCTATGTGCAATATACCCTGCTTTTACTCATCATGATTTAATTCTGTACTCACTGAAATGTATAATTTAATAAATTTTATTTTAATGTTTTTAGAGAATAAAGTTTCTTATTGGAAGACTGAATATAGTTAAATTCTTACTATGTTATTTAGATAGTGTTAGAACATAGGAAATGTGTTGAACTGTCATTTCTCTAAAACAGAAATCTTAGACTGCAGTTCATTCTCCTTCTCGCTCACCCACCTTGGAGGCATTACCGCTAGTAAAAGCAGACACATCTTTAGCTAGATAAATGTATATAGCCTGCCAATTGCACACATTATTGTTACCACTTTTCCTACTAAAAACAAACATGCATAAATATTGATCACAATCCCCCAATTTGAGAGACCCTGGGGTCACCCATTGAAATTGACACAGGCTTTTATCGAGCTGGAATTCGTAAATAACACTTGCTTATTTGTATCAGGATCGTACATGTTTAAATGGCATTTTTTCTGTATTTTGTATTGGGAGGTATAGCACAGGAGGGTTCATAATATTTGAAACCCATTGTGAAAAAAAAAAAAATAAATCCTTCTTTACCTGTGAAAGGTGGCATTAAATATTTACCTTTTCTGCTGCTCCATTCACAGGTTCTCATCCCTTACATCTGCCTATAAACCAACACTTCCAGGAGTGTTGATCTCTTGGGTCCCCCACAACTTCCAGTGATTCCTCCCTTTGATCTCATGTCACTACTGTTTCCTACAGAGACATGAGGTCAGAAGGAGAAACCAGTGAGAGCTGTGGGGGCCCCAGAGATCAACACTCTCAGAAGTATCAGTTTTCCCAATAGATTTTGGTGGGTTCAGCTGTGTTCAGTGTTGAAGACACTTGGTAACATCAGAATTTACTGCCTTCTTTAATAGGTATGGGAGGTCACTTTAAATGAACCTCTCTCCCTATGGTATTTAGTTTACCAGAAGTAAATTGACATACGCAAAGGAAACCACTGTGCCTGAACTTTTGTTTGTTTAAAGATTTACCTCTTGCTTGCCCTGGGATCCCCAATACCTGAGCGTGGGCGTCCGCAGAACTTTTTTCAGGGCGGGGGGGGGGGGGCATCATTTTAAGGTCACTCATGCAATATAAAAAAGATGTACATTCTCTAGGCTATATTTATATGGGCATGGTATGCCAGGCCTGAGTAATTTCCAATATAAAGTGACGCTGAATTCCAGTGGTTGAAAGATATGTGTTATATATGAGATAATTCAGCTTCACTTTGGATTGGAAGTTACTCAGGCCAAGCGTCCCCCCAGTCCATGCCCATATACATGTAGCCTAGAGAATGTACTTCTTTTTATATTGCAATGTATTGCAATACATCTGTTGTGGCCATATTTTGATCTTGATGGAAACAGCCTATACAAAGTGAAGAAGATGAATTAACTCTTAAAATACACAGACATTACATCAGAACAAACCAAACTATAACTGGCATTGAAGTAGGAGGTATTACACACAAATTATGTATATTTGCAGACGATATATTACTTTTTCTATCATCACCACAGGTCTCTGGTCCTAACTTAATACCAGCTCTTGATGGATTTGCAGCCCTATCCGGCCTTATGATTAATCCTAAGAAATGCCTAGTGCTTAATATTTCACTCACAAACATGGAGTTGATCCCGGCTAGGGCTGCACTCCCATTCACATGGGCAGAAAAATCAATCCCATATCTTGGAATTCATTTAACAGCATCTCATTCTGACTTATTCTCAACCAATTATCCTCCTGTATTAAGACAGATCACAAACCTAATAAAACAATGGTCGCAACTTCCTTTATCCTGGATAGGGAAGATTAATGCAATCAAAATGACTATTCTACCCAAATTGCTTTATCTATTCAAAGTCCTCCCTATTCCAATTCCTTCCTATTTTTTGAGAATAGTACAAAAAAGAGCAACTTCGTTTATATGGGGCTCTTCTAAACCACGTATACCTATACACACACTACATCTTCCCAAAAATAAAGGAGGCCTGGGATACCCTAATTTTACTAACTACTACAGAGCAGCACATTTGGCCAGTCTGTCCAAATACCATGCAAAACAGGAAATCCCATTATGGGTATTTATAGAGGCTTCAAAAAATGACCCTCTATTAATATCAAACTTATTATGGCTTGATCCTAAAGACTGCTTTAAAATTCATAATCCCATAACTAAACACTTCTTATCTCTCTGGGATAAACTAAAAACCAAATATCAGTTACAATCTCCACACAATCCTCTCCTTTCTTTTATCAGAAATCCGGCCTTTTATCCGGCATGGATCTACCCAAATTCTTTTAAAGCTTGGACAACATCAGGCATTCAGACACTAAATGACTTCATAGCATCTAAATCATTCCTTTCATTCCCATCGCTTAGAGAAAAATATGATCTACCAAACTCTGAGATATTTAGATATCTCCAAATCAAAAATTTCTATACACCATTCCTAAAGGGGGATACACCATTATCCCAATTATCCATTTTTGAATCAATCTGTACAAAAAATCCATTTGCTAAAGGTACAATTTCATCACATTTAGAATCAATTATATGGAGTAGCAAATCTTAATAGACCCTCTTACGTTCAGAGGTGGGAGGAGGACCTGGGACGAACTTTAGAAGACACGGACTGGTCTAACATATGGCTCACATCTAAGTCATCTTCACCCAACATCTTAGCACTGGAGACAAATTATAAAGTCCTAACTCGCTGGTACCTTGTACCCGCTAGAGTGGCAAAATATTCACCTAATACCTCAGCTCTTTGTTTTCGAGGATGCCCAGAAATAGGCACACATTTACACATATGGTGGACGTGCCCAGTAATCCAAACCTTCTGGAAGAAAGTCTTCGTGATTGCATCTAAAATATTTAAAAAAATAATACAACCAGATCCATATTTAACTTTACTTAATCTAAAACCGGAATGGTTAACACTCTCTCAATTCAAACTTATGATCCAACTAATAACGGCTGCAAAACAAACAGTGGCCAAGGCATGGAAATCTCCTACATTGGTACTAGCAGAAACAATTCACAGAATGAATAATACACTGTCCCATGCTAAGATGGTAGCCATCGATCAAAATCAAATTCCAAAATTTGAAAAACTTTGGCATCCTTGGATAAAACAACAGTTCCTGTCAAACTTCAATGACTCTGTCCTGTTGCCATGGTAACAGATTAAATGACTTACAGAGACACCCATTCTAAGGCTTCAAAGAGAACTAAAAAGAATAATAAACTGACGAGCGGGACAACCTTGTGGACCATACCTCTACCTTTCAACCCTTTTTCTTCTTTCTCTTTTCTTTTCTCCACCTTACGATTAAAGCTCATTATCAGAAGTTATTTGACCTATATACACTCTACCTGTAAACAATATGTATAGTAGGTATAAATCATTTAAATACCTACAAAAGTAACTAAGGAAATGACATATATCTTTAATTTAGGTTTACGTGAACCCAATGTTTAATATTTAAAATTTCATGATATTTACCTATATAAACCCTACTGTAAAACAATGAGCTTACTTTATAGATCCTTGTAAACTTACTTTATGTATCTTTATAATATTGTATACTCAATAAACTTCTTTTGACAAGGAAAATACACAGACATATCTTTGCAGTAATAGCTGTCCAACTTTACAGCAATATATAAATCAAAATGCTCCTCCTAACTGCTGTTACCTGTGGTTCTTCTTCTGTTGCTTGCATATGTATATGCCACTCACTTCAGGTTAGGATTTCCTGTGATGTGATGATGAGTAGGCACTGGCAGGGTATCACTCAGCAGCTCGACCACTGACTGCACTTAGTGGGCAGCGCCGGCTGGATCTACACAACATGTACACAGGCAGGCAGCCAATCACTGAAGAGGAGCAGCGGAGCTGCCGAGCAGCCAAGCCATCTTATCCGATGATCGGGCCGGGGGTGAGGGAGGGACATCAGATGTGTCAGAACAGAGAGCAGCTAACTCAGAAAAAGTCAGCGGCGGCCATTGACTGTAGCAGTAATATAGGCTGTCCCAATGCTAGCTGTCCATGTGGCTACTGATCCCAGCACCACCTCTTCAGGCCCTGCCAGCCCTCCTGGCTGCAGCTGCCTCTCTCCACTGCCCATGCCATCACAGTCCACTCCACTGGCTCTGCACTCATCCCAGACTGCAATCTCCCAATCCTCTCAGTTCCTCCTGGAGATTTGCCTCGCAGTGCTCTCCTTCTGTCCTGTCCTTGCTCCCATGCCACTTGTCTAGGACACCTCCGTGTGTCTTGAGGGGGTCCTGTCCACACCGAGCCCAGGCCCAAGGTCACCCCACCTCCCAGACTGGGGAGCTCCCTCAAAGGCCACGACAGCCTAGCACTCCATCTCCAGCTTCCACCCAAACTACTCCTCCCCAGCTGGGCTGACCCTGAGTATTTAAGGAGGCCTGCCCCCTGCCAATCAAGGTTGGAGATTAGTCAGGACTCCTTAGAATACTCCAGGCAGCTCCACCTCTCCTTCATTTCTTTCCAGAAGATTCCAGCATGTTCTGGAAAGAAGTTGGAGGTCTCAGTGATGCTACCTGTGAGTCACCCAGCTCTGCCTAATTTACTGCCAACCCAGATCAAACAAACAGGCTTGGCTGCCAGCCAAACCTGAAATGTACCTACTCTAACAATCTCTATACACTTCTAGCACACTAGAGGGTGCTACACGTGCAAATGCTTTTAGTACACACAAAGTGTTATTTTTTCTATAGTTTTTGGCTATCGAAGATCATGTTTAAATTAATTTTTTTTTTTTTAATCATTTTAGGTAGTGTGGTAAGGTAATCTCCTGTCGGGTCTTTCAAGGTTCTTGGGACTGTGAAAGGGTCTCATTTTCACTAACTTCCTGCCATTTACAACCCCTGTGGATAACCAAGTCACTCTTAACACTTTAGCATCAATGTATTGCTTCAGACGAAAAGGTGATGTCCTTTGTGATACTCCCTGCCACTATATGCATGATGATCAGGGGCTCATTCATAGATAAGACTAGGCACCCCTTATCAATCTTCCTCTGCTTAGAAGCTACACCGCACCTTAAAGTAAAACTCCAGCATTTTTTTCTGGTTTTGGATAAACTAAGGAACGGTTATAACATTGGTTAGGCAAACAAAAATTCCCATCTCACTTACAAGCCAGCCTGCAACAAACCAATCTAACCATGTCGAACAGTTCACATTAAAACAAGCTTAGTTTGCACACATTTGCAAAAATATGTGTAAGCTGCAGAGCCACTTCACGGTATCCTAGTGTACTGCAGTCCTAACCCTAAATTTGGACAGGTATGCCTGAAAGGAGCTCACCCCTTCTTAAAGGTATAGGGACACACTAGACACCCAGCAATAGCACAATGTCAGCGAAGGTATCCAGTGCATCCCCTCACCAATTCACCAACAGTACAAACAAATGACAACCACACCAACCTATAACTGGCCTTTGCAGCAAGGAGCACATAGACGGGCGATGCATGTCAAAAAATAAGAAAATTTCCCAGCTCACTTACCAGCCAGCCTGCAACAGACTGAATTAACCCTTATGCCTTGTACACACGATAGGATTTTCCGACAGCAAAATCCATGTTTTTTTTCCGATGGATGTTGGCTCAAACTTGTCTTGCAAACACACGGTCACACAAAGTTGGTCGGAAATTTTTAACGTCAAGAACGCGGTGACGTACAACACATACGACAAGCTGAGAAAAATGAAGTTCAATAGCCAACGCGGCTCTTCTGCTTGAGTCCGAGCATGCGTGGAACTTTGTGCGTCGGAATTGTGTACACACGATCTGAATTTCCGACAACGGATTTTGTTGTCTGAAAATTTGAGATCCAGATCTCAAATTTTGTGTGACGGAAATTCCTATGGAAAACGTGTGATGGAGCCTACACACGTTCAGAATTTCTGACAACAAGGTTCCATCAAACATTTTCCGTAGGAAAATCCAACCGTGTGTACGGGGCATAACAGTTCATGTTCACAATGGGGTTTTAGTTTACACATATTTGCAAATATATGCGTATGCTGCAGAGGCCATGGTACCCTAGTGTACTGCAGTCCTAACGCTATAAATTTTGAGGTATAGGAACGCACTGGACACCCAGCAATTCAGTTTCTCTTTTGTCCTGGTGACCATTGCCATCAGGAGTGAAGGCCATAGCAATCCAAAATTTTACATCTGTCACAGGAACAAGCGTAAGGAGGAATTCTTCTAATGGGGACACCAGTGACAATTGACAGAGCTATGGTTTTCTCTTATTTTGGGGAGATTTCTACTCACTTCCTGTTGTGTCTCTGGGGACAAGGTGTACAGGGAGAAAACAGGCAGCAATAAAAATCAGATTCTAACCCTTTCACACTCTATCAAAAACAAAAAAAAATTGTCTAGAGGTACGCTTTGATGAAAAAATGTCTGTGAAATGTTTAGACACAATAAACTTTAATTTCGTAAAACATCAGATTTTTTGCACTTTAGCCGAACAATGGTTAGGTGGTGGCAGTGATTCCAATATGGCACCTTACTACTTGGCGTGGTTTGACCATTTATTCAAATGTGATCATGTGGGGTTTATAAACAGGGAAATCTTATAATCCTAGTCTAATATAGAGCATCATCCACACTTTTATCATTCTCACAGTCTGATATTTTCTTATGCACTTTGCCTACCAACTTTCTGATATTGTTTGGTCAGGCCTATTTAAGATAAATATTAAATATAGATTGCACAGGAAATCATTTATAAGCAATTTTCAATAAGTGTGCTTTTATCTCTTAATACTTTTAAGCATCTAAGACACCATAAAGCCAACTGAAAGTACACATTGTACATGATCCATAAGATGCCAAGATAACTACATTTCCACAATATCATCCTTACACCATTACATAAGCATCTCAACAGTCCGTAGCAGAAGGGTTAACTGTCGAGGAAGTGCACAAATGGAGGAGAACAAATCAAGATTTCATTTTCTAATTATTTTCTGTCATAAAACAATCCAATTCTCCCAATGAGCTTTGAAAAGCTGCTGTACATAATGAAATGGATTCTGGATTTACGACATTTTCTTTGAAAAGCGCCATACCTTTGCCTTGTCGCTGTAATTACAATACTATCAGATTCTTTTGCACTTTTTTACATTTGAGCAATGTTTTTTTCAAAGAAAGTAGTTACAAATGTTTGGTCAATTTAATTGGAATATGACTGAAATGTATCTATAAATGAAGCCTGCAACAGCTGCAAGCTTTATTCATGTCAGCACTACTGATACACAGAGCAGACCCCGTGATAATGTCCAAGGTTCTAAAAGCAGAATTAAACTCTGCTGTCAGTGCAAGGTTTTCTATCATAATGTGCAAGTGTAAACAGCATATTTGTAGATAAAAGAAAGACGGCACTTTGATCTTCTGCAAATTAATACATTTATTAATCCAGGTGTGGTACAAAATAATACAAGGCTTACGCGTTTCAGCGTGCAGCCTTAATTATAGCCAATCCTTTATTCATTGGGGAAGATCAAGCTGCCGGCTTTCTTTAATTTACACAGGGCCGATGTGGCAGATATACTTGCCAAAGTACCTCACTTCAGCAGTTTGACAGCCATGATGTCCCTTGTTGCTCTGTAGCTGATGCTGACATCTTCGCCCGGGCTTCTTACAGATTCGGTATCTTTGGTCCTTTGTTCCGGCACAAAGGTGAAACACAGAGAACTCAGAAAGAGAGAGCAGATCAGACACAAAGAAAAGAGCCAGTGATGGCATGGGCAGGAAGGTGAAGAGATTATAGAAGAAGGATACACTGATCATACTAGAGAGTAGTAGCAGAGAGATTGCAATAGAAGAGAGCATGATGGCAAAATGGAAAAAGAAAGGAAACCAGAAGATGTAGAAATGAGCAGGACTTGTGAAGGAGTGGAGAAGCTAAGACAATGAGCCAGACAGCAGAGAAGGAGAAGAGAGTTAAGAAAGAAGGGACTACAGTGGACTCAAGTATAATCCTGAGGATTACACTTGGCGGGGAAGAGAAATGGCCACACTAAGATACGAGAAATGCTAAGAAATGGGAACAGTGAGAAGAGCCTAAATGGAGATAGTAAATACTCTCTAAAGGGTGTAAAGCTGAATGTGTGCCTGAATTCTCTGCTAAAACTGACAGGAAACCAGAAGTGCTTTTCTCTCTTTATGTTACCAACAGGATTTTGGCAGGACAAAAAGTTCCCTTATATGCATTTCAATAAAGTATGTAGCTGTGTGGGTAGAGTTCTGCTTTAGGTAAGCAAAATCTTATTTTCACAGTTTTATCATTTTTAGTTTAGTGGTGCTAAGTATTTAGGTTTTACGGGATCCAGTTGTTACAAACAGATCAAGTATATTGGCTTAGGTGGTTTCTTTTACGATAACAATCACTCAAATAATGAGACTTACTATACTATATTTCTAGGTTGGTGCAATCTGGCTGATCAACCAAAGGAGCATTTTTTTTCCATTTAGCTTGGTGAAGCTAATCTTATCTAATCACGTTTAAAGGAAATTCCTTTTTTTTCAATGCCAAACTCTGTACCTAGGAAAAATAAAATAATATGGATCAGGCAATAAGACTACTTAACTATTTCTGCTGTGCACAGGCTGCCTGGTAATGGCAAGCCAATATGCTACCTGTTGGATCACATCTTTCCCTTAGCCGCTAATGCAGCAAAATTCAAATTGCCTGGTGGTCCTGGACACACCCCTCCCTTCTCCTCTGGGAATCTATAGCAAGGTGAGAAAAGTGGTCTTCATCACCAAAAGATGTAAAAGGTGCTTACAGTACATTGGCCTCTTTCATCCCACTGTAGTGTAGAACTGGGGAGTCCTGTTCTATGATTGGAGGTCGTGTGATTTTGGGATAGATTTAATATACTTGTACATAGATATAAAGATAAAGCAAAGTTCAATCTCCTCAAATCTTCTTTAGAAGCACTTAGTAGTGTTTGATTGTTAGCAGCTTGTTAAATGGATGTAAACCTAGAATTTTAATAATAAGAAATTGAATAAACGATCCAATGCATTTTGGGGGTCATATAGCTCCCCCTTCATCAGGACTTTAAGAATGTTGATGTGGACTGATGTTGATGAATAAGTTATTTGAATCTACAGGGGACTTGTTCATGTTCAGCAGCTGGCTGTAGATTCACAGGACCTATTCATTATCCAAATCAACATTCACAAAGCCCCAATGAAGGGGAAGCTGTGAGGTCCCCAGAATGCATTGGATCACTTATTTAATATAAGTTTGGAATAAAATCCCACTTTTTTCACTCTAAAATTTTAGTGTGGTGCTTCTATTTCTAGACATTACATTCACTTCCCAAGGTTTCTGTGATGGTTCCTTGGTGTATGGAAGCAGCCCAAATCTTACTTGGTTTCCCCAATGGCTTCTCATCAGTATAGTTGTGTTAAAATCAAATTCAAACATCAAAGCTATAAGGTTCCAGCGCCATCAATTCACCACTCCAAGTTTAAAAAAAAAAGTTGACAGGTAGGTTTTGGTTGAAAATATGAAGATGGCTGAAGACCCCAAACCTGGAAGAAACCTGTTGAAGATGGAAGCACCAGCGATGGAGTCCATCAGGCCAACACAGACATTGAAGCGCTGGAGAGGAGAGCTTTTCTAGGCAAGTCTACCATAATGTTCAAACATGCTTTGTATACTTGCACATTATGGCAAATAGCTCCTGGAATCCAAAAGTTTTTTTCCACTTTAAGCTGTGAAAAGCACAGATTGTTATGTTACAGGCCTCATCCAAGTTTGTGCACAGTGTGGTTCAGGGAGCAGCATTGGGTAGTAATGTGAGCCAATCAAAACTTCTCTTCGTGTCCCTGTGGATATCTGTTGTACTATATATATAATGGTCCTTCAACATCCAAAAGCTATCTATTTGCAGCTTGACCTGGGATGACAGGTCAAATGTGGAGGTGAGCGCATTCTTTGAATGGTGGTGGGAGTCACTGAAGTACTGGCACATTACTGTGGATAATCTTGGTTCACTATGAATTGCATTACATATTTGGACTATTGAAAGGACATTTTAAATAACTGCACTTTTTTTTTGTTTTTTAATACTTTTTTGCTTGCATGGCTTAAATTTTGGATGTTTGAACGGACCATTATATAAAGTATCTCACAAAAGTGAGTACACCCCTCACAATTTTGTAAATATTTTATTATATCTTTTCATGTGGCAACACTGAAGAAATTACACTTTTTTACAATGTAAAGTAGTGAGTGTACAGCTTGTATAATAGTGTAAATTTGCTGTCCCCTCAAAATAACTCAACACACAGCCATTAATGTCTAAACCGCTGGCAACAAAAGTGAGTACACCCCTAAGTGCAAATGTTCAAATTGGGCCACATTAGCCATTTTCCTTCCCTGGTGTCATGTGACTCGTTAGTGTTACAGGGTCTCAGGTGTGTACTCACGTTTGTTGCCAATGGTTTAGACATTAATGGCTGTGTGTTGAGTTATTTTGAGGGGACAGTAAATTTACACTGTTATACAAGCTGTACACTCACTACTTTACATTGTAGCAAAGTGTCATTTCTTCAGTGTTGTCAAATGAGAGGATATAATAAAATATTTACAAAAGTGTGAGGGATGTACTCACTTTTGTGAGATACTGTAGCTGTACTTTTTAACTGCAATGTAGTCTTCAGAAAGTTCTTGCTATACAGAAAGACTTACTGAACAGAATTCCAAACTATTGCTCAGGAGCACAATCTACATACAGTAAATGTATTTCAACTGTGTATTTAGCTGTTTTCCTGGAGTATAGCTGAGGGTTCAAGCGATACTTATGTCAGTGTATTATATAAAAAAACTAAATATAGTATATTAAAGCATAAGTAAACTCAGCCCTCAGAATCCACATTCATCATTGCATTAATATTTGCAAACTTTACAAAGCACAATGCAATGTCAATTCTACTTTTTGCATAATTTTTAATGTTAAAAATTGTTCCTTACTTTCATTATCTGCCCCCCGCTGCAACCTACGCCATGTCAGTTCTTGGTATCCTGTTCTAGCATGAAGTGTATTTCTGCCTTTTTTGCAGTAGTATGGCCGTAATCTCACGTGTGCGCGGTACTTCTGACAAGGCCTGATGTTTACACCACCGGTCAGAGCTCTTGTGTAATTTAAATGGATGCCACCAAGTTATGATAACATTGGCACGGCACCTTTGTGAAGGGTTTGATGGCACACTGAATATGCTGTGAATTGGGGCAGAAAGGCGCATACGCAAATTATGCCACTGCGGGGAACAGTGGTGAATTTCTCACAAACGGCAAAGCTTTGGGAATAGAAAACATAGATATATGTAAGGTAATTCATTATGGTTTGAATGTGGAAAAGTACTATAGGAGAGTTAAAGTGATTGTAATGCCGCGTACACACGGTCGGACTTTTCGTCTACAAAAGTCCAACGGACGCTGACGGACTAAAGCTGGCTGGTAATCCGATCGTGTGTGGGCTTCTCCGGACTTTCAACTTACTTTTTTAGCCTCAAATCCGACGGACTTTAGATTTGAAACATGCATCAAATCTTTACGTCGTAACTACGACGGACCCCGAAGTCCGCTCGTCTGTATGCTAGTCCGACGGACAAAAAAACGACGCATGCTCATAAGCAAAAACTAAACGGAAGCACTCGGTCTAGTAAAACTAGTGTTCGTATTGTAGGTAGCACATTCATCACGCTGCAAAATCTGTGATCGTTGAATGCAGCGCATTTTATTTCTTCTTTACGAATGCTCTAAAGAACGAAGGTGTTTTGCTGTTCATAATCAGAGTTCTCCCAAACTGATTTCTGGATTCTTTTTCTCTTTGATCTCATGAATGATATAGTATGCATTTTAAAAACAATGTTTCCATACTAATAATACTTTTTCCCCCTTTTTTTTTTTTTTTTAGGTTTGTAAAGTTACCACAAAGAACCCATTATTCTTTTTTTTTTTTATAGTGATTATTTTTTAGTTTTTAGATAAAGTTAACCCAAAGCACCGTTTTTGGTTATGTAAATTTTTTTATTTTCAAGACTTACCACTTGAACATTATTAACATTAGTAATGTATTTTTGGTGTGTTTTTTCCAAACTCAATGAGATTGTTGTCCCTTGTTAATTTAACATTGTGTGTAAAATCAATGATTTAAAAGAAAACACATAAAGTCTTTTGCTAAACTCAAAAAAGATCCATTTATTCATGGTCAAAATAAAATAAAGAGGAAGTCAACGCTGGAAAAAGTCGGTGTACAAGAAAATTGGGATCTTGCGGAGTCCATATAAGAGGGAGCACAATCTGGTCCAAGAATCCCAGAGATCAACAGCACCAGCAGATGATCTAGATGTCCCCAGACTGTGGTCCTACAACAGCCTGCGTCTTCTGTCAGACCAGACTGAACCCAGGTCATCACTTTCTTCTCTTCCCTGCAGCCTTTCCTCCACGCTGCCCTGCAGCCTTCCCTGTAGCCTTCTTTTGAGGCTGTGGCTCTGGTGTTTCAGTTGTGGCAGGAGGAGGAGGAGGAGGAGGAGGGGGGGGGCTGCCTCATGTAGTTGGGTGTTTTGTGTTAGCGTGCCCTGCAGCCCCTTATGGATTGTTTCCCCAAATAGGCGCTCACAAATGAGGCGCTGCTCCCAATCCATCTGAAGAAGCCTGCTGGCTAAGTAGCAGCCATAGGATTCTTCCGCTTCGGGGGGGCTCCTTAAAAAACGGGTGGCCTCTTGCATGAGGCGCAGGGATGCGTCCTGTGTGACCATCCCCTTCCTGGCCCTTTTTTTGGGAAGGTGGAGGGGAGGCACTTGGGATTCGGTCAGGCTCCTACGGGGCCCAGCCACCTCACTTGGCCCAGCCACCTCACTGGGAGCAGCCACCTCACTGGGAGCAGCCACCTCCTGCCTGACACTGGGCCCAGCCTCCTCCAGGATGATGGTGAATCCGGCCTCCTCCAGGCTGTCCATGGGCCCGGTCTCCTCCTGCCTGCCACTTTCCCCACATTCCTCCTGGATGGACTCATCCTGTGTATAAAAAAAGGACAATAGTTTGAGTATATTTTTTTGGGTTCATCAATGACACACAGTTTGCTTCTCATGAATAGCAAATTCAATGTGAATACATCTCTTTAATAAAAGAGTCTAATCAGACACCCTAATTATTTCAAGCAGGTGCCAAACATATTTAGCCACTACTGTCAATTGATATGTATACACAATTTTGAGTGACAAATTATTTTAGACAATTATAACATCCAGTTAACATCATTAATATTAGTACAGTAAATATTTGTTAAAATAATTTACCTGACTCCAGATGGTCATATCTGGTTCATCCAGGATGGAAGACCCAGCTTGCTCCTCATCAGCCTCTGCTGGGGTGGAGGGAAGGGTGGAGGGAAGGGTGGAGGGAAGGGTTGAAAGTGATGGCCTGGCTTCATTCTGGTCATCCAGAAAACGGAGTTGATTGTAGTACCACAGCCTGGGTACATAAACATCATCTGCTGATGCTCCTGATCTCCTTGATTCCTGGATCTTCTTATGCTCCCTCTTATACATGTTCCTCAAGACCCCAATTTTCTTGAGCAATGTCTCCATTGTTGCTTCCGGGATGGTCGCCTGGACAAAGGACAGAAGTCTCTCCAGCGTTGACTTCCTCACATGCTTTGCATAATACTGAGGGTGTTTCACCTCCCACAAATTCCTCATCTCTCGATATTTCGAAATAAAAGCTGTAAGGAACTCTGGATCCTTAAATAGGGGATTCATTATATCTGGAAAAGATGAAGTCACAAGACAAAAAACACTTTTATTATAGGTTTCTGCTAACCCCTCATCATCTTCTCCCTATGTAGGCCTCATCAATCTATCAAGCCATATAGGCCGCTTGCTACAAAGTCATGACCATAAAACCCAAAAAATATATATCTAAAATTACCTTCGTTTTGTAACGTCCTGGTCCACTATCACCTACCACAGAACGTACGTACGACACGTGCGCAAGGGCCCTCTTTATACACTACGCATGTGTGAAACTCCGCCTGCGTCGCCCGCCCCTGACGTTCGAAATTAACTCATGTTCTCCGCCCCCTAATTCGACGCACAGAACGTACGTACGACACGTGCGCAAGGCCCCTCTTTATACACTACGCATGTGTGAAACTCCACCTGCGTCGCCCGCCCCTGACGTTCAAAATTAACTCATGTTCTCTGCCCCCTAATTCGACGCACAGAACGTACGTACGACACGTGCGCAAGGCCCCTCTTTATACACTACGCATGTGTGAAACTCCGCCTGCGTCGCCCGCCCCTGACGTTCGATTTTAACTCATGTTCTCCGCCCATTTTTTGTTACGGCGCGTAGTGGAGTTAAATAATGGCGGAGACACCTGAAATGTTGACGACCTCAGGTAGTGGAGACAGCCCGGAGGCTGGAACGTCAACCAAATCTATGAGGCCTAGATTTAAGGCCTCTAATATGAGTTTTAAAGAGATGGTGGAGATGGTGGCCATTCTTCACAAAGACGACTATGATGGGAAGTATGGGCCGTACGCACGGCCAAATTTGCGCAAGGCCAAAATAATGGCGAAGGTCGTGGACACTTTGCAGGCATCTTTTGGGGTCCAGCGCTCCAGAGATCAACTGAGAAAAAGATGGTCTGACCTGAAACTCAGGGAGCCGGAAAGTTCTTAAAAAAAGTAAGTACTTGTCGTGTTTTTCTCTTGTGTTTATTACCTTGTATACTGCTCCATGTGCTTTTCCTTCCTATACGATTTTTTGTTCATCGTTTTAAACGATCTTTTAATAAACCTCGTTACATATCTATAGATAGATCTATATATATATATATAGATATATATAGATATATATATATATAGATATATCTATATAGATATATAGATATATCTATATAGATATATATATATATCTATATAGATATATATATATCTATATCTATCTATCTATATATATCTATATAGATAGATAGATATAGATATATATATATATATATATATATATATATAGAGATATATATATATAGATATATATCTCTATATATATCTATATAGATATATAGATATATATATAGATATAGATATATATATAGATATAGAGAGAGAGAGAGAGAAATATATAGAGAGAGAGAAATATAGAGATAGGTAGATAGATAGATATAGAAATGTAAAACATTCTTTTTGAATATTTTAAGTTATCTTTATTTTTTTTATTTACATTTAGTTAGATATTTAGAGATTTTGTTCCAGATATAGAGAGAGAGAGATCAAAAGATTATTAACTATATTTTGAGATATTGATATCTATCTATCCGATATGTCTTTATAATTTTAAATATTGAGGTAAAATAGGAACTCTACACAAACCACTTCACTACAAATGTTGGAAAATTACTATGTACTAAAATATCTGTGTGCTAAGTAGATTAATAATTTTTTGTTTCACATAGGGGAAAAATCACTCAGCCAACAAGAAGACAGTCCACCCCAAGCCAAACATGATTGGGAAATCAGCCCAAGTCCCACTGAGGATGTGGAGGAAGGAGAGGTGGGCGACATGGGCACCCCACCAGGTGAGTGTCTGACACACCAGCTTACGTTAATCTATGCATGGCTGCCTTTTGTTTAATGTAATTTGTCTACTCTATTTTAGGGGATCTGGTTGTGCTTGATTCAAGCAACAGCACCACCCCCGAGGATGTGGAGGAATTATGCTACATGGGCACCCCACCAGGTCAGTGTCTGAGACAACAGCTTTATTATGGTAAGGTAAACTATGTATGTGTGCATATTTCTAAAGACATTTTTTGGTTTCATTCCACTTTAGGTACAACAAGAAGTGACTATTTCACCTCTGAAAGTGCCCAACGGCTAATTGGTCAAATAATGGCCTGGAATAAAGACATCGATGAAATGCGTAATCGGCTGGATCGTATGCAGCAGGAAATGAAGGACATGATTGATGTTTTGGGTCGAATCTAAATGCCCTTTTTTAAACCCCAAAACATCAATCATGTCCTTCATTTCCTGTTTTGCTGACCCCATTCTGGGCCTTCTCTTTCTTTTTTTGGCTGAACATAAATGGCTGTTTAACCTAATTTAAAAAAGGAGGGCTGTTTCTCGTAAATACCTAAAAAATCCACAAAAAAATAAAACTTGATTTTCTCAAAAACCCAAAAAAAAAAATAAAAAATTGATTTTAAAAAACCAAAAAAAATAACAAAACTTGATTTTCAAAAAACCAAAAAAAATAAAAAAAAATTGATTTTAAAAAACCAAAAAAAATAACAAAACTTGATTTTCAAAAAAAAACAAAAAAAAAAAAAACTTGATTTTAAAAAACCAAAAAAAAAAAAAAAAACTTGATTTTAAAAAAACAAAAAAAATAAAACTTGATTTTAAAAAAAACAAAAAAAATAACAAAACTTGATTTTCAAAAAAAAACAAAAAAAAAAAAACTTGATTTTAAAAAACCAAAAAAAAAAAATACTTGATTTTAAAAAAACAAAAAAAATAAAACTTGATTTTAAAAAAACAAAAAAAATAACAAAACTTGATTTTCAAAAAAAAACAAAAAAAATAAAACTTGATTTTAAAAAACCAAAAAAAAAAAACTTGATTTTAAAAAAACAAAAAAAATAACAAAACTTGATTTTCAAAAAAAAACAAAAAAAGCCTGTTTGCGAAAATCAAAAAGCCAAAAATATTTTTTTGTGGATTAGGTAGAAATATTTAAATATAATTATATTTTTCTACATTATTAAGATATCATTATATTTTTGTCTATGAACATTTTATACTAAATGCAGAACTGAATGCATAACAACCATTAATAAAAACATCTCCTTATAGGAATGAAATAAATGTGTGGTTTGTTATTTCAAGGCTCAGTATCAGTTTGGTTATAATTGTAAAAAAGTTGTTTACAGTGGCAATGGAGCTTATTTAGACATTTAAAATTAAAATACAGTTGGCACTACAACTGCTCGACCATAACCTAGGAGACAGCCCAAAAGAAAGGCAAGCAATAAATATAATGCAAGATTTCCTCAATATTTTTTTTATTGTAAAAAATTATATATCCTGGCCCATTGCAATGGCCCCCCTACCCATAAAATAATTAACATATTGCTGTCTAACTTGACGGGCACTTTGGGGGGCCAAGCCAGTACGGACAGTATCCAGGCCCTTAAGGTTGGCATCTATTTGTCCGGCCTCAGGCCCAACTGTGCCTATATAATTCGGAGAATGTTTGTTTAAAAAGTTGTGCAGAATGCAGCACGATAAAATGATAAAATTAAGTTTGTATTCCGCCAAATTAATGGCTGTTTGAAACAGGCGGAACCGGCTGGCCAGAATTCCAAACGCATTCTCAACCACTCTTCTAGCTCTGGCCAGCCGGTAATTAAAAACCCTCCTCTCCGGGGTGAGGGTTCTTTGGGGGAATGGCCTCATGAGGTGCTTGCTGAGAGCGAAGGCTTCATCGGCAATGAAGACAAAGGGGAGTCCTTCCACGTTATCCGCATCAGGTGGCAATCCCAGGCCACCACTCTGGAGACGCTGGCAGAACTCCGTCTGGGCAAATACTCCTCCATCCGACATCCGGCCATTCTTCCCCACGTCCACATATAAAAAATCATAGTGTGCCGACACCACCGCCATTAAAACAATACTGTGGAACCCCTTATAATTAAAATAGTATGACCCCGAATGGGGTGGTGGCACAATGTGGACATGTTTCCCATCTATAGCCCCTCCACAATTGGGAAAGTCCCAACGGCTGGCAAAATGGGATGCCACAGTCTGCCATTCCTGTGGCGTTGAAGGAAACTGGGGAATCAAACAAGAAAACCAAAATCAATTAATTTGGAAGCTAACATTGCAAGAAAATTAGACAATTAAAAACATTATTCCCCAGCATCAGTATAACATTAAATAATTTAATTCTTCTGGAATAACTAATATGGAAAGGCACACTTATCAGATTGCTCACCCCCTCTGATGGAACATTGATTACATTTTAGGGGGTTGTGAAATCCCTAAAAAAGATTACTTTTAGGACACGCAGGAATTTAGGGAATAAAAAGGCTACAAGACTGCAGTTGTCGCACTCTGCAGGTGCAGTTGCTAACCAGCTTACAGTAAATGAGGTAATGTAAAAAGGCATTCATGTTGCAAGGAGTACACAATCACAGGCAAGGGCAATTAATGAAAACACTTTGAGGCTTGCATATGATTTGATGATGGAAATCAGCAGAGCTTCTGCTCATTTACTAAAGCACTGGAACAAATGCACTTGTAGAATGCACATGCATTTTGCAAACTGCAACATATATTTGCTTTAGACAAATCAACACCACAGAACATTCAAGCAAATTTTTACGAGGGTGGGGGGGGGGGGTTGTGAAATCTAGATAATTGCTAATTAGCAGCACACTATTTGGAGTGAGTTTAGGTGGGGGTGGGTGGGGGGGTTGGGAAATCTAGATAATTGCTAATTAGCAGCACACTATTTGGAGTGAGTTTAGGTGGGGGTGGGTGGGGGGGTTGGGAAATCTAGATAATTGCTAATTAGCAGCACACTATTTGGAGTGAGTTTAGGTGGGGGTGGGTGGGGGGGTTGGGAAATCTAGATAATTGCTAATTAGCAGCACACTATTTGGAGTGAGTTTAGGTGGGGGTGGGTGGGGGGGTTGGGAAATCTAGATAATTGCTAATTAGCAGCACACTATTTGGAGTGAGTTTAGGTGGGGGTGGGTGGGGGGGTTGGGAAATCAAGATAATTGCTAATTAGCAGCACACTATTTGGACTGAGTTTAGGTGGGGGTGGGTGGGGGGGTTGGGAAATCTAGCTAATTGCTAATTATAAGCACACTAAATACACTCAAACAAAATACATTCAAAATGAGTAGACTAGGTGGATATGTTCCCATCACTTCATGCTGGGAAGGTTATTGAAGGAAAATATACATGCATGACAAAAAATAACAGGAAAAAAATCCAGCATGTGTGAGGATAAAAAGGGGACATTCACACTATATTGCAATGATGGTAAGTAGTGTTTGAAGCAAGAAATACATTACATTATCAAAGATTACATAAAAAAACATGTGATGCTAATAAAAGAAAAATATCTTACCTTAATATAGTCCTTCTGCAGGACCTGGATGATGGCAGAACAGGTCTCTGGGATAATGATCCCCAGAGGCTGGGGGGAGATGCCTGTCGAGAACTTAAGGTCCTGCAGGCTTCTCCCTGTGGCCAAATACCGCAAGGTAGCGACCAGCCTCTGCTCCGGAGTGATGGCTTGCCTCATGCAGGTATCCTGCCTGCTGATATAGGGGGTCAGCAAAGCCAACAAACGGTCAAAAACGGGGTCCGTCATCCGGAGAAAGTTCCTGAAATCCTCAGGATTATTCTCACGGATCTCACGGAGCAAAGGCATGTGACAGAACTGGTCACGCTGAAGCAACCAATTCTTGGTCAATGAACTCCTCCTCGCCCTGTTCATGGACTGGTCTTGGGCTGAAGAATAAACTACAGCACCAAGCACATACAATGCACGAGCTCTATGACGAGTACGTACAGGTAACATGGTTTCAAAACGGTCGGCTGGTCAGAACGCACTAAACAGAACGCACTGAAGAACAGCAAGGCCTGTGAAGAACGACCTGAAAATCAGGAACGAGCGGCCAATAAAACAAAGATTTCTCAATGCCAACTGACCAAACGCACTGAAAAGCAGATACAAACCTCACAAGCACAGACTGAACAACAGTTAAAACGAACTGAAAAATACGAGTCTCACAAGCGCGAATCGTCTCTCACCAAACTTCTACTAACACGAGATAAACACGAGATTAGCAGAAGGAGCCCAAAGGGTGTCGTACGGGCTATTGAACTTCCGTTTTATAGTCTCGTCGGACTTGGTGTACGTCACCGCGTACTAGGCTGTCGTACTTTTGTGTGGTCGTGTGTAGGCAAGTCCGTTCGTAAGAAAGTCTGCTGCAAGTCCGCCGAAGGTACGTCGGAAGTATGTCGGACAGGCTGTCGGACTTTTGTAGACGAAAAGTCCGACCGTGTGTACGCGGCATAAGGGTTGTTTTGCACAGAGTAGCCCTGAACATCCTCTTTTGGGGTCCCCCGGCTGCTCTCTTGGCTCCTCCCCACATCAGATAACCCCCTAGGAGAAGCGCTCTCCCGAGGGGGTTACCTTGCCGGCGCGCTCTCGAGTCCAGCATTTGGCGTCCACAGCCGCTGAATGTATGACTCGGCCCCGCCCCCCCTAACCCGCGTCATTGGATTTGATTGACAGCAGTGGGAGCCAATGGCTGCACTGCTATCAATCTATCCAATCAAGAGCCGAGAACCCTGGGCAGAGAGACAGCAAAGTCCCCGGCGGGTCAAGTTCCAGGGCTCAGGTAAGTAAAACGGGGGGGGGGTCACTGCCAGGTGTGTTTTCACTTTAATGCATAGGATGCATTAAGGTGAAAAAACACAAAGGTTTACAGCCCCTTTAACTACTGCTTTAATATTATTTAATTTAATATTATATTATATAATACCAAAAATGTTACATGTAAAGGGCCTGGACACTTGTCTGATAACAATATTTTAACCAATTCAACTATTGTAATATTAGACTCCAAACTAACAGAAACTGCAAAGTAAGAATGAAAGGAGCAGGAATTTATAGCCCAATCATACATTTTTTTATCATTACTTTCCTGTGTTGTATCGTTATGTATAGCATATACAAGCTAGGGTAGTACTCTTCAAGTGCCTGTTCACACTTCTGCTTGTAATTATACACGTGTTCATACATGTCTCTTGTTGCCCTAACGTGTTTTATTGAAGGGCCTGTTCATTTTCTATGGGTACTCTCACAAAGCAAAAAAAAAAAACACCTGACATATATTTCCAGCGGAGAGTCAGATGTATCTGTTTGAGTGTTTTTGGCATTGAGGTACCATTATAAGTGGATGGGTGCACAGCGAATCCAGCACTGTATACACCAAGCCTTGGTGTACACCTACAACAGAGAATGGGGGATGCTAACAGGTATAAGATGTAAACACTTAGAGGTCCCTACAATAGCTATTGTCCCTTTCTGCTATAACTGAATACCAGCCATTCAGAACAGCCAAAGCTCTCTGACTCCTGGCATTCCTACTGGCTTAAAACACAATTGGCCACTCTTACTGGCCAATTGGAATGTGTGTACAGTGATATAGCCAGTAAGCACCATCACTACCAGGAAGAGTCTACATACATAGTTACATAGTTAGTAAGGTTGAATAGAGACACCAGTCCATCCAGTTCAACCTGAGTGAGTGTGGGTGCATGTCTACAATTATCCCTATTCATTTTTAAGGTACTCATATAGCGCTGTCAATTTACGCAGCACTCCACACATACATTGCACACTCACATTGGTCCCTATCCTCAAGGAGCCCACAATCCAAGGTCCCCCCAACTCGCATTCATATACTAGGGCCAATTTTGAACAGAAGCCAATTAACCTACCATCATGTCTTTGGAGTGTGGGAGGAAACCGGAGTACCCGGAGGATACTCTCGGAGGTCTAGGCTATGGCAAAAGTAAATTTCACTGTTGATTACTTTTTAATGGCAGTATTAGTTCAAAAAGTAATTCAATGTGATTTTTGCCTTAGCCTGTGCTATATCTCTGTGATCTCATCTGACATTTTACAAATTTGTTCCAAAATACTTCCATTTGTAGCAAAATGTCAATCGATGCAAACTGAAACATACAATTTTTCACACGTGTTCACTTGGATGTTCCAAATAATCGTGAATCCTCCAATAGCATTAGCCCTAAAAGAATATATGACAGTTTCAGTAGGCCTCCTTTCTTCTGAACATCTCTGGTGTTGGGAGAGCAGCAGGCAAAGAGCCAGATTTGATGAGCTAATTGATAATTGCTCGTTCTATCCTTAGGTTTCAGGGTGAATTCAGAAGGAACATCTCATCAAAACACATTATTGGAAATCCCAGCAGGCTCGGCTAGTGCAATTTACAGATTAAAATTGTGGCATCCTTGTCAGGCTCAGCATGTCTCACAGATACAGAAACACTACTGCATCCTAAGCTGCTTAATGACCACCCCCAAACAGCAAGTACAACCTGAACTTGCAAACAAGAGCCAAACTGTCTCCTCTACATACCCTGACTGTGTCAAACAAGATTTTAATCTTGCAGCTTTGTTAGCTGCGTTACTTAAAGTGTTCCTATCACACAAAGTACAGTAATTACGTCCATTAGTTACCTTAGCAACAGCATGCAAAGGTTAAGTCATCTGCAAGGGAGGACCCAGTAAAAAGGATGGCATAATACCAACTTATTGCCAGTCCCGTTAATTAAAACATTTTATTTTTGATATCTTGACAAAGGGAATCAGTAAACTAGGTTGATGGAATTGCATGCAGCTGTCCTCAAAAAGGTCATACAAGGCAGACAAATACCACAGTGAGGTGTTTTAAGATCACATGATTTGGCCAGCACAAGTTTAATGTCAAACTGACTGCATCACAGCGCTGCAAATATAATGATGAAGGCTGATGCACAAAGTAATGTCTTCATTCTGCAGCATCATTTGTAGCAGCCTGTTACAGATTTGTGCTACAGACAGAAAGCAGATGGAAGAGTGTTACAAGGATGTGAAACAAGAAATGTGGCACATAGGGCAGGAAAGCTACACTACACACACAAAAAAATAAATACAAAAAATATATACTGTATATATACAGTTATGTCCATATACTATATATTTGGACACAGGCACAATTTTAGTTTTATCAGGTATTTACCAAAACATATCCAAGCTATTGTTATATAATGGATATGGGCTGAAAATGCACACTCTCAGGTTTAATTTGAGGGTATGCACATGCAAATCTAAGGAAGGGTTTAGGAATTACAGCTCTTAAGAATAGCCATCCCCCTTTTTCAAGGGACCAAAAGTAAGTGGACAATTGAATCAAAAGTGGTTTTATGGCCAGGTGTGAGCTACTCCTTTGTTAATTCTTCATCAATTAAGCAAGTAAAAGGTCTGGAGTTGATTCTAATGCCGAGTACACATGGTCGGATTTTCCGACGGGAAATGTTGGATGTGAGCTTGTTGTCGGACCATGTGTATGCTCCATCGAACATTTGCTGTCGGAATTTCCGCCAATAAATGTTTGCTAGCAGGTTCTCAAATTTTCCGCCAACAAAACTTTGTTGTCGGAAAGTCCTATCGTGTGTACACAAGTCCGTCGCACAAAAGTTCACGCATGCTCGTTGTACATCTTGTACGTTATCGCGTTCCCATGTTCGGAATTGTTGGCTAACATTTGTGTGACCGTGGGTATGCAAGACAAGTTTCAGCCAACAACCTTCGAACAAAAATCCATGGTTTTGTTGGTGGAAAGTCTGATCGTGTGTACACGGCATAAGTGTGGTATTTGCATTTGGAATCTATTGCTGTGAACCTATATCATGCATTCAAATGAGCTGTGCATGCAAGTGAAACAGGCCATTGTAGGGCTTCAAATATGAAACAAATCCATCAGAGAGATAGCAGCAATATTAGGAGTTGCCAAATCAACAGTTTGGTACATTCTGAGAAAAGAAGAACGCACTGGTGGGCATAGCAACATAAAAAGGCCTGGATGTCCATGGAAGACAACAGTGGATGATCGCAAGATCCTCTCTATGGTAAAGAAAAACCCATTCACAACATCCAGACAAGTGAAGGACACTCTCCAGGAGGTGGGCGTATCATTGTCAATGTCTACAATCAAGAGAAGACTTCACAAGAGCAAATACAGAGGATTCACCAAAAGGTGCAAACCATTCATAAACCTGAAGAAGAGAAAAGCCAGAATAGACTTTGCCAAAAAACATCTAAAAAAGCCAGACCAGTTCTGGAAAAGCATTCTTTGGACAGATGAAATTAAGATTAATCTGTATCAGAATGATGGGAAAAAAAAGTGTGGAGAAGGCTTGGAACAGCTCATGATCCAAAGCACACAATGGGGGTTATTTACAAAAGGCAAATCCACTTTGCACTATAAGTGCAAAGTGCACTTGAAATTGAACTGAAAGTGCACTTGGAAGTGCAGTCGCTGTAAATCTCAGGGGTAGATCTGAAATGAGGGAAGCTCTGCTGATTTTATTATCCAATCATGTGCAAGTTAAAATGCTGTTTTTTATTTTCCTTGCATGTCCCCCTCGAATCTACAGCGACTGCACTTCCAAGTGCACTTTCAGTGCAATTTCAAGTGCACTTTGCACTTGTAGTTTGCACTTGTAGTGCAAAGTGGATTTGCCTTTAGTAAATAACCCCTCCATGGGTTTCAAACTTCAGGCAGTCATTGCCAGTAAAGAATTCTCAACAAAATATTAAAAATGAACATTTTATTTATGATTATATTCATTTGTCCAATTACATTTGAGCCCCTGAAAATGGGGGGACTGTGTATAAAAATGGTTGCAGTTCCTAAAATTTGTACTTGATATTTATGTTCAACTGCTTGAATTAACCACTTCAGCCCCGGAAGGTTTTTACCCACGTCCTGACCAGGCCATGTTTTGCGATACGGCACTGCGTCGCTTTAACTGACAATTTTGCGGTCTTGCGACGCTGTACCCAAATAAAATTGATGTTCTTTTTTCCCACAAATAGAGCTTTCTTTTGGTGGTATTTGATCACCTCTGTTGTTTTTATTTTGTGGGGTATAAACAAAAGAAGGCCAACAATTTAGAAAAAAACACAATATTTTTTACTTTCTGCTATAATACATATCCAAAAAAAAATGTAAAAAAAATAATTTAAACCAATATTTTCTCTGCTACATATTTTTGGTAAAAAAAATCACAATAAGCGTATATTGATTGGTTTACACAAAAGTTATAGCATCTACAAACTACGAGATAGATTTATGGACTTTTTAAATTTTTTATAATTTTTTACTGGTAATGACGGCGATCTGCGATTGTTAGCGGGACTACAACATTGCAGCGGACAAATTTGACACTAAGTGACACTTTTTGTGGACCAGTGACACCAATACAGTGATCAGTGCTAAAAATATGCACTGATCAATGTATAATTGACACTGACAGGGAAGATGTTAACACCAGGGGTGATCAAGGGATTCCCTGGGAGGTTCTTTCTAACTGTGGGGGGAGTGGTTTCATTAGAGGAAAAGAGAGATCATGACTCAGCTTAGCTGGAACACAATCTCTCTATTTTCCTCACTGACAGAGCAGCAGTGTGCTTTGTTTACATTGGCAAACCGCTGTTCCGTGTCTCTTTTAAAAGATCGGCGGGTCGCAGCGGCCATCATAGCCGTCGGACCCGCTAAATGGCTTCTGCTGTGTCCAATTACAGCGGGAGCCGTGCTCCGCTGGCACGTGTGCGCCCCCTAAACCGCGTGCAATAAATCACGTACAGGTACATGATTTTGCGCACCCAGGCCGCCCTGCCACAGTGAATGTATGTGGGGTGGTCCGGAAGCGGTTAAAGCTGAAAGTCTGCACTTGTTTCGTTTTAGTTTTATTCTGGTGGCATACAGAGACAAAAGTATGAAAATTGTGCCTGTGTCCAAATATATATGGACCTAACTATATATATATATATATATATATATATATATATATATATATATATATTTGCCTAGAAATGTCCTTTCTTTTCAATATACAACCAGCTATGATATTCAAAAACTGCCAAAAAAAAATAAACAAAGGGACACAAGCAAAAGAGTTAATAAACATAATTAGGATTAACTAAAATTTTGACTACAAATTTAAGGGCTGGTTCACACCAGACACAACCCAGTGTGTATTTTTTTTCTATATGTTGTTTATGGGCTATGGCTAGAGCCTTTTATTTAGAGGAGTGGCAGTGAGTGAGTAACCACCACTATATCAGTGGCGTGAGGTGCAAGTGTGGTCACCCGTGTTGGTTTTTGTGGTGTATTTTTTTTCTGCATTAAAAATGCAAGGACGGTGTTTACAGTGGATTCCAATCGCTCTAGTTTATGCCAGTGCAGTGCGTTCCAGTGCAATCAACAAAACTAGAACATTTGTTCTGTATGGAACACAGCAAAAACTCACCGGAATGCACATATCTTCAACTGAGATGAAAAGAAAATGCATAAAATGCAAAGAAAATGCAAGAAAATACATCAAAACTATGTATGCAGAAATGCATCTAGAATGCAGAAATTGTGCCGTGAAATGTACTTGGGGTCTAAGAAAGTAACGACCATTATTATTTTACTATGCAATGGAAATGTAATAGCCCATCATCACAAGCCTTTAATCTCTAATTAAAAAGAAATGTTGCCCCTTCTTGACAACTATCTTAAGGGCCCTTTCACACAGGCTGTCTGATCAGGTCCGCCTGTCAGTTTTTCAAGCAGACCTGATCAGACCTTGCAGTCTCCCCTATAGAGTGGCAGATGTCAGCGGACACAGGTCTGCTGACATCCGTCGCTATCCGATCCGATCCTGTCCGCAAAATCCATATGGATAGTGGTCCTATTTTTTATCTGTCTGGCGGATCAGATGAAAGCGGGTAGGCAGTCCGTTTCCATACGTTTTGCCCATAGAGGAGAGCAGGACTGTGTCCGTGTCCGCTTTGCACAGCGGAGCAGACAGGACCTGTCATTCGACTGCTCATTGGGGATCAGCGGAGCGATCCCCGCTGAGCAAGCGCAATCCATTCCACAGAGGCGCCCGTGTCAAAGGAGCCTAAACCAAAATAGCTATATTGCAAGGAAGGATAGAAATCTCTGACTAACAAGTTATGCACATCTTAGGTGCAGCCACGTCATGTTGCTGAATTAAGTGCATAGTTCTCCTTAAAAATACAAAATATGCATTCCCCTTTGCTTAAAAATAACTACAAAACTGTTTGTAAATGAAACTGAAGCAAATAAAAAAAAATCTGCTTTGGCAGAGTTTAGATTGCTTGCCTGCACTGAGCCAAGATGGCTAGTGCATTCCAACACAAGGAAATCCAAGATGGCCAACAGCTCCTCAGAGACTGCTTCAAGATGTCAGCCACAATGCCAGAGAGACTGATTCAAGATAGCATTAGTGGTAAGTAACCTTCTGCATCTCATATGAAGCTTACTAATGCTCTAGGAAGCTGTCAGCAGCCCTGTGCCTGTGTTTAATTCCTTCTTTCAATAAAATGAGGAGTGACAGTTGGAACATTTAGATAAATACTTCAGGACCCTGCATCATATCCATTAGAGAGCTTGCACAGCACAAACCAATCAGTCTGACTGTACGAGGCAATTTTTTTAAAACTTATTTCCCTGAGAGAGTATATAAAACAGAATAATTAACGTAGGAATGTCATACTGCAGCAATGAATATTGTTTACCTTTTAATACCTTCTGTCCCCGTGTTTAAGTCCATTTTTGAATCTGTTTCTGCTTTCTGTACTATATCTGTATTTTACTATTCCATACCTTACTTCAGTGTATTGTTTTGTCTATAGCAGTGGTCATAAACTGGCGGCCCTCCAGCTGTTGTGGAACTACAAGTCCCATCAATCCTCTGCCTGTGGGAGTCATGCTTGTAACAGTCAGTCTTGCAATGCCTCATGGGACTTGTAGTTCTGCAACAGCTGGAGGGCCGCCAGTTTGAGACTGTAGACTGAGCACTGAGGACTTCTCCACCTGGGCTATTTGGCTGTTTCTATAATAAATGGTATAACAAGGCAGTCGCATAAACAGCCATGAACTGTCATGATTACAACCCAGGCACCATGTAGAGTGCATCACTGATGGAGTGTAGTCAGTCTTATGACCTGCGACTTTGGCGCATTTTACGTGGGTAAGACCAAGAGGCAGTTTCATAAAAGGGTGCATGATCACCTATGCTATAGTGGTAATGGTAAAATTGTATTAGCCATAAGTCAACATATGGGCCTTGCACATAACTATAACATGGAAGTCATGCAGTGTATGGCCTAATAAGATTAAAAAGAATCTACGAAGACATCCAGGGTGGGGACTTTGATAAGCATACTGTATACTACAGCGAGAAACTAGATGGATTCAACATTTAAAAGCAACTACAAAACCCAGGACTAAATGATATGATACGCTAAAAGCCTTTCCTTCAGTTAGTGGATTAAGAATTAAGGAGATTCTTTTGAGCTATTGAACAATTTTAAACTTTAATTTGGAGAATTTATTACTGTCCATTTTTGACATGATGCAGCCAATAAAATTCTGTACATATTGTTTTTCTATTTCTGACTGAACTTCAAATTTGGCAAGTTTTGGATATACAGTATGTGGATTTATTAAGATTTAGATAGCAGAATTAAAATGGTAATATTGGTAGCAATATCTATCTACTATATATACAATTTACATTGTTCTTATGGATGCTTTTTAATCAATTAATTAATTAATTAATTAATTAATTAATCTTTGTTCTATTTTTCCTTGTGGTATGCTTTTTGCCAACTAAGTGCCCTTTTGCTATGCTCTCCGGAGCCAGCAACTTACTGCAAATTATTTTGTTATAAGGGCTGTTTTTTTTTTTTTTTTTTTAACTTTTTCTTTTTTCTCTGGCCAAGGTTTGCAGCTAAATGTGATCTTCAGCAACAGGGGGACTAGGCAGTGTTGAGCGCATGCATGGCTCTGTGTTGGTCCTGCGCTTGCGCACCTCTGGGCTGAAATAACCTCAGGCTGTAACTGCCCATTACTGTGCAGGCATGCACACAAATCATGGTGAGCCGGCGGGCACCATTTTAGTTTACCCTGACGCTTCCAGTGGCGGCCAATCAGGCAGCAGATATATATGGGGAGAGATGGGGAGAGATGCAATGGGAAGACATATCCATAATGTTAACGATGGTAGGTGGACCACCCTATGATCTGTTTCTTCTTGAGTCTTTGGCATATGGCAACATATGCCTGTTAATCCATAAGGTAAAAATTACTTGTGACACCGGATTTCAGTGTAAGCTACTTATACTTTTTTAACCAGTCCTTGTTCTTTTATGATTCATTTGCTATTTCGCTTTACATATATTGTTTCTAGTACCTGGATACACATTGACCGCCTTAGATTTCTCCAGGATAAAACCCCTTTAGATTGTGGCAATTTAAAGGGTTACTTTTCTCTTTCATGTGTTGCCAAGTACCTTTCTGCCTATTTAACTTATATTGGATTATTTCATCGATATTCTTAAAAGTTGCATTTTTAAAACATATTTAATAAGCACCAGTGATCCCATTTTAGGCTGCTGGAGGCCTTTGTGTTATTTAGGATTGCTTGTGAAATACTGTAACATAGGTATATACTGAGTTTCATTTTTAAGGCACACATGTCATTTAAACTGTGCCTTATATTTAGCATATAGAAATAAAAAAAGAAAGGATATTTCTATATTTATATCTATATCTCATTGTGGAGTTTTTTCAGCTACTGCTTATAGTGCCTTGAAAAATAATTCATACCCCTTGAATCTTTCCACATTTTGTCATGTTACAATCAAATACGTAAATATATTTTATTGGGATTTTATGTGATAGACCAACACAAAGTGGCACATAATTGTGAAGTGGAAGGAAAATGATACATTTTTTCCAAATAAATATCTGAAAAGTGTGACGTGCATTTGTATTCAGCCACCTTTACTCTGATACACCTAACTAAATTCTAGTGGAACCAATTGCCCTCAGAAGTCACCTTATTAGTAAAAAGAGTCCACCTGCGTGTAATTTAATCCCAGTGTAAATACAGCTGTTCTGTGAAGCCCTCAGAGGTTTGTTAGAGAACCTTAGTGAACAAATATCATCATGAAGGCCAAGGAACACACCCAGGATAAAGTTGTGGAGAAGTTTAAAGCAGGGTTAGGTTAGGTTATAAAAAAAAATATCCCAAGCTTTGAACATCTCACAGAGCACTGTTCAATCCATCATCCAAAAATAAAAAAGTATGGCACAACTGAAAACCTACTAAGACATGGCCGTCCACCTAAACTGACAGGCCCGGGCAAGGGGAGCATTAATCAGAGAAGCAGCCAACAGACCCATGGTAACTCTGGAGGAGCTGCAGAGATCTACAGCTCAGGTGGGAGAATCTGTCCACAGGACAACTATTAGTCATGCACTCCACAAATCTGGCCTTTATGGAAGAGTGGCAAGAAGAAAGCCATTGTTGAAAGAAAGCCATAAGGCCTGTTGCAGTTTGAGAGAAGGCATGTGGGGGACACAACAAACATGTGGAAGAAGGTGCTCTGGTCAGATGAGACCAAAATTGAACATTTTGGCCTAAAAGCAAATCGCTATATGTGGTGGAAAACTAACACTACACATCACCCTGAACACACCAGCCCCATCATAAAACATGGTGGTGGCAGCATCATGTTGTGGGGATGCTTTTCTTCAGTAGGGACAGGGAAGCTGGTCAGAGTTGATGGAAAGATGGATGGAGCCAAATGCAGGGCAATCTTCAAAGAAAATCTGTTAGAATCTGCAAATGACTTGACACTAGGGCGAAGGTTCACCTTCCAGCAGGACAACTACCCTAAATACACAGCCAGAGTTACAATGAAATGATTAAATCAAAGCATATTCTTGTGCGAGAATCCAATTCAGAATCTGCGGCAAGACTTAAAAATTGCTGTTCAAAGATGCTCTCCATCCAATCTGACAGAGCTTGATCTATTTTGCAAAGAAGAATGGGCAAAAATGTCACTCTCTAGATGTGCAAAGCTGGTAGAGACATCCCCAAAAAGACTTGCAGCTGTAATTGCAGCAAAAGGTGGTTCTACAAAGTATTGACTCAGGGGGGCTGAATACAAATGCACGCCACACTTTTTAGATATTTGTTTGTAAAAAATTTTGAAAATCATTTATCATTTTCTTTCACTTCACAATGATGTGCCACCTTGTGTTGATCTATCACATAAAATCTCAATAAAATGCATTTACGTTTTTGGTTGTAACAAAAATGTGGAAAATTTCAAAGGGTATGAATACTTTTTCAAGGCACTGTATGTGTTGTGAACTTGAGAATATGTTGGTGGGCTGGTGGACCTTGTTCCTTGGCTCCTGCCCATTCCATGGTCTCAGCTCAGATTTTTCCATCCATCTAGTGGGACATAAGCTACGTTTTTTTTTTTTTTTGCATTGTAATATTTAGTTTTGATGGTAGATTTATGACTCTATAATTTATGACTATTTACTACTGATGTTTGTTTAACCATTTGTTTCAGTATTGACCCTACTTACTCCTGAGGAAGCAGATTATTTTAGTCTTACCTCTTCGAAAACAGTTGAAAGATACTAGACAATTGTAATAGAGTGCTAAGACCATGGCAGAATTTACTTTACATGTTGAAAATGGACGGTAAAGTAATGATTTGTTTGAAGGTGTCAATACTTTGCGTTGTTTTTATGAAATATGTTGTTTTTAATGGATGTTTTGTACAAATAAAAATGGTTATTTTTTTAAACAATTTGTAAGTATGTGGTGCCTAAAAAGTCCAGCCAACTTTGAATGTTGTTCAAATAACTTTCTGCATAGAAGGACGTAGCAAAATTATTAGAGTCAGGCACTATCTATACACCCCCTACAACCTCCACCCCCCAACTTTCTGAGATGAGAAAGAGAGACACCTTTTAGAACTAAGCATATAATAAAAAAGACAAACCCCTGCCCCCCCCCATGGGGACCATGATGAATTAACACCCAAAAAATGATTGGTTAAACTCATTCATTTCTATTCCTCAGAACTAAATGAGGGACAATTAAGGTGAAAAAGAGATCAAAGGGATTTGGTTCCAAAAAAAGGAAAGGTTTGGAGCTATGACTCTAGTATGTTACATATCCAAACCTGGCCAGGCTTTTATGTCTTACCAGTAGCTATCAGAAAAAGTTTCCCATGCAAATGATTGTTCTCACTGGTTGCATTTGTCTGAGACAAGATCATTGCAAGGTCTAGCCACACTGCTGGATTGGTTGGCTATCATCTCATGTCCATGGAATCTCTACATCTCTCTGATACCTTGCTGTGTTATACATGTCTTGATGAAGGAGCCCTATGTAACTCCAAAATGTTGACATTTTTTTTGTGATTATACGCAATAAAAAGTGGATTTATTAAAGTGGAACTCTCTCAATCAACATTGACTATGTTTAATCCTTATGCTGCTAGTAAATAGATAGGATAGTGTATCATACTGACTTGATTTCCATTTGTTCAGTAACTCCCTGGTTTCCAGGCCTAGGCAAATGATGTAATAAATCCCAGGAGTCTTCAGCAGGGGAGAGGGGGGGGTACCTCAACTAAGGACATACTCTTCTGCCTACATGCCTGAGCTAAGGGCAGAATGATTCCGGGAAATAAATGCTACATGTATCATCTGCCCTTATTTAAGATGGCGACAGTCAGAAATGCTAGGGGTGTTTTTCAAAGTGATTTCTCAGCAAAATCAAGCCTGGAGCCATGGATGGTTGGGGGAGTTTGCTTTGAATATTAAAAATGAATTAAATAATGTTGTTGGTTTGTGGTGCTCAGATGCAGTGTAGTTCCACTTTAATAATTTTATTCTACAGTACAAATGGTAGTGCATTACCACACACAAATGAATGTGTGACATTTTAAACATTACTATGCAAGATTTTAAGGCAGTTCATTCATTTTGAAGAGGTTGCCAACATTCCACAATGCACAAACAACAGATAAGAGTTTATTTTTTAAGGTACTACACCAGAACACACAGATGGTTCATATCAGCAACACACATGTATTTAGTTGTGTTTGCAAGATACGTTGGGGTGTCATTCAAAATGATTGGCACCACAACCTACTGCAGATAGCCAACTAAAAGGATAAGTACACTTTTTGTGTACTTTATTCCAAGTAGTTCAAGCAATAACAGTGAACAGAAAGAAATACAATCCTTTACACACAATCCTATACCCACAGTTGATCCAGAGGAAGGCAAAAAAAAACAGCAAACCATGATCTAATTTGCTCCAGCTGGTTAAAAAATGACTTCCTGATCCCCAAGAGGCAATCGGATATTCCCTGGATCAACTTTACCTATAAGGCTGTGTTCACACCAGTGCGAATTGGATGCAGATTTCTCTGCATCCAATTCGCATGTCAGGAGATTGTGACCGGCTCTCTATGGAGCTGGTTCACACATCTCCGGAGCAGCTCCGGTGCGAATTGCACAGGAGTCCTGTGCGTCTTCTGGTCAGTGAGCCGCTACGTTCCTCAGTGTGAACCCAGCCTCAATGTTAGTATCAGGTTATATTATGTACATTTAGGAAAGAATCCAGGCCTTTTTTAAAGCAATCTACTGAGCTGGCCAGAACCACCTCTGGAGGGAGTCTATTCCACATTTTCACAGCTCTTACTGTGAAGAAACCTTTCTGTATTTGGAGATTAAATCTCTTTTCATCCACACGTAAAGAGTGCCCCCTTGTCCTCTGTGATGACCTTAAAGTGAATAAAAACCCCAAGTTCACTATATGGACCACTTATGTATTTATACATGTTGATCATATCCCCCCTTAACGTCCTCTTCCCATTGCATTATAATATAATCTAATATAATCAGTTCCTTGCATTACAAGGGACTGATATTATATTACAATGTATGCAAACATGTCATTATTAACTAGTTTATACAGTATACCACGCATGCCTGGCCACATTGTTGCATATTCAATGGTGAAAATGATCACCTCATTCCAGAAGTAAGGTTAGTATAGCAGGTGACTGGCACTTTATTAGATGTCAAAATAGTATCTGGAAGCCATGACATACATTTTTGTTTTTCAGAACATGAAGTTCAATAGTTATCAGTGTTGTAAAAAGTTACAAATATCTTGCTTTGTCAAATATCAGTTTTTATTCATCACAGGTCTCCAGGCTTTGTGAGTCATGGTTACTAAAGCATAATAATGTATCCTATATGAGCTTTTTTTTTATGGCACATTCATTTTGTAGTTTTCAGATGGAATCATGCTGAGTATGTTAGCCGGCACGTGGGAGCTAATAAACAGGTTGGGAACATAACGCAGAAAACAATCAATTGTGATCTAGAAGGCGGTTTGCATAAAACGGTATTCAGCAGTTATAAGGTTAACACAATTAGAATTATTCCTTGCCGTGCTTGAGTCATCCTGTTATTAGCATGCATCATAAAATGTCATTGGTGAGGTGCTGTGAGTAATACCCCACAGCAAAGTGTTGTGCTCAATTGAATTTGACAAGGTGCAGGTCAGTCTCTATCCCAAGCCTCTCCGCTGCTCTACCCACTGGTCTTCACAACACTACTCCAGGCTTTTCCCTGACAAAGTCTTCAAAAAGACACTTGTTACAAGGTGTGAAAAGGTCAGAGAAAATCACAAAATCTCAAGCAATCCAACTCTGTGCCATCACTTTCCTGAACACAAATCAAATGTCTTTACAGAGATTTATTGCTGTGCATTTTATACCGAGCCTGTGTCACCACTATACCCAATCTCTAACAGCTTCTAAGAAGACCAGCTCCAGAAAATATTGTTAGGACAGGGGGCACGTGGGCCGTTTTTAGTTGTGTGATTGAGCAACTAAAATTATATATGACGGGTCGCCTTATTTGAGGCATGAAGCAATGACACAGTGCGATCAACCAATACATTTTGGGATGGTAGCACAATGCTTCAATCTTGTACATCTGTGCAGTACATGCACATTTCCATGTTTTATCCCTTTAAATGATGAGACATCACCAGCACGCCATTGCAAACATATACACCCTTTTATTTGTGCAATGTCACATCAATCAATTCAAGTGAATGTCTCAGGGCCATGAAGCATCTCTTCCTTAGGGCATCACTTTTGTCATGGTACTACTTACAGTGAGTCCACAGGCGAGCAGGTGACACGGGATCCCCCAGGGCATGGAGTCTAAGGGCCAGCCGGTATTCTGCCAGGGACCCCCTCACGAGGGTTTGGGCTTAGCTGCGTGCTGACCCCAGGTCATGACCCCCGGGATCACCCTACTCGCTAGGGAAGTACCAGGAGACACTGTCAGACAAGGATGGATGGATGAAGCAAAAGGAGAGCCGGATAGCGAGCCAAGGTCAGGGCGGGCTGCAGACAACGTAATCAGAACAAGCCGATTCGGTACACAAGAGATCAGTTCGAGAGAGGTCAGGTTTAAGGCAGGTTACACGAAAGGAGCTCCAAAACAAATGTTGCTCAAGCAACCAGTAGCTGGTTTGAAAGGGATTTAAATAGGGAAGCACATGAGGGGCTGGACAGGAAGCAGCAGGAAGGAATCATATATTAGGCAACAGGTGAGGCCGGCGACACCCATAACTGCAGAGTGCAGCAGAGCTGAACACAAGCTAGTGGAACAACAGGTGCCAGCCGGCCTACAGCAGTAAAGGTGAGACACAGATCAGCTCCGCAGCTGATCTCTGACAACTTTGACGGCTTTTGGAAGGAACCATGTGGTGAAATGAAACATTGGTTTACTTGACTGATGTGATGTTGCACTAATAAAAACATGTAAATGTTTGCAATGGAGGGAGTGCTGGTGATATGCATCTCTTTGACATGACAACACAGTGAGGGGAATTTACCACTGGAGCAGAGAGAATCTGGAGCAGCTGTGCATGGCAAGCAATCAGCTTATAGCATTCATTGTCAAAGCTTATTGGATATGTAATATGTAGTGATTAACCACTTCAATACTGGACACTTTCACCCCCTTCCTGCCCAGGCCAATTTTTAGCTTTTAGCGCTGTCACACATCAAATGCCAATTACTTAGTCATGCAACACTACTCATTAAATTTATATCATTTTTTAAACAGTTGGAGAGTTATTTTGGTGGTATTTATTCACCACTGGGTTTTTAATTTTTTTGCTATATAAACAAAAAAGTACTGAAATTTTTGAAAACAATCACGTTTTCCTCCATTTCTGTTAAACATTTTTGCAAATAAATCATCTCACCCCTCACATTTTTGTAAATATTTTATTCTATCTTTTCATGTGGCAACACTGAAGAAATGACACTTTTCTACAATGTAAAGTAGTGAGTGTACAGCTTGTATAACAGTGTAAATTTGCTGTCCCCTCAAAAAAAACTCAACACACAGCCATTAATGCCTAAACCGCTGGCAACAAAAGTGAGTACACCCCTAAATGAAAATGTTCAAATTGGGCCCAAAGTGTCAATATTTTATGTGGCCACCATTATTTTCCAGCACTGCCTTAACCCTCTTGGGCATGGAGTTCACCAGAGCTTCACAGGTTGCACTGGAGTCCTCTTCCACTCCTCCATGACAACATCACAGAGCTGGTGGATGTTAGAGACTGGGGCGCCCCTTCATTAAGGGCGCACGGGCGCCGCTTCCCCTTTCCATCGCCACTGCCACCCCCTATTCATGCGTCCGTCCCTTTGCAGGGCACCGGGCACATGAATTACAGCAGCTGGGGTTTTTTTTTTGAAGCACCTGATTAGAGCCAGAGGCTCTAACAGGCTTCAAAATAGGGTGGGCTCATGGCGCAGAGCATTGCGGTCGGAGCCCACCCAGGTGTGTTAGAAAAGCAAATTAATTTTCACTTTTCTAACACTGAATCGCCTTTCTGCCAATCAGGAAGTGCAGGTCTGATACCCGTTTCCTGATTGGCTCCTAGGAGGAGGAGGAGGGAGATGCACGGCAGAAGCCGCCAAGATCCACAGGAGGAGGAAGAAACAATGCTGCCGCTCGCCGGACACACTGCCCTTCCGCTTCCTAGATGGGGTAAGTGGCGGGCTTTGTATCCCGACTGTCCTCCCCAGGGGGTTGGGTTGCCGCTGACCGACCGGGGGGCTGTTTGCCACCCCCCCAAAGAAAAAAACACCAGCCTCCACTGTTAGAGACCTTGGGCTCCTCCACCTTCCATTTGAGGATGCCCTACAGATGCTCAATAGGTTTAGGTCTGGAGACATGCTTGGCCAGTCCATCACCTTTACCCTCAGCTTCTTTAGCAAGGCAGTGGTCGTCTTGGAGGTGTGTTTGGGGTCATTATCATGATGGAATACTGCCCTGCGACCCAGTCTCCAAAGGAAGGGGATTATCCTTTGCTTCAGTATGTCACAGTACATATTGGGTGAAATGTGCAGCGCTTATGTGATCATGTAAACCATAACAAATAATATGAATACAAAAAACGTGAATAATAAATGATGTGCTCAAAAATACTCCAAGCAGTCCTCTATTATGACATGCGATGTCTATAAACAAAGGAACTTGGACGTGTGATGTCCAAAAAAGAAGAAAAAAGTCAGTGACCAGCTTCAATCATGTGTGATGATAATCCTCAACCACATGTGGATATAATATATTGACAGACTTTAACTTCAAATATGTATAGTGTAATAACAGTTAATAGTAGGTCCACCACCGAAGACACCAGAAGCTGCTTACCAGAGGGATTGAACTCAAATAGGTGTACACCTAGTGAGTCAATCAAGCTTTGTGGTATAATATACCAAGGGGATCAGATGCTCTATCCAGATATGACCTCCGAACAAGTGTAAGGTATGGATGGACTCAGTAGATATAGGCAGTCAGTCCCATCATTAAAAGAAAGAGGAAGGCATATAGTGTAACTCCGTATGGAAATTTTAATACATAAAAAGCAAAGGAAATACACTCACGTGTTAGCAGTAAAATCAAGCGCTTGTATGAAAGAAGACAGTGGTCTCAGCATATCCATATATATGGAAGGATATGCTGAGACCACTGTCTTCTTTTATACAAGCGCTTTTTTTTTTTTTCTTTGAGACAGCGCGGTATATATTTGTTTATGATTTATAGTACTGTCACAGTGCATGTTGGCATTCATGGTTCCCTCAATGAACTGTAGCTCCCCAGTGTCGGCAGCACTCATGGAGCCACAGACCATGACACTTCCACCACCATGCTTGACTGTAGGCAAGACACACTTAAACATCTTCACTTAGGGGTGTACTCACTTTTGTTGCCAGCGGTTTAGACATTAATGGCTGTGTGTTGAGTTATTTTGAGGGGACAGCAAATTTACACTGTTATACAAGCTGTACACTCACTACTTTACATTGTAGAAAAGTGTTATTTCTTCAGTGTTGTCACACGAAAGATATAATAAAATATTTACAAAAATGTGAGGGGTGTACTCACTTTTGTGAGATACTGTGTATATATATATATATATATATATATATATATATATAAACATTTTTTTATTTTGTTATTTTTTTTTTTTTAATTTTTGTAATTTTTATAATTTTCTTTGTTACATACTGTGACCAGAGCAGTACAGTATTACCATAGAGACACTGTACTACTCCGAGGAGGTGATCAGGATTTTCAGGATTTTTTTTAACACTATGGTTGCTAATAACAGTGATGATTACTATTATAAGCAATAATTTTTATGAATGACATTTATAGCCATTTTGTACCAATGGGATAGCTGTGATTGGCCACAGCTATCACAAGGTACAGTGCACTGTGATTGACCCTGTCTCTACCATGTGATCACTGTGACCAATGACAGAGATCACAATACTACACAATGAATGGTTATAATTAAAAGACATTTATTGTGTACAACTGTCATGTGATCACTGTGATTGGTCACAGCGAACACATGACCTTAGGGCCAGCCCAGTACACCAATCTGTCATTGACAGTGATAGTTCGAGCCACAGTGTGGCTGCCAGAGCACGCAGGAGGTGCATGACTGGGAGGACGTCATATGTTGTCCTCCTGGAACCAGGGAGCTCTCGCCCAGTCATCATATTACTATAGGCTGGGTACAATGGCATCCCTAGGGGGGGCCAGAGGGGGCCCTGACCCCCCTAACATTATGCTGTGCCCCACCATGTGCCCCCCCCCCCAATAAAAAAAAAACATTTTTTTTTTTTTTTACAAAAAATCAATGTCTAAGAGGGAGAGAGTCCCCAGTCAGCTCCTGTGGGTGATTCCTACCCCCTCCCTTTGCTCACTGACACTGCATAATGCGAGCGCTCACACAACCACAGCCACCCGATCTGCTTCTTCCCCTGCATCCTCATTGGCAGGGAGAAGAGCGAGTTGCAGGAAGGACTCCACCAGGACTCTCAGTTACTGACAGTTACTGAAAAAACAGACTGATTTCTCAGACCAGCGCTGTCAATAGCAGAGGCAGGACAGCAAGAGGAGGCTGGGGAACCCCACAGTGGCAGAACACCAGGGCCCGGTGGCAAGACAACCTTTGAAACCCTGATAGTTCTCCCACTGCTTTGGATCCTTATATTTTCTTGGTATGCTGGTGACATATATCTCTTGTTTTCTGCCACCCTGGGGGGCCCCAATAGATTTTATATAAATATATATATATATATATATATATATATATATAATTGCATTTTATAGTTGCCCCCCTACTTTTGTCCCTGTCCCTGTCCCCCCATGTGCCCCTCCTAAATATGAAAGCTGGAGACGCCACTGGCTAGGTAGGAAGTGGTTTAGCTTAAGTGTGGTAGATGCATTTGTAGTAAATCCATGTCAGTCCAAACTACAGTTAGGGACTTTCAGGCCCATTTTTATTGAAAAACAAAACTAAAAGTTCATAACACATTGGTTGCCCTTGCAAGGATGTCAGCTTCACACAGCAAAACAACCTAAAATGCAGGGCCATCTGGCTCTATTGTCAGCAGCACTGTTGCTCTCTTTGGTCTCCCAGACCACGTGCTATTCAGGTTCACTCAACCTAAGGTACAGCATCTCGCTGCATGAGCCCACTCCTGGCCTCTAGGTTCTCCTGACATCCGGGCTCTCTAACTCTTCTGAGACCTAGTTTCCCTCAGCCCCATACACTCGCCTAGTTGTCCCAGCATTCTCAGTCTCCAAGACCCTCTCTTGGTCTCCCAGACTTGCATATTTGCCTCAAATCTCTCAGTCCCATGGACATAGAACCCTTCCAACATGGAGCCTAGTCTCTCGGATGGAGCACCTCAGTTTCCAGACAGTATCATGCACCTGTCTTCACACAAGACCTCAAAATGGTAGCCCTGCTATGCTCAAGCTTGGCTTGTAACAAGCCTGCACCCCTTTGTACTCACATGGCCCTCAGGTTCCCAGCAAAACCCAGACACAGGATTGGAGGTCTCATCCCTCCCAAGACACTTTGAAGCCTTCAAGCTCCTGGCCCCAATCCAGGATTACAAGGCCTAAAGAAAGCCTAAAACACAGCTTTCTCCACTCACAATAAACATGGTGGAACTTCTCAAACTGTAACTTTGAGCATCCTGTGTCATTTCTACATCCATTTCCTAAACTTAGACCATGGCAGGACCTAGCACTGTCAAAGTTAGTATGCACAGCTACTCCAGATACTGTCTGCTCCAGTTTTAGTCATTTTCCCCAAGGTGTTTTGAGCTCTGAATTTCCAAGCATTTGTTGCCACCTACCTAATTTCTAATGGAGCACATAGAACACAGACCTCTTCTCCCACCTCATCCCCATAATCTCTCCTAATGCACAAGCAGAGAGTGCAGCACGTTATCAGCTCATTGGATTTCTGGCAAAACCAACAGGTATTTTATTTTACACTGAACAGATATAACAAAACACTTTCATTGGTATATTTAGCAGACCAAAATAGAATAAATAAGGGAAATTCATTGTTAGGATTTGTCACGGAACGTCCCACACTCCGCTTGAGTGCTTCCGTCATATACCACTTCCTCCCAGTCTGTATACAGATATCAGATATTCCAACCTCTCTGAGCAGAAAACAAGGCGACACTTGCTTCACTGCTAACATGGACTGTTTATTATGAATCAAAGTTACAAGACTTTATATGCCGTTGGAACCTCCTCTAACAATACAACTGTAACCTAATTAACATGAGCTAATTATCTAATCCTTTATACAGCCTAGGTGACTGAGACATGACCTTTCGCCCAGACTTGTGGTCACCGAGTTTCACACAGTTAATTAACACAAACAACAATGGGTGAAAAGACTCTTAGAGCCACACTAGACTTATTTACAATAAACCCATCATAGCAGAATTGATGACATTAGCATTTAACAGTACGAGTCCCAACGGTATAAATCAGTCACGATTCTAATATGGCATATAAAGGGTTCCCAGAGTCTGTGTGTTTTTGGGGGGGACATGGAGCTGAATCCAAAGTAACAACAACCCCAGGGTCCCCAGGCATACAGCTCACAGAGAGCACCATTCCCCCAAATGCTAGGGCCCATAATCAAAAGGCAACAGGCCCGCACCCAGTCCTCTCCAACAGCCTCTGTCCCGGCTAGGTCCATCACATTTCTCCCCTTTCGGCAGGAGACTAACACAGGAGGGGACCCCAGACGGGTTGACTCCGAAGTTAGTCAGTAGTTCCAGTCCTCTAATGCCTGTACCCACACAGTACCCCAAATAAATTATTCCAAACAGAGTATTACTCCCCCAGCCATCCTCTGCCTCTCTCAGAGAACATATCTGCCGCTGGGGAGAGGCCTGGACTGGCTCTTCTCCCTGGAATCCTTTCTGCCGCTGGAGAGAAGACAGGGTGTCTGGGCTCACTCTGTCATGCTGTTGGGGATCGGGGCCCACTGCCCAGCAACCCTGGGGTATACAGGTGGAGACTGAAGTCCCATCCACCTTCACAGGAAATCCATCCTCTGTTAGTTGAGGGCAGAGTCCAGCAGTCCTCGGCCCTGTTGCCAGCCCTTCTGCTGGAAACCCCACACCATCTGTTCCGGCTAACTGTTGGAGAGGGAGGCCGACTGCCTCGCCTCCCTGGAACTCTGTAGTTGTTGCCGGTGCTGGGCAGAGGTTGGTAGCACTCTGCCCTGTTGCCAGCACTTCTGCTGGGGACTCTGCATCCTCTGCTCCGGCTAACTGTTGGGGCAGGAGGCTGGCTTCCTCCACTCCCAAACTGTGTAGCTGCCATTGGGGAGGTGAGCCGGCTGCTTCCTTTTCCATTCCCGCATCTGACTGCTGGGACGACATGTCGATGGTACTGTCTCCCAGGTACACGGATCTTTGCTGGGGAGGAAAGCCCACTTCCTCCACCCTGGCCAACTGTTGGGGAGGGACAACACACACCTCCTCTCCCTTCTCCCCCTGTATCTGCTGCTGGGAAGTGATTGCCATCTTCTCAGCCTGAGCCTCCACAATTGCTGCAGGTGTGGGGCAGAGGTCTTGGACCCTCTGTCCGGTTGCCAGCACTTCTGCTGGGGGTTTGCCAGGTGGTTCCTCCTCTACAGAAACGTCTATTAAATCCCCAGTCTCTGGAATTGGTAAAAGTGTGGGACAGAGGTCTTGGACCCTCTGTTCAGTTACCAGATCTTCAGCTGGAGAAGTTTGTTTTAACTCCATAGATGCTGCTGGCAGAAAATCACATGTCCCTGTCAATGTTGTGGGAGAAAGGCCGACTACCTCTTCTCTCAGGAAGGCTGAAGCCACTGTTGGTGCTGGGCAGAACACAGTGAACTTTGGCCCTGATAGCAGCTCTTCTGCTGGAGGCTCATCAGGTTGTTCTTCCTCAGCAGAAAAGTCTATCAAATCCCATGTCTCTGCAACTGATGTCTGGGGATAGAGGTTCACCATCTCCTGTCCATGGAACCCAGAAGATGCTATCATTTCTGGGCAGAGGTTAGCAGAGCTCTGCCCTGTTGTCAGCACTTCAGGTTTGGGGACGGCAATCTCCGGATTTTCCACTGCCGATTCTCTGGCATGCTGCTGAACTTGTTCTAGCAGTTTCCTGTATGCCCTTTCCAGATGCTGTTCCTTCCTTAGCAAATGGTCCAGATCAGGTTTGAGCTCTGAGACCCCTGCAAGACCGAGCATAGACTCTCTATAGTCTCTCAGGTCCTCAAGGTCAGGTTCCCCTTCATCGCCAAACATAAAAAGATCTGTAAGGCTCTCCCACAGCAATCCAGGGCCGCCAAAGTTATATCCCTCCGGAGAGCATTCTGTTGTCTCCCCTAAATATCCCTCCTCTGCGTGCCATTGCAGAGCCCGATAACGATTGTCCAGCTCTATCTCCTGCTGGACCAACCTGTCCAACTTAGTCACCCATTGCTCCTGGGGCCACTCTCCCAGGAATGCCATCCGCAATGCCCGTTGGTCACTGGCCCGTTGCTCTTGGGTTGGAAAGCACTTGCCCTGTTTTATACCAGCGAGACGGAGGGCTGCAATCCAGAGCTCCACCCGAATTTGCTGCCTAAGCTCCAGGTATTCATCCTCAGACACAGTCCTGGTGTATGTTGAAAGGATAATCCGCAGCAGCCCCGGGAACTCTGATGCCAGGTCCATATCTCCGCTGGGGTGACTGAAGTCTGCTATGCTGATCTTGGATCCAGTTGGAGGTTTGGATGTCCCAGACTTCAGGAAGCTTTCCTGCTGCTTGCCACCAATGTCACGGAACGTCCCACACTCCGCTTGAGTGCTTCCGTCATATACCACTTCCTCCCAGTCTGTATACAGATATCAGATATTCCAACCTCTCTGAGCAGAAAACAAGGCGACACTTGCTTCACTGCTAACATAGACTGTTTATTATGAATCAAAGTTACAAGACTTTATATGCCGTTGGAACCTCCTCTAACAATACAACTGTAACCTAATTAACATGAGCTAATTATCTAATCCTTTATACAGCCTAGGTGACTGAGACATGACCTTTCACCCAGACTTGTGGTCACCGAGTTTCACACAGTTAATTAACACAAACAACAATGGGTGAAAAGACTCTTAGAGCCACACTAGACTTATTTACAATAAACCCATCATAGCAGAATTGATGACATTAGCATTTAACAGTACGAGTCCCAACGGTATAAATCAGTCACGATTCTAATATGGCATATAAAGGGTTCCCAGAGTCTGTGTGTTTTTGGGGGGGACATGGAGCTGAATCCAAAGTAACACCAACCCCAGGGTCCCCAGGCATACAGCTCACAGAGAGCACCATTCCCCCAAATGCTAGGGCCCATAATCAAAAGGCAACAGGCCCGCACCCAGTCCTCTCCAACAGCCTCTATCCCGGCTAGGTCCATCACAGGATTTACATACACTTTTACATTTAACTCATTGCTTTTAATTGCAGGAAGTGCTTTCTTGAACTCTGCATAGAATGGAATTGAAGAAACAAGGACAATCCCATATTGGTCATATTGCTGGTACTTTTTTTTTTTTTTTTTTTTTTTTTTTTACTCTTTGCCATAACAAAAGTGTATAAGAACAATTAGAGCCACCAAGAACCCAAGGCTAGTGGATTTACTCAATCTCGTCTAGTGTCCCTCATATGTGATAAAAAGTCTTGGATTCTGCTACGAATACCCCAACCCACCCACCTACCCCCCACCCAACCCTCCCGTACCCCCTCTCCAGGGTCTAGTGTCAGGTTAACCACTTTTTTTTTTTTTTTATTCATTATTAGGCTAAAGATTGGATCTCTTTGGCGTAGTTCCAAGTTTTTTTGAATTTTCTCCAACCGTCCCACCTGCCCGAATTTTTACTCCTTAAGTCCTCCAATCTACTCCCCAGTGTCTCCATATTGCAACTCTCCTCAATTGCGTCGAACCACTCCCATAGCTCAGGACTTTCCCTCTTCTGCCAGTTCCTTGGGATCGTTCGTTTTGCCGCATTCAGGAGCAGTGGAACTAAGGACTGTTTGCAGTTGTTTGGGTCCCTTAGTCCCCCGAGGAACAGGACAGCCCCACCACATATGTCCCATTGTTCCAATAGCCTGGCAGCCTCGCCAGCAGGTGGCTGGCCCTTTTTGATATTTACTTAATATCTCAGGGGTCAGGTAGCTTCTACTGATGCATTTGTAATTCATTTCGGCCGTTCGAGAATCTATTTTTGAATTGGCGCTCATTTTGAAAATTCTTTTAATTGTATCTGTGTGCTTTTTAGTGCCTAAATCCTTCTCCCATTTAACTATATATGGCGGTGACTCCAATTTTTCTGAAGCCAACAGGATTTTATAAATCTGGGAGACTATATTTCTTGGCGCCTCCTTATCACACAATTTTTCAAAATCTGTTAGTTGCTCTCCCGACCTAATTGGCTGCGGGAGCCTTTTCAGAAAATGTTTTAATTGGAGATATCGCCATCTATCCAAGCCCCGTGGGATCCTACCGTGTGTGAGCTGTTGGAGAGACAAGATTTTACCTACGTTCGTGACTTCTCTCAATTGTGTTTTCCCCCAAAGTGCTTCCTTTCCTCCTATACTCTCCATTCCTGGTGTGAACAATGTGTTGTCTATTAAAGTGATCAAGGATGAATTATACTTCCCATTCACCTTCTTGTAGACCCCGTCCCAAATTTTGAAGACATTTCTAGTTATTATGTGTGTACTATCTGCCAGTGATCTAAAGTGTGGGGGGTTCCAAACTATAGTGCCTAATTGTGTTTTACTTAAATCTGCTTCTAATTTCACCCATTTTTTCCGTTTACTTCTTGTCGCCCATTCTACAATCCTAGATAGCACTACGGCCTTGTAATACAACTGCACATCGGGGACAGCCAGGCCCCCATCCAATTTTCTTAGTTTTAATGTCTGAAATGAGACTCGCGGTTTTTTCTTTTTCCAGATAAAGGTCATGAGAATTTTCCTAAGCATCTTCAGATAGTACTGAGGCAGTGGGACTGGTAGCATCTGAAAGAGGTACGTAATCTTGGGTAATAAAACCATTTTAATGACGTTGATGCGACCGATCCAGGACAGGGCTTTGCAATAAAGTCTATTACATTCTGATCTTACTGAGTCTAGTAGGGGCATATAGTTGGTGTTAAACGTCTTCTTGATTGAATTAGTTAGTTTAATACCCAGATATTTTAGTTCTTTGGTCCATTTAAAACTAAATTCTTTTTTTAGAGTTTCTACCCCTGACATACTTATATTTATATTTAATATTTCTGATTTATTCATATTTATTTGAAAGTTGGATACCTCTCCGTATTTCCTTATTGCTTTTAATATGTTTGGCATCGTCGTGGTGGGGTCGGTTATAAAAAATAGCACATCGTCCGCGTATGCTGCGACTTTGTGCTCCTCGCCATCTACCACAACTCCTCGAATATCAGGGTCTCTTCGAATTGAGGCCAAAAAGGGTTCCATGGCTAAGACAAAGAGAAGCGGAGACAGGGGGCAGCCCTGTCTCGTGCCCCTCTCCATCTCAAAGGGTTGAGAAGCAGTGCCATTGACTTTAATTACCGCGGTTGGATGATGGTATAGGGACTTTATCTTACTGATCATTTTAGGGCCCAGACCCACTGCCTCCAGAGTCTGAAACATGAACCCCCAGTCTACCCTGTCGAAGGCCTTTTCGGCATCAATAGACAGGAGTAGTCCTGGGGGTCCATCTTCCCTCATTTTCCCGGTCAGGAGAAGGGCTCTAATCCCATTATCCTTTCCCTCCCTATTAGGGACAAACCCCGCCTGGTCTGGATCAACTAAGAGGTTCATAAATTCCTTCAGTCTTTCTGCCAAGACTTTTGCGAGGATTTTTGTATCGTTATTCAGGAGGGAGATTGGGCGGTAGCTCGAGCACAGTAATTTATCTTTCCCTTCTTTCAATATTGTTGTGATAGATGCCTTCAATGCGTCTCTGCTCATCTAAAATCTATCGCCCAACCCATTTAAATAGCGACATAGCCTTGGTACTAAGACCTCTTTATATGTTTTATAATAGAGTATTGTTAGGCCATCTGGGCCAGGGCTTTTCCCAAGTGCCATTCCTGCCAAAGCTTTATTTATTTCTTCTTCAGAGATTGGTCTTTCTAGCAGTTCTCTATCTTCCTCAGATATCTTGGGGAGCGCCGCCTTTTTAATGTAGTTGTTATTTCTTAGTATCTTATTTATAGAGGGAGTGTCTTGCTGGGGAGCTGAATAAATCTCCTTGTAATAATCTCTAAAAGTTTCTGCCACCTTCTTAGTTGAATACTCTATATGTCCCTCTTTAGTTTGAATTTTTTCTATAAAATTCCTAGTTTTTTCCTTTTGTACCCTTTTTGCTAGCAGCTTACTGGGTTTATTATCCCATCTATATCTTTCCCAGGCTATCTTATTTAGTGATGTTCTAGACTCCTGTTCCAGTAGCGTTTTTAGCTCAGATCTTTTAATGACCATCCGATGGTGTATCTCTTGGGGTCGCTGACCGGAAATTTTTTTATGTATTTGTTCTAGTTCCGTGAGCTCGTCAGTTAATTTTTTGATTTTTTCCTGTCTGTTCTTTTTCCTCCTCGTACCCATTTCAATAAGCACTCCTCTAACATAGGCTTTATGAGCCTCCCATAATATGGCCTCCGAAGTCTCTCCTGTATCATTAATCTCGAAGAAGTTCTCTAATTCCTGTCTGATTCTGTTATACCCCTCGACATCACTTATCAGCTCCTCATTTAACCTCCACTGTCCCCTCGCGGCTTGTTCTCTTTCGGACAACACTTCTATGGTCATGGGAGCATGGTCTGAATAGGTTATGTTTCCTATCGTGGATCCCTTAACCCTATCAATACCCCTATGCTCGATTAGGCCCCAGTCAATCCGCGAATAGGACCCGTGTACAGGGGAATAAAACGTATAATCTTTTTTATGTGGATGTTGAACCCTCCAGATGTCCACTAGGTGCCAGAAGGAGAGCCTTTGCTTTAACTTCTTTAAGTAAGTACAGTCCTTCCTCTGGGGGCGGGCCGTGCTGTCGATGCTCGGGTTAAGGCAAAAATTAAAGTCCCCCATCAAAATCAAGTGCCCTCTCCTAAACTCCATTATTTTCCCCAATATGTTAGCCAGGTACTTCAACGGATTTTTATTAGGAGCGTAGATGTTGACTAGCGTATATTTTTCCTCATTTAATCTACCTCTTAGGCACAAAAACCTTCCCTCTGGATCTACTAGCCTTTCCTCCAGCTCAAACCTTGTATTCCTTGCAAAGCCAATAGCTACTCCCCGTGACCTATTTGAGATAGTGTCTCCTTGAAACCAGACCGGGTATTCCCGAGAAAACAATCTAAGTCTCGATTGGAGTGAAATATGTGTCTCCTGAAGGAACACCACGTCTGGTCCCAGTAGTTTTAACTCATTGAAGATATTAAGTCTTTTCTTAAGTGAATTTAAACCTTTAACATTATAACTTGTAAATTTTATTGTTGCCATCGCCCCTTTTAAGGCCTCTCGGAATATCCCTTTTCTTTAGACCCTGGAGAGTTCCCTCTTTTCTTGGGGTTAAGGTTAAGCCTACCCCGCTAATCCAAAAACACCCCCTCGCCATTCCCCCCCAACCCCCCTCCGGTACCTCCCACCCCCCACCATCCCCCCCCCTCCCTCCCCAGTACCCTCCCCCTGTTCTCCCCCTTCCCCCCCACCCCCCCATTTGGTCCCTAACGAACCCTTGGACCATTGAGGGTCACAATCATTGTGGCCCACCATTGGTCTCCTCCTCTGAAGGTGAAGTTTTAGGCGTACCGTCTCTAGATTTGTATTTACCCTAACAACAAACTTTGTTACCCTACATGACCTTTTACTCCCTCTCCCCTCTATCCCCTCCCGCCGGGAAATTCCCTCAACCCATGCTCAGTTCAATCCAACGTTCCATGGACCAGTCCAATGTTGGAGGCGCCTGTAGCCCCAGTTTCTCGCAGAACTCATCTAATTCTCCTGGAAATCTAAGTATTGCGGTTCTCCCATCTCTCGTGCCCACCAGACAGGCTGGGAATCCCCATGTATATTTAATATTTTGGTTCACCATGTGCTCTAATAGGGGTTTTAGGTGTCGTCTTCTTGCCAGTGTACCTTTGGCTAGGTCAGAGAAAACATGAACTCTTGCTTCCTCAAACTGCAGTGGGGCATGACCCTTGATTTTATGCCAGATGTTTTCCTTGTCTTCGTAAAATCTAAACCTCACGATTACATCTCGGCTTCTTTCAGTCCATCTGGTGTCTAACCTGCCTACCCGGTGTACCCGCTCAATTTTTGGGAAGTCTTCTCTTCCTAGCCCCAGGAGTGGACTAAAGATAGTCGCCACCGTCTGCCTCAGATCTTCACCCCTATTTTCTGGAATCCCTCTAAGTCTCAGATTTTGTCTGCGATCCCTGTTTTCCTGATCTTCCAGCCTATAACAGGCTTTTATCTGGTTTTGTTGAGTTGTTTTAAGTTGTTCTTTTAGTCCGGAGATCTCCCGCCCTTGCCTATCAAGCTTATCCTCAGCCTCTTCCACTCTTGTCAGGAGGTTACCTAAATCAGACCTCAACAGAGTGATCTCCGCCTTAATTGATGATTCAAGCGCTTTAAGCATTTCTGCTAGGTCTCCCTTCGAGGGGAGCTGTGAATCATGGCTATATTCACAGCTTCTAGATGCTTCCAACGTGTCATCGGTCAGTGGCTCATCTCTGGAATGGTCTGGGGTCAGGTCCTCCCTCTCGCCTCGTCCCTTCTTCTTTTTATCAGCCAGAATTGCCTTATGCGACTCTAGATGGGAACTCACTGGACTCTCCCCTTTAACCATATATTGCTTGATAGTACTGGCGGGATTGTTCCCAGCTAGGTTATCTTTTGGGGTTTTTGGTGGGCCCCCCCTCCCAGCTTTAGATGAGCTGCGACTCATATTTCTATTATCAATATCCAGTCCTCCTGAGTTTGATCGCTAAGACCGCTATTGACCGTGGCCGATAAGTCTCCTAGGTTTCCTCCTTTTTTTTTTTTTTTTTTTTTGGGGAACCAGGAAAGTTGTATTTAAAGTGCAAGTGCTGATGTAGAAATGGTGTAGGGTTGATACAGTGGGTAGGCCTTGTATCTTTGGGCTGAAATCGTACCTACGTGTGGGACTAGTGCAGAGGGCTCCTGGGTATATTTTCCGCCAAACTATGCCCGCCTTATAAGTACTTAGACATTGAAATACAGACTTGAAGATATCACAGTCCTGTAATAAAGCCAAAAAATAGGATTGAAAGAGAAATCGGAGCAGGGACCTCTCCAATAGGGTCCTGCCTCTTTCAAAAGAGGAAGAAAGAAGAGGACTATTGCGGTACCATAAAGAGAAAACTTGGTTTAAAAGAAATGTAAATTTATTTCAAAATTGATAAAAAGTCCTGTAGGGGACATGTTTGGTACATGTTGATAATATTGACATACAAAAACAAACACAATAGTAATTGTTTACAGCATTGTTGACACTAAGTTTTGGTATAGCTAATGCCCACAAGGTGCATAGACAAAGGTTTATATGGTGTGATACTTGCAGACGTAACCTCTACGGTTTCGCGGTCACAGCCGCTTCTTCAGGAGGCGTCTGGTAGTATATAGTCTATGAAGGTGAAAAATATAGTATCAACATAACAAGCATAAATATATAGACAGTTTTGGAGAATACACAACTTGAATTGGAGAATATGCTCAAAGTTTACAAATTGCACTCACCACACTATAACCAAGAGGGTCTTCCTGGAGTGATATTGTGAGACGCCCTCGAGGAGGCGTTCCCCCGGTGGCGGGCCAGGGAGGCAAATTTAGGGTATAGCTATTATGAGGGAAATTTTTAAAAATAAGATTTAAAGGATAATACAATAAATTCTGTTGAGGGGTCACCCGGGAGTGCCAGGATTAAGGTGAAAAAGGAACAAGAACAGGGAAGGAAAGGGGGGGAAAGGAACGGAGGGGGGGGGAGGGAAGGGGAACAGGGGGAAAAAACGGAGGGGGGAAAGGGGGAAAGGGGGAAAAAAGGGGAAGGGAAAAAAGGGGGGGAAAGAAAGGAAAAAAAAAAAAAAGGGAGGGAGAGGAGAAGGGAAGAGAGGGGGGGGGGGAGGGGAAAAAAGAGGGGAAAAAGGAAAGGGAAATATGAAGGGGGAGGAAAGGGGGGGGGGGGGAAAGGGGGGAAGGGAAAAAAAGGGAAAGGGGGGGGGGAAGGGGGGAGAAAGGAACGGAAGAAGACAGGGGGTTAGAGTGGAGTGGATGTCCCAATTTCACCTATATGAAAGAGTTAAGGTAAGGAAAAGACATACAGGACTAGTAAAGAAGGGAATTCATGGTAATGAAGAAATTCCCTTACCTATCATTGCTGTGGTAAAAGCCTAGACTCAGGGACTGCTCAAACCCAGGAGGACATGACTAGTGCAGTCAGTGGCACAAACGCCACATCACACTGTCACGGCGGGTCGCTGCAATAAATGTAGATCAATTTAAGAGGCATGAGAGACTGGTTTTAAAAGTAGGCAACAATCATTAGGTGTTCAGTGCCAGAAGAGGGGGGGATGCCAATTAAGAAAAGTGGGAATCCCCACCTGGTCAAGGGGGAGCATAACATAAGTACTCACATGAATCGTCAGGTAGCGCCCGCAAGGTACTGGGTGTCCATCTGAGGCTCAGGCAGCTGGGTCTCAGGCATCTTAAATGCCTCCAACCCGGAAGTTGCCACGGCGGGGACGGCCGCCGCGATTACTTCCGGGTCCGGTCCTCCACTATTGCGCATGCGCGAGGAATTGGTCCAGCGCAGGCGCAAAGCTCAAAATTGATCAGTGCCTGAGCACTAATCAGGACGAAGCGGCGGCTGGGCTAATATTAGCCGAGCCCTCCGCCGGAGGAGCGCAAGCCCGCCGTAGGGGGAGAATAAACTCCTCACATCCATCCAGGACAGGGTGGCCAGTGCAACTTTGATAATAGTCTGAGTACAGGTGTGATGAAAGAAACAATAGACTGGGAGGGGGAGATGCACGGTCCCCAGCAGCGGGGGCGCCAGGAACCCATACAGCTGGGGACACATGCAACATGGCCCGTCCCAGGACAAATACAGAACAACATTATAATCAACATCATACATGATTTTAAATAACAAAAAATCAAACAATCCCTGAACATTTGAAAACAGCCATTGAGAAAAACCAATAAAGAATAGAAAGTTTTGGATACATTATGGATCCACTATAGTCCATGATCAGGGGGGAAAAAAAACCCAGAGGCACCTTTAAATGTGGCAATTGTCCACATTGCCCCTGGATCCAAGAGGGACAACATTTTTTACTTCCCAACGGTGAAATGTTTTTCCCCAGACACTCAGCCCATTGTGGCACGCGCGGAGTAATTTACCTCATGACATGCGCTTGTAACGCTTTTTACGTTGGGAAAACAATTAGGGAACTACGGCAGAGATTGGGGGATCACCTATACGCCTCTACAAATGGCAAGCTCACTACCGTGGGCCGCCATATAGGTATTCACCACCGCTTTAATCTCGATTACATTCGGTTCACCGTGTTGGATGTTGTCCCTGAAGACCCCCGAGGGGGCAATTGGGACCGTGAAATTCTCAAACGTGAATCCTTCTGGATTGAGCGACTTGATGCATGTGTTCCTCCGGGTATCAACGAGGCACATTCATATAAATACTTCCTTGAATAACTTTGTTATCCTTTTCCCTCTTTTCCCCTCCCCCTCCCCTTCCCTCCCTCTTCTCCTTCCCCTTTTCTTCCCCCCCCCCTCCTTTTTTCTCCCCCTTTCCCCCCCCCCCTCCCTCCCCCCTCCCCAGTCTCTGCCATGACCCAATTACAACATATCAAAATCAAGAATAATAAAAACAAAGAACCAAACCACATAACATCTGGATTTTGCTTTTTAGGACTTCAGGTATTTTCCCCCCCTTTTTTTTTCCCCCCTGATCATGGACTAGTGGACTCTGAACATTAGTGGATCCACAATGTATCCAAAACTTTCTATTCTTTATTGGTTTTTCTCAATGGCTGTTTTCAAATGTTCAGGGATTGTTTGATTTTTTGTTATTTAAAATCATGTATGATGTTGATTATAATGTTGTTCTGTATTTGTCCTGGGACGGGCCATGTTGCATGTGTCCCCAGCTGTATGGGTTCCTGGCGCCCCCGCTGCTGGGGACCGTGCATCTCCCCCTCCCAGTCTATTGTTTCTTTCATCACACCTGTACTCAGACTATTATCAAAGTTGCACTGGCCACCCTGTCCTGGATGGATGTGAGGAGTTTATTCTCCCCCTACGGCGGGCTTGCGCTCCTCCGGCGGAGGGCTCGGCTAATATTAGCCCAGCCGCCGCTTCGTCCTGATTAGTGCTCAGGCACTGATCAATTTTGAGCTTTGCGCCTGCGCTGGACCAATTCCTCGCGCATGCGCAATAGTGGAGGACCGGACCCGGAAGTAATCGCGGCGGCCGTCCCCGCCGTGGCAACTTCCGGGTTGGAGGCATTTAAGATGCCTGAGACCCAGCTGCCTGAGCCTCAGATGGACACCCAGTACCTTGCGGGCGCTACCTGACGATTCATGTGAGTACTTATGTTATGCTCCTCCTTGACCAGGTGGGGATTCCCACTTTTCTTAATTGGCATCCCCCCCTCTTCTGGCACTGAACACCTAATGATTGTTGCCTACTTTTAAAACCAGTCTCTCATGCCTCTTAAATTGATCTACATTTATTGCAGCGACCCGCCGTGACAGTGTGATGTGGCGTTTGTGCCACTGACTGCACTAGTCATGTCCTCCTGGGTTTGAGCAGTCCCTGAGTCTAGGCTTTTACCACAGCAATGATAGGTAAGGGAATTTCTTCATTACCATGAATTCCCTTCTTTACTAGTCCTGTATGTCTTTTCCTTACCTTAACTCTTTCATATAGGTGAAATTGGGACATCCACTCCACTCTAACCCCCTGTCTTCTTCCGTTCCTTTCTCCCCCCTTTCCCCCCCCCCTTCCCTTTTTTTCCCTTCCCCCCTTCCCCCCCCCCCCTTTCCTCCCCCTTCATATTTCCCTTTCCTTTTTCCCCTCTTTTTTCCCCTCCCCCCCCCCCCTCTTCCCTTCTCCTCTCCCTCCCTTTTTTTTTTTTTTTCCTTTCTTTCCCCCCCTTTTTTCCCTTCCCCTTTTTTCCCCCTTTCCCCCTTTCCCCCCTCCGTTTTTCCCCCTGTTCCCCTTCCCTCCCCCCCCCTCCGTTCCTTTCCCCCCCTTTCCTTCCCTGTTCTTGTTCCTTTTTCACCTTAATCCTGGCACTCCCGGGTGACCCCTCAACAGAATTTATTGTATTATCCTTTAAATCTTATTTTTTAAAAATTTCCCTCATAATAGCTATACCCTAAATTTGCCTCCCTGGCCCGCCACCGGGGGAACGCCTCCTCGAGGGCGTCTCACAATATCACTCCAGGAAGACCCTCTTGGTTATAGTGTGGTGAGTGCAATTTGTAAACTTTGAGCATATTCTCCAATTCAAGTTGTGTATTCTCCAAAACTGTCTATATATTTATGCTTGTTATGTTGATACTATATTTTTCACCTTCATAGACTATATACTACCAGACGCCTCCTGAAGAAGCGGCTGTGACCGCGAAACCGTAGAGGTTACGTCTGCAAGTATCACACCATATAAACCTTTGTCTATGCACCTTGTGGGCATTAGCTATACCAAAACTTAGTGTCAACAATGCTGTAAACAATTACTATTGTGTTTGTTTTTGTATGTCAATATTATCAACATGTACCAAACATGTCCCCTACAGGACTTTTTATCAATTTTGAAATAAATTTACATTTCTTTTAAACCAAGTTTTCTCTTTATGGTACCGCAATAGTCCTCTTCTTTCTTCCTCTTTTGAAAGAGGCAGGACCCTATTGGAGAGGTCCCTGCTCCGATTTCTCTTTCAATCCTATTTTTTGGCTTCATTCATACCCAGGATGATGGTACCTATTAATGTTAGTTTATTCCTCTGTGTAAACTATGTGACATATCAATTTACTCTAATGTAGCGGGTGGATAACACACCCAGGACCTTTTTGATCCAATTGTTTTCTTCCTTCCTTGTTTCCCCCTTTACCCTCCTTTTGCCACCTCTCAAATTGATTTTATGAACGTATAAATTGTGGCTATTCCTGAGCTTGAAGCAGCCGCCTGTTTAACTATTTATTCATTTCTCAGTTAGAGTCCTTCTCATCCACGGTCAGGATCTTTCCCTGGTGCTCCTTACACCCTGAGCTATGGATGTTTTGGGCACCGCCTGGGGGGACTTCATGTCCACTATACAGGCCGGATGTTTAGCCAATCAACAACGAGAGGACGAAACCAAAACGTTTCTAGACAGATTGTTTAACCTTCTTAAGAAAAAATCCCATCTGCACTGGCATATCCAGTATTTTGAACTGTATATTACTGAAAAAGTTTGCCCTCTCGGACTTCGTGTCCAATTATTCCCCACAATCAAAGATCCCTCCGCGGACTTCAAAAAATCCTGGGAAAATACTCTGACCAACTGTAGTATTGAACTTATGTCAAAATTGACCACTCAATATCGTTCCGATATGATATCTCTTGATGCGGAAATAGATAGATTACTCAATCAATTTCCCAACATTCAAGAGTCAAGCTCCTTCACTAACAAATGGAAGGAAATACGAGACAAAATTGAAGGTCTTAACAAAGACATTATCATTAAAAAACAGAGAACATTTTCCCAGGACAAATTGGCATTTGCGGAGGGTTATGCTTACAAATGGTCTGGGAAACCATCTTCTTACAAACATAAGCGCCCAAATCGGCAATCTCTGGCCCCGACGGCAACAGACTATACGGAATCGGACTCATCGGTATCTTCTGTATCTTCACAGATAACCACTCGTTCCACACTATCACGAGCACCAGGTGCCCCTCGAAAGAGGTCCCTCACTGGCGATAACTCCACTACTAAACACCCTAAAAAAGGAAAACAACATGGCAAAGCACTAAAAACACCACAAACACCAAGACCAGGGGGACAGACCCCCCTCACGGGTTCTCTCCACCCTACTCTACACAACATTATTCCGAAACTGTTACAACCAAATATTCAAACACTCTTATCACAGCCCGGTTTTTTAGTACAACCAGGTCCAGAACCCCCCTCAAAACAGGGGAGTCTGGACACGTTTGTGCAAAGGGCCCCAACTCCGAGCACGTCCCACGAGTAATCACCTCCACTAATGTCGATGACCCTCACTCCCTCAACATCATCAACCTTACCCCTTACCGATTGACTCCGGAGGAGGAACAGGTCCTTCAATTAGGCCTGGGTTTTTGTCCTTCGGAGCCAATCGATATCTATGAGACAATAAAAGACCTTTACTTATTTGCCCGTAAATTGACTTTTAACTTTATGTTCGATCCCGATCGTAAACGTATTAGTCTAGAAAAAGAACTAGCAGAAAAGACCAAAAACTTTACCATAGCGGAGTCTAGAGCATTAAGGGACCTCATGTTACTTTATGATGAGGGAAACGTCGAGTCGGATACCCTAGATGGCAATCCCGACCCCTCATCCGCCTGCCAAGCGGCCATTACCCCCCAATCCCAATATCTCAATCCCACAACCTCCCTTAAAACGAAGTCCAAAGTCTTCCCTGATCTACTGACTTGCCCCTCCATTTGGGCCTTTTTGCATGAATGTATCATCTCTCTCAAAAAAGAACGTTGGCACACATTACCCTCCAATTTAACTCGACAACAGTTTCGAGCAGTCACTAGACTGCAAAAAAACACCGATCTGATCATAAAGCAATCCGACAAAGGAGGAAACCTGGTACTGATGACTCATCATCAATACCAGACTATGTGTCTAAAAATTCTTTCCAATACCAATTGGTACTTACCTATTGAAAACCAGTTTATTCAACAAACCATTGATGAGTTTAGGGGACTCATTGGTGGGGCCTTCCTCGAGGGCCTCATCAGTGATGACACCTATAAATTCATCAATGTACAATATCCACGTACTCCTACGTTTTATGCTCTGCCTAAAACTCATAAGAATCTTTCTGTACCTCCAGGTCGACCTATTGTCTCAGGCAAAGGTTCACTAACGGAGAACGCCAGCAAATTGGTGGACACCTTCCTTCTCCCCCACGTCATGAGATTACCGTCCTACATAAGGGACACGACTGACCTGTTGAAACACATCGAGGGGATTCAGATCCCTCCGGACGCCCTCCTCGTGGCTATTGATGTCGAGGCTCTCTACTCGAGCATCCCCCACGAGCAGGGCGTCCGGATGGCGGGTTCCTTTTTGATGGAACAGGATCATCATACCTGGCCCACTAACACTTTCATCTTAAAACTCCTAGAATTTATTTTGACAAAAAATTATTTTTTATTTATGGATCAAACGTATCTTCAAATTCAAGGCGTGGCAATGGGCACATCTTGTGCCCCCTCATATGCAAATTTATATCTCGGCGGCTGGGAACGGGCAGTCTTCAGTGATGACCTTATGGAACCATTCCTGGACCATGTACTAGGATGGTTCAGGTTCATTGACGACCTCTTGGTAATTTGGACAGGTACAGAGCAACTTTTGCAAACCTTTATCGCAGAGCTTAACATTAATACTTTCAACCTTCATTTCACCTTTTCTTATGACAGACATAGCATCCCATTTTTGGATGTACAGATCATCAAGGACACCACTGGTCATCTTATCACGGACCTCTATCGTAAACCCACTGCAGGCAACACCTTGTTGCATGCATCCAGTCTTCATCCCCGTCCTCTGGTTCGCAGTATCCCTTTTGCTCAGTATCTCAGACTGAGAAGAAACTGCACAGAGGACGATGATTTTCATAAACAGGCCAATGCCCTCCGTACACGACTGTTAGCTAGGGGCTACAAACGCACCGTGCTAAGAAAAGCTTTCAACAAGGCTTTAGCTCTTGATCGACAAACACTTCTATACGGCCCTGCACGCCCCAAACAACCATACATGACAAAGATCATTACCAAATTCTCCACCCACCATCAGCAACTACGAAAAATATTGTCTAACCACTGGCATATTCTAACCGATCATCATACCCTTAAAAAATATATCAAACCAACTCCCGACCTTGTCTTCAAAAGGGCCACTTCCTTGAGGGATAGATTAACACACAGTCACTATAGGATTCCCTCCCCCGACCTCAGGGAACCCAGAGGCACCTTTAAATGTGGCAATTGTCCACATTGCCCCTGGATCCAAGAGGGACAACATTTTTTACTTCCCAACGGTGAAATGTTTTTTCCCAGACACTCAGCCCATTGTGGCACGCGCGGAGTAATTTATCTCATGACATGCGCTTGTAACGCTTTTTACGTTGGGAAAACAATTAGGGAACTACGGCAGAGATTGGGGGATCACCTATACGCCTCTACAAATGGCAAGCTCACTACCGTGGGCCGCCATATAGGTATTCACCACCGCTTTAATCTCGATTACATTCGGTTCACCGTGTTGGATGTTGTCCCTGAAGACCCCCGAGGGGGCAATTGGGACCGTGAAATTCTCAAACGTGAATCCTTCTGGATTGAGCGACTTGATGCATGTGTTCCTCCGGGTATCAACGAGGCACATTCATATAAATACTTCCTTGAATAACTTTGTTATCCTTTTCCCTCTTTTCCCCTCCCCCTCCCCTTCCCTCCCTCTTCTCCTTCCCCTTTTCTTCCCCCCCCCCCTCCTTTTTTCTCCCCCTTTCCCCCCCCCTCCCTCCCCCCTCCCCAGTCTCTGCCATGACCCAATTACAACATATCAAAATCAAGAATAATAAAAACAAAGAACCAAACCACATAACATCTGGATTTTGCTTTTTAGGACTTCAGGTATTTTCCCCCCCTTTTTTTTTCCCCTGATCATGGACTAGTGGACTCTGAACATTAGTGGATCCACAATGTATCCAAAACTTTCTATTCTTTATTGGTTTTTCTCAATGGCTGTTTTCAAATGTTCAGGGATTGTTTGATTTTTTGTTATTTAAAATCATGTATGATGTTGATTATAATGTTGTTCTGTATTTGTCCTGGGACGGGCCATGTTGCATGTGTCCCCAGCTGTATGGGTTCCTGGCGCCCCCGCTGCTGGGGACCGTGCATCTCCCCCTCCCAGTCTATTGTTTCTTTCATCACACCTGTACTCAGACTATTATCAAAGTTGCACTGGCCACCCTGTCCTGGATGGATGTGAGGAGTTTATTCTCCCCTACGGCGGGCTTGCGCTCCTCCGGCGGAGGGCTCGGCTAATATTAGCCCAGCCGCCGCTTCGTCCTGATTAGTGCTCAGGCACTGATCAATTTTGAGCTTTGCGCCTGCGCTGGACCAATTCCTCGCGCATGCGCAATAGTGGAGGACCGGACCCGGAAGTAATCGCGGCGGCCGTCCCCGCCGTGGCAACTTCCGGGTTGGAGGCATTTAAGATGCCTGAGACCCAGCTGCCTGAGCCTCAGATGGACACCCAGTACCTTGCGGGCGCTACCTGACGATTCATGTGAGTACTTATGTTATGCTCCCCCTTGACCAGGTGGGGATTCCCACTTTTCTTAATTGGCATCCCCCCCTCTTCTGGCACTGAACACCTAATGATTGTTGCCTACTTTTAAAACCAGTCTCTCATGCCTCTTAAATTGATCTACATTTATTGCAGCGACCCGCCGTGACAGTGTGATGTGGCGTTTGTGCCACTGACTGCACTAGTCATGTCCTCCTGGGTTTGAGCAGTCCCTGAGTCTAGGCTTTTACCACAGCAATGATAGGTAAGGGAATTTCTTCATTACCATGAATTCCCTTCTTTACTAGTCCTGTATGTCTTTTCCTTACCTTAACACTTTCATATAGGTGAAATTGGGACATCCACTCCACTCTAACCCCCTGTCTTCTTCCGTTCCTTTCTCCCCCCTTTCCCCCCCCCTTTCCCTCCCCCTTTCCCTTTTTTTCCCTTCCCCCCTCCCCCCCCCCCCTTTCCTCCCCCTTCATATTTCCCTTTCCTTTTTCCCCTCTTTTTTCCCCTCCCCCCCCCCCCCTCTCTTCCCTTCTCCTCCCCCTCCCTTTTTTTTTTTTTTTTTTCCTTTCTTTCCCCCCCTTTTTTCCCTTCCCCTTTTTTCCCCCTTTCCCCCTTTCCCCCCTCCGTTTTTTCCCCCTGTTCCCCTTCCCTCCCCCCCCCCCTCCGTTCCTTTCCCCCCCTTTCCTTCCCTGTTCTTGTTCCTTTTTCACCTTAATCCTGGCACTCCCGGGTGTCCCCTCAACAGAATTTATTGTATTATCCTTTAAATCTTATTTTTTAAAAATTTCCCTCATAATAGCTATACCCTAAATTTGCCTCCCTGGCCCGCCACTGGGGGAACGCCTCCTCGAGGGCGTCTCACAATATCACTCCAGGAAGACCCTCTTGGTTATAGTGTGGTGAGTGCAATTTGTAAACTTTGAGCATATTCTCCAATTCAAGTTGTGTATTCTCCAAAACTGTCTATATATTTATGCTTGTTATGTTGATACTATATTTTTCACCTTCATAGACTATATACTACCAGACGCCTCCTGAAGAAGCGGCTGTGACCGCGAAACCGTAGAGGTTACGTCTGCAAGTATCACACCATATAAACCTTTGTCTATGCACCTTGTGGGCATTAGCTATACCAAAACTTAGTGTCAACAATGCTGTAAACAATTACTATTGTGTTTGTTTTTGTATGTCAATATTATCAACATGTACCAAACATGTCCCCTACAGGACTTTTTATCAATTTTGAAATAAATTTACATTTCTTTTAAACCAAGTTTTCTCTTTATGGTACCGCAATAGTCCTCTTCTTTCTTCCTTTTTTGAAAGAGGCAGGACCCTATTGGAGAGGTCCCTGCTCCGATTTCTCTTTCAATCCTATTTTTTGGCTTCATTCATACCCAGGATGATGGTACATATTAATGTTAGTTTATTCCTCTGTGTAAACTATGTGGCATATCAATTTACTCTACAGTCCTGTAATAGGTATTAGTATGTTACCGATGTGGGAAAAGGGAACCGAAATAACCGTCCACTGCTTCACCCCAGTATCTCAGCAGCTCCAACGCAGCCCCCCTTGACAATGTTACACTTTATATTAGGTTTAGGTATAGTTATGCAGTAGAGATGTGCGACATGGTATAAAGAAACCTCTTTTCCCTCCAGCCTATTACCGTATTAGAGAATGAACTCTTGCAGGTGTTTCTTACAGGATAGCTGCAGGCTTAGTTCACCAGGCTTATCTCTAAGGCATTCTTACCTTTGGCTTTATTAGGTATTAGTTGTCTCTTACCACCACCATATATGACTCCCTGTCACCACTCCAGGTTACCAAGCGGGGCTCGGCTGTTTCCTTGTCACTCCCGTAGTGAGGCTCCTAGCTTCTGACGCCTGCTTCCTGCAGCGTCTATCTGCTTGAATTAAAGCTGATGTTGTATGCAGGGGGGGTGAAGGAGGGAGGGCGGGAGAGGAGAGCGGAGCTCACTGAACCGGCATCGGAGACTGTCGCTTCGTCCGTGTACTGTCTTCCTCCAGCGGGGGGCCCACCGGCTTTCAGCGTGCCGTCACCCTGCACGCTACACCCGTGGCTCCTCGCTCAGGCGTCTCGTCCAGTCATCCCGCTCTGAGGAGGGGAGAGGAGGTCCGCCAGAGCTTCAGCTGGGCGGCACGCCCGTTGCTCCTCCCTTCCCCTCAGCCGTCTGACGTCTCACGTCATCCCCCCCTCTCATATTGCTGGTACAGACAGCAATAAATGCAACATGGGCCAGCAGGATGGACCACAATCTGAAGCTACAAGCAAAACAAGAGTTGGACCCATCTCACCAATTGCAATTTACTATATGAAGTATCTGTCTCTTGGGCAGAAAGTGACAGACACTTATAATAACCCTTCCCCACTGCACTGAAAAAATGTGTCACACTGGAGAGATTTCCCATCATTTACTGTCCCGACAGGAAGTGAGGGGAAATTTCCCAAATGTTGTATACAGGCCACAATAACGACCTGAAACTTACAAAAAGAACAGGAGGGTGCACCGACCTTGTGCATTACCAAAGATAAAATTTATTCATAAAATATAACAAGAAATATGCCCCGTACACACGGTCGGATTTTCTGACGGAAAATGTGTGATAGGACCTTGTTGTCGGAAATTCCGACCGTGTGTGGGCTCCATCACACATTTTCCATCGGATTTTCTGACACACAAAGTTTGAGAGCAGGATATAAAATTTTCCGACAACAAAATCCGTTGTCGGAAATTCCGATCGTGTGTACACAAATTCGACGGACAAAGTGCCACGCATGCTCAGAATAGATAAAGAGATGAAAGCTATTGGCCACTGCCCCGTTTATAGTCCCGACGTACGTGTTTTACGTCACCGCGTTTAGAACGATCGGATTTTCCGACAACTTTGTGTGACCGTGTGTATGCAAGACAAGTTTGAGCCAACATCCGTCGAAAAAAATCCTAGGATTTTGTTGTCGGAATGTCCGAACAAAGTCCAACCGTGTGTTACGGGCATTATACTCACAAACGAAGTATAAAACAAGGCTTATCAATACTCTGGCAATTGCGAGCAGTATCTCTAGACGCCTACAACCTGGACCAGATATTTGGAGGAACCAGATGGCATCGCAAGCGGCTTACACGTTATGGGGCCAACCCTCTTCCTCAGAGCCAAAGCTCAAGGTCGGTGTGCCCTCCTGTTCTTTTTGTATGTTTCAGTTCTAAGAAAACCCATTATTCTGAGGAGGGCAGCAAGACCTGCGACATTCCGTTGACTTTCTTAAGGGGGTTGGCTGCGCCACTTACTTATGGAAGCCGGGCACCTGAGCGCAGGAGATTACTTTGTGTTGCAATAAAGACCTGACAGGGGTTCTATGCCTTCGCCATTCCCCTCAAAGATTTCTTCTGCAGTTGGGCTATATGTGAATAAAGCAAATCTCCAGCCAAAAATAACAAGCGAAAAATGAAAAGCCAATTAAAGGTTAAAATAACTAAACCCGCTTTTGGCATAATATTCAGCTGCAATCTAGAGGTTTTCCCTGTAGTATTTGTTCTCAGCCTGATGGCCATCATCATTCAACCCCTCTTATTCAGAGCTTAGGTTGTCCTAGTCCCACTCCAACCTGTGTCTGGACAGTGGAAAGAGAAGAAGCGTAGTGATAAGCTCATCTCTCCATCACTCTACTCTCACCTCCAATCAGCACACTGATTGCCTTCTTCTGCTGCTGAGTCTTCCTCTCACACTTTAGCTTTGTTGTACAAAGACTACAAGGCTGATACTAGGCCAAATTCTGGTACATATACCGCTAAAAAAAAAATACATTTAGGGTTTTTATTTAATGTATTCATGATTACAGAGCTGCATTCATATGTGTCTTTTATAACTGCCTGGAGTTCAGCTTTATATGCTTGGTAACAAATTGCTAAAATACATCAACAATCACGATCACACAGAACTAGGATTCAATGGTGACTTTTCAAAAGCAAAAATACTAAAATATCCTGTTATCTCCTCCCATAAGTCTGCATACACATAAGATTTGGTAAGAGCATTTACTTTCATTGAAGGGAGGAGGGACGTTGTATTTATTAAGTGTCACAAGTAGATTGGCCTTATTAGGTGGTGCTACTGATGTTGACCTTGATGACAACCTGCAGAGCACACTCAATTAGTAAAAATCTCAATCAAACGTGGCCTCCTGAGAAAAGGGTGTAGACACTGTTTGAAGAATACCTGTCATGATAAAACTATGTAGGCTGCTGTTGCAGAGAACTTTGGCCTTCAGTGGATTTATCCAAAAGGGTCCAGCAGTGGCCAACCAAGGCAAAACAGATGAAAGGAAACACATATAGTATATTTGCTTTTTTGCTTCCAACCTGTAAAGTACTGCTCGAGATTCACTCACATAATTCAGCCTTTCAGCCATTCACAAACTCTAGTAGTGTTTATCCAGAGGAAGGAACACAAGCCCTGGGCAATCCAAACATTATATTGATATTGCTTAGTGTATGTAACTTTCATTACCAAAGTATTTAACTGTACTGAAAGCATCTAGTCACATTTTATGTTCCATCAATATCTGGTACAATATGATGCTTTTCACCTTAACTGCTCTTACTGTAGAAAACCCTTTCACTTCCTCAGTCTAGTATTTTAAAAAGACACTTGTAACCTCCAATCAATACTTTAAGAACTTCCTGCTAGCAAATATACAATTTTGAGAACTCTTTATTACACTTTTTAATACACTCTAATTTTCCTTATATTAAAGCAGATAATAGTAATATAATTAAAATATAATTTGCCTAGGCAGCGGGGAAATAATACCTATGACAGTTCACTGTATTAATCATACATCATTCAAACATCTACATGACACTGATTATACCACAAAGCATGTTCTGAATTAATATATAGATACATTTGTAAAAAAATCCTTCTGTCACCTTTACTCTTTCCTTGTGATAAACATATTATGTATTTATTAAATGTACATTTTCATGTAGAGGCATGAATTATAACCAGAAACTGGGCTGATGTTGTTGAGGGGCTGCCAATACAATCTACAAAGGGGCCAGTAACTTAATAGTTGCAGCAAAAGGTCACAAAGGGGAGACTATCATAAAGTGATTTAATTATTTTTACTATTGTACATGTTTAACGCTGTGCCCACTTCTAGTAATACATTCATACACATCATTTTGTAAAGTAAAAATCTTCATGCAAAGTCATATGTTCAGTTCACCATGGTTATTCTAAAACCATACATAAATGACATAAAAATAATTAAGGCCTTTTATACGAATTAATATTTCATAAACTTCTAAGCATTCAGAAACTGTTCTGATGCTTAAAAGTTGCGTTTAAAGTGATTGTAAAGTCTTGGTTTTTTTTTCTGTAAAAAATAACAAACATGTTATACTTACTGTACCTGCTCTGTGCAGTGGTTTTGCACAGAGCAGCCCAGATCCTCCTCTTCTAGGGTCCCTCTTCTGTGCTCCTGGCTTCTCCCTCCTGTCGAGTGGCCCCACAGCAAGCAGCTTGCTATAGGGGCACCCGAGCCGAGTCACAGCTCTGTGTGTCCATTCATACATGGAGCTGTGGCCCGGCCCTGCCCCCTCTCTCTCCTGATTGGCTAACTGACTTTGATTGACAGCTGAGGGAGCCAATGTCGCCGCTGCTGTGTCTCAGCCAATCAGGAGGGAGAAAAGAAAGCATAGAAGAATACAGAGGGTGCATAGGCCTAGCGCACTATCCTCAATACATGTTTTAATTTAATTAAATAGAGGTGAATATACTCACAAGCCAGTTCTTGTGTCATAGCATTATCAAAAAATCATCTGCTTAAATCCATATGCGAAAATCCACAACACTTGTAGTCACATCGGCTACCGCGTTTCAAGGTTTCCCTCTTTTTTAGAGCCTACAGAACATGTCCAGCTTCACATTAAGGTAGGCCAAAGTATCAGGAGCAGTATAGGACTGTTCATTTTTCCTTTCAAAGCTAGGATCTACTGCTTTGAAATCTAAACTGTCAAAGTTCTGCTCCTCGGAGAACTGATTGTGATTAAAGAACACAATACTACATATTATTTCTGAAAAATGTTTACCATTATCACTGTGAGTAAAAATAAAATAAAATCCCAATTTTTGAATTGTCACCAGAACAGGAATAGAGGGGAAATCTTCCAGTGGGGACTCTAGTTCTGGTGACACCAAGGGATTCTCTCACTTTGGAAGGATTTTCTCTCACTTCCTGTTTTGGCTATGGGACAGAAGTGAAGGGACATCTTCCTAATGGGACACAACCCTCCCTTACTCTATCCAAAATGAAAAAGTTTTGGTTTTGATTCTACTGTACTTTAGGTACCATCAATGCTGTGTCTGTAGATACTAAGGTGCATACCACAATGAATCTGCCTATTTATTAATTTAGACCAAAAACCAGAGGATCAAGAGAAATGCACTTTAACAGAAGTAAATTACATACTGTATATATCTTTTCCCATAATTCAATGCCATGGATCTAATATACTGCTATAATATTTTATTCATTTACAATATGCAGTGTCAGCATAGTGCTTTACACTAACATAAAGAACCATTCCCATTAGTCCATAGAAGCATTTACATTAATGCTTGAAGATTATATTATGCTATTCTTATGGTAGTCAATTCTGTGCTCTGTACAGCCAGTTTGGGTGGAAGCTTCTTCACCCAAAACTGTCATAATGAAGAAGAAACTGGAGCACACAGAGAAAAAAACACACAAATAAATGGGAAACATACAAGTACAACAAAAAATCTATTTGTACAATGTAATGTTTGCTATCAGAAGAGTTTTATTTTCAATGAACAGAATCCTATCACACCAACAAAATAACAATCCCAAAGTAAATTATCCTCTGAAGCTGGCCATACACATATAGGTTTTTTTTTTTTGCTCAGCTGAATTTTAAAAAAACAAACAGATTCCACCATCTGCGCTGTGGCTGCTGTATTCACTTTGTCGCAGCTGGCTGTCAAAATTCCCAAACAGTGGTTGAATTTGAATGGAATGCAGACGACGTTAATCCAACAATTTTCTACCCCGCTCCTTTGATTTTTCAATTGAAGGAATATCTACTGGTTCATTAAAATGTGCTCGAAATTCATACAACGTATGGCCAGCTTAAGAATTCCTATCCCAATACAGTCTATTTGTTTCTTCTTTTTTTTTTTTCTTCAATAGATTTTATTGAAGGAAATTGCTATACAGGATATAGCAATAATGGTAATACATTTTCATAAAACAGTTGGCATAAACCATGTAGCCTAGGCATAGTGTACATGGTTGGATTATAAAAACAGGAGTAGGAAACAAACAAGATATCAGAGTAACTTCCATGCAGAGATAACTGGATGGATCATCTGTGGAGGATCCCTAAACCACAAGGTGGAGCAAAAGAGGAGAGAGTAGGGAGGGATGGAGTACACCAATTTTCTGTAGAAAGACACTAGGACTGTGGCTGAAGTCATGAGCTGGCTGCTCTCGGGTTTGGGTATTGATGGGGTTGGGGTATCGATGAGGAAGGAGGGTGATGCTAGATGATTTCTAGGACTTCGAGCCCCACTGGTTGTGGGTTAGTTGTCGGAGGTGACCTTTTTCCTTAGGGGTGTAGGGAGAGCCCCATAGTATAGTAATGAATTGTCAAAGTTGTCAAGTTCCTCTTGAGATAGTGTCGACTGCATGAAGGCCTGCCATCTGGAGTAAAGACGTGCCCTGGAGGTTTCGTGTTTGAGGTCAGTGTTAAGTTTTTCTTTGTGTAGTAAGTGTAGAAGTTCCCGTTTGACTTGCAAGATTTTTGGACAGCGGGTGGAAGTCCAATTTTTTAGAATGGATCTTCTGGCGACTAGGAGACAGATCAGGATCCAGTCTTTGTGTGGTGGGTGAGTGTTTGGGGGCCATGGTAGTAGTTGATTGTCTCAGTACCCGAAGATGAGGAGTAGGGGGTCTTTAGGCAATTTCAGCAGGGTAATACCAAATATGAAGGAGATGACTTGATCCCAGAAGGTTATGCTGGGTACACACGGCCGGACATGCCAATGGGCTAAACTCCGTCTGCATTTTCGACGTAAAGATTTAGAACATGTTCTATATCTGTGTCCGCCGTAAATGCTGACAGAAAAAGTCTGATGGGGCATACACACGGTCGGAATGTCCGACTGAAAGCTCCCATTGGACTTTTTCTGTCGAGAAGTCCGGCCGTGTGTATGCGGCATTAGAGTTAGGGAAGGTCTTGGCTTGTGGCAGAAGGGGCAGGTGGCCATGCCCTGGTTGTTCTTGTCCAAGAGGAAAGGTACAGTATATAAGCACAGTGGAGAATTTTTAGTTGGCTTTCTCTCCAGGATTCATTGGGGATCAGTTGTAGGATTTTGTTGTATCTTAGTAGAAGTTTATCTACTATGTCTGTGTCAGGAAAGTCTCTGCCCCAGTTTGCTGCTGATGAGGATGCTATCGTAGGAGTGGTCTTTTGCAGGAGAGGTTTGTAGATGTCGGAGTTTGTTCCTCTCTGCATGAGTTCCGTATGAAGATGACACATTGCCCAAAATGAAAAGCATGCGATTGGGGGAGAGAGAATGTTTTAGCGATGACTGTGAAGTTGTGGGGTTGCCCCGTTTCCAGGCCGCATAGTGCAGAGAATTTGGTGAGTCCTTTTTGTTGCCAGATGGAAAAAGGTTTGTACTCCATTCCCGGTGGAGAACTTGGGTTACCCTGGATCGGAAGGTGCCTGGACATGAAGGAGAGTTTCAGACTTCTTCTTACCTCTCTCCAGGCTATAGCCGTAAGAGGAGGTTATGTTGTAAGGATTAGGGAATACTGTAGATTTCCACTTGCAGTGAAGGAAGATCACCATGGAGTAGGGGTGGGCCATTAGAGATTCCATGGGGAAATTCGAATAGCGGGAGGATTTTGATATCCAATTTAGGCCTATCCAGAGTAGACATACTAGGTTATATGCTCTGAAATTAGGAAGACTAATACCTCCTTTGCGTAATTAGAAGAAGGTAGCTTCCCTATTTTGATGCCTAAGTAGGTTATGTATGATTTGGCTACTGTGAAAGGTGAATGGGGGGCCCTAGGAGGGTTGGAGATGGTGCCTATGGGGAAGATTTTGCTTTTGTAATAGTTAATGCGGAGATCCAAACAAAGTCTAAATTTGTCGAATATTGTTTTAATAGTGGACATGCCAGAGGAGGGATTAGCTGAGAATATGAAAACATCATCGGCGAAGAGAGATGTGCATAATTCATGTTTGCCTATGTTGATACCATGTAATGGGGCCTTTTGAGTTAAGTACCTAGAAAGGGGTTCTAATGCAATATTAAAAAGGAGCGGGGATAGGGGGCAGCCTTGTCCCATGCCCTTGTGGAGGTGGAATTCATCTGAGAGGTAGCCAGCCGCCACCACACTGGCCGCGGGGGAAGTGTACATAGCGTTTACGAGATGTTTGAAGGGGCCAGTAAACACCATTTTTGACATGGCCAATGAAAGCCATTTGCAGCTAACGTTGTTGAAGGCTTTCTCAGCGTCCAGAGTGATGATGGCGTAGTCCCCCCCCCCCCCCCCCCGGGTTGCATTTAGCATGTTCTAGGACCATCATTACTTTTTCGGATATTTAATGTGCCTGTTCTTCCTTGTCGCAGCTGTCCACAAAACCTGACTGGGCAGGGTGTATAAGAGAGAGAATGATGGTGGCAAGTCTGGTGGCTACAATTTTAGAGAGGATTTTAACGTCCAGGTTGAAGAGGTGTTATAATAGTCGATATGAACCCGGTTCTAAGGGGTCTTTTCCCTTCTTCGAAGGTAATTTGATGACGGCCTGATTTCTCATAGGTAAGTAGGGACCACCTGACCATTCACCTCTGTAAACCTTGAGGAGGGTGGGTTCTGCAATTTTTTGTAGGGTTTTATAGAATTCCTACGGAACTCATGCAGAGAGGATGGAAAGCACCATATTTTGCGGTTGGGATGTAGGTCGGGGTAATCTATAGTTGCCGAAATTGGGGCATGGTCTGATATGGCTATATCATGGATATCTGCTACGGAGACTATTGGGACAAGTTTGTCAGTACAAAAAAGGAAATCAATTCTGGTGAAGATGTTGTGTGGATTAGAGTAAAAGGTGAATTCCCTGTCTGCTGGGTGTAAGAGTCGCCAAATGACGTGGAGGTGGAGAGAGTTCATGGTGGATGCGAAGTGCGTAAAATCTGAAGTTTTGGGTGATTCTCGAGGACGTTTGGGTGTGGATTTGTTATCTGTCGGCTGAAGGGTGGTGTTGAAATCCCCCCATCTATATGCGGGATGTGTGGGTTGCATAGTAGCCAAGTGGAGATCTCGCCAAAGAATTGTTTACCAGGGCTTTTGGGGGCATATATATTGGAAATCACTAGATCTCTGTTCCCTAACTGAATATGTGCTGAGAGGAAGCAACCCTGGCTATCCGTGTCTACGGACATGGCTTCACGGGAGGTTTTTGTGAATCAAAATGAGAACCCCTGCTTTGCGATCGATTGCATTGGAGCCCAGGACAGTGCCTACCCAGAGTTTTTTCATGCAATTAATGAAAATCTGGGGATGATAGGTGGGTTTCCTGGACTAGGGCAATGTCGGTTTTCAGTCTCTTAAGATGGCAAAGGATTTTAAGTCTCTTAATGGGGGACCTAAGCCCTTTCACGTTCCAAGAGGTGATTTTCATAAGAGTAAAGTCGTTTGGGTGATTTGGGCTGATATTTTGATTGTATCAGGTTCGGACCTGAAGAGAGGAGCTGTCGCTTTAGTGTGGAGTGAGGTGGTATTCATATGGTAAGTAGGTAGTGCCGGAGTGTCTGGTGTTTGATGGGTGGTATAGGGTAGAGGTGATTGAGGTGGGGAGGAAATTGGAGGGGTGGAAGCATGAAAAAAACATACTACTAAATATTGAGAGAACTTTTAGGGAGCATTACATGCGCCCGTTGGTGATCAGAGCGGGTTTTGCGTCTACCGGATCAGCAAGAGGTAGAGCGATGATCAGGTCCAGAGGTTCTGAAGCGTTTGGAGAGTTTTTCCTCGGGTTTCTTTGGTCCAGAGGGCGATTATTAGGGGCGACCCTGGACGAGGGATTGGAATGCGAACCAGCGCGAAGTGTACGCAGGAAGGCTTCCGCTTCAGAGGGATCTTGAAAGGGATCTTGAAAGGAGAGGTGGTCACCGCTGGGGGCCTTGAGGCGGAGAATTGCATCGAAAGCTAAAGCGAATTTCACCTGACGCTGATGGAGTTCCATGCATATGTGTTGAAAGGCTTTCCTTTTTTTGGAGATTTCGATGGAATAGTTGGCAAAAATCAGAACTTTGATGCCGTCTATTTGAAGGGATCTGGACTGCCTTTTGCAGGATGACAGCCTAGTCCGAGTAGGCAGGCTTTTAGGTATTTAGCGATGATCAGGTGGGGAGACTTGCGGTCGAAGGCGAAAGCTCCCATGCAGTGGGCACGTTCTACTGTGCAGGGGCCTGGAAGGCCTAGAGCTTCTGGGATGCGTCTGGCGCAGAATTCAGTGAGGGCTGATGTTTGTAGGGATTCTGGGATGCCCACAAATTGCAAATTGCTCCTTCTGGACCTATTTTCCAAATCGTCCAGTTTTTGGAGTACATACTGAATTGTTTTGTCCTGGGCCTGCTCCGTGTCTTGTGCCTGGTATAGTTCTTCCTCCACATTGGAGAGGCAGTGTTCTATCTCATTGAGCCTGGTGGCGTGTTCCCCCAGTTGTTGCTTAACCACTTCCCGCCCGGCCTATAGCAGATTGACGACCTGGCGGTGGTTCAGTTATCCTGACTGGGCGTCATATGACGTCCAGCAGAATAACAGCCGCCACGAGCCCTTGGGGGCACGCATCGTGGTGATCGGTGTAGCGGTGTGCTCCATTCCTAGTGTGCTTTTTATTGATGGAAGCTATGATACAGCTTCTATGAATGCAGAATGGGGGTGTCAAGGGCAAACATGGTCAACACTTTTGACAAGTGTCTATGTCAGGTTTAGCAGCTCATATTAACCCCTGCAGCACCTAAAAGGGGTTTTGGGGGGGGCAGAGGGTAGAAGATTTCAACCAAGAGAGTAGCCACCAGCACATGGAAACACTTCTCATTCAATATAATTACTGTTCCTTGTGCCGATTAAAAAAATAACTCAACTTAGGCTTTAAACAATGTCTATGTGTTTAGGGCCTGGGAATAGACCAACAGATATCTCACCAAATTTAATGGGACATTAGTCATTTTCCACCCATGATGTTGTTTGGATGTTCTTCTTGGTTCAGCTAATGGGTGATTGTGGCACAAGCAGGATGACAATCCCATTACCTTTATTTCATAGAAAGGGAGACAACAGCAACTGCTCACAAAGATTTTGCACAATGTTCTCTGCAATAAGTGTTTACGATTGCCCTCTAGGTATGTCCTACCATGGATAGATAGTCACCCGATCTTTGCAAGCAATATTCGAGAAAGGCACATTGCCATTCGAGCTAAACCACCTGATAATTTCTTATATTTCTTATTGACTTAGGTGGAGAGATCTCTGTGATTGCATTACCAGACCTGCTCATTATGAGGGATACCACTCCCCCTGTTGTATTATTTACTTATTTAACCCTTAATAGCTGAAGGTACAAGTCCTTTTGCCTGAATGCAATTTTGCATGTGTTAGTAAAACTGCATGTAGCACTACCACCACAGAAGCCGTTTGCTAGATTGGGTTCTCTGTTCTTCTGCCTTGATAATGAGAACAACATAAAACCCACGGACACATCAGGTTAAGCAAATGGATACTGCACTGCTACTGGGAGTACAAATATAATGAATATACTACGGTTTAGTATCAAAAAGCAAACATCAGACTGGTTAGTGTGAAGTGAATATATTGTCATGGGTTGCAGTAAATGATTAGGTCAAGCACAGTTCCCTAGACAATATGTTTACTAGGCTATAGCAGTATAGTATAGAGTTCTATGCAGCTAAATTAGAGTAAACCTGGTAATCCACAAAATCAGCAATAAGTAATGGCATTAGAAAACAGTAACAGCTATGATAATCAATACTGCGATAACTCCTCTGTAAACGGTAGGCTAAATTCACTTTGGAGTGCACTCTCTATGAATGTCAGTGATAAAATTTAAAACTCCCTAAAGAAGTTCCTCTTACTAGAGACAATAGGCAAAGTTTTCATGAAGCCGTTATCAAGTAATCAGAGTTTAGCCCTAATTCTTCAGCCGGCTAGCATTGGGGCCCAGTTTTTACAGTAGTGCACATGTGTACAGTCCCAGTAAAGTTTGCATGCAGTAAATAATACTGCTAGCTAGATGGCCAGTCCCTATGTGCTCAGTCTCTGCTAGTAGCAATGGGTTAATGGCAGCAGTGTCCTTTCAAAAGTCCCAGTGATGCAGCAACAGGGGTCTTACTGGTCAGATGTCAGCTCACTTTTGGATCTGCCTGGAATGACTCTGGTACTCAGCACATGGCCACAGGCTTGTGTCAGGTTGATGTACACACAGGAGCAGCAATGTGCACACCTCGGTCCCCTCGCAGCAAAAAAGAAAGTTCCTTGGTATTCAGCCTGAGAAAATAGAAGTCTCTCTTTCCTTATACTTGGCTAGCAATGGGAATTGTAGTCCAATGGTCCATAGGCTGCCATAGTAAAGTTTCTTCTAAAACTCCATGATTCAATGCTGCAATACATCATGTCTCTTTAGCTCCTTCTGCTCCAGTCAAGATCCATCGCAAAAAATAAAATAAATACTCCTGCCATTCATGCTGATACCACTTTTGTTTACATTACTTGTTGTATGTACTTATAGTAGGCCCAAGAAACAATAGCAGACATTTTGCTTTTTTTATCCACCTAAACTCACTAACACTAAATAATAATAATAATAAAGAAATTTAAAAAAAAAGTAGTTCCGCCTAAAATACAGTGACCCTGACCTTTAACCCAGACCTTGATCTTTTACCCAGTCAGTGACCTTGATCCTGACGCTAATCTGGATAAAGCCCTGATCTGGCTATTTAATATTTATTTTATATATTTGTTTGTTTTCAGACTTTTCTTTAATTTTTTATTCTCTGACTAGTAAAAAGAGGTGCATTGTGTCTTTTTTTCCATTCAGAGGAGATGGGTTAGTTTTACAGAGTGATCATTATGATAGAAAATTACAGTTATCATGTGATCAGGGGCTGACACTCCTGTCTCCTGATTGTTAGTACAAGACCAGGAGCTGCCAGTGACAGTTCAGTCTCCATGCTAGGAGCACTTTTCCAGCACAAACACTGGTGTGCATATATGTGGCCTTCAGAAGGAAGCACACCTCCGTGATGCCTTAATGCTGAAGTCAACGGGTTAAAATGATGGGGAATAGAACAGGAATTACTGGGACACAGAGGCAGGTGGGAACAGAGTTGGAAATTAGGGCACAGCCTACCATGCTTGCCTAAACTAAAATATCACTTTTTGTATAAATTATCCTTTAACTGTTTGGCTAGGTATAAGATCCATTTACTTATATAAGGACACTGAAAGAAACTTCATCACTAAATAAGAATCTGTCTGTAGCAAGGTCCCAGGCCTCCTTTGGTCTAATGAGAACCTCCAGGGCCAGAGATAGCTGACATTCTTCTGTATATGGTCGGTTGCATGGCATAGTGGGTGTAATGCAAGGTGGATTGACTGGGCGCCAGACACTTCTTGGATGCAAAAGAGATTTTATTTCTCTTAACAGAATTTTGGGAGAAGGGTTAGAGCCAGGACACCCTTAGGTAGTTGTAAGATTATTTGTCAGACTCCAAGACTTCAACAAGAGGACAGCCATGCAAGGAAATGCATCCAGCAAGACGCCACATCTGCATGTGTAGGAATGCTGTCTCCTATGGCAACAGTCTTTAACAGTTCCCAACACAAAGTGTAACAGTTTCTTCACTTCCACTACAATCACTTCTTGTAGTTCTTCAGCCCACTGAGCTCCCAGTCTCTCACTAGACTAGATGATTCACTGCCACTGAATCCCTTGAGCTCCTCCAATCTTCACGGTAGTATCTTCATCAAGCGTCACCCCCTCCTCTCTGCTGGGTTCCAACTTGGCACTTAAGATACTTCTCAAACTTCACCCTGCTGGCCTGCTTGGTCCCTGGCTTGACACACAAGGCTGCTCTGCAAGCGTCACCTCTGCTGGCTGGGTCCCTGGCTTGATACCCACTGAAGTTTCCCAATTCTTCACCATCCTCAGTTGGTGAGAATACTGCTTCGGTACTTGCTTCAGCCACTCACTGTGGTCCCTGGTAATAAGGTGGATGGTCCCTTAGTGGCGACAGCTTCCCCTCTACCTCGGTCCACTACAGGTTCTCCATCGGCAGATCCGTCACTTCTGGTTGGACTGCAAGCCGCAATCCCAACCCTGCGCTGCTCTCTTGCTTCTGGATAGGCCCTCAGACAGTCTAGCAGCCAGATGTGCCTGAGATTGGCCCAAACTCTGGCCTAGCAGCCCGGGCAATACAACACACGTCCAGGTGGCACAGGACACCAATCACCTGACTCCACCCAAATATATAGGTTCTCCCAGCAGGCCAAGGGATTTAAGAAAACCCCTGCCTATTGGCTGGGATACCCCATATACCCATAATCTGACCTTGCAGTGCCCTTCTCATCTAATGCCACCAGGTACCCGGCCACCTAGCGGTAAAAGTGAACAGTGCAGCAATTACAGACAGAGTGAAATCAATTGATCCTCAACAATTATCCAAGGTAGCTATACGTGGCAGGTAAATTTAGGAGCAACCCTGCCTAAATACCAGGATGCTACATGTCCAATGGTGGTCACATTTGACCACTAGCCACAAAACCCAGGGCTAGCTACTATTTACACAAAATATAACAAGAGTTTGCATTGATCTGTGTGGCCATAGTACTGTGATCACCGCTCTTTCCAAAGACCTTCAGCAGGATTCAATGATGTTGGTTGATTCTTTATTCCAGAGCTCTGTCTTAAATACATGCACAGAACATCTAAATTTACAAACATAAATCACACACAAACAGCATCATTCTGTAAGGTGAGAGGATTGTGTGTTACTATTGATCTATTGTGCCTCTGAGTACAGCAAAGTGTTCCCTTCCATTATTCATCCTTATCTTACTGTTTTACCGTTTAGTTCAGTAAATTTAATTTGTTCCAACCATTGGCTGAGCTGCTTTACTGCGCTGAGGGTCCAGGGCAGCAGTAAGAGAGCTCTAATTGAATCATGGGGCTATACCATTACCTGGATAGAAATACAACTTTATAGAAATGTGGCTGAGGCGGCCATAGACTCGGGTCTACAAGTCATTGTGGGCACATTTATGAACTTAAGTTAGAGCAAACCCGTCATGAAATATATTCGATATGTGGATATCACTGACCTCCTCCTGAGAATATTAGGTTGCTAGCTGTCACATTAATCCTCTGGCTTCAATACTTCTCATACCGCAGAATACACAGATCAAGAGTTCTTACTCTACTTGTTTACTTCTTGTTTTGCATTTGGGACTTTTAGGCCTTTTAGCAGCATGTACACTGCTGCTGGTAAACGGACGTTTAGGAGCAGTTGGGCATTTTTTGCAGCTGCCCCTGAACTCTTCTCTATGTTATCTTATCAGTACATGTACACATGGTCGTTTATAGTAGTTTCTAGGCAGTTGAGTTTAGAAGCATTTTTTGGAACACAAAAAATGGGTTCAGATGGATGTTCAGAGGCATTTGAAATGCCAAATGCCTGTAACAGCCTGTAAACGTTGCTAAACGTGGTAACTCGCGTTTAGCAGCGTTTCGTTTACAGACTATTTTAATTTTTTTTTTTTTTTACGTTGAAACTTTTATTGAACAAAAAGAAAATATCCATAATATAAAACATTTCTGACAAATATCCAGTATGTTATACAGTATCGTAATCAATTATCACGCAAAGACATCCCTTGATGTTACAGACATAAACATGAGACAATTTTTGCCATTTTAAAGTGGTTGTAAACCCACTTTGAAAAAAAAAACTAACACCTGCAAGACAAAGACATAATGAGCAAGTATGCATAGCATACTTGCTCATTATGTAATACTCACCTTAGATCCAAGCCCTCGCTGCGGTGCCCGTAGACAGCAGCGGCCGGCAGCATCACTCCAGGTATCGCTGGTTTGTAAGGGTTTACAACCACTTTAAGTTATGTCAGGTTATACAACTGTCAAGGTGTATTATGTTTTTATGATCTCTTCTCCCAGTTTCACCACATGAAGCTAGTGGGGACACTGGAGGTCTGGAGGTTCATGGTGTATTAGCTCCCTGTTAAACGCAGGTTTCAGGGGTCTGTAGCCACCTATCCCAGATCTTATTGTACTTTGAGGGGCATCCTCTATTGGAGTATATGAGTTTATTATAGAGCAGATTATTATTCACTTCTACTATACAGTTAGTGAGCTCCGGCGGGCTGGGCCTCATCCATAGCCTGACTATGACTTTTCTTGCAGAAAAGAGGGTTTCGTTTAAGAAGATTTTAGTGAATTTACCAATATCAGGTTCTGGGAAAATGCCCAAAGGCATGGCTTGGGGTGTAGAGTTAGGGGGGAACCCATGGTGTCATGAAGGAACTGCACTACTTGTGTCCAGAATTCCTGAATCTTTGGGCAATGCCATAGTAGGTGATAAAATGTGCACGTGTCTTGATTGCACTTAGTGGATTGACCTTGTTTATATTGAGAAATTCTTAGTAGTGTAAGATATGATCGGTGCAGTATGAAGATCTGAGTCAAGTGATCAGAGAGTTTGGGTGAAACTAGTTTGGGGTATCTAAGGCTTCATTCCACTCTTTATCCTCTGTGGGTCCTACCTCCCCCTCCCATCTAGTCTTCTATGCATATGTTGATGTGGATGCCTGGGAGAGTGACAACATATTATAAAAGTGAGAGATCAATTTTTTGGGGTCGGGGCTTTTTTGTCGCTTCCATTAAGGGGTAATTGTCAGAGGGGAATTGTGTTCGAAAAGAGTGGCGAATTTGTAGGTATCTGAAAAACATTTGATTTGGTAGCATAAACTCGGATTTCAATCTGTCAAAAGTCTTTCATTCCCCATTTTGTGTAATGTGAGACAAATAGAATATTCCCCTGGAGCTCCACAGTTCGGGGTCTGGAATCGAGTATAATTCCGGGAGGGCTGAAGTCATGGACTTGTGGTAGTTTGAGCTTGTCTGATACGATATCCCATACCAGTCTGTATTGGTATAGCAGGGATTTGCTGTCACCCGCCCTCTCTGCACCTCTTATTCCTCCCGTTATTGCAACAAAGGTATCCAGGGTTGAATGTGACCACTTGGGACAGTTGAGACTTGGGAGTTCAGAAACCTGTCTCTGTCAGCCTTGTCTATGTGGAATAGTTGCAACATTTGAATGGCTAGAAAGTAGTCCGGTAAGGCCATTCCAGCAAGGTCTGTAGGATTTTTTAATTTGCTTCAAGGAAGCTTATGTCTACTGTTACCCCATTTAAATGGTTTTAGTATTGTTTCCATTGATTTGAAATGCCTAAGCACCAAGTAAACTGGTGAGTGTCATATCATAAATAATATTTTGGGCAATAGTACCATTTTCACAAGATTTATTCGGACAATCACTCCCAGTGGGAGTCAAGTCTATATTTGAGTTTTCTGTTTAAGCATTTCAAAGAGTGGCATTATATTAAAGCGGAGGTCCACTCTAAAAAAAAAAAAAAATTACATTAACAGTCTATTTAAAATATATTAAAAAACATTTGAAAAAAAAATTTTTTTACTTACCAGAAAAGGCTTTTGCTAGGCAGTCGTCCTAATCTGCCACTTCCTTCTCCGCAAAGCTGTTCCTTCTCTTCATCCCTCCCGTTGCCTCCTGGGAAATGGGGCACGCTGTCTTCTGGGACTTGTGTGTGTCCCAGCAGACAGCGGCCCATTCACAAAGTGTCGCGTGACTCGCACATGCGCAGTAGGAAACGGGCAGTGAAGCCGCAAGGCTCCACTGCCTGTTTCCGTTCGTTAGGATGGCAGCGATGGCACCCGATCTGATGGACGGATCAGCCTCGAGGGGCCGACATCGCGGGCTCCCTGGACAGATAAGTGTCCTTATTAAAAGTCAGCAGCTGCAGTGTTTGTAGCTGCTGACTTTAAAAAAAAAAAATTGCGGCTGGAACATTGCTTTAAGTAAGACGTAGTCAGCTGGGTCTCGAGTGGTCTGTATTCCTAAGTATTTGATACAATCTACTCTCTGCAAGGGGAGTGTGACTCTGTCTTTTGGCGAAGGGAAGCTGTCTAGAGGGAGTATCTGGGATTTAACCCAATTAATCCGGAGACCGGAGAAGGTACCGAAACATTCTATCAAGGCCAGGGCTGTTGGCAGGGAATTATCTGAATCATCTAGGTAGAGCAGGGTGTCATCTGCATTGGTGCTGATCTTTTCTGTAACCGGCCCCTTACTAAGTCCTACTATGTCAGGGTGTGCACGTATGGCAATCGCCAGTGGCTCTGCCGCCAGTGTATAAAGCAGGGGCGATAGAGGACACCCCTGTCGTGTACCCCTGGAAAGAGGGAACTGCTCAGAGGACCACCTGTTGGCCAGTAATCTGGCAGGTCCATAGATTCATCAGTACACTGCTAAGCATCACCCTGGTGACATCCAGGGATTCCCTCACATTAAAGGGAATTTCCTCTCACTTTCCTCCAGTGCTGGGACAAGAACATCTAGAGCCCAGGTCGAACATGCCAAACTACGCCAACCCCCCCCCCCCAAGATGTATTAGCATTATCTGTCAGCAAAAATACCCCCTCTCCCCCCAAAAAACTGAGCACTAATCCCCCCTGCTGAAATCCCCCCTCTCAGCACAAATCTTTGCCCCCCCTCCATCCCCCCAGCCCAAATGCCTCCTTCGCCCCCGCAAAAAAATCACCCCTCTTAGCACAAATCCTCTATCACTAAAAAATTCTCTCCTAGTACACATCTTCCCCACCCTCCCAGAACAAATCCCCTCCAATTCCCCTCCTAGCACAAATCTTCTTCCCCCTATCCCCCCTCCTGACACAAAACTCCCAAAATTTCCACTCTTAGCACCCCCCCATGACCCCTCCTAGAACAATATTTTTCCGCTGCTGCCCCCCAAATTCCCCCTTCCAACACAAATCCCATCTCCCCCAATCTCCTTGCAGTGCCCCCATCTCACATGATACCAGAGTGCCCAGGGCAGCCGCTCCTCCTGCCTACCTCTTGTCCCGGCTCTGCTTCCCTCTTATACTCTATCCGCAATTAAACAAAGTTTTGCCTTTGGTTATAGTTTGCAAACCCAACAAAGGTCCTTGCCCACTCTATCCAAACATGGAATTAATGCATAAGGCCCCTTTCACACAAGTGGCTCGTTCATTTTATCAGTTCAGTCACGTCAAAATGGATGAAGTATTCATCCGTTTTTCATCAGCTGCTCATCCGTTTCTCATCAGTTTTTTTTACATCTACTACCAATGCAAAAATGGATGCAACATGGACCGTTTGTCAGTTTACACCTGTTTTTCGTCCATTCTTAGGAAAAATAGAGCTTTGATCCATTTAAAAAAACGGATGTTGACAGGTGCCGATGTAAACTGAAGTAAATGGATGATCACCCATTTACATCAGTTTTTCCATACAGATGCATTGATGTCCGTTTTTCAACCGTCAACGGATGGATGAAAAACAGACAAAAGGTCCGCATGTGTGAAAGGGGCCTAACATTGTACTTAGAACACATAATGAGGATCCCAAAGAAATATTACAAAAATGAATTGCAGGCAAGTATTTTCTATACTATACCCATTGTAAATTCTATTGTCCTCATTCTTAGCACAGTCATTGTAGCACTGTCAGGAGGATGCTAACTGGTTTCATTCTGTGTTATTCCTCTTGCTATTAGGAATGGAGAGGCCGCATGCAGTACAACATCATCAAGCTTGACCCCGGCTAACAAGCATTTAATCTTTTTGCAAATAATCCACTTAACTTGTAGACTGGCTGAAGATGACTAGAACTTCCTGGGGCACAGTAGCAGGTCATGGGGCAACACTTTACAAGGCCTCCCTTTCTTCAACAACATTCTGTCATTTGCACTGCAGGGTCTGGTTACTGTCAAGGTTGAGCCAAGTAGCAGGCAAGGTAAAGTGACACTGATCATTACTCTGCTAATCTCCAACGATTGATGTCAGTTTATCAATCATAAAATGTTTAAAGCAAATTGAGTGTTTAGTAAATATTAATGTAAATGCTCTTCTACCAAAGATCTTGGAAAGATAATGAATTTGTAGGACACTTGGCAATGAACAGGTTAACAGGCTTGCATGCTCATTTAAGTTTAAAGGAAAGCTTAATCAATGGCATGCATCAAAAGCTCATTGTGTTACCAGGGCTGTGTCACAGGAAGCCTGCTGGATATGTGTAAATTGGCTGCTAACCTGTTTGTGACCTCACTGCCTCCTCTTACCATTGCTCTTTGCTCCTCAGTAAATACAAAGCAGAGTTAATGATCTCAATATTAATATCTCATGCGTAGACAATATCTCATGCGTAGACGTATGCGTTTCAATTTGCAATCATCCAGTGCTGAAGCTGTGCAATCAGCATTGATACAAGGCATCTCCTAAGCCTAGGCCCTATATACCATTCCTAATCAATCTTGTATGCATTGCCTGGGTTCAATCATATCTCCAGAAGCAACAGATGGTTAGTACAGGCCAACGGAGCAGACGGCAAGGTACTCAAGCTTGTTTAATAAGATAGGCCAAAGAGCAATGATGGCGTACAAAGTACAGATCTCATCATCCATTTGTAAATGATACACCTAATACGTGATCACAATGTAAATTATTTATTTATTCATTACAGGTACTTATAGCGTCAGTGCTTTTTTACATATTTATATTATATGTAGCATAGGGTGACCAGACGTCCCCGGTTTCCGGAGACAGTTCCGAGACTGAGGACACCATAGCTCCCTACTGTCCCTGATTTCAAGGGACTGTCCCTGATTTGGAGCACTGTCCCTCTGTCCTCCTCATTTGTCCCTCATTATGATCTATATAGTTGTATATAAAATGCACTTTTTTATTTTTCAAAAAGTGTTTCCCAGTGCTAAGCCTTTCATCCAAATTCTAAATTGCTGCATTTGTCAATTTTAAAAGCCAATATAAAGGAATATTAGTGGTAAAAAAAAAATAAAACAAGGAGAAAGAGGCGCCTCTGGGTGCAGACGTTTAAAACAATTTATTAAAAAATACAGCAACAGCTGGTAATGCACTCACATTTAGGAAGAAAAAAGTAGGCAAAAGAATGTCCCAAAGCAATCAAGGGGATCCGTGGGGTCATCTAATCCCGGCTGATGGATGGTAGAGGCTCTGGGCAGTCTGTGAACGCTGGATGTTTTGCGGCCGAACAGCGGAGACAGGCTCCAGAGAGAGGCTTGGATAGCATCCAATCAGACGAGGGATGATGACGTCACTCGATATGCGACGCGTTTCCTAAGCTGGCTCACCGTGAGTGGTGTGACGGCGGCGCTCCTTTGTAAAAAAAAAAGCATTTGTGGATTGATTTAACTTTTTTTTGGGGGGGCGAGGCAGGGGGCGTGTCCTATGCCTACATACGTTTTCTAGTAGTTGTCCCTCATTCCCATCTCAAACTGTTGGGAGGTATGAGGACACTGTCCTTGGAGCCAGCCTGTCCCTGGTTTTGTCCCCGGATTGCAGGGGCAACGCCAAGTATGTGGCCAATCCTGGGTGGGTGCTGAGGCAGAGGGGGAGAGCCAAATCCAGTGGCATACCAACTTGTGCGACGGTGGGCGCCCAGCAATTCAAATTAAAGCTGTCACAGCGGGTGACGCCAGCCGGCTCTCTTCTTCCTCTACTCTCTCTGATTCCCTGCACAGGTGAGGCTGCATGATGAGCACAGGTGAGGCTGCATTGATGGGCACTGGTCAGACAGCATTGCCGGGCACTGGTCAGGCTGCCTTGGATGGGCACTGGTCAGGCTGCTTAGATGGGCACTGGTCAGGCTGCATTGGTGGGCACTGGTCAGGCTGCATTGGTGGGCACTGGTCAGGCTGCATTGGTGGGCACTGGCCAGGCCTCATAGATGGGCACTGGTTAGGCTGCATTGGATGGGCACTGGTGAGGCTGCATTGATCAGGCTTCATTGCTGGGCACTGGTCAGGCTGCATTGCTGGGCAATGATCAGGCTGCACTGGTGGGCACTGATGAGGCTGTATTGATGGGCACTTGTAAGGCTGCATAGGTGGGCACTGGTCAGGCTGCATTAATAGGCACTGGCCAGGCTGCATTAATAGGCACTGGTGAGGCTGCATTGCTGGGCACTGGTGAGGCTGCATTGCTGAGAACTGGTCAGGCTACACTGGTGGGCACTGGTCAGGCTGTATTGCTGGGCACTGATGGGGCTACATAGGTTGGGTATTGATCAGGCTGCATTGGTGGGCACTGGTGAGGCTGCATTGATTTGCACTGGTGAGGCTGCATTTCTGGGCACTGGTGAGGCTGCATTTCTGGGCACTGGTGAGGCGGCATTGGTGGGCACTGGTCAGGCTGCATTACTGGGCACTAGTCAGGATGCATTGGGGGGGCACTGGTCAGGCTGCATTGCTGGGCACTGGTCAGGCTGCATTGCTGGGTACTGGTCAGGCTGCATTGGTGGGCACTGGTGATGCTGCATTGATGGGCACTGGTGATCAGGCAGGGGGGTGATGGTAGTGGAGGGATGGGATCAGTGACATTGGCACTCACCAGCTCTCAGTGTCAGTCAATTCCCCCTCCTCCATGCTGCTCAATGTGTCTTCTCCCTTCCAGTGCCTCCAGTGAAGCCTCTCCACATATACCACATATATTGCATATATAATTTTAGGAAAATATGCTTATAAAATCCCTTGAAAAAGTCACATGTCTGTGACGCAACGCGTAGGGAGGAGGAGCCTGTGATGTTTCCAGCAGTAGACGTGTGTGAGCACTGGCGACGGATGAGGAGCCTTTAGCGCAGAGCTCTCTGCAGCTGATCATTGTAATGCGATCTTGCGAATGGGGATATGTGAGTGAAACAAAGTATCCTAGCATATAGTATCTATCTACTGTGATCTCTGCACAATGGATGTGTTTTTCTTTATTTTGCATGTCAATAATATGAGCGGAAAATCAGACAAAACTTTCACTATATTCTTTATACATTTTTACAGCAAATCGGCACTGAACTCACTTATTTTTGATATAACTTTTCAGTTGAATTTTGAGCATTTAATGTTGGCGCCCATAAATTATTCATTTATTTATTTTATGTTTTTTGGCAGATACAATTAAGGATTATTGTGGTATTTATTTCATAGGTGTTTTATATGGGTGAATGAATAGGGTCATTTATTTTTAATTGGTAGTGGTTATTTATTTAAACCACTCATTGAGCTACAAACTAGGGTGTAATAATAAGAGGATAATATCAGTGCAATTAATCACATTCACTTAATTATATGCTTATAAAATAGTTTACCATTTGCCAAAAAAAAAAATATGTCCCCGGATTTCATTTAAAAAATCTGGTCACCAAATGTAGCGTTACCCCTTGTAGGGGCTGCTGGTATATGTGGTCCGCCTTTGCACAGCCAAGCACACAAATCTTCAGACACTCAGTAGTCAAAAAGCAGTCCTTGTACTTTGTTTTTTTTTGGCTTTATTTGGCGGATTGTAACTTGGATGGGGATAGGATAGACATGGGGTGCCCAGTTGATTGTAAACTACCATATTGCCTCATATAAAGCCCCAATCCTTTTCCCCAATTTTTCAGTTGATTGTAAAAGCAATAGGGACTGAGAACTATATACACCTACAGTATATACAACTTCCTTTCTTCTACCACCAGCATAAACTTTCTTGTAGAACTACAACTCCCAGGATCAGCTAGCACTAGTTTGGATCCAACGCGCTCAGTTAGATCTTGGAGGAATGTCATTTGTAGGCAGGGACCCCTATGGTGTAGAAAAATTGGTAGTCCTAGTGCTAGCTGTCCCACGTGGCTACTAATCCCTAGCCCATACTGGGGATGGGGTGCTCCCTCCAAGGCCACCGAAAGCCTAACCCTCCATCCCCAGCTCCCACCAAACAACTCCTCCCCAACTGGGCTGACCCTGAGTATTTGAGGGGGCCTGCTCCTTGCCAATCCAAGTTGGGGATTGGTCAGGGCCCTCAAAATACTTCAGACAGCTCCACCTCACCTCTCCTCCTTTCTTTGCAGAAGGTTTCAGCATTTTCTGGAAATATTTGGGAGGTCTCAGTGATGCTGCCTGTGAGTCATCCAGCTCCCCTGGATTTCTGCCAAACCAGAAACAAAAACAAGCAGGCCTGGCTGCCAGCCAAGCCTGCATAAATTTTCCTACACTGACAAAAAAAAAAAAACTATCTCTCACACCTAGCACACTAGGGGGTGTCACAATACATGTACCTTCATGTCTGTCCCCGCTTTCGCAGAGCTTACAACCTAAGGTCCCTAACTCACATTTATACATGTATTCTATGTGTAGCAAACCCCCGGAGGAGCTGCTTTTGTTTGTTCAGTCCATTACCCTGCCTTTCAACCCCAATGAACTGTCCCGGCCCCTCTGGCACACATAGCAATGTGATTATTGGAATAACTCAACAAGAATACACAACACAGTTCTGTTCTTCAAATTTACTTGGAGAAAAGTAAAGTTTAGGTTAACATTAGTCAGCCAAGACCTGTATAAGTATCCAGGACTTGGTTGAAACAGTACCACTTGACGACCGGCCACTGTATATTTACGTCATTTTTTTAAAGATGGATATCTCGGTAAAGGCAGCAGCTGCTGCCACAACCGAGGTATCCATCTTTAGGGCCGGCGTTTCTGCACACGATAACGGTGGTCTCTGCGGCGGGTTCGCCACAAGATCACCGTTATCGGCAGCGGGAGAGGTGCCACCCCCCCTCCCGCCGCTCTCCCGCGCCCTCCGCCGCTTACCGGAGCCCTCGGTAGCGGCGGAGGCGTTCAGGTTCTTCCTGTGCCTGGGTATAGAGACGAGTGAGGCCAAGATGGCGCCCACCCGTCTCTATACCATAGGACGGCCGGAGCGACGTCATTACGTCGGCTCCGCCCACTTCTCTTAAAGGCACAATTTTTTTGTGTCATTTTTTTTACGACTTTTTTTTTTTTTTTTTTTTTGCATTTTAGTGTAAATATGAGATCTGAAGACTTTTTGACCCCAGATCTCATATTTAAGAGGACCTGTCATGCTTTTTTCTACTACAAGGGATGTTTACATTACTTGTAATAGGAATAAAAGTGATCCAAATTTTTTTTTTTTAAAACAGTGAAAAAATAAATAAAATAAAGTAAAATAAATAATAAAAAAAAAAAAATAAATTTTTTTAAAGCGCCCTGTCCCGACGAGCTCACGCGCAGAAGCGAACGCATACGTGAAAACGGTGGTCAAACCACACATGTTAGGTATCGCCGCGACCGGTAGAGCGAGAGCAATAATTCTAGCCCTAGACCTCCTCTGTAACGCAAAACATGCAACCTGGGGTTGACGCTATTCCACGAGAGGGTGCAATTTTGAAGCATGACATGTTGGGTATCAATTTACTTGGCGTAACATTATATTTCACAATATAAAAAAAAAATTGGGCTAACTTTACTGTTGTCTTATTTTTTTATTCAAAAAAATGATTTTTTTCCAAAAAAAGTGCGCTTATAAGACCGCTGCGCAAATACGGTGCAAAAAAAAGTATTGCAATGACCGCCATTTTATTCTCTAGGGTGTTAGAAAAAAAAACAATATATAATGTTTGGGAGTTCTAAGTAATTTTCTAGCAAAAGAAACTGTTTTAAACATGTAAACACCTAAAATCCAAAACGAGGCTGGTCCTTAAGTGGCTAAAGAAACCAGTCAGTAACACTATGCAACAAATACAGAGTAAATAACAGCATATACAGAGTAAATGGGCTCCCCAAACAAGATTTTGATGTATGTGGAATGCTATGGCTAAAGGGGAACCCCAGGCCAGCCTATGATACCTCTAATACACACAGTGAAGTAATTTCAATACCCGTGGTGTGTCCCCTTTAAGAGCAATAGCGGTAACATCCTATGAGCAAAGCTTTGCATTTGTTATCTTCGCCGGCAATGTAGGAGCTCTGCAAACAAGGGTCCCTCAATATAACAGGGTGATGAGAAGGAATGTGCAGTAGCTGGTTATGTAATGTGGCATACCTCTGTATGACTCCAGATAACAGGTGTCTGTGCACATTATTTAGATGTGGTATCTTAGGGAAGGCAATAAAGGTTACTGGGCAAAGCCCCTCTCACAAATCCTGTACGCAATCAGCAGTCCTCCACAGAGCGATCGATCAATTCTCCTGGATGCAGGTGTGTCGCAGTGGCATTCAGTCTCTGAGCTGTTGCAACGGCCTCTTCTGAGACATACCACGCTACTACAGTGTGTCCTTCTCTGGCGTGGACGATCTGTTCCTCTGGGCTGGAGTTGCAGACTGTGTGCCCCTTGGTAGGCCGCGGTTTCTCTCACACACAGCAGCCAAGGAACTGCTCTCCTGAAGGGTTCCAGGAACGAAGAGAGCCTTTGCCTAGTTCCTCTGTGCTCTTTAGCCTCTCCCACAGACTTCCTGCTACCCGCAATGCAGCCTGGGATTTGCAGTCCTGCTACACACTTCAGTCAGTCAGGCTGCATTGTGCTGGACTTCCTATTCCACAGTGCTTTGCTGCTGCCTGATGAATGGCTCAGTCTTTTCTAATAGGGAGCTTTCTACACAGCAGTTCTGAGTGTCTGCGTGAAGAGAGGAAGAGGGGTGAAAAAAACCTACACAGCTGCATTAGAGATTTCTCTCATGTATTCCACCAGCCTTGAGTAATACCTGCTACACACTCCCCCCTACCAAAGAACCTTTGGTCCCCAAAGGAAGTAGAAAGTCTGTAATTATATACAAGCGAAAAAAAAGTTAGTGTGCACATGCAATCAGACAGTTTGCACTTGCATAAAACCCTGGCAGAGGAACCTCCCACCAATGAGCATGGGAAGGACGGTTGTCCTGCCTACAGGCCACCTTAACTGGAATGGCCCAGCTAGATATGCCAGGGGGTGAGTTGGGGTTGTCCTCCACTAAATGTGTGGTGGAAGGACCAGGCATCTCAAGATTCCTTTTTGAGGTGAGAACAGCTTCTTCAGAGCTTTCACCCAGCATATTATAAGTCAGTCTCTTAGGTGGGTGAATAGCTCTTCTCTCTCTCTGTTCTTTTGGCTCTGGCGTTACAGGCACACTGGGCTGGGCTTCGTCCACAGCTTCTTCCTCTTCCTGCATATCAGCCTCAATTCCCCCTTCTGTGAGTGATTCAACATTATCGGGATCTGCTGTCAGCAGGGAAAATTGAGTGTCTTCCAGCTCTTCAGAAGGTGGACTTTGAGGCGTAAACTCAGGAGCCTCTGGTCTGAGAGTCCCAGGTTATATCCCTTTAGGCGGAGACAAAGGGGGGTTGGCAAACCCTGGCATTTGAGGTGGCCACAACCAGTCTATCCCCATCTCTTCATCTTCGCTGTCCTCATTGTCTACAGCGAGGGGTACAGACTGAGACCTAGTGACCGGTCAGGATCTCTGAGAGACCTTGGGTGTGGACTGTGAATCTAGCTGTGGTGGCAAAGGACCTGCTTCTGATAAGGGCAGTAGATGGTTGTGATGCCAAGTCTTCAGCGGGCCTGTGCTCCCCTCTGGTCGGATTTGGTACACTGGGAGTCCTGGCCACTGCTTGCAAATGACATAAGGCTGTGACTTTCAGTGGTCAGCCAACTTGTGCTTTCCAGGGACACCCAGATTCCTCAGCAGCACCCTGTCATCTGGTTGCAAATCCTGCAGTCGGACTCTGAGATCAAAGTTCCTTTTATTTCTTAGTCCTCGGGCATCTGAGATAGCTTAGGCCTTGTCATAGGCGGTCTTCAGACTTTTCCGTAGGCGGTCTACATACCCTCGGTGGGAGGTTGCTGAAGTATGATCCAAGGGTGGAGCTGTAGGACCTGACGTCACCACGCACCAGCTGGCTGGCTTGAGCCGCAGCTGTGTTTTTCATTTGAATTTTTTGCTTTTGCTTCTTAAGATGTCAGTTGTCCATCATATGGAATAAAGGAACCTCTGATTTTAAACCTACTGCACTATGAAGCCCTTTCTCTTCCTTTTACAATATATTCCACGAGTGTACTTAACTTGGTAGGGTCCCACGGAGTGCATTGCAGCATTTGAAATCATCGGTGGAGGAGAGGATCCGGATGGATGTGTGGGACTACTGCCCCTGCCTGAATGATCCCTCCTTTATATACCAATAAGATCTCCGTAATAGAGATCCTACAGATCTAGTAAGCGGCCCCCTGGCATTTCATTTTTCTTTGGTTGTCTTTGTGGGAGTATATGGTGGACAGAACCATTGGCCTTTTATTGAAGGACTCACTCTAAATGGAATATCATCTTCTATGGACGTTTCCAACTTTCTCTGTTCATTAATTGACATATGTCAAACCATGCATGTTGAGGATATATTGTTTTTGTACATATTTGTTTGTTGATTTTGCACATATTTGTTTGTTGATTTTGCACTTATGTGTTTAGTATATTTTCGGTTGTGCATTTAATTTAATCTTACACACATTTTTGAGCTGGATATTCCAGTTTTTTAGTTGCAGCACCATTACACGTTTTTCTGACGATTTCCAGCTCCTGGGGGTCTGTGGCCACTCCGTCGGCAGACAGGATGTGACCAAGGTAGTTGACCGAGGATTGATAAAACTGGCACTTCTCCAAAGACAGCTTCAACCCCTCGTCATAGAGCCTTTGTAGGACCTTCTCCAGACGCTCTTCATGCTCTTCCAGGGTCTTCCCAAAGATGATGATGTCATCTAAGTACACTAACACCTCAATCAGGTTTATGTCACCCACGGTCTTCTCCATGAGCCCTTGGAGAGTGCCTGGGGCACCTGACAAACCCTGAGGCATGCGATCAAACTCAAAGAACCCCACCGAGGTGATAAAGGCAGTTTTCTCCCTATCCTCAGGATGCATGGGGATTTGATAGTACCCACTCTTCGGGTCCAGTACGCTGAACCACTTGGCTCCTGACAGGCTCTGCAAATCGCCTTCTATCCGTGGGGTGGTGTACTGATCGGGAATGGTCCTTCTGTTTAGCGTTCTATAGTAAATACAAAGACTCAGTGACTCATTGTTCTTCCGTACCACCACTATCGGAGAAGCGCATGGGCTTCGGGACTCTCGGATGATACCTGCTTTTTTCAACTCTGCCAATTGTTCATGCAGGTCTTCCAAGTCCCCTAAAGGAATCTGTCGGACTCTCTCTCTGAACGGCTTGTCTTCTTGCAGACGGATCCGTTGTTGAGCGCTCTTTGCACACCCCACATCGAATTCACTCTTTGAGAATGCGGCCTGCCATCTCAAAAGCTGAGTCTTAGCTCTTTCTTTCCATTCCGGAGAGAGAGGAGTGTTCTTCGGATAGAACTTCTCTACCGGTATCCCATCCTTTTCTACCCACACTAAATCAGACGGTGAGACTGGGATTGCCGTGTTCACTTGGCCCAACAACATCTGAGACGGCATCTTCACAGGTGAGGTGGTTATGTTGCGAACACTAACTGAGACTTTCCCGTGACTTCTCTGCAGAGCCTTAGTTGGAACCACTTTAGGAATTATCTCCACCCCCATGTCTTCCTTCTGGCTGTCAGCCTCAAGGACGATGAAAGGGCCCAGTTGCTTCCAATTAAGCTTGACTGATGCTCTCAAGCAAACTACCTCCCCGGGCTGCAACACTTTCTCACTCCGGTCCAAGCGCCAGATCCTTTCCACTCCTTCAGCTGGGACCTTCTGTTCTTGCACCAGGCGCTGATAGGCTTGTAGACATGTGCATTCATTTTTGTCCGAATGCATTTTCATCCGAATGAATTTTTGTCCGAATTTTGGGTATTTTAGTTACATAGTTACATAGTTACATAGTAGGTGAGGTTGAAAAAAGACACAAGTCCATCAAGTCCAACCTATGTGTGTGATTATGTGTCAGTTAGCGTTTTAACAAACGATAATGAACGTGCAGAATCCGAAAACCGAAAGATCCGACATAAACAAATGCTTTATTTTCGTTTTCGTTGTGACAACAGTTCGATATAGATAGGAGATTCAACATGACGCTGACAATAGCGATCTGTGTCCATCGAACCTGTGGTCGAATGTGCCTAACAGAGAAAAGATTTGACATTATAGAGACAATAGCAAAAAAGGTCGAATGTGCCTAACCTAACTCTATTAGTCCAAGATTATTCGACATAGAGAGAAAAGATTCGACATGAAGATTCAAAGAAGCAGTCGCCGCGAGCGGACATTTATGGTCAAATGCTCTGCCCATAGGCTATAGAAGAATTCTAATGTTGGTTGACTAGTAATAATAATTAATAAATATAATTATTATTAGTGTCATACAACATTAGAATTCTACTATAGCTTGTAGGCGGAACATTCGACCGGAAATGTACGATTGCGGCGTCATACAGTTTAGCTGCTCTGTCGAATCTTCTTAGAACATTCGACAGACACCATAAGACTTCAATGACAGATTCAACCTTAATTATTACGGATTTTAGGACGAATGCATTTTTTAACGAAACAAAATAAATAAAAATGAATTTCGGGAGTAACTAAATAAATTTATTTTTTTCGGACGAAAACGAAATTCCGAAACGAAATATTTCAGTGTGCACATGTCTATTAAGGCTTGTCTCAACATGGGGTGCACACTTGTGGTTGAAGTGTCCTGCTCTTGGACAAGAGGTGTTAACAGTCTTCTGACAAGGTCTGTATTAGTACTGATGATGACGTAACTTTTACTAGCCCCTGGTGGGCGAGGGCAGACCACTGCCAGAGTGTCAAAGGTCTCAGCCTTCCCAGCCACAGAGGGGTCGAAAGTTAGTTTGACTGGTGGATAGCCATCGTAGGGGAAGTTCTGAGTCCCAATGCCCCATATCTCTAGCTCTTCTAACTTCTGTAATGGCAGGTGTTTTAGGTGCCTGTCGTAGAAGTCTCTGTAGAGGAGAGTCACTTGAGCTCCAATATCCAGGAGGGCCTTGGTATAGATTCCTTCCACTTGGATGGAGACAACCGGAGATGGCCCCACTAGCTTGGCAGGGAGTTTGTGGAAAGTGGTAGGCTTGGCCTGTTCGGTAGTTTGTATCCACACTCCTTTCTTGCGGAAGTTCTGGTCCGGCTTCAGTCTCTGTTGGGTCTGGTGTGCACTGACTCTCCGTCGCCGGGTAGTGTGGGTCAAAGGAAGTGGGACATGGGGTCGCTCGAAGGCAACAATGGTAGCCCTCTGCGGCCTCCTTGCATTGTTGGTTTTTCTGGAGCTAGCTAATGTCGGTTGGCACCCGGTTGACTCCTTCACCAGGGCCCTCTGGAGTTTCCCGCTGGCTTTCGGTATTGTGTCTCAGCCTCCACTGGGCTTGGGCATACTTGTCGATACTGTCCAACTCCTCCGCAGTTGAAACAAATCCCTTGGTTTGCTGGCTTCTGCACCTGAGCAACCGTAGAGCTTAAAGACTTCTTGGGCCCCTCTGAGACTTCATCGCTCGGTAGAACAATTGGCATGACGGTCAACAGGGCCATCATCTCTATCAGCTGTGACACTTGAGTTTTAAGAAGCTAGACCTGGTAGTCGCCATCAGCTGCACTGACCATCCTGACCCCGACAACAGATTCTGGCTTCTGACTTTTTTTTTTTTTTCCAGCATGGCCTCCTCTTCCCACACAATCCGGATCAGGTCTGGATACTTCAAGATGCCACCATCTTGCCGGGTTCTCAACAGGAGGCTAATGGGGTCAAAAGGCTGGGCACTCCTCAGGACTTGCTGGGCTCGGATTTCATCCACCTTCCGAGGGTCTAAACCCTTCTTCAGCAAGATCTGGTGTATAATTTTGTCCAAACGTGTCATGTACTCTGACATCTTCTCTCCCTCATTTTGGTAAGTATGCTCCAACTGGTAAATAAGATCAGAAACTTTCTCTGTGCGCCCAAACACATCCTGCAGAATGTTCAGGTAGTCATGGGCAACACAATCTCGCTTGCTGAGCTTCAAATTGCGGATGGCTTCTGAGGCGGGCCCTTTTAAACTCTCTGTAATTCTCTGTTTCTTGTGGGCCTCAGGAATGTCCCATTCATTCAAGGCTTGTGTGGCCTGGTCCAGCCACTCTTCAAAGTTGTCCTCCCCTGTAGGCACTGGTTGTCTTCTAGAGAAAACATTGAGCTTCCGATACCCAGTTGCTGAGTATGTTGGAGGGTCTCTCTGACATTTTGAAACAAAGTCTCCCAGGGCAGCAAAGAGTTCTGGTCCAATTGTGGTCAGAGGTGACGGGGAGGGAACTTCTTCTTTAATTGATTCAGCTTGACTGGTGGAGGTAGGACCCTCCTCTGGAACCTTCAGATGGATTACACAAAGCTCCATCTTGTTGGCCAATTGCACACTGGCACCTTTGAAGCTTTCAGGGACACCTTGTTTCCACTCTAGTAGTGCATAGGTGTGGGAGGTCCCATGGTCTGTTTTGACAGCAATCACCCACGCCTTCCTGTCCAGGGATAGTGTCTTCACAGCTTGGCTGATTTGTTCCTCAGCCCAGGCCTCCCCTGGGAGTACGATCACCACGCTCGATTCTGGGCGGGCACCTTCTTCCTCACACCACTGGATAGCAGCGGCAGGGTCCCTCCTGGCGCTTGTAGGGGAGTTGATTGCAGAGCAACGGAAATCCTGGATGCGAGCCCCCACGTGTAGCAAACCCCCGGAGGAGCTGCTCTTGTTTGTTCAGTCCGCTACCCTGCCTTTCAACCCCAATGAATTGTCCTGGCCCCTCTGGCACACATAGCAATGTGATTAATGGAATAACTCAACAAGAATACACAACACAGTTCTGTTCTTCAAATTTACTTGGAGAAAAGTAAAGTTTAGGTTAACATTAGTCAGCCAAGACCTGTATAAGTATCCAGGACTTGGCTGAAACAGTTTAAAAAAACCAGTCAGTAACACTATGCAACAAATACAGAGTAAATAACAGCATATACAGATTAAATAGACTCCCCAAACAAGCTTTTGATGTATGTGGAATGCTATGGCTAAAGGGGAACCCCAGGCTGGCCTATGATACCTCTAATACACACAGTGAAGTAATTTCAATACCCGTGGTGTGTCCCCTTTAAGAGCCACAGCGGTAATGTCCTATGAGCAAAGCTTTGCATTTGTTATCTTCACCGGCAATGTAGGAGCTCTGTATACAAGGGTCCCTCAATATAACAGGGTGATGAGAAGGAATGCAGTAGCTGGTTATGTAATGTGGCATTCCTCTGTGTGACTCCAGATAACAGGTGTCTGTGCACATTATTTAGATGTGATATCTTAGGGAAGGCAATAAAGGTTCCTGGGCAAAGCCCCTCTCACAAATTCTGTACCCAATCAGCGGTCCTCCACAGAGCGATCGATCAATTCTCCTGGATGCAGGTGTGTCGCAGTGGCATTCAGTCTCTGAGCTGTTGCAACAGCCTCTTCTGAGACATACCACGCTGCTGCAGTGTGTCCTTCTCTGGCGTGGACGATCTGTTCCTCTGGGCTGGAGTTGCAGACTGTGTGCCCCTTGGTAGGCCTCGGTTTCTCTCACACGAAGCAGCCAAGGAGCTGCTCTCCTGAAGTGATCCAGGAACGAAGAGAGCCTTTGCCTAGTTCCTCTGTGCTCTTTAGCCTCTCCCACAGACTTCCTGCTACCCGCAATGCAGCCTGGGATTTGCAGTCCTGCTACACACTTCAGTCAGTCAGGCTGCATTGTGCTGGACTTCCTATTCCACAGTGCTTTGCTGATGCCTGATGATTGGCTCAGTCTTTTCTAATAGGGAGCTTTCTACACAGCAGTTCTGAGTGTCTGCGTGAAGAGAGGAAGAGGGGTGAAAAAAACCCACACAGCTGCATTAGAGAGTTCTCTCATGTATTCCACCAGCCTTAAGAGATACCTGCTACATATGCATGAAGGTAAAACTCCTTCTGTGTGCAGCAGCCCCCACCTAATACTTACCTGAGCCCCTCTCGATCCAGCGATGTCCACGAGAGCCTTCCCTCACTGGGGACTCTAACTTCTGATTGTTTTTTGGCAGCAGCGGGAGCCATTGACATTCACAGCCAGTGAGCCAATAAGAAAACAGAAAATAAGAATAAGAAGACAGAGGGGGCGGGGCAGAATCATGGCTCTGTGTGTTCACCCGAACAGGATGGAGGACCCAAGTGCGCCGGCGTGGGACCCGAGAAGAGAAGGATACAGGCTGCTCTGTGCAAAACCACTGCACAGAGCAGGTAAGTATGTTTGTTATTTTAAAGAAAAAAAAAAAGCTTTCAATATCGCTTTAAGCCACCATACTCTGGGGTTAGTCACCTTCTCAATAACATGATTTGAAAACCGTGGTATTTTATATTAAAGTTTATTTTAGTTGGATTATACTATGTGCCTGTCTTCTCTAATTTCCATGGGTTTCAAACCATGCTATTGAGGAAGAAATTCCCTCACTTTGGAGGGATTTCCTCTCATGTTCTGGGTTAGGTTTGGAACAGGAAGTGAAGGAAAATCTCTCCAATGGGACACAGATGACGAAAAAGTTACTGACAGGGGTTACAACTTTCTCTTACTCTATCCAAAATGAAAAAGGTTTTGCTTTTAGTTCTACTTTAACTTCTTTAAGCCAGCTGCTACTGTGTTTTAAATGGGCTCTGACGCTAAGGGCGGTGGGGCTTCCAATCTTTCTGCATCTTGATTGGCTTAACAATGATGTCATTGGTCGTACGGACTGCCGATCATTCTGGGGGTGCCAATGGGGCACGCCCCAAAACTACACAGCAAGGCACATATGTGGTGGCTGGGCATTAAAGCGGAGTTCCACCCAAAAGCGGAAGTTCCGCTTATCTGCCTCCTCCCCTCCTCTGGTGCCACATTTGCCACCTTTTAGGGGGGAGGGGGGAACGGGTACCTGTTTTTGACACCATCAAAACACCATCCCCATTTTTGAGAGATCTCGGAAATTCGGCACCTCTACTTCTACCCCCTGCCGCCAGGCCATTCAGAAAGCGCAGCGCGCTTCGCGCATGCACAGTAGGGAACTGGCCTCGAAGCTGAAGGGCCTCTCTGCCCGTTTCCCTTACCACAAATGGCAGCGGCAGCACCCGAGAGCCAATAGAAACATCGGCTGGGGTGCTGACATCGCTGAAATTTCAGGACAGGTAACCCTAATGTTAAAAATCAGCAGGTACAGTGTGTAGCTGCTGACTTTTAATTTTTTGCGGGGGGGGGGGCAGAACTGTGCTTTAAGGCCCACCCGTCCTGCTGCTGCATATATGCACGCAATGGTCATAAACAGGTTAAAGGTCACAGCAGACTCACTAGTGGTTCCAGTCATTCTCCCAGCAGCTCACCTTTTTAGCAACCTTGACAGATATGCTGTGTCTTCCTTTCAGGCAGCATGCAATGCTAAACCTGCACACTAGAGTTTCACAATCTACATTGAATGGGTTGGTTCTTTAAAGCCTGCCATCGATGATTCGAATGTCAGCTGGCTTGGCAGTGACCGGATAAAATTCAAACCATCTATGGGTAGGCTGATTGTACCCAAGTCGATCCATTGATCCACTTGGGTATTACCAGCATGTCAGATTTTTCCATGTGATTATTACCAGTGGCCATACCTCCCAACTTTATGAGATACGAATGAGGGACACCTATCAGCAAAAGTATACAGGCATAGGACACACCCCTTGCCACACCCCTTAAAGGAGAATTGTACAAAAAAACAAGATTGGTTAAACCCACAATTGCTTTTTTTACCACTAATATTCCTTTATATTTGGCTTTTAGAATTTACAAATGCAGCAATTTAGGAATCAGATGAAAGGTTTAGCGCTGGAAAGCACTTTTTGGTAGATAAAAAGTACATTTTATATACATCTATATAGATCAGACCAAAATGAGGGACAAATGAGGAGGAATGAGGGACAGAGGGACATTGCTCCAAATCAGGGACAGTCCCTCGAAATCAGGGACAGTTGGGAGCTATGCCAGTGGCTATATCCGCTAGCAATAATCACTGTGTTCTCCCGGCTGGGGTGGTTCCCCCTTCACCAGGACAGCAGAATGACTCTGTGGGAGGATTTCCCCCATCAACACTAACTATGTTGATTGGGGAATCAAGCGATTTTCTTTCCTGAAGTCCATTGTTGCAGGAAAGAAAATTGCATCATCTATGGTTGGCCTGCCTTAGGAATTCAAAAGAACAGCTCAAATCTGTGCAATATTTAACATTCTAAATGCTGCAGTACATGATGTTTCTCATCTGAGTGCAGGGCTTCAGTCTAATGACACCATTGCCCTCCTGTATCTTCATTTATTCTCAGGCCTTGGGTACAGGGTGATAACTGGCCCTTTACAAATCCACGGGAGCCTAAATGCATACGGCCAATGTTCTTATTATGTAGCAATGATTTGTGAAATTGCGACTCGAAACTAGAGGTATATTTTAAACTAGAAATTGTCCCACCTAATGAGAAAATCAGATGTATTCATAGCAATGAAAACAAACGTATGCCTACATTTCCACATAAAAACATAATTATTTTCAACTGATCAGTGTTATAACCGTATTTTATTAAATAGCAGGATGTGTTTAACCTTGTAAAAGCAATGCACCTGGGTTTTTTATGAGGAACGTGTTGCAATAAAATGTCATGATGACAGCACAACCTATGTCTATGGTACTGACGTTACATTGCATGCTTACTGTATGAAGATGAGGACCATGTACAGTGTCATACCCTAGGAGGGCTTGTTCATACCTCTCTATTCAAATGTGCTAGAACACATGTTCATTTTACAACAGGAAAATGCAAGGACAGTCAAAGGTAAATTGATGTTTGAGCTGTTAAGTTTATGTATGTTCTGGCCAACACTAACCATAACGAAGTGAAAAAGAAAAGACGTGCTTACCAAAAGACTGAACTTACATGATCGTTTTTAGAAAAAAGACTGGAAAGCCCTGTAATCAGTGAACAGAGGTTACAGCTGAACTCCAAGCCAACAGCTAAACACACAGATGAATCACATATAAGAGCCCTTTCACACTGGGGCGCAGGTTTTAGCTGCGTTTTACCACTAGCAGCCGAGGAAAGGGTTAAAACCGCCTGCAAATCCCCGCTGTTGAAGCGCTTTGCAGGCCTGGCCCGTTGATTTCAATGGCAGGCGCTGTGCAAGAGCGGTGTATTCACCGCTCCTGAACCGCCCCAAAGACGCTGCTTGCAGGACTTTTTTTTCGGTCCTGCAAGCGCACCGCCCCAGAGGCTTGAAAGGCCTGAAAAGCGCCTTCAGTGTGAAAGGGGTCTATGGGAGTTGTTATATCTGTCAAAGGATTTATATCTCTGTCCATTCAGTTCTAAGATTTACACAGCCCTGCCACACAGCACTGCCCAGTCTGGCAGGTCAGGAGACTTGATATTTCTCTGCAGTTTGGTAACACAGTTCTTGTCCCTCCATCCAGCCTGTGACTGGATAGTGCATGGACAAGCAGAATCTTGATGGACTTCTTTCTGTCACTCTCTGCACTCTCCTCCTATCAGTATGCAAGTCTTTTACATCTGCCTGGAGTTCAGCTTAACGATGATATGTTAAAAAGTTTAATTACTATCCATTTATTACAGAAACATAAATAAATCAAACTAAATCTTGCACCCTCTTCTAGTTTGGCTGCTAAGCTAAATTTCGTTTTTGGCTTCACTGCAGTCTGTGGAGCAGTAATCTATTATTGTTGCCTGGTCAGGGTTTCTTAGCTGGGTGTTTGATTTCTCTCACCTGCTTTTGGAAGAAGCTTCCAGAATATAGGGCAAGGAGAGTCAAATGTTCAGTCTGAATATTCATCATGCCCCTGCCAATCCCTGGAAGGAGGTGTCCAGAAGGTGACTGCTGAGGTGCTAAATGTTTAGGAGGCATTTCCAGAGCGTTCTTTCCTCTCCTAGGAGGGTTCCAGTTCTCCTGGGGGTGTTGCCTTTGGGAGATAGCTAGTGAGATGGGAAACCGCAGTCTCTGCCCCAGCAGTTTCTGGACTGAGGGCCTGGAGAAGATTGCTAAAGGATTTATGTTTGCTGGAGGGCACTGTCCTGAAGCCTGGTCTGGAAAATGTCTTGAACATTTGTACAGGGTCCTCTGTACTGAAATTCTTGACCTTAATTTCAGTTATTCTGTATTATTCTGTAATAAATGGATAGTAATTAAATTTTTAACATGTCATTGGCCTTAAAGTAAGCTTCTCCCAGTGTGCATTAGAAGCTGCAGCAAGCCAAATAGAGCCAACCTCATTTCCTGGATAAAAGGACCTCCAGTATTATCTAGCTCTTTTCTTACCAACTTAACTGTCCCTATCTGACCCCATTCATTCATTGACTTTCTGTCCTTTTATTCATATAGGCTCAGTATAACATGTAGACATTACATAAAGCAGTCTGTACACAAATGCACTCTGCCTAGGAACATCCACTCCTCCAAACTAACATCCACCTATCAGTGTAAGACCCAATGCACACTGATCATTTAGCTCTGGTGAATTGGGCCTCACCGTTTATCCATGGGTAGAGCGTATAGGTGTTCCACCCAGCCCCGCTGCAGGCAGTAAGTCAATCCCTATTAGGGGGTGACAGCTGCTATGACTGGACAAGGCTACATGGCGCACTCAGAAGAACTTCTGTTTTGAGCAATTAGGTGAACAGGCATAGAAATAACTTTGCTATTTATTTCTGTAAGTGCAATTCCTAAGAGGGGGTTTTTAAGTGTGGAAAACAATAAAGTGTCTAAATGGGATTACGCTATCGAGTTTTTGTTCTCTTTGTCCCGGACTGAGTTTATCACTGCGTGATTCAAACCTCCTGGTGCAGCTTTCCTGGGTGATTGGCGAGAGAGAGAGAGACCAGGTCTATGGTGTTTATGCTTTTGATCCAGTTGAACCTGGTAAGAGTTTAATTTGAAGGGGGATGTGTGTACCCCCCGCTTCTTCACGTGTGGAGGTGTTGGTGACAGCCTATCATCTTGAAAGTGAAAATTGAACTTCTCTTGTTTGGACAGTCTCTTTTCATACACCACGGAATATATAAAGAATCTAGCTGCAATATAGTGTGGACTGTGTTTTTCACTTCACATATGCACTGTATGATAGCACTAGCTAAATATTTGTAGTGTGTCATTTAAGTTTGTAGCACTGCCTTTTGTGTTTGTTTATCTATGTTCATACTAGGATTCATTTTTGTGTCCATGTTCTGTGTCTGCCTAGGTTTGGAAATTACCGGTATTTGTATTACAGACCTTTTTAAAGCATCAACAATTACAGTGCTGTACACACTTTACTGTCTGTATCTTCAAGGGGACCACAAACTAAGGTCCTATCTCACATGTATACATGCATGCACACACATACTAGGGCCAGTTTAGACAGGAGCCAATTTATCTTCTAGCATAGTTACATAGTAATTACATAGTTAGTCAGGCTGAAAAAAGACACAAGTCCATCTAGTTCAACCCAAAAAAATATATATACTGCATTTATTGGCATATAACATGCACAGGCGTATAACACGCACCTTCAATTTAAGAGGGAAGTTTCAGGAAAAAAACTTTAAAAAAAAAAAAACACTTTGAAGCACAATAATGGTCAGTGCCCATCAATGCAGCCTGATTAGTGCCCATCTGCATCCTCAATGCAGCCTGATTAGTGCCCATCTGCAGCCTCAATGCAGCCTGATTAGTGCCCATCTGCAGCCTCAATGCAGCCTGATTAGTGCCCATCTGCAGCCTCAATGCAGCCTGATAAGTGCCCATCTGCAGCCTCAATGCAGCCTGATCTGTGCCCATCTGCAGCCTGATCTGCGTCCATCTGCAACCCATCTCACATCAATGCAGCCTGTTTAATGCCTATCTGCAGCCTCACCATCTCTCATCAATGCAGTGCAGGAAATCACTCCTGTTTACTGGGCTCTCAGTTGGCAGTCACATACACAGTCCCACCTCTGCCATCGGTATTGGACCAGCTCCTGTGATAGACAGAACACTGGTCCAATGCCGATGGCAGAGGTGGGACCGTGTGTGTGACGTGAGAGCCGAGTTAAAGCCAAGTGAGAGCCAAGCAAACAGGAGATGGCGGCTTGGTGAATTCCGGCGGCACTCGTCCCCCTCCTTCCCCTCCGAGGTATACTATCGGTGTATAATATGCACCCGTAATTTGCCCCTATTTTCAGGGGGAAAAAGTGCATGTTATACGCCGATAAATACGGTATATATACACAATCCTTCACCCACATTTGATCCAGAGGAAGGCAAAAAACCCCAGCAAAGCATGCTCAAATTTGCTACAGCAGGGGGAAAAATTCCTTCCTGATCCCCCCGAGAGGCAATCGTATTTTCCCTGGATCAACTTTACCTATAAATGTCAGTACCCAGTTATATTATGTACATTTAGGAAAGATTGCAGGTCTTTTTTTAACCACTTGACATCCACGCTATGGCTGAATGACGGCCACAGCGCGGACCTGAATTCCCTGGAGGCCGTCATATGACGGCCTCCCCTGTGCACGCGCCCTGCGCGCTGTGATCACCGAGTCACTGAGACTCGGGTGATCACCGATCCGAGTAAGGGGCCGGTCGCGGCCCCTTACCATGTGATCAGCTGTCAGCCAATGACAGCTGATCACATGATGTAAACAAAAGATCGGTAATCGTTTTTTTTTTCTACTCGCGCTGATAGCGTGAGTAGAAAAATAAGGCGGTCACCGGCTCAGATGCGAGGGACATCGGTCCCGAAGTGGAAGCAGCACATCTGCCTCATCTGTGCCACCTAACAGTGCCCACAGTGCCACCTAACAGTGCCCACAGTGCCACCTATCAATGCCCACAAGTGCCACCTATCAATGCCCACAAGTGCCACCTATCAATGCCCACCAGTAGTGCCAATCAGTGCCACCTAGCAGTGCTGCCTATCAGTTTAACTGATCAGTACCCATTATTGCCACCCATCAGTACCCATCACTGCCACCCATCAGTGCCCATCACTGCCGCCTATCAGTGCCCATCACTGCCGCCTCATCTGCGTACATCAATGAAGGAGAAAAATTACCTGTTGTACATTTTTTATAACAAAATATAAAAAAAAAAAAAATTTTTTTTTTTTAAATTCAGTCTTTTTACATTTTTTTAACAAAAAATAAAAACCGCAGAGGTGATCAAATACCACCAAAAGAAAGCTCCATTTGTGGGAAAAAAATAATAAAAATGTAATTTGGGTACAATGTTGTATGACCGCGCAATTGTCATTCAAAGTGCGTCAGCGCTGAAAGCTTAAAATAGGTCTGGATAGGAGGGGGGTTTAAGTGCCCAGTAAGCAAGTGGTAAGCAAGCTACTGAGATGGCCAGAACCACCTCTGGAGGGAGTCTATCCCACATTTTCACAGCTCCTACTGTGAAGAAACCTTTCTGTAATTGGAGATGAAATCTTTTTTCCTCTAGAGGTAGAATGCCCCCTTGTCCTCTGTGAGGACCTTAAAGTGAATAACCTAACACCAAGTTCACTATATGGATCACTGATGTATTTGTACATGTTGATCATATCCCCCCTTAATCTCATCTTCCCAAGAGAGAATAAATTCAGTTCCTCTAATCTTTCCTCATAGCTGAGCTCCCCCATGCCTCTTATCAGTTTTGTTGCCCTTCTCTGCACTTTCTCCAGTTCCCCCGATATCCTTTTTGAGAACTGGTGCCCAAAACTGAACTGCATATTGCAAATGAGTTCTTACTAATGATTTGAACAGGGGCAAAATGATATCTCGCTCTCTGGTGTACATACCTCTCGTAATACAAGAAAGGACTTTGCTCGCCTTGGATACTGCAGCTTGGCATTGCATGCTATTATTGAGCTTATGATCTACCAAAACCCCCAGATCCTTCTCCACTATGGATTCCCACAGATGTTACTTTTAATCCCAGACCCTATATCATTTATAAAGATATTAAAAAGTAAAGGTCCCAACACTGAACCTTGGGGTACACCACTGATAACCTTAGACCATTCAGAGTAAGAATCATTAAGCACTACTCTCTGAATTCGGTTTTGTAGCCAGTTTTCTATCCATTTACAAATTGATCTTTCCAAGCCTGTAGACTTTACCTTACACATTAGTCGTGTGTAGGGAACTGTGTCAAACGCTTTTGCAAAATTCAAGTATACCAAAGTCCACAGCCACCCCTCTGTCCACTATTTTACTTACCTCCTCATAAAAAGAAATCTGGTTTGTTTGACAACTTCTGTCTTTCATGAATCCATACTGTCTGTTGCTTAAAAAAATTTTCTCCAGCAAGAGCTTGTCTATGTGGTCTTTTATTATACTCTCCAGCATCTTCCCAACTATAGAAGTTAAACTAACAGGTCTATAGTTACTTGGTAAAGACTTTGATCCCTTTTTAAATATGGACACCACATTGGCCCTACGCCATTCCAGTCATTAACGAGTCCCTAAATATTTGAAACAATGGCTTTGAAATGACAGAGCACAATTCTTTTAGGATCCGTGGGTGGATGCCATCTGGTCCAGGTGCTTTATCCACCTTTATTCTGTCTAAATATTTGTGGACCATATCGCATTTGAGCCATTGCGAATCATTTGGGGCTGTGTCAATACCATCCCCATTATGGACTTGAGATTCCCCATGCACCTTTGTATACACAGAGCTGAAGAAAGTATTTAACCAATTGCCGACCGCCCGCCATCGTTATACGTTGGCTGTTTGAAGAGGAATATCGTTGTTGTGGCAGCAGCTAGCTACCATGACCCTGGTATCCTCTTCAAGAGCGGGTGGTCAGCTTTCAGATAAAAGTGGTCTCTGCGGCGGGTTTGCTGCAAGATCACTTTTATCGGATGGGCCCTCTCCCGCCGTGCTCCGGTGTCCTCCGTGGAGTCCTCCGGCGGAGGCGATCGGATCCTTCTCTGTGTGTGGTATGGAGCTGAGTGAGGGGAAGATTTGGGAAGATCCAAATGACATTTTTTATTTTTTCGTTTAATTGCATTTTAGCGTAAATAGGAGATCTGAGGTCTTTTTGACCCCAGATCTCATATTTAAGAGGTCCTGCCATGCTTTTTTTCTATTAGGGATGTTTACATTCCTTGTATTAGTAATAAAAGTGACACAATTTTTTTTTTAAAGAACAGTGTCAAAATAAAAAGTAAAATAAATAAGAAAAAAAAAAATGTTAACGCGCCCCGCCCTGCCGAGCTCACGCACAAAAGCGAACGCATACATGAGTAGCGCCTGCATATGTAAACGGTGTTAAAACCAGCAAGAGCAATAATTCTAGCCCTAGACTTCCTCTGTAACTCAAAACATGCAACCTGTAGAATTTTTTAAACATCGCCTATGGAGATTTTTAAGGGTAAAAGTTTGTCGCTATTCCACGAGCGGGCGCAATTTTGAAGCGTGACATGTTGGGTATCAATTTACATCATCTTTTACAATATAAAAAAAAAATTGGGCTAACTTTACTGTTGTCTTATTTTTTAATTCAAAAAAGTGTATTTTTTCCAAAAAAAGTGCACTTGTAAGACCGCTGTGCAAATACAGTGTGACAGAAAGTATTGCAACGGCCGCCATTTTATTCTCTAGGGTGTTCCAAAAAAAATATATATAATGTTTGGGGGTTCAAAGTAATTTTCTAGCAAATTTTTCTAGTTTTCTAGTTTTAAAACAGTAAACACCAAATCTCAAAACGAGGCTCTGTCCTTAAGTGGTTAATAAGTTTGCCTTCTCTTTGTCCCCAGTCACCTACTCTAGATTATTTTGTATAGGGCCTACATGCTCAGACCTGACCTTTTTACTAAAAATATATTTGAAGAATTTTTGGAGGTTTGTCCTACTATCTTTTGCAATTTGACGTTCATTTTGAATTTTTGCATCCTTGATTCCCTTTTAACATATTCTGTTATATTGTTTGTAGCATTTAAACAATGATAGTGTTCCTTCATTTTTATATTTTTTAAAAGTTCTTTCCTTATTATTTATAGCCATTTTAACTTTGGCTATGAGCCACATAGGTTTTATTTTTAGCCTTTTAAACTTACTGTCCGTGGGAAGATACTTTGCAGTGAGTTTGCATACAGTCTTTTTGAAGAATTCCCATTTCTGTTCTGTGTCCATTGATGCCAATATTCCCTCCCAGTCTAAGTCTTGGAGAGCATCCGTGGAAAATGTGCTCTCCTAAAGTTAAGTGTTTTTATCTTTCCCGTATGTGTTTGTTGCTTACAGCTAACATTAAATTAAATAATGTTATGGTCACTGCTACCTAGATGTTCTTTTATATGAGTATTGGTAATAAGCTCTGCATGGTTTGAGTTTACCAGGTCCAGCAGAGCGTCATTCCTAGTCGGGGCTTCGATAAACTGGACCATAAAATTGTCTTGTAATAGATTTTTATATTTTTGCCCTTTAAATGTCCCAGCAGTGCCATTACTCCAGTCAATTTCCGGGTAGATAAAAGCCCCCATTATTATCACTGTCCCAGCCCTTGCAACCCTTTCCATCTGTGCAAGGAGCTGAGTCTCCACCTTCTCATTAACACTGGTATATCTTTGGAGTGTGGGTGGGAACCAGAGTACCCAGAGGAAACCCACTCAGGCACAGGGAGGACCCAGTTTCAAAGCAGAAGTGGTAACCACTAACCCACTGTGCTGTCAAAGGTATAAACCCATTCTTGAAGCTGGCATTACAATTACAAGACAGTCCCCCCATTCTCCTGACACCCTTTTGCACTTTAATATCACTTTAAATGACATGTAGTGAGTATATTGTGGAACTAATTGCCAACAGTGAAGCAAAGTGCCCGATCCTTTATAAAATGTAAAAAAAGGGTAGCAGTCTGCTTCACTAGAACAACATAGGAAAATATATACTGTGCCCAGGTAATTAAATATATACTGTGCCCAGGTAATTAAATATATACTGTGCCCAGGTATGTAAATATATACTGTGCCCGTGTATTTTACCATGTGTTCCAATCAGGGACGGAGATCTGCATCTAAGCTGACACCAGCTATAGCATCCAATCCCTCCCTATCATTAGCAGCTATTTCTGCAGACTAGCTGACAGTGTTTGTACAATGACTGGACAAAAAAAATCTCTGCAGTGAACTATTATAAAATATATAAATATATGCCAATTTCTCAGCAATTCATCAGATAAATGAAGACTGCAAGAAAGCCAGCATGCATAATACACATCTCCTTCACCTCTACAGTGTCTGCAGATACAGATGGGACTTATTTTACTGCAGTATAGTATCACCAGGGAGTGGAGAACACAATAAAGAAAGCTATTTTATAGCCAGAACAGTTACCATTCACAGCCAGACCCTAATATTAGTTTCCGGGGCCTGATTTAGTAGTCTGCAAAGTCTTCTTGTGCCTGCCTATAGGCAATAGTGGAAAATGTATGGCAAATATTGGTAACAGCAGTGGTGTGCCTAGCATAACCCCCCCCTGCAATAAAGCAGTGTATGCAGTGCGCTGTACCAAATTGTGAGTGTGGTCACATTGCCTTAGTGGGAGAGGCTTAGAGGTGTATGGTTTAATAAAACCTGAGCCTGCTCACTGCATACACAGCACACATACTACATACCTCCCAACATTTCGAGATGGGAATGAGGGACACCTACTAGCAAATGTATGTAGGCATAGGACACACCTCCTGCCACACCCCCTTAAAGGAGAATTAACCCAAAAAAAGGTTAATTAAATCCACAAGCAGGGGCGTAACTACCACCATAGCGACCCATGCGGGCGCTATGGGGCCCGCAGCTGAGTGGGGCCCAGTGAGGATAAGAGCACCGCCGGCACAGTCTCCCAGCCAGGGGAAGAGAGAGGAAAGGAAGAGGCGAGCTGTCCGTATCAGCAGAGAGCTGAATTGCCCGATGTAAGAGCTTTCATTAGAACTTCCAGTGTTCCGGGGCTCACATCACATAGCTCCACCTTTTGGCCCAGTGCCTTTGATAGACAGAACGCCGTTCCAATGCGGGACATGTGACGTCATCAAAGGCGTCGGGCCAAGAGGTGGGGCTATGTGACGATGAGCCCCGGGAAGACAGGAAATTCAAATGAAATCTATTACAGCAGGCAATCCCGCTCTCTGCTGATCCGGGTGGCTTGCCTCTTCCTCTGCATAAGTGGGGCTGTATGGGGCACAGGCAGACCAGGCTGTATGGGGCACAGGTCACGCTGTATTGGGCACAGGTCACACTGCATTGGGCACAGGTCACGCTGTATGTGGCACAGGTCACGCTGCATTGACACTAGGGCAGCTGTGGTGGGGGATGTTTGCAGGGGGGCCCCCTTACAACATTTTGCTATGGGGCCCTGCTATTTCTAGTTACGCCCCTGTCCACAAGTGCTTTTTTTTTACCACTACTATTCCTTTATATTGGCTTTTAAAATGTACAAATGCAGCAATTTAGAAATTAGATGAAAGGTTTAGCACTGGGAAACACTTTTTGAAAGATAAAAAGTGCATTTTATTTACAACTATATTGATCAGACCAAAATGAGGGACAAATGAGGAGGAATGAGGGACAGAGGGACATTGCTCCAAATCAGGGACAGTCCCTCGAAATCAGGGACAGTTGGGAGGTATGCATACTATATATCACAGTCTTGTACTAACAAAATATGGTTTAATTACAGTGACACAAGCAAGAGTCTAATAGACATGTACAAACCTCAGCACACTCATTTTCAAAAAATTAAGCTGCTAGGTGCACCGCAGATGAGACAAGGCAATTGCCAGAAGGAAATAGGAAAAAGCCACAAGGAGCCAGCATGGACCGCAAGCTTGAGGATTGCCGTGACTAGAGAGTCCCAATGAGAGATCTCTCATTGATCTCGCATTAGTCAGATCTCACATTGGAAACAAAAAAGGGGAAGAAGAAAATTTCCCAAGTAATTCTTCAGAAAGGAACAGCCGGAACTAGAAAAGCTACAATTTCTGGGGAAATTGTGTGAAGTGTTCTTGCCTCCACCAGTAGTCTACAACTGGAGTGGGCGGAGTAACTGGGAGGAGTGGCTTGAGTAACTGTGGAAAGGTTGGACTGGGCAGAGTAACTTTATGGATTGGGCAGAGTAACTGTGTGGAGTGTTTGGAGTGAGTAAAGATAGTAAACATTATACTAACCAATTGATTGATCAAGTTTAAAAAATGCACATAACAAGCTTGATAGAGTGAGAAATGCATTTCAACTTTTATTTATTTATATAGCACATTTAATTGCAACGTTGTTGCCCAAAGTGCTTCACAGTTACATTAAAGCATACATTTATAAAAACATTAGCAGCATTATCAAGCCTAGCAGATGAAGGTATGACCACATGCATTTGGGGGGTCTCAGCATCTTGACGTAGAATGGAGGTGAAGGTGTGCTATCTGTTTGATGATAATCAGTGTTTATATTCACTGTTTCCTGGCAACACTCATGCCCTGTTTATGCTTCACAACCACTGCTCAAAACACAATACACAGGATCATGATAGCTGTAATAACTGTGCAGTATTTCAGACGGTTGTATTTTAAAAACTGTAAATCCTACAGTGAAGATCGTTATATTGTGAGAATAACAAGACCCAGACCTAGATTTTGATGCATAGTATGTCTCTGAAATATTAAAAATGAAGGCACAGTCACAGTTTAGATATTGCCCTTCAAATTTGAAGTGGCTAGAGTAGAGTTTCAATGAATGTCAATGGATGGCGTGAGTTGCAAAAAAATGGTCATATTGGGAAAACTATCAGGACTATGGCTTAGCCGTGGACATGTTTAGTGGCAGCAGGGATAGCTGAACGTTTTGATATAAGATTTGTGTAGGTGGGTTTGAAAATGTGGGAGTGGTGGCAGTTTCAAAATCATGTCCTGATTTTTCAGCTTTTTTCACCTCCCACTCTAGTTTTGAACATTTCACCATTCATTCCTATGGGACCAATTTCGCCACAAAAACGACGATATTTCGTGAACCATTCGGTGAAACGTTTCACAAAGTAATAGCACACCAATCGGGAACAATCCACACGTTTCGGTATATTACTGTCTATGTAGTGTAAAAGCTGTGGGAGGAGTTAGGGTGGTAAATTTGGCTATAATAAGAACTAGAAAATGCATTTCCTGGGGAAAATGCGTGGGAATGCTGAATAGCAAAATTGCTAAAATGGCCGCCATCAAAACTGCCCCATCATACTGCCATCAAAACTGCCCCATCAGAATTGCCCCATCAAAATTGTCCCCGTTAAAACTGCCCCATCATATTGCCACCATCAAAACTGCCCCATCAGAATTGCCCCATCAAAACTGCCCCATCATATTGCCACCATCAAAACTGCCCCATCATATTGCCACCTTTAAAACTGCTCCATTAAAATTGTCCCCATCAAAACTGCCCCATCATATTGCCACCATCAAAACTGCCCCATCAGAATTGCCCTATCAAAACTGCCCCATCATATTGCCACCATCAAAACTGCCCCATCAGAATTGCCCTATCAAAACTGCCCATCATATTGCCACCATCAAAACTGCCCCATCAGAATTGTCCCATCAAAACTGCCCCATCATATTGCCACCATCAAAACTGACCCATCATAATTGCCACCAATAAAACTGCCCCATCATAATTGCCCCATCAAAACTGCCCCATCAGAATTGCCCTATCAAAACTGCCCCATCATATTCCTCTATTATAAATCAGTACATCGTGTGTCTGTCCCCTCCCCCGGGCTCTGTATTCAGAGCTGAGATGCTCCAGCCACCTCCCCCCCTGTGTATAACAGAAGCTTTGGTAACCATGGCAACAAAACAAACACAGTACACTCTGATTAATGGCTAAAATTTCCTGAAATGACCTTTAAACAAAAAGCTTTTTCTCAAAAACTGTAAAAGATATCAAACTGAAAAGATATAGCCAGATAGCTGAATATTTTGTGAACATTTTAAAGTTTGTTTGGTGTCTCTAGGTGAAAGTATGAAGGAGCTGAAACTTTTGGGAGCGGAAGAAGAATTTAAGGATTTCAAGCATGCTCCCATTGACTTCAATGTTAAAAAAAAGTGATAAAAAGCTTAATATTTTAAAAAGTATAAATGGTAGAAAAAAAAGTTGAAAAAGAGCACACATCAGCTAAAAGAGACGAACATTTTGATAGTTGAATGGTTTTAATAGCTGAAAGTATGCAGAAGTTACGCAGAGCCAAAAAACGTACGGAATAAAATTAAAATTAAAATTAAGATTAAAAATAAATAAAATCGAATAACAATAGTGGGACTGCTAAAGCAGTCCCACTAATAATATATATGTGAGATAACAGTAAGTGGTCTTGCTATGCAAGAATACTTAATTATCAAAAATATAAACAATTCTTTATTGAAAAAAATCCACATGTTTATGTGGATTTTTTCAATAAAGAATTGTTTATATTTTTGATAATTCCAGCTGTTCCTTTCTGAAGAATTACTTGGGAAATTTTCTTCTCCCCCTTTTTTTGTATGCTTGCCCTAATTCAGAGGAACACACCTCAAGCCCTGGACTAAGTTAACTCCTGAGGTGACGGTTTGTTATGACTTTTTGAGGAATTGATACAATTCAGTTTTTCCTCTCTGGTCTAGCATTTTTTAGGCGTAGCCGCTGTGTCATTTTTTATTATTTTTTTGTTGTTGGAGATCTCACATTGGAACTCTCTAGACAGATCTTTCATTGAGACTCCCTAGTCAGATCTTTCATTTGGACTCCCTAGTCAGATCTCTCATTGGGACTCTGTAGTCAAATCTTTCATTGGGACTCTCTAGTTAGATCTTTCTTTGGGATTCTCTAGTCAGATCTTTCTTTGGGATTCTCTAGTCAGATCTCTCATTGGGACTCCCTAGTCAGATCTCTCATTGGGACTCTCTAGTCAGATCTTTCATTGGGACTCCCTAGTCAGATCTCTCACTGGGACTCTCTAGTCATGCAGAAAAAGTTATGGGCTGAGGCTTACATGGACTTTCATGGTACCGTGCAGAGGTTTTTTGGGACTCCCTAGTCAGATCTCTCATTAGGACTCTCTAGTCAGAGCTCTCATTGGGGCTCTCTAGTCACGGTAACCTTCAAGCTTGCGGTCCATGTGGGCTCTCAAGGGCACCTGCCGGTGACTAGCTTGTGTCATCTGTCAGTACACATGACTGCATGACGCTCTGAAGGCTGTCATTTCGCCATTTCCATACTGGCCTTTCTCACCAGGAAACGACCATCACAGCCCGGACTGCTCGGTATCTGGTACTGCTTCCCAGCATTGAGTGTTTAGTGACTTGATTTTTATGCTCTGGAATAAATGAAGGTACTTTGAAGTTTACTGGGCAGTTCTTTACACCTAGGATTATATCCCTTCAGGATCCTATAGCTATTGGTGAATTGCCATGATAAGTTTTATTTTCACTGACAGTCCTGAGCGCTGTTTATCTGTGACTGTTTGTTTTTACCACTACTTCACGTGTATCTTCCACAGCAGCCTGGAACAGCCCCATAATGATTTTATCAACATGTCCTTATGGTATCTTGGTATCTTGGCTTCAGCGCTTGGTGTTTATGTGCTTCTGAATCACCTTGTAAAACAACTCATTCAGAGTAAGATAGAAATGAAAGGCAAAACATTTGTGTGTGTGTGTGTGTGTGTGTATATATATATATATATATTGTGGAGAGGCAACCCCAGGTCACGATGTGTATTAGCACCTTCAGCTGGTTTTGCAAAGACAGGCATGATGATTGCACACCTGTGGGCTGGGTTTATATTCCCCTTAGGAAGAGAGCTCAGGGCTCACACTTGAGAACAGCTCCAACCTACAGGCAGGTGGCCTGGTGTAGGAGTCTTGAGGGCTTTCAGGTGGAGATGGCTCCACTAGAGAGAGACAGGCGATCTCTAGGAGTCTAAGGCTGCAGGTGGCAGTCTGAGCGTGGATGTCTGCAGGAGGCAGATGTGGCCTATGACCAAGCAGCACGAAGCTGAGCAAGTAAGCTCCAGGAGGGAGTTTAAGAGTGAGTGAGCCAGGAGGGTGAAATTTCTGTTATACAATGATAGTGAAACCCCCTGCGAGGGAAGATTTTCTGTGAAGTTTGCTTTTGTTTAAATGAAATTGGGCTGCCATGCCCTTAAGAATAGTCTGGACTGACCGGTGTTCCTGAAAACGCATACACCACTTGAGCATAATCACCCCAGATAGTTACAGTTAGTGGAGAATGCGGGCACAGATGGCACTTGTCCAGATCCTCGCATGCTGGAAACCATGAGTGTCAAGAGACTGTATGTATTGCTGTTGCTGTGTGAAGTAAAGTAATGTGTGATGTGTGCTGTGTCTCAGCCTTAACCACTTGACGACCGCCTCACGCCGATTTACGTCGGCAAGGTGGCACGGACAGGCAAAATCACGTACATATATGTGATTTGCCTTCCGCGGGTGGGGGGTCCGATCGGTCTTTTGTCCAGCGGCGATCAGAGGTGAGGGGGAGGCCATCCGTTCGTGGCCCCCCCCTCGCGATCGCCGCTGGCCAATCACATCATTCCTTTGCTGCTGTATGCTAAACAGCAGCAAAGGAAATTATGTCATCTCTCCTCGGCTCGGTAATTTCCGTTGCGGCCCGAGGAGAGAAGACAGGTATGTGAGTGCACAACACTACACACACACAGTAGAACATGCCAGGCACACAAAACACCCCAATCCCCCCCCCCGATCGCCCCCCGATCCCCCCCCAATCACCCCCCCCCCCCCCCCGTCACAAACTGACACCAGCAGTTTTTTTTTTTTTCTGATTACTGCATTGGTGTCAGTTTGTGACAGTTACAGTGTTGGGACAGTTAGTATTACCCCCCTGTAGGTCTAGGATACCCCCCTAACCCCCCCTAATAAAGTTTTAACCCCTTGATCACCCCCTGTCACCAGTGTCGCTAAGCCATCATTTTTCTGATCGCTGTATTAGTGTCGCTGGTGACGCTAGTTAGGGACCTAAATATTTAGGTTCGCCGTCAGCGTTTTATAGCGACAGGGACCCCCATATACTACCGAATAAATGTTTTAACCCCTTGATTGCCCCCTAGTTAACCCTTTCACCACTGATCACCGTATAACTGTTACGGGTGACGCTGGTTAGTTTGTTTATTTTTTATAGTGTCAGGGCACCCGCCGTTTATTACCGAATAAAGGTTTAGCCCCCTGATCGCCCGGCGGTGATATGCGTCGCCCCAGGCAGCGTCAGATTAGTGCCAGTACCGCTAACACCCACGCACGCAGCATACGCCTCCCTTAGTGGTATAGTATCTGATCGGATCAATATCTGATCCGATCAGATCTATACTAGCGTCCTCAGCAGTTTAGGGTTCCCAAAAACACAGTGTTAGCGGGATCAGCCCAGATACCTGCTAGCACCTGCGTTTTGCCCCTCCGCCCGGCCCAGCCCAAGTGCAGTATCGATCGATCACTGTTACTTACAAAACACTAAACGCATAACTGCAGCGTTCGCAGAGTCAGGCCTGATCCCTGCGATCGCTAACAGTTTTTTTGGTAGCATTTTGGTGAACTGGCAAGCACCAGCCCCAGGCAGCGTCAGGTTAGCGCCAGTAGCGCTAACACCCACGCACGCACCGTACAGCTCCCTTAGTGGTATAGTATCTGATCGGATCAATATCTGATCCGATCAGATCTATACTAGCGTCCCCAGCAGTTTAGGGTTCCCAAAAATGCAGTGTTAGCGGGATCAGCCCAGATACCTGCTAGCACCTGCGTTTTGCCCCTCCGCCCGGCCCAGCCCAGCCCACCCAAGTGCAGTATCGATCGATCACTGACACTTACAAAACACTAAATGCATAACTGCAGCGTTCGCAGAGTCAGGCCTGATCCCTGCGATCGCTAACAGTTTTTTTGGTAGTATTTTGGTGAACTGGCATGCACCAGCCCCAAGCAGCGTCAGATTAGCGACAGTACCGCTAACACCCACGCACGCACCGTACACCTCCCTTAGTGGTATAGTATCTGAACGGATCAATATCTGATCCGATCAGATCTATACTGGCGTCCCCAGCAGTTTAGGGTTCACAAAAACGCAGTGTTAGCGGGATCAGCCCAGATACCTGCTAGCACCTGCATTTTGCCCCTCCGCCCGGCCCAGCCCACCCAAGTGCAGTATCGATCGATCACTGTCATTTACAAAACACTTAACGCATAACTGCAGCATTCGCAGAGTCAGGCCTGATCCCTGCGATCGCTAACAGTTTTTTTGGTAGCTTTTTATTGAACTGGCAAGCGCCAGCGGCCTAGTACACCCCGGTCGTAGTCAAACCAGCACTGCAGTAACACTTGGTGACGTGGCGAGTCCCATAAGTGCAGTTCAAGCTGGTGAGGTGGCAAGCAAAAGTAGTGTCGCGCTGCCACCAAGAAGACAAACACAGGCCCGTCGTGCCCATAATGCCCTTCCTGCTGCATTCGCCAATCCTAATTGGGAACCCACCGCTTCTGCAGCGCCCGTACTTCCCCCATTCACATCCCCAACCAAATGCAGTCGGCTGCATGAGAGGCATTTTCTTTATGTCCTCCCGAGTACCCCTACCCAACGAACCCCCAAAAAAGATGTCGTGTCTGCAGCAAGCGCGAATATAGGCGTGACACCCTCTATTATTGTCCCTCCTGTCCTGACAATCCTGGTCTTTGCATTGGTGAATGTTTTGAACGCTACCATTCATTAGTTGAGTATTAGCGTAGGGTACAGCATTGCACAGACTAGGCACACTTTCACAGGGTCTCCCAAGATGCCATTGCATTTTGAGAGAACCGAACCTGGAACCGGTTACCGTTATAAAAGTTAGTTACAAAAAAAGTGTAAAAAAAAAAAAAAATATATATATATATATATATATATATAATAAAAAAATATAGTTGTCGTTTCATTGTTCTCTCTCTCTCTATTCTCTCTCTCTTGTTCTGCTCTTTTTTACTGTATTCTATTCTGCAATGTTTTATTGTTATTATGTTTTATCATGTTTGCTTTTCAGGTATGCAATTTTTTATACTTTACCGTTTACTGTGCTTTATTGTTAACCATTTTTTTGTCTTCAGGTACGCCATTCACGACTTTGAATGGTTATACCAGAATGATGCCTGCAGGTTTAGGTATCATCTTGGTATCATTCTTTTCAGCCAGCGGTCGGCTTTCATGTAAAAGCAATCCTAGTGGCTAATTAGCCTCTAGACTGCTTTTACAAGCCGTGGGAGGGAAAGCCCCCCCCACCGTCTTCCGTGTTTTTCTCTGGCTCTCCTGTCTCAACAGGGAACCTGAGAATGCAGCCGGTGATTCAGCCAGCTGACCATAGAGCTGATCAGAGACCAGAGTGGCTCCAAACATCTCTATGGCCTAAGAAACCGGAAGCTACGAGCATTTTATGACTTAGATTTCGCCGGATGTAAATAGCGCCATTGGGAAATTGGGGAAGCATTTTATCACACCGATCTTGGTGTCATCAGATGCTTTGAGGGCAGAGGAGAGATCTAGGGTCTAATAGACCCCAATTTTTTCAAAAAAGAGTACCTGTCACTACCTATTGCTATCATAGGGGATATTTACATTCCCCGAGATAACAATAAAAATGATTAAAAAAAAAAAAATGAAAGGAACAGTTTAAAAATAAGATAAAAAAGCAGAAAAAATAATAAAGAAAAAAAAAAAAAAAAAGCACCCCTGTCGCCCCCTGCTCTCGCGCTAAGGCGAACGCAAGCGGCGGTCTGTCGTCAAATGTAAACAGCAATTGCACCATGCATGTGAGGTATCGCCGCGAAGGTCAGATCGAAGGCAGTAATTTTTGCAGTAGACCTCCTCTGTAAATCTAAAGTGGTAACCTGTAAAGGCTTTTAAAGGCTTTTAAAGATGTATTTATTTTGTTGCCACTGCACGTTTGTGCGCAATTTTAAAGCATGTCATGTTTGGTATCCATGAACTCGGTCTAAGATCATCTTTTTTATTTCATCAAACATTTGGGCAATATAGTGTGTTTTAGTGCATTAAAATTTAAAAAAGTGTGTTTTTCCCCCAAAAAATGCGTTTGAAAAATCGCTGCGCAAATACTGTGTGAAAAAAAAAAATGAAACACCCACCATTTTAATCTATAGGGCATTTGCTTTAAAAAAATATATAATGTTTGGGGGTTCAAAGTAATTTTTTTGCAAAAAAAAATAACTTTTTCATGTAAACAATGAGTGTCAGAAAGGGCTTTGTCTTCAAGTGGTTAGAAGAGTTGGTGATGTGTGACATAAGCTTCTAAATGTTGTGCATAAAATGCCAGGACAGTTCAAAGCCCCCCCAAATGACCCCATTTTGGAAAGTAGACACCCCAAGCTATTTGCTGAGAGGCATGTCGAGTCCATGGAATATTTTATATTGCGACACAAGTTGCGGGAAAGAGACAAATTTTTTTTTTTTTTATTTGCACAAAGTTGTCACTAAATGATATATTGCTCAAACATGCCATGGGAATATGTGAAATTACACCCCAAAATACATTCTGCTGCTTCTCCTGAGTACAGGGATACCACATGTGTGAGACTTTTTGGGAGCCTAGCCGCGTACGGGACCCTGAAAACCAAGCACCGCCTTTAGGCTTTCTAAGGGCGTGAATTTTTGATTTCACTCTTCACTGCCTATCACAGTTTCGGAGGCCATGGAAAGCCCAGGTGGCACAAAACCCCCCCAAATGACCCCATTTTGGAAAGTAGACACCCCAAGCTATTTGCTGAGAGGTATAGTGAGTATTTTGCAGACCTCACTTTTTGTCACAAAGTTTTGAAAATTGAAAAAAGAAAAAAAAAAAAGTTTTTTCTTGTCTTTCTTCATTTTCAAAAACAAATGAGAGCTGCAAAATACTCACCATGCCTCTCAGCAAATAGCTTGGGGTGTCTACTTTCCAAAATGGGGTCATTTGGGGGGGTTTTGTGCCACCTGGGCATTCCATGGCCTCCGAAACTGTGATAGGCAGTGAAGAGTGAAATCAAAAATTTACACCCTTAGAAATCCTGAAGGCGGTGCTTGGTTTTGGGGCCCCGTACGCGGCTAAGCTCCCAAAAAGTCCCACACATGTGGTATCCCCATACTCAGGAGAAGCAGCTGAATGTATTTTGGGGTGCAATTCTACATAGGCCCATGGCCTGTGTGAGCAATATATCATTTAGTGACAACTTTTTGTAAATATTTTTTTTTGTCATTATTCAATCACTTGGGACAAAAAAAATAAATATTCAATGGGTTCAACACGCCTCTCAGCAATTTCCTTGGGGTGTCTACTTTCCAAAATGGGGTCATTTGGGGGGGGGTTGTACTGCCCTGCCATTTTAGCACCTCAAGAAATGACATAGGCAGTCATAAACTAAAAACTGTGTAAATTACAGAAAATGTACCCTAGTTTGTAGACGCTATAACTTTTGCGCAAACCAATAAATATATGCTTATTGACATTTTTTTTACCAAAGACATGTGGCCGAATACATTTTGGCCTAAATGTATGACTAAAATTTAGTTTATTGGATTTTTTTTATAACAAAAAGTAGAAAATATCATTTTTTTTCAAAATTTTCGGTCTTTTTCCATTTATAGCGCAAAAAATAAAAACTGCAGAGGTGATCAAATACCATCAAAAGAAAGCTCTATTTGTGGGAAGAAAAGGACGCAAATTTCGTTTGGGTACAGCATTGCATGACCGCGCAATTAGCAGTTAAAGCGACGCAGTGCCAAATTGGAAAAAGACCTCTGGTCCTTAGGCAGCATAATGGTCCGGGGCTCAAGTGGTTAAGGAGACAGTACACCAAAAAAAAAAAAAAAATTCAAAAGGAACTGTGTGTCCCTGGCTGTTCAAAGGGAAAAAGTTCTGCAGGGAGAGGGCGGTCTCCCATGGTAACCAGAGACAAAGTGTCGTCTGGATGGTGGGGCTGCTATGAGGAGGTAGCTCACTGTTCCCACAAAGAGGGCTGGGATGCCCAAAAAAAGTAATCTGGATGGTGGGGCCGCTATGAAGAGGTGGCTCACTGTTCCCACAAAGAGGCCTAGGATGCCCAAAAATCTGTTGCTTCATCCTGTGTTTGCATTTGGAAAGGTGCCAGGAAAAGCTCTAGAGGGAGAATGGAGTTTCCCATAGCAACCGGTGAAAATGTTTTTGGTAAAGTGCCTTCTGTTACCATTGGCAACAGGAAACCTGTTTGGCCTGCAATGTTGCCCTGCAACCAGGTGGGGGCATTGGCCTGTGAGAGCAAAACCAAGGAGGGACGACGCTCTCAATTGAAGGTTCAGATAGGAAAGCAGAGGGACTGGCAGGATCACCAGGGATTTCACACAAAGGAAGCAATATAAAAAGAACAGGATAATTTTTTATACAAGTACATGATACATCAGGCAAATATCAGGAATATAAAATGCAGAGTTGACATATTCTTTAGAAGGATAGTTTCACTGTACAATTTTACATAGGCAGCCTACAGCAGTATACCTCTTTACTTAAAGTGTATGTCCAGGCAAAAACTAACTAACTCTAAACCTGCTCTCTGTTACATTCTAAACCTAATCTATATATCACTGTAAAGCAAAAATTTCTATACCTACCTATTCTGCAGCCGATCAATCTAGTTTTCAGCGACGGAGGCTGTGTGCAGGAGATGACCGACAACAGCTGTGAAAAGGCGGGGAAGTGATGTCACCCATAGACTTACTATGGGGCTTCTGTTGTCGGCTGGCTCACCTGCACCTGCCTGCACACTGAAACTGCCCGCTGACAGCTGATGCTGGGACCAGACCGGATCGGCCGCTGAATAGGTAGGTATAGCGATTTTTGCTTTACAGGGTTAAATAGATTAGGTTTAGAATGCGGCAGAGAGCAGGTTTAGCGTTAGTTAGGTTTTGCCTAAACTTCTACTTTAAGTTTTTTTAAAGCAGTAAAGCAGCACATAACATTTGCTAATTCAGCATATCATACAGTTTTGCACTACTAGGTTTCTTCATTATGGGACTGGCAGGTGAAATATTAAAAAAATTGAGTTCACAAAGTACAAGAAAACAAAATTCAGGCAATGCTAAAAATCAATAAAGCCTCTTTAGGAGAAGAAATTACTTTTGGGCAAATTCTATTACATGGCAGGCATTTAAAGTGACACTAAACTATATTCTGTGCAGCTGCCCAGTTGCTTCCACAGACCCTTGATACTGAAGCCCCCCTGCCATGCTTCTTGGGTACCACTATTACCTGTGGGCCCAAGATCCCCATGGTGGGTGTCACTGGGTAGAGGGGAGGGAGGCCAGCAGATATCCATTCGTGGATCTCCCCTAACTGGAAAGAACACAGAAGTGATGTGCATTAGGTCTGTCACCTTCCCAGGCCTCTGTGCTCCATTAGCTTTGGTGGAGAGCCGGGCAGACATCAGGGGTCTAATATTAAATTACAGATAATCCATCTAAACAAAATACTATCACATAGGGACTTGTAAAGTTGACTCACTTACTATCACTTAAACTCCTCCACCAAAAAAATCTGAGCCCATCCCCACGTACAGCCAGTTACGAATGTAAACACGCTTCGAGGGAGCCTACATATGAAATGTCGATTGCGCTACACATGTTACACATCGCTGCTCATGCTGGAGTGGGAGCAATAATCCTAGGGCCATTATTCACAGTTAACTGACCTATAGCAGGGCTTACAATTTCAAGTCCTGAGCTACTAGCCAGGCCTGAAGAGTTACTCGCCACCAGTTGCCCCGCCCAACCTCTACCCTGCCCGCCCCTAAACACGCCTTCGTAAATTATCATATTTTATCCTTATTTTATTTATCACAGTCAGATCAATGAAATGATTGGCGATTCCTGGAATTGGTTATTTTTTCCTTATTCAGTGTAATAATTACACTTAAATAAAAATAACCAATACCAGCAATCATATTTAACTGATCTGACTGTGCGAACTCAAGTGGCTATGTGGGGTCTCTGGTGGGCTGTTTGGGGTCTCTGGTGGTGACTATGCAGTCCAAGCATGAATGAACCGTGGGCCCTGAGATCTAAGGACTCACAACCTTAGATCCCAGGAGTTAATGCTTGGACTTGTAGTCCTTCACTAGTTGAGGGGCTGTCACGTCCTCAGCTCTGAGGGGTTCATGCTGGGACTTGCAGTCCTTCACTTTTGGGAGGGTCCCCCAGCATGAACCCTTGAGATCTAAGGATGTGATCCCCCCCCCAGAAAAGAAATTGAAGGACTAAAAGTCCCAGCATGAATCCCTGAGATCTAAGGATGTGACCCTCCCCCCCCCCAAAAAAAAAATTGAAGGACTACAAGGACTACTCAGGACTACCTGAGATCTCACGGGTTCATACTGGGACCTGTAGTTCTTCATTAGATGAGGGGGGGAATGTCACATCCTCAGCTCTGAGAGGCTCATGTTGGGACCTGTAGTCCTTCACATTTGGGGGGTCCTAGTATGAAACCCCTCCTCTTTGTATGAGTCTCTGGCTCTGCAGTGACTGTGCCCAGCTCCCTCATGACACTGTGACTGCACACGCGGTTCCAATCACCTCAGACTTTAGTTCCCTTCCCTCAGAACATACCGAAGGCCTAGAGAAGATCATAGCTGTATTTCTTCTTTAAGTAATTTTTTTTATCTGATGATCAGATCAATCAGTATTAGAAGACAGATAAACTAATTAATTACTTTATCCACAGTAACACGTGATAACACAATTAATTTACTGTCCAATCAACAATAAACTTCAGATAATGAGGTTAAGGTAGCCAAATAACAGCTGTGTTTAGCAATCAAATAAGCATATAAAATTCTAATGTCATTGAAAGTGTAGTTAATTTCCTCCTAATTTAGGGATAGTCAAGAAAGTAAATACTTGTGGGCACCTAACATTAGTGTATTGATTGTACATGGCACCTGCTCTTTTAGTCTCCCATCTGCTCTGCGTGACTGCCATAATGAGGAGACCCAGAGTGGAGGAGACACAGAGAGCGCCAGCGGTGATGCCCAGACAGCTTGGCGGGACTCCGGGAGCAAGCAGCTGTGCATGCGCCGATCCCGCCGGCAGCACATGACCCTGTTCATTCGATCACAGAACACCCATCGCTGAGCTCAGACAGCTAGCCGGGCAGGCTCAGAAAGCAACGGTCGGAGCGCACTGACAGTGAGACAGTGTCAGTGTAAATAAATTAAGGATGCAGTAACATTGTGGTTGGTGGGTGCGGGATGCGCCACTCTAGATGTTGCGTACGGTGCCACTGACCTGGCTGCCCCCCCCACACACACACACACGCTACGCCACTGGCTCCACGCCCTCAGCTTATTTCCACTTGCCAAATGCGTGAAGGCGAGTGGACATTTTGAGAGCTGACCTATAGGATATTTTAAAGTATCTCCTATGGAAAAGTTTTGGCACCAAAGTTTGTCAACACGTGGGCACGCACAATTTTAAAGCTTGAGATGTTTATCTATTTACAGGGAGCAACCTCAAGTTTTATATTTGACCAAAAAAATGGTTACTATAATGCGTTTGTGTGCCCCAAAATAAAATACAACATAAATATTTGGAATTATCACCATTTTCTTCTCCAAGTTCTCTGCTTTCAGAAAATATTTTATGTTGGGGGGGTTCAAACTAATCTTCAGGCACAAAAATGGACCTGGCAGTAAAAGGGTTAATGACCATGTAAGCTGTTTTTCATGAAATTTTTTCTTGACGCGTTTTTCTCCCTCCTTGTAACGTCCTCCATGAGCTCTGTTACATCCCATAGTCCATAGTTCCTAGTTCATCTTGGGAGCAAGCAAGAAAGGGTGGCTATGTTCTTACATACAGTGGGACCATTGAGAACAAGCATAGCGACCCTCTAACAAGACGTCAGATTAAAAAAAAAATTTAATTTGTAGATTTGGAGGAGACTGAGAGCAATAAAAGGTACATTTTGTGTTAAGACTATACACTCACTGGCCACTTTATTAGGTACACCTTGCTAGTACTGGGTTGGACCCCCTTTTGCCTTCAGAACTGCCCTAACTCATCATGGCACAGATTCAACAAGGTGTTGTTAACATTCCTCAGAGATTTATGTCCATATTGACACAATAGCATCACGTAGTTGCTTCAGATTTGTCGGCTGCACATCCATGATGCGAATCTCCCGTTCCACTGCATCTTAAAGGTGTGCTATTGGATTGAGATCTGGTGACTGTGTAGGAGTTGGATTGGAATTGGAGTACAGTGAACTCATTGTCATGTTCAATAAACCAGTTTGAGATGATTTGAGCTTTGTGACATGGTGCACTATCCTGCTGGAATTAGCCATCAGAACATGGGGACACTGTAGTCAAGGGTTGGACATGGTCAGCAACAATACTCAGGTAGTCTGTGGCATTTAAACCATGCTCAATTGGTACTAAGGGGCCCAAAGTAAATATCCCCCACATCATTACACCACCAGCCTGAACTGTTGATACAAGACAGGATGGATCCATGCTTTCATGTTTACGCCTAATTCTGACCCTACAATCTGAATGTTGATCTGAAATTGAGACTCATCAGACCAGGCAACGTTTTTCCAGTCTTCTGTTATCCAATTTTGGTGAACCTGTGCAAATTGTAGCCTCAATTGCCTGTTCTAAGCTGACAGGAGTGGCACCGGTGTGGTCTTCTGCTGCTGTAACTCATCTGCTTCAAGTTTCGATGTGTTGTGCATTTAGAGATGGTATTCTGCATACCTTGGCTGTAACAAGGGGGTATTTGAGTTACTGCTACCTTTCTATAATCTTGAACCAGTCTGCATATTCTCCTCTGACCTCTGACAAGGCATTTTTGTACACACAACTCACTGGATATTTTCTCTTTTTTGGACCATTCTCTGTAAACTCTAGAGATGGTTGTGCATGAAAAATCCCATTAGATCAGCAGTTTTTGAATTACTCAGACCAGTCTGTCTGGCACCAGCAACCATGCCACATTCAAAGTCACTTAAATACCCTTTCTTCCCCACTCTGATGCAGATTGTAGGATCAGAATTAGGCCTAAACAACATGAAAGCATGGATCCATCCTGCCTTGTATCAGGCTAGTGGTGGCGGTTTGAACTTCAGCAAGTCATCTTCACCACATCTAGATGTCTAAATTCATTGAGTTGCTGGCATGTAATTGGCTGATTAGCAATTTGTGTTACCAAGCAGATCAATTATATCAGATATGCCTTAACTGCACAATAACATTAGTGCCACATCCCAAAACAAAACAGAGGGAGCTCATGTTGTGCCCTATCCTACGCCAATCTGTACCTGGGAGTGGGAGCGTTCCTTTCTACTTTCGGAAAACATCCTCAAATACTCAGACTGTATCTTAACCTGGTTAATATATATAGACGACATTTTTTTAATGTGGGATGGCCCTTTGGAGTTACTACATGAATGTCCTGCATCTAATAACTCTTAAAATCTCACTTTTACAATGTCCTTTGATCATCGTAAAGTCACTTTTTTAGACTTAGAAATAGAAGTTAATAGTGACAGAATTTTGAGCAGTAATCTATACAGTAAACCTACTGCTGGGAACACGATCCTTCAAGCACAGAACTTCCACCCCAAACCTCTGGTACAGTCTATTGCTTATTCACAACAATTGCGTTTTCGGCGCAATTGCTGTGAGGAGGTTAAATTCTAAAAAGCTGCGGATGAACTCAAACTCCATCTCCTTGAGAGGGGTTATTCAAAGTCATGTCTCTGTAAAGCCTATAATCGAACCATCCAGCAATCACAATCTCAATTGTTGTTTGGTTCACATCCTGTTAAAAATGATGAGGCCATGTTGTGCATTATTACCCCTTATAGTGCGCAATATCAACATGTCAGGAGATACATTCAAAAGTACTGGCACCTCCTGACTTCAGAGTCTAAAATTGGCAAAACCGTTTCTCAACGTTCTCAAATAACCTTTAAAAGAGCCTCATCCCTTTGTGACAAGTTGGTGTCGAGCAACTTTGTGTCTAGGGCTGAGACCAAATGTGTGGGTACTTTTTCCCAGTGGATATTTGGCTTGAAGGCAAACTGTACACCTGGTTAAAATAAAGTTCTAAGTTAAAGACCTTTTCTTGATGGATTTGCTTAAGGCAAAACTGAACATATAATGTAATAGAGATATTCCCCCCCTCCTCTTTTTTTTTTTTAGCCTGTGGTATAGATTAAGTTAATTGTTTATCTTATTAGCTGTACATTTATGTATAATTAGTGGCAAATTCTCTTCATTGTACAATGCCATATCGTGTAATCATTCTTTGTTTTTTGTTACTTTCTCTGTATACATTAAGTTATGCAGACATCCCAGGACCACCTAGTAATCCAGGCTAGAGAGATGTTCCCAGCACGTGTGGCCCCCACACCTGGTTTTCCAGGCTGCGTTGGGGGGAATTCTCCATTTCCATTGGTCTGTTCCACCTTCGGGGGGTGTTTCCTTCTACCCTGTCCATCCATAGGAATTAGACTGCCTTTGCAGTCTTGAAGAGGTTGTGCGGCTCTCGGGCTTGAGGGTTGCGCATGCAAGCTCCCTTGAATCTGGAGCCGCACATGCACGTTGGCACCTACTGTGCTTGCCGGGTGTCCGCGCTGGCAGTTCCATTGCACCAAAAATGACGCAGTGGCTCACTGGAAGTGACGTTACTCGCCATGTGCGAGGTGGGGGACGCTATGGCGGCTTTTCAGCATGGATTGTAGATTTATTTTTTTTTACCCATTGATTATGATTTGCTGGGTGCGGATCTAGCCCTACCCTTTTCCAGCATGAGTCCTTTTGTTTGGTTATGCTAGTCAACAGCATTGGACACATTAGTACACAGGATTGCCACTGGTGCACCCTAATCTCCATCCTCTTTTGTGATGCTTTATAAGTGCGGGCTGCAGGTTTTCCAGCAGCACCCTGGTACTTATCAGTACAAACTTTGCCAGAGGAGAGGTGGATATGTACTTACCACAATACCAACATACATAACCGTCGCAGAGATGCTTGGTTTTCTTGGTATTTTGAATTTAGCCCCTCTGTCTTAAATAGATATTGGGATTTACACTGTTTGGAGTATATTGCTATACACTGGATATTTATTTCCCCCTTTTGGATATTTATATTTACTTCTGCCTTTATAGATCCGGACTGTATCCTATGGGCCGGTAGGCAAAACATCTGAGACGGATCCTGTATTCCTCTCCTCTGTTTTGATGATTTATGATATTAAGTAAGAAACTGTATATAACACACTTATATGTATGGTTCTGAAGAAGCGGGGGATCCCGCGTAATGCGTAGACCAGTTACAAGTACATGTATACATCAGATTTACATATTTTTGTATTTTTTGCAAAGTTTCTCTATGCATATCTATGTTTATAATATTTTGTTTATGACAACGTTTTATGTGTAATTTCTGACTTTATCACGGGACGAAATGTGTCTGGGCGTGATCTGGTGGAAACCGGTAGTGACATGGGCAGTAGTGACGTGACGACACAGCAGGTCCTGAGTGAGCGCTGAGACTCTGGCGGTTCCTTGTTTGTGGCTTGCACTTCTTCCCTTTGTGATGGTAGTGGTTTTAATGTTTTTATGATGAGCAATGTGACAAGTATTTGTATGGTGAGAGTCTATCTTTTTGAATCAAGTCTGATGGTTTTAGTGGTATTTCACTATTGGAGTGTTCCTTATTTTTACGTGGTATAACCTTCTTTTATGTAAGCTAGCAGAAGAAAAAGCTGGATCCTTTTGGGTTAGAGCTACTTGTCTTCACATGTGTTATATGCCCATCTGAAATATGAGAGGTATATACCGTATTTCAGGTAAGCGAGTTTACATCAGAAGAAGCTGGATGTAATCATTTGAAGCACACTGGTGTTTGTGGTAGAAGAAAATGGATTTTTTACTTTTTTCACATGTGGCCTTTTAAAATACATTCTAATGGTGTTTGATATTGTATTATAGGTGTATATATTTAACTCTTTGGGCTATTACCACAGTGCTACACTAAAGCTCCTCTTTAAGTTAACATCTCACTCACGCATTTTGTAAATAAATAATAATAAACCTAGAACTCATTATAGTTTATTGCTTATTGCTAGATCATTTTGAATTTTTGCATGTAATATTTTTATTCCTTACTGTAGGCACTTTTTAGGTCTCTTGCATATGATACTCCTGTTTGAGCATTTACTCTTTCAGACTTTTTTTTGCATGTATTTGCACGTATTTTTGCATATATGCGTAATTTTGCACAGTCACGCATATTTGCGCAAATGCAAATGCAAACGTATTCTCGCATTCTGGTTCTGCACAAAATGCAAATGGGCATTTGTGCGCATTTGTGTGCATTTACGCGCATGAGGCGTAAGTTACTGACCAAAAAAGCAGACTTTTCTATTTTTCTTTTTTACTGAAGAATGCACAGCGCTTGTTTATGCACCTGTGTGCATAGGCACATTACAATTAATGAACAGGACTGTATTTTAGCTCAGTAAAAAAAAAAAAAAACTGTACTGAGGTTTTTCAAGCTGCATGTGCAAGAGGCCTAAAGGTATTATAAAACCTTCTTACCGGCACTTTGTGTTTTTCACCTACATAAGATGTGCATTGATCATGTAGTCTCATGGTGTCATTTGTAAAGCCTGTATGCACAGCCTGTAACATAGTAAATCTTCACATCCAGTGGCAGAAATTTCTGTTCAAACATGAGGCATGTGGGATGGCACTGCACAGGGTAATAATTGGACGGTATGTATGTGAGTGTTGAGTCTAGACACAATTTTTGGTTATAGATGACGCTCGCTTTTCTTTTTATGGTGATGGAAGGCGGTTCTTAGTTTGATTTGATTTATGTAGTTTTTATTTATGATGTGATTAATAAAACTTTTGTATTTTTCTAAATTTGGAATCATTTTTTCTTTAATGTATGTTTTTTTGGTTTACTATATCCCTGAGGCACCATGATTATCATATCCATATAATGGGATTGTGGTTCTTTTGACTACATTTTTCTGGTACTGTCCTTTTTTTTTTTTTTTTTGTATGCTTGGAAAGGCTTGGCTTGCCTACTCAAGAGTATAACACACATTCTTTCAAAATAAAGGCTGCAATAGAGGCTCACAGGTAGGGGCAATGGTCAGTGGGAGAGGTTTTGCATTTACTTTAGGCCAGACTTGTTCAATAGTTTTTTTTAAAACAGTGGTGATAAATATTATTTAGTTTCTTTGTTATTCTTCTTCTTTTTTTGGAATTTAGGTAAGTGTGTGGTGTGGGTTGTAGGACATTCCTACAGTTTTTCTGTGATGCTCCAGTCTTCGGAGATCAGATAGGTCCTTGAGTTGGATCAATGGGAGATAGAAAGCTTTTGGTTAGGGCAAAGGCACTCCCCAGAATTCCAACTGTGCAGGTGGGGTCCTCCTGGGATTTTGGTAATATATGCAGCAAAGAACCTGGGCAGTGTCCCAAATGCAAGAGGATTTTCATCTGTATTTGGAAACTATGCTCAGCTCTGGCTCTGGTGTAGTCTGGAATAGCATCGCGTGCAATGGGGATAGGTGCTTCCTTTCATGGGCTCTCTTTTGGACCAGGATCACGGTCAGCCGGGTGGTTTTGAGTTTGAGGTTATGCCACAGGCTACTGGAATAGGAACAGAGTTACGTAGGCAGAGATGATGTGCACCTCACTGATATGGGACTTCAACTTCTTCCGGTACATAACGGGTAGTGAGGTCACTATCACTATCACTTGATGTGATATATTTAAGCAGAGACCAGCAGTAGGAAAGGCATAGTGAGCAGTGCTGCCTGGGATCCTGCAGACACTGGAGCCTGGACTAGGAGACACCTGGGACTAGTAGACACCAGGGACTAGCAGACACCTGGGACTGTGCACTCACCAATAGCTCGGGCTCCTCAGACAGGCTCATTGTCCTTTGAATGCTGAGGTGGAGGCATATTCCTTGGTCCTTGTGAGAGTGGTGAGACATCTGGTTGGCCTTTCCTGTACGGAGTGAGATCACTTCGAGAGCTGGCATCAGATTTCTCTCCAGGATAAAGGCCCTGGCTGGGTATCAGCCGCAAGTTTTCCAAGCTTGCCATCTGGTAAGCATGTTTTCTATGTGGTGGAGGTGAACTTTTGGTGTGGTGGAATAACCTGTCACGAATAATAATCAATGGACATTTACGCTTATGGGCTCAACTGATCGTTTTAATTAATGATCTTGTGGACTTTCATTTACTTTCTATATACATGCACAATTAAGCACTGAATGTATATGGTCAGCGCAGCTCTTTTAACCTATATCATTTGATGTGATATAGTTGTACCCACTTAGGCCAGGTGAAAATCAGTGGCAGATACAGTTTATTGGGTCATTCAGCTACACTGCTAGATGAGACATTTTAAGGAACTGCCAGGAGCCTGGCAGGTGGCCAGTTATTCGTGTTATATTATGTTTCTTGTTAAAGAACTTGTGTATGGCTGCCTTGCCCTGGTTTTGTGTAACATTTTGAAGTTCATTATATTATGTATGTTCTGTGTATAAAAAATGTGTATGTTGTAGCCTTTTTATATTTCGGGTTTATAGAATCTTAAATTAAAAGTAAGCTGCAGTGTTTGACTGGTTACGGTTATTGATAAGGTAGTAGGAGAGGGCCTAGGCTCTACCGCAGGTCTTGTAGCTACACATTAAAAAGTATAAATTATAAACTGTACATTACCCTCTAAATGTGTCCAGAGAAAGTAGACGTTTTGGTTTGGGAACAGCAGCATTTTGTTCTTGGCTGAGAGCCGATTCCTGCATTAAAATAAAAGACAGTTATTTATTTGGAAAGCAAACAGTACATATCATTTAAAAACAAAGAAATGGCTGTTAGTGTCCCTACACAGTGACATCTTAACTGTATGTCACCCCCGTGCCTGTGTTAACCTATAAAGGGAAGAATCAGATGAGTAGGCACTAACTCATCTCCTAGCAGAAAGATCCATACAGTTTTTTCTTTTACTGCATGCCTGATATACTGTGTACATTATCTGTTTATATTTTCATCCATCAATAGTTTGTCCAATGGGAATATGTACTGAGAGCACATTTATCACAGGGACCAGTATCCGCTGTGTTCATCTCTACTCAAGTCCTGAGTAAAGAAAGCAATGTGGGATATCTAAACACCAATTTAAGGACAAACCTTAAATTCCACTTCCTAATGAATATGACATCAGAGTAATATGGCTGTGCAGCCATACATTACATTAGGTAAGATAATTGCACAGTATATAGACATTCCTCCTTTTTAAACATCTCCCTATATGTTCTTTCTTCCAGACTACCCTGTTACAAAAAATGTGTAAATTATATTTAATAATAAAAAAAACCTTTGTTAACTCATGGTATTGTATGGTGGTTTGTACATATTTTATTTATTACGACCAGGAATAAAAACATAAATAAATGTAATTGCTTTACTTGTTTTTGTTATACAAATAGGAATTATATCACATACTGATATATTTACATGAGCAGCCACTAGGTGGAGCTCTCATCTCGGCTTTTCTAAATGTTTTCCAGTTACTTTTTACCTCTGCTGAAACTGAAATTTATAAGCACACGTGAATGAATCATGAAGTCTGTTAGAAATTCTGAATAAAGCCCTACAGAACAGACAGTGCACATGTGGTTTATCTGCTGCTTCTCTGCAGACAGGAAACAGGAAGAAGACATAGAGTATAGTCATAAATGCAGCTAAAACCTTATAAACACTGCCATCTTCTGGCTGAAGAATGAATCTGTAGTTGTTGTCAATGACATGTCGTCAATGACATTTAAGGCCCTGTTCACACCTGAGCGATTTTAGCTTGTAAAACGCTCAGCTCTGAAGCTCCAAAACACCCAACAAACAAAATTCCATTTATTTCAGTGGCCTCTGTTCAGCATTCTGTCGTCTGAAGCAAAACGCCTGAAGCTCAAAAAAGTACATGAACTTCTTTTTGGCAGATTACAAGCATTTTTGACCCCATAGACTTCAATAGAAACGCCTGACTTGAGCAGAAAAATGCTCGTAATACGCTTGTAAAACGCTTGTAAAATGCTCAAATAGCAGCTTCCCACCCCTAATTCCCTATCCCTCTCCTTCCCCTAGTGCTTTCTAGTGGCTAAACAAAAATGTCTGAAGCTGTAAAACGCTTGTAATACACTTCTAAAACACTTTTAAAAAAGGCCTGTAAAAAAGCTTAACAAAAAGACGGAAAAAAAACATCAGTAAATCAATACGCTCAGGTGTGCATGGAGCCCCAATGTTTCAGCCAGCCTATCCCAAAACAACAAGCAGAAAACACATTGCTCCATAGATGGCACCTAAAGGACCACCCCAGAACTAGTTGTTTCAGTTGTGGAGTGCCTTTAATATCTATTGCTACATGACTATTATAGGTTAAAAAAAACAACAAAAAAGATAAAACACATAATTGCTGAACAAGCAATTTTATCATTTACTTTAAAGTGTATGTTACCATAATATAAAGTGCATCCGGAAAGTATTCACAGCGCCTCACTTTTTCCACATTTTGTTATGTTATAGCCTTATTCCAAATTTGTTTAAATTCTTTATTTTCTTCAAAATTCAACAACCAATACCCCATACTAACAAAGTGAAAGAAGTTTGTTTGAAATCTTTACAAATTTATTAAAAATTAAAAAATCACATGTACGTAAGTATTCACAGCCTTTGCCATGACAATCAAAATTGAGCTCAGGTGCAACCTATGGTAAATTCATTGGACATGATTTGGAAAGGCACACACCTGTCTATATAAGGCCCCACAGTTAACGCTGCATGTCAGAGCACAAACCAAGCCTTGAAGTGTAAGAAATTGTCTGTAGACCTCTGAGACAGGATTGCCTTGAGATACAGATCTGGGGAGGGGTACAGAAAAATTTCTGCAATATTGAAGGTCTCATTGAGCACAGTGGCCTCCATCATCTGTAAATAGAATAAGTTTGGAACCACTAGGACTCTTCCTAGAGCAGACTGCCAGGCCAAACTGAGCGTTCGGGGGAGAAGGGCCTTAGTCAGGGAGGTGACCAAGACCTCGATGGTCACTCAAACAGAGTTCGAGCGTTTCTCTGTGGAGAGAGGAGAAACTTCCAGAAGAACATATATCTCGGTAGCACTTCACTTTGCTCAGTAAAAGGCGCATGACAGTCAGCCTGGAGTTTGCCAAAAGGCAGACTTGAACCTGATTGAACATCTCTGGAGAGATCTGAAAATGGCTGTGCACCGACGCTCCCCACCCAACCTGATGGAGCTTGAGAGGTCCTGCAAAGAAAAATAGGAGAAACTGACCAAAAATAGGTGTGCCAAGCTTGTAGCATCATACTCATACTGGGATGTATGACATAATTTGCCTAGGGCTGGAAACCAGGAAGTAAAAAGAAAAAAAGTATAAAACAAGTAAATATGATATACTTTCCTATCTATTTACTTATGCTAGAAGCATGAGGATTAAAAATAGTCAGCACTGATTGAGAGAATGTAGTTCGGCTTTAACAAAAAGAAAAAAAAAAACATTTTAACTTTAAATTACAGGTGCGGATATTTTGTAAAACTTTAAGAAAAATCAAAATGTTGCTTGCATAAAGCATCAGAGAGAGCTCTGCGATTGGATGAGAGACAGTTGCATTACTAGGCTCTACTCTTAGTTTTTTTTTTTTTTCCTACTTCGCAAATGTTCGGTCCCGAACGACGAACTCCATTGAAGTCCATGGGACCCGAACAGGAATTTTCGAAGTCCCCATTTTGAAGGAATTTGCAAGATATTGGCCATAAAAAGGGCATGGGGCTCAGCTACTGCACTGGGGGACATGTACCAATGCAAAAAAGTGTTATAAAAAGATTGTTTTTAAAGGAGCAGTGATTTTAATGATGCTTAACCACTTGCCGAATGCCCGCCGTCGAATGACGGCGGCAGAATGGCACTCCTGCACAAATCGCCAAATCCATAAGGAGCCGATGCTCATGCCCAGCAGCCGCGATCTCCGCCAGGCACCTGCGATAGCTCCTGACAGAGCGAGGACAGGGATTTGTGTGTTTAAACACACAAATCCACATCCTGTCAGGGGAGAGGAGACAGATAGTGTGTTCCTAGGAACACCGATCGGTCTCCTCCCCAAGTCAGTTCCATCCCCCCACAGTTAGAACACAGTCGGGGAAAACATTTAACCCCTTGATCACCCCCTAGTGTTAACCCCTTTTTTTTATCTGGGATATTTATTATAGCAAAAAGTAAAATATAATGTGTTTTTTTTTCAAAATTGTCGCTCTTCTTTTGTTTATAGCTTTGAAAAATAAGTGAGCTCATACACCGCAAGTTTGCAGAGGCATGAGAAGCAGAGTCCTCGAGGTCACTGAGGATTACAGTATCTGGAACTGTCTCCTCCCAGCCCCATACTACTCCCAAGGTTTCTGGGGACTGAAAACCATCTCTTAAGGTTTGACATATGTCTTCCTCCTCTTCTATGCCTCCAAAACTGCCAGAATCCTCCTCCCTCTCCTCTTGTGTGTTCTGTAGCATTGCAAGAATGGTGTCTGTGCAAAGCAGGCCTTGAGAGGAAAGGAAGTCCTCCTCTTCCTCCCTCTACTCCGCCTCAAGTGCCCTGTCCATAATACCACGCAGAATATGCTCTAGCAGGAGCACAAGAGGGATTGTGTCTGTGATGCATGCATTGCCACAGCTCACCATCCTTGTGGCCTTCTCAAATGGTGACAGTACAGTGCCTGCATCCTTTATCAGCAGTCATTGGCATGGGGAAAAAAAGCCGAGCTGCCCTGAGCCTGTCCTTGTGCCATACTCACACAGGTACTCGTTGACTGGCCTGTGCTGCATGTGCAGCCACTGCAGCTTTGCCAAAGTTGAGTTACAACTGGTGGGCATGTCACAAATCAGGCGGTTTACAGGCAGGTGGAATTCTCGCTGAATTTAAGCCAACCAAACACTGGCTGTGTATAACCGCCTAAAATAGCTACAGACTCTTCTGGCCTGCTTTAGAAGATCTTTCCTTGTCAAAGAGCGGACAAAAGGTTAGTGCCATTATCGCACACCATTATTCCTGGCTCAAGTTTCCATGGCATTAATTACCTCTGGGCCTGCCCCTGCAGAGCTGAATCTCTGCTCCGGAGTGGCTCCTCTCCCCTAGACAGACCAGCTGAAGCACTGCATGACATCTTTTAGCCTGAGTCATTGAATGGCCCCTTGAACACGAAGGTGGTACTGGTGGTTCATAGGGGAATCCAGCAGAGGAGGGCATGGAGGAGGAGGAGGGGGTGGAGCTGATAGATCCTGCATCATCACCACCAGCTGTATAGAGACAAGGCAGCAAAACAAGCTCCAGCACTGAGCCCTATCCTGCATCCTTCCTAGTTGCAAGCAGGGTTACCCAGTGTGTTGTGAATGAAATATATCATTCCTGACCATGCTTGCTAAATCAAGTGTCAGCAGTAATGTGGACCTTGCGGCTGACTGCCTTGCCCAACACTGCCAAAACATTGCCTTCCACGTGAGGGTACAGAGTTGCAATGGCTTAGAGATAGTGACTGGGAACCTGTCATTGTGGTCCAGCACATTCTGAAAATTCACGGGAGGGAAAATTCATCGGGTGATGACCACGACCACGCCCCCTAAAACGTCACAGTCCCAGCATGCCCAGGGACTGTGACGGCATAAGGGGGCGGGGTCACCGCCTATATAAGTCAGAGCAGAGCGCACAGAGAGCATTCTAGCCCCAGAGAGCGTCGTGTCAACATCAGGAGAAGAGGGCAGAAGGCAGAAGGCAGAAGATTGAAGACCAGGCTCCTCCGCTTTAGCAAAAGAGCGGCAAAAGAGCAGAAGAGAGCGGAGGAGCCCGGCAGAAGATCCGGAGAGCGTGGAGAAGAACCGGAGAGACCCCCGAAGTCGGAAGAAGACCCCCGGAGCTGTCTAATAAAATGCTTTAAAAATCTGTGTAGTGTTTTTTTTTAAATTGACACTTTTTTCCTAGGTGAATGGGTAGGGGTACGCTGTACCCCATACTCATTCACATAGGGTGGGGGGCCGGGATCTGGGGGCTCCCTTATTAAAGGGGGCTCCCGGATTCCGATAAGCCCCCCGCCCGCAGACCCCGACAACCAACGGCCAGGGTTGTCGGGAAGAGGCCCTTGTCCTCATCAACATGGGGACAAGGTGCTTTGGGGTGGGGGGGCCGCAGCGCGCCCCCCTCCCCCAAGGCAACAACCCCCCATGTTGAGGGCATGCGGCCTGGTACGGTTCAGGAGGGGGGGGGGCGCTCGCTCGTCCCCACCCCCATTCCTGTCCGGCTGGGCTGCGTGCTCGGATAAGGGTCTGGTATGGATTGGGGGCGACCCCCCACGCCGTTTTTTCGGCGTAGGGGGTTCCCCTCAAGGTCCATACCAGACCCAAGGGCCTGGTATGCCTCTGGAGGGGGAACCCATGCCGGTTTTTTATTTAAAATTTGGCGCGGAGTTCCCCCCTAAAGATTCATACCAAACACAGTGCCGGCATTGGCGGGGATCCAAGTCGGATCCCCGTTCATTGAAAGTCGGACACATGCCGGCTTCATGTCGCAGGGCAAAGTCGGATCCAAAGTAGGACGGCTGTCGTGTCGCACCAGTGTGAACCCAGCCTACTTGGTGGTGTGCTGCTGGCAGACGTGTTGCAAGGACCTGTGACACCCTTTGCTATACCATCACCCCTGTCAGTGGAGGCTGCTGAGAGGTCATGAGATATAGCAGTGGTAGACATGAAAGGTGAGGAGTGAAGAGGAAAAGAATTGTGTTGCTTGTGTGTGGCTTTCAGGTGCTCTGCTCTCTGTGGGCTTAGGTTACTTCCTTCCTCTACCTCAGAACCAACATCACAATCAAGTAATTTCTATGTATCCTCAAAAAGCAAGTGGCTGACACTGTGATGCTGTGTTCAAATAATTCAGCTGACTCCTCTATGCATGATGCTGGGGCTATGGCAGGATTAGCTGTGGACAAGGAGGCAGAATAAGCCACTCTGGCAGCTGCGTTGGACTGCGCATTAGTGTCATCTTGGGTCATAGAGGATGGGGAGGATGAGGATGGTTTAGTAAGCCAATCCACCACCTCCTCTACATGCTGTGGCTGGATAGCATGGGCATCATCACTAAACAGAAACAAAGTGCCCTGCCTGAGGACGGACCAAGTCCACCTTTGCCCGTGGGTCCAGATGCTGCTGGCCCCCTCATAGTGACATGGGAACATCTGCCTCTTCTTCAATGAAACAAGAAAAGCCGCTCCAGGTGAGTGAGTCTGGTTAATCCCCACACACATTAGTCAGGTGCTAGCCAAGCTTGCATGCTGTGTAACATAAGGAAATGATTCTGCACTTCCAAAATCCTTTTATTGAAGCTTCATATGACAAGTGGTTGACAGATGGAGCATGGGACAAAGAGATAGATGCATTTCACGTAAATGTTAGCGCGAGCATTAACTTAGCCATGACTAAGCACTAACATTTGCGCAAAACGTGTCTACCTCTTTGTCCCCTGCTCCATCTGTCAACCACCTGTCATATGAAGCTTAAATAAAAGGATTTTTGGAAGTGCAGCTGTCCAGAATCATTTCTTTATGTCTGCTTATTCTTGTTGGACTCCTAGACATGATTGGGGGCTGGGCTTATTACCCAAATTTATTAGAAACTGGGAAATTTGTGATTGGATGCACTTTTTTCAATGAAAAGTGCTGTTTGGTGCACTTTAAATTGAGGACCGATACTGACAAATGTAAAAACTATTAAAAAAATAAAAAAGGGGGAACACCAGCATCACAGTCAGAAAAACTGCGGCTAACAAAAAAAGGAGGCAGGCAGGGGACAAAAAGACAAAAATAAAAACAAAAAAAAGCATGCAGCAACCCAAAACAAACAAAAAAAAAAAAACAGCAATGTTTACAGCACTAAATGTTATGTAATGCTGTGTTCAACACTGCACTACACTAACACATTACACTGACCCACTATACTGACACACTATACTAACACTACACTAACACTACACTAACACTACACTCAGAGTCACAATAAGTGAACACACTAACTGCTAGTGGCAAACTGGGCCCTGCTCCATCTATCTCAACTCCAACACACTGCAACGATTTCTTTGAGCACTAAGCCGTGACTGGAGAATGTCATCATCACTTTGTCCAATCAGGGTTCTGACAGTGCTAATTGTGACCAGCGGTCAGGTGCAAGGCCTCATCCAATTAGGGCCCTAGAATTCGAGTGTTCGCCAAACAGGCAAACATGCGATGTTCGGGCCAAACTTTTGCTTGGCTATAACTGTTGGCCCAACACTATTCAGCAGCTTATTAATAATTATAAAATCACTCCTATTCACATTCACTTTGCAGTTGGACACAAACAGCTATTTCTTCAGGCTGGGTTCACACCATTGCAAATTGGATGTGATACATCCAATTCGCAATAGCAGGAGATTTTGACCACCTCTCTATGGAGCCGGTTCACATATCTCTGCTGTGGCTCCGGTGCAAATTTGCACAGGAGCCCTGTGCGTCTTTTGGTCTGTTTCAGGTCCAAATTTAGCCAAAAATGGGGCTGAAATTGGACCTGAAATGGTGAACAGGAACGCACAGGACCCCTGTTGTGAGCCGCATTGGTATTAGGTGTGAACCCAGCCTTAGAATAACAAAAGGTAGAAATCTACAATAAAGTTTGTTCAAATCCTTTCAATGTACATAGATCACCCAGAGTGACATTTTTCTCAACAAAAATGGAGTTACTCTTTAAGCTGTGTGAGAGTTAGATTCCAAACCACTGCCTCCACATGAAAGTACAAAAATGGCTTATTCTAATTGAATCTCCTATTTTTGGATTATCTGCCTATCTTTCCTTTCCCAGGACAACTGTCTATAAATGTTTCCATCATGGCAAACCTTCATTAGATGAAGATTTTTCACCCTGAAACACTGCTGGGCCTCAGCTCAGATTGAATTACTATGTAAACAGAGCAGGAAGGATGCTCTGTCTAATTCCCTGTGATGAATTCTACATGTCATTCCCAGATGCCTGATAGCTGGAGCTAAACTGGCATACAAAGCCCTGTCTGCTAGGAGACAAATAGCAATGAACAAAACTACATTACCATTACGTTTGCAGCATACATTTGCAGAGACACCAAATGCTTGAGATATTCCCATCCTAGTTATCAATCTAATAGAAGCATTATTGTAGCCAGAGAGATGAATAGCAGCAGCAATGCATAGGTTGTCAGTCACTGCACAATAAGCAGACACCTGTAAAATTCTGTTCTCTAGAGCTGCATCCCACCCGATTTGTACCTGCAATCCTACATGAAATGATGAAAAACAATGAAAATCATATTACTAAATTACTAAAGGTGCAAGAGAATGTGACATGAAAGATGAATCTACATAGTGCCAATGGCACTATGGACAACTCACGTCAAAACAATTTAATATATAGGGGCAGAGGGGAGAAGGTCAGAATCACTGTTAGGTATTTAAAAGCTTAAAGGGGAATTTGCCTTCCTGTACACTGCTAAAAAGTGTTTTTATTACTCATTGATCTCTGTAAGGCCTTGTACATATGGACTTCGGTTTGTATAAGAGTTATCTGTCTGCTTCTCCCCCTGCCCCAGGTACATCCAGATGTGGGGTGCTCCGTGACTAGGGGGCAGGTTTCTTGAGTCAGCATGTAAGCAGGGGTTAGTACCTTTGTAAGGTCCCTCCTCATAGTAGTTGGTAGGCAGGGTCAGTTACCTCCTTATAAGCTGTAGTGGGTGGTGGGTGGAGCCCTAGTCAGATAGGATTATTGGGAACAGGTCACCCCTTACTTACAAAGTGTAGGTTTGTGACCTGGACAGGCCCTTAGGGGCTGGACTCTGGATGAGGGGGACTGACAATGGAGAGGGAGGATGAAAGAGATGGCTGGATTTTCCGAGTTCAAAGTTATCTGTATGGAACTAGTCTGTACTGATGGCCTGGAGTGTGCCTTTGAAAAAGTGGCTGTACAAAAAGTTATCCTGTCAAGCCACAGTAAAGTGTTGAAAGGCTATCCATGTGGACATACTATATGCAAGAAAGTGGGTCTCATGCCATTGGCTTCCAGTGCTGTCAATCAAAGCCAGTGACGAGGGAGCAGGGGCGGGGGCACTGGACAGAGGTAAAGGGCCAGGAGTGCCAGCGGGGGACCCGAATAGAGGAGGTTCACGGCCGCTCTGTGCGATTCCATTACACAGAGCAGGTAAGTATATACGTTTATTTTATTCTTTATATTATATTTTACCTTTACAATCACTTTAAGGAAAAAGCTTTAAGATGTAGGTGTTAAGAAAAATTCCCTCTTTGATGCGATAATAAAAACTGATCAAATTGATACATCAGTACTTACATGTCTATACACACACTTCAGCCCCGGAAGATTTTACCCCCTTCCTGACCAGAGCACTTTTTGCGATTCGTCACTGCGCCGCTTTAACTGACAATTGCGCGGTCGTGCGACGTTGTACCCAAAACAAATTGACGTCCTTTTTTTCCCACAAATAGAGCTTTCTTTTGTAAAATGTAATAAGCGTATATTGATTGGCTTTCGCAAAATTTATAGCGTCTACAAAATAGGGGATAGTTTTATTTTTATTTTTAATTTTTTTGTATTAGTAATAGCGGCGATCTGTGATTTTTTTCTATTGGGACTGCGACATTATGGCGAACACATCGGACATTTTTGACACTATTTTGTGACCATTGTCATTTATACAGCAATCAGTGCTATAAAAATGCATTGATTACTGTGTAAATGACACTGGCAGTGAAGAGGTTAACCACTAGGGGGCGGTGAAGGGGTTAAGTGTGTCCTAGGGAGTGATTCTAACTGTGGGGGGAGGGGCTACACCTCACATGACAGCGATCACTGCTCTCAATGACAGAGAGCAGTGATCTCTGTCCTGTCACTAGGCAGAATAGGGAAATGCTTTGTTTACAAAAGCATCTCCACGTTCTACCTCTTTGTGACACAATCACGGGCACCCGGCAGACATCGAGTCCGCGGTCATGGAGACCGCGGCGCGCGCCCGCAACACCACTTCCTAAAGGGGATGTACCTGTACGCCTCTTTGCCCACCAGTGCCATTCTACCGACGTATATCGGCGTGCGCTGGTCGGCAAACGGTTAAAATCCATTTGTCTGGAAGATGAGTGGTATTTAAATGTTCCCTGACCTTCTATAATGTGTCATTGGCCAGCTGTATAAGAAGGCAGTAAGGTTTTAAAGGCTACGTTCACTTTTTTTCTTATTCTAAATTCCAGCTTTCCTATATGAATACCTCCCAACTTTCTGGGATGGGAATGAGGGACACCTATTATTATAAAATTAGGTAGGCATGGGACACACCCCCTACCATGCCTCCTTAAAGAAGAATTTTACCAAAAAAGTTGATTGGTTAAACCCACAAGTGCTTTTTATCATTATTATTCCTTTATATTGGCTTTTGGCATTTACAAATGCAGCAATTTAGAAATTGGATAAGAGGTTTAGCATTGTAAAACATTTTTTAGAAAGAAAAGTAGTGCATTTTATATACAACTATATAGATCAGACCAAAATGAGGGACAAATGAGGGACAAATGAGGAGGAAAGAGGGACAGAGGGACTTAGTTCTGAATGAGGGACCTGAAAAGAAAAAGCTCTCTTTATATTCTAGGGCAGGCATTAATCTTAGCCTTACCATAGTATCTCCTATAGAAAGCTCCTCCATTATTTCCTGCCATTCGTCCTGATATTTGGGATGGGAAAACTGTTAGTGAACTAAGGAAGTAGTTCAGCAGCTTACCTCATTACCTCATGTAGACATTGTCAGTGAGCACCATTCTCCCTAAATACACAGCAATGTTTTCCGATAATGATCGATCGTTTTGTATGTTACCTTCATCTTACATAGATTGTTAGTTTTTGCAGAGTGTGCATGAGCGATGTAGGAGGTGTAGTATGGAAAACAGGAGAAGTGTGTCCCTGGAATTCTATAGCTCACCACACATTATACAATCTGATCGTACAAACTTCTTTAAATCTACCATCAATTATGTAATGCAAGGACCTAATTGCATACACGGTTGTTGGATAGATAAGTGTGTCCACCTATTATATAGTTTTAGTAAATCTAAAGGAGATTGTGCAGAGATTGAACAATTGGATTGCATAGTTTATGGCCACCTAACTAGTTGTGCTTTTGGTGCCATTGATTGTTAACGGCACACCAAACACGGAAGCAAACGTTCATTTTGTCGAGTGCAATAATGCGTGACAAACACATGGTAAAAAATGTGCAAACCACAACGCGTCAAAATGCCCCATGAGCTACTTTACTGCATTCGTCGCAAGTAGGGCAACTCTTGAAATCAATGGGCTGCCTTATGCGTGTCATCGGGCAAACCAAGCAACCTTGGTTTGAGAGTAACTTGGTTTGAGAGAGTTTTACAAGACAAGCAAAATTTTTTCATAAATTTTGACTGGATATACAAGCGATGTCTTGATATACAAGTAGCGCCATGTCACGACTGAGTATAAAAGAGAAGAGAGGTACCTCTAAGTGTAGCAATATGGTTACATTTAATGAAGGTACAACATTTAGCAACTCACTTGGTGATGATTAAAACAGGCACATCTAAGTATGCAGGCATCAGGGGTAAAGCTGTCCACATAGACCGTCCTCCTCACCACCATGGACGTCCTCCCTTCCATCCTGCGCTCCACAAGTGGTTCAAGCCTCGCTTTCAGATCGCTCTACTGCAGGGTAGTCTTTCTGGTCATGTTTGCAGACTGACAGCGGTGAGAGTCGTTGGTGCGGGGGGTGGTCTATGTGGACAGCTTTACCCCCGGATGCCTGCATACTTAGATGTGCCTCTTTTAATCATCAACCATATGAGTTTCTAATTGTTGTACCTTCATTAAATGTAACCATAGTGCTACACTTAGAGGTGCCTCTCTTTTTTAATACTCTGTAGTTCCTGATGGATTTTGCTTCTAATTTCCTTGTAGAGGCTTCCATTTGTGGATGGACATTTTATGGTTACACAACCTGGTCACGTTGCTATAATCATTTTATACGGACTATAAACTGAAGGACCTATGAATAAATGGTTGTGGAACGAAACATTTGAGTTTCCATTATTTCTTATGGGGAAATTCGCTTTGATATACAAGTGCTTTGGATCACAAGCATGTTTCTGGAACAAATTATGCTCGCAATCCAAAGTATTAACTGTACTTGTATAAAGCTGCAATCTAATAGTACAATCTCTGTACAATTTTCTCTAGATTTACCAATACTAATGTAATAGGAACACCTACCTGAAGAATCCATTCAATTTGTATCAAATCAGGCAGGCCCTTGCACAACATAGCTGATGGTAGATCTAAAGGAGATTGTACAATCAGATTGCACAGTGTATGGCCACCTTAAAGGAAGAAGTAGAAAAGTGGATGCAAATTTAAAAAAATGGTGATATAGTAATGAGAGAGGTATGGTCCAGAATGGTAAATCATGCCCTAATCTGTGATGCAGTAAGTCAGTACATGATGGGATATGACGTTTCCTGGAGGGTTACATGATGATACAGGATTTTGGACCAAGAAATTAAGATTTAAAGCTGCCATGGACTAGGTAAGTGAGAGATAAGAACATTGGGATGGCTTGGGCAATAAGGACATTAGTAAAGGCTTTTATTTATTATGAAAAGTGAAATTCTGCCTAAAAGGGTGAACTTAGCCTTTAAGTAAATAAAGAGAATGAACTAGCGAGGATAATCATGAGACTTGTTTTTTAAGGTATAACAGGGAAGATAACTGCACATTGTCATAACTGCTATTCTATGTAATCTGATTCATAAACCACAGTAAGATGCTTGGCCATCATTGAAAGGCTGCATTTGTTCTAGTACTTAGAGACTTTAGAAGTTTTACTTTTCTTTTTCATTAACTTTAAAGTGGCTATAAACCCTCGCATATACCCAGTGAAGTGGATAGCCTCAGATGATACACATGAATGAAACAAATCTCCCTACATAAGTTTTACATGCATATCTGCTGTCTTCAGCTTGCTATATTCTTTAGAAAGTGCACATCCTGTTAGAGATTTTTTCTTCCTGTTCAGCACTGGGTGTGGATTCTTGGCATACACTGTCAGCTGATTGGAGGAAAGGCACACACCCCCACTTCACATAGGCAGAAGGAAGGAATAAGCAGAGCTGTGCTGTGAATACACAGGCTCACTGCTAATCTATTTATAGCACCCACCCTGACACAAATTTCAGGCTGGTTTTATCCTGGTTGTCGGAGAACTTGTCAGAAGTTATCATACTGATTACAGAGCAATTGAGCAACAGAAAGACATGGGACTTAGTGCTTTGGAGAGAGATAAGAAAACACTACAGATATATGTGCTTAGGTCAAATTTCATGAATCAGGTTTACATCCACTTTAAATGTAAACCTCTCACAACTGTCATCCTGATCCTGACTTTGGTACACACAGGAAGTTTTTTTTTCATTCAACCCAGCGTGCTGAATGAAAAGAAAAAGAAAACAAAGAGGTCGCCGTACTAACTAAGCGATGTTAGTATGATGATCTCCCCTGCTGTGCTATTTTGCTCTGACAGGGGGACTGACCCCCGGCCATTCTCTGCGAGCGCAGATCGGATGTTGGTTTTCCAGCATGCCCATTCAACAGAAGCCAGTGGTTAGTCCGGCTTTTGTCATACAGGCTGCTGTACACATTGGCTGAATGTTGGTTAGTTTCTGTTGAACCGGCCAATATCGGCTGATATTTGGCCTGTGTGTACCAGCCTTTTACCACCTACTGAGTCACTGAACTGGAGAAAGTGTGCAAGAAGGAATTTACACCTTTCAAGTTTCACTGGCTACATGCTAGATTCAGGTTACTGATTCAGTAGAAGTGATGTTTGGATTAGGATGACAGGTTCTTATTCTGTCTATTTAAAAGTTAACAATGCCACCTTCCATATTTCTAACATTGCGGGTTATAAAATTATAAGATCATTCCACTCAAATGTGGTTTATCACTTGTAGGTGAAATCTGCTTACATACTTGATATGCCTACTGCACTCCCCTGCTATGGTGGGTGTAAAGGTTTCTCCATCACCCTATTGGATTAATAATATTTATGTTGCACTTTGAAGAATACAGAAGATAAAAAGAAAGAAACTTCACATGCTGCAGCAGACTCCAATACAGAGCAGAGACAAAAGTATTGAGTAGGGGGCTCTCATCACTGGAGTCCCCAATAGAAATGACCATTACCAGTGTAGCACCCTCCTAGTTGCTAGATTAAGTAAATTTAGTTGGATCTGTAGGCAGAGGAGCAGGGGTTAATTTGTTGTGTTTGACTGTGCAGTGCTCCAAGGCCTGTGGCTCTCCTGCGTCCCCCTTTTTTCTAGAAATCTGTGGATAGTTCTGGAATCTAGTGGGTGGGGGAGCAGATATTGCAGCCTGAATATTTATATATTCCCACCAATCTCCAGGGAGGCGAGGCCCAGTAGGTAGGGGAACAATCCATAAATAGTCGGGAGCCTGGTAGTCAGGGACCAGAGTCCAGTGTCCAGTTGCCTGAAGGGGACCCCGGTGCCCCTGAGCAGAAGGAAAGCGAGGAGGAAGAGAGAGAGAGAAAGGAGAAGGAAAAGAAGCAGCTGGAAGCCTTACACCCTTTACCATCCTAAGCTAGGCTTAGCTGAAGCCATCCTGACAGACAATATCCGGCCTGTGTAGCAGTGTGCCTGTGCAGCAGCCTTCTGGACATTAGAATTTACCTAAAGGGACTGAGCGAGTAACTCCCCTAAGTCTGTGTAGAGAAGGCAGTGAAGTGCAATACTTTGCATGTCTAAGAGCAGGGGACAGCGCCTAAGAGCCACTGCAAAGCAGCTGAAAGCAACCCTGTATCTCTAGCTTGGGAAGGCAGTCACCGGGTGCTTTGGCATTTTCTGCAAGGAGAAGCACCAGCATTCTTCAGTTTGGACATTTTTGTATGCTATCTTAGTTGCACTATCAATCCCACGGGTGGGCAGTAGGGGTGCGCATCTTCACTGGTCTCACGATTCGATTCGATTACGATTATCTGGTCAACGATTCGATTCCGCAATACATCATGATGCATCACGATTACTGATGAGCTCCCACTTCCGCTTGGGCCGCCTAGGCGGCCCTTCCACCCTGCAATCTTCTGGGACACATCACAGTTCCCAAAAGATTGCCCGGCTATGCAGGACAGCGCAGTGAGACATGCGCACCCGGCTGTGAAGCTGCAAGCTATCACAGCTGGATGCCCACAATAGTATTGCCAGCGCTGTGGACAGGCGGGGGAGAGAATGGAGGGTTTGGGTGGCCACGTCGCTGGATTGTGGGACAGGTGAGTGTCTTTTTATTAAAAGTCAGAAGATACACATTTTTTGTAGCTGCTGACTTTTAATAAACAAAAAATTGACTGGAACTCCGCTTTGAATTAAAAATAACCTCACTCCCTTAAAAAGTGCAGTAATCCGGTGCACTGCAGGGTACAGACATTCACACACACTGCTGCTGGGAGGTCAGGAGGGATTACAATCCACAGATGACAAACAGCCCTGTGAAGTTCCCTGTACTGTCTCTGTGCTGACCAGTGGCAGCTGGTGCTCAAAATTTTTGGGGGGGCGCAAACAAACTGAAAAATACTTAACCTTCCCCATCAAACGCAGCCACTGTGCCCATCAAATGCAGCCACTGTGCCCGTCAAATGCAGTCACTGTGAACGTCAAACGCAGCCACCTGTGCCCGTCAAACACAGCCACCTGTGCCCGTCAAACACAGCCACTTGTGTCCGTGTACTCTACTGTCTACTTACTGTTGTTAAAATTACTTTATTTTAATAAATGCTGTATTACAATTGATGATGTGCCCCACTGTATGTGCTTTTTAAAAAACTATGTCACTTCATACCGAATTTCACAGTAGTACGATACATGTGACTCCCGGCCCGTTCCCGCCCCTCTCCGCTCTCCTCTTAAGCCTCCTGAGTCCTGACGTCAGCGGGGATTTCTCAGCCCCGCCCGCTGACTATAGCTATCGTATCAGAGAAGAGGCGGGCTGGGCTGAGAATTCCCCGCTGACTTCAGGACTCAGGAGACGTGAGAGGAGAGCGGAGAGGGGCGGGACGGGCCGGGAGTCACATGTATCGTACTACTGTGAAATTCAGTATGAAGTGACATAGTTTTTTAAAAAGCACATACAGCAGGGCACATCAGCTCCTATGGGAGTAAGGCAGGCCATACACGATTCAAATCTTGGCCGGTTCAACAGGAAGCAGCCGAGATTCGAACTGCGTGTGGGCAGGCTGAATGTACCAAGTTGATCAATCGATCAACTTGGGTACAACCAGCATGCCGGGCTTTTCCTGCTATTATTGCTAGCAGCTGCTATAGCTGCTACCAGTAATAACTGTCTTTTTCCGATGGGGATGGTTCCCCTGCCCTCCCCTGCCAATAGAAGACAATGGCCTGGCAGGAGGGATTCCCACATCAACACTGTCTGTGTTGATGGGGGAATAAAGTTCATTTCTTTCCAGCTATCCGTGGTTGCAGGAAAGAAATTTTCTTCATGTATGGTCAGCAAGTCTACACCAGTGTATAACAAACTCAGACAGACCTGTACTTAGTTAATACTTAACATTTTGTTAGTCTTCAATACATTAGGAATGAAATGCAAATGGATGCTTGTGTATTCCCATAACTGTAGGGGGTGAAGGGAGCTCTATAGCAAATTGACTGTTATCTCCCAAACATAACATGATTAAGGGCATTTGTGAGTAAGGGGACTTTGCTGGCCCCAAGGCCTTTTAAGATTGTAGAGATCAGAGAGAAGATCTGATTGAAAGATACCAGAAGATAGAGTAATAGAGTTGAGATTGATAGGAACTGATGCAGATACCAAATGCCATTTACTATTCCAAAAAAATCATCACCTGCTGCACTAATTCCCCTGGGGCCAGCAGCATCCTTGCTCATTAGGCTCGGATCTTCAACTAATCACTAGCATGAATTCCTTTTGTAATTTAATTGTTTGAAGAGTTATACATTTTGAACTATTGGCCAGTAAAATAAGTTTATTTGAAACCATAAATCTCCAGTAATCACACCACTATCACATAATAAAAGAAAAAGGAATTACTACAAATTAACTTCTGTAAAGCCACCCATACCTGGGTCAACTGTCTGCTACATTAGGTTGACTTTGGCATTGGTTGGTCCATATATTGGGGGAAGCCACTAACCATTCTGATCCTTATCCACTCAGATATAATTACGGTTACTTTACATTTGCACAATCAAATTTAGATTTACCAAAACTATGTAATATAATGACCTGCATAAACTATCCAATACATAGACAGGCAGGTCCTTGCGCTACATAGGTGTTGGGAGACCTAAAGGAGAATATACAGATTGTAGGGTGTGTGGTGAGTTTTAGATGGGTAGATGAATCTTATCTGACAGCATGAGTGTTGATTGTTTACTCAAGGGTTGCCGCTTTACACCTTTGTAGCAAAGTCTTTAACCTCTTCCAGCCTAATGAGGACCTTCAAGGCCAAAGAAAGCTGACATCCTTCAATATGTAGTGGATTGTGAGGCATAGTGGGTGCAAAGATGGTGAAAGTCATTGGGCACCAGACACTTCTTGGATGCAAAAGAGGTTTTATTTCTTTTCACAGTCCTTTTTATATTTTAAAGGGAAAGAGGGTTAGGGCCAGGACACTCTTAAGTAGTTGCAATTTCAATTGGCAGACTCCGAGACTTCAATAAGAGGACAGCCGTACAGGGAAAGGCCCCAGCAAGGTGCCACTTCTGCATGTGCAGGATTGCTGTCTCCTATGGCAACAGTACTTAACAGTTCCTAACACAAAGTTCAACAGTTCTCTCAGCTTCACTACAACGTCTATTTGTAGTTCTTCAGCCCCTTGAGCTTCTAGTCTCTCACTGGACTCTCTGATTCACTGACTCTGAATCCTGTGAGCTCCTCAAGGCTTTTGCGGTGGTATTTCCCTCAAGCATCACCCACGCTTCCCTGCTGAGTCCCTAGTTTGGCACTCCAGATACTTTTCAAGCTTCACCCCTGCTAACCAGCTTGGTCCCTGGCTTGACACACAAGACTGCTCTGCAAGCATCACCTCCACTGGTTGGGTCCCTGACTTGATCACCGCCTGAAGTTTCCTGATTCTCCACCATGCCCATTCGGTGAGAATGTTGCTTCAGTTACTCACTGTGGTCCCTGGTAAAGGTGGTTGGCTCCTTAGTGGCGACAGCTTCCCTGCTACCTCCAACCACGACAGGTTCTCCGGCCAGCAGAACCATCACTTTTCGTTGGACTGCAAGCCGCAGTCCCAACCCTGCGCTGCCCTCTTACTTCTGGATAGGCCCTCACACAGCCTGGCAACCAGATGCCCCCGGGATAGGCCCAATCTCCGGCCTAGCAGCCCAGGGCATATGACACGTCCACCCCGACAGCGGTACGGGTGGCACAGAACATAGATCACCTGACCTCACCCGAATATATAGGTTCCCCCAGCAGGCCAAGGGATTCAAGAAAACCCCTGCCCATTGGCTGAGATACCCCATATACCCATAACCTGACCTTGGGTTGCCCTTCTCATAACTAGTACCACCAAGTTCCGGGCCACCTAGTGGTAGAAGAGAAAAGTGCAACAAGACCAAACTTAGGGAGAAAATCAATGCCAGGGCGCTACACCTTTAAAACAGAATAATGGCCGATTAGAGTGGCAATTAGGTCCACTTATTATCTTACCTGCATTTTCAGCTGCTTTCATGTATGTCTCTATGTTTTGTTTTGTTTTGTTGGGAAATTGTTTTGAAAAGCACCCCTAGCCTTTCTAGCAATGCTCATTTTGAGTAAAGATGTAAAATTTCTGGAAACTTTTAGGCCATGAAAAAAACACATATGTCCCCGTTTTTTTTCTCCTGGAAAAGAATAGAAATTTTCGGAAAAAATGGAAAAAAACTTTGTGGAGTCGGTTTACAAATTGAGAGTCATTTTGGTACACTGGGAAGGTGAAATGCAGCGTATATAAAAGTATTATGCTTGAAATAAAAGTACAGTTTTTTCAGTAAATAAACTAAACTTGCTTTTTTAAATTGTATTTTTTTTTATTGCAAATGGAATAACAAGGACTGTATATGTTAAGAACATTTCAACTACACATGAAAACATTTAATCATCACCCTGTCCCTTGTATTAATTTAAAAGCTTCCTGCAAATATGCATTTTCAGTTATTGATAATGCTGATCCAGAAGCCTATATTGCTCTATGGAGAGCTTGATGGATGTTCTCCTGATTTTCAGACATCATTTGATTTATAAATGAACGTATTGTGTATTTTTGGGAGGGCGTGGTTTGTAACACTTTCTTACTTCCTTGCTAACCTGAGGTACGAAGGGGAGACAGATCTCCTATCACAATTTGGATTAGCAGCAAGGATGGGAAGTGTTATCATAATGGGGGATTTTAATTATCCAGACATAGACTGGGCGGAGGGAACCACGTATTCATCTAAGGCTCGCCAGTTCCTAAATGTCTTGCAGGACAATTTTATGGGTCAGATGGTAGACACACCAACTAGAAATAAAGCGAACCTTTGTTAAAAAAAAAAAAGAAAGAAAACGTTACTGGATCTACTGATTACCAACAATACAGACCTTATATTAATTTAGGTAACAGCGATCACAGGTCAATTGGTTTCAGTATAAATCACACAAATAGGAAATATAAGGGGAATACAAAGACACTGAATTTCAAAAGAGCCAACTTCCCTAAACTACAAACCTTGCTAGAAGGCGTAAATTGAGATACAATCTTAGGAACAAAGAACACGGAGGAGAGATGTGTTTGCTTTAAGAGCATATTAAATAAGGGCATCCCAATGCATCCCATTGGGTAATAAATTTAAAAGAGCGAACAAAAATCCTGGATGGCTTAACTCCAATGTAAAAATGCATATAAAAGCAAAGGAGAAGGCCTTCAAAAATACAAGGTTGAGGGATCATCATCAGCATTCAGACTTTATAAAGAATGCAACAAAAAATGTAAGGGTGCAATTAGGGTGGCTAAGATAGAACATGAAAGATACATAGCGGAGGAGAGCAAAAAAAATCCAATAAGTATGTAAACAGTAAAAATAGGAGTACAGACCATATTAGCCCCATAAAGAATGAGGAAGGACATATGGTTACAAAGGATGGGGAGATGGCGAAGGTATTGAATTAATTCTTCTCAGTCTTCACAAGGGAATCGGGGGGCTTCAGTAACCAAAACTGCAGTGTTTATCCTCATAACACATCACAGGAAGCACCTCCATGGTTAACAGAGGACAGAATTAAAATTAGACGACATTAAACTTAACATTAATAAATCACCGGGACCAGATGGCTTGCACCCAAGGGTACTTAGGGAACTCAGTCAAGTAATTGCCAGACCATTGTTCCTAATTTTTACTGACAGTCTACTGACTGGAATGGTACCAGCTGGTTGGAGAAAAGCCAATGTAGCACCAATAATTAAAAAAGGTCCCAAAATACATCCCTGGGAATTACAGACCAGTTAGCCTAACATCATTAGTATATAAGGGGATGATAAGGGACTATATACAAGATTTTAGTAATGAGAACGGTATCATTAGCAGTAATCAGCATGGATTCATGAAGAATCGTTCTTGCCAAACCAATCTATTAACCTTCTATGAGGAGGTGAGTTGCCATCTAGATAAGGGAAGGCCTGTAGATGTGGTGTATCTGGATTTTGCAAAAGCATTTGACACAGTTCCTCATAAACATTTACTGTACAAAATAAGGTCCATTGGCATGGAATATAGGGTGTGTACATGGATTGAAAACTGGCTACAAGGGCGAGTTCAGAGGGTGGTGATAAATGGGGTGTACTCGGAATGGTCAGGGGTGGATAATGGGGTTTCCAGGGTTCTGTGCTGGGACCAATCCTGTTTAATTTGTTCATAACTGACCTGGAGGATGGGGTAAACAGTTTAATCTCTGTATTTGCGGATGATACTAAGCTAAGCAGGGCAATAAATTCTCCGCAAGATGTGGAAACCTTGCAAAAAGATCTGAACAAATTAATGGGGTGGGCAACTACATGGCAAATGAGGTTCAATGTAGAAAAATGTAAAATAATGCATTTGGGTGGCAAAAATATGAATGCGAATGCAAAAGCCTCTGTCCCGGCAATTGTGACAGACCTCGCCGGGACAGAGGCTTTTGGAGAGGACTGAATGCAGGCCTCTTGCCTTTCAACTATGGGCCCTGGATTTTAAGGGAACAATACTCTTTGTGAGGTGTATGCCTGGGAACCCTGAACTAATGTTACTTTGGTCCATGTCCCCCCCCAAAACACAAAACTCTGGGAACCCCGTATGTGCCATATTATAAATATTGACTGCTTCACAATGTGGTGTATATATTGTGTGTTGTCTCATGCTGTTGTGTACTGTTTGCTGTGCTAGTTTGGGGTGGGGCTGTATTCCACTGTTCTACTGTGTTTGTCTGCCTTGGATCACAGGATGTCTATTCCTATGGAGGGAGGGGGGGTTCCTCCAGCAGCTCTCCTTGCTGATAAGACTGTGTGCTGATGAGACGTTGGACACACCTGACCTGTGTGTCCATTGTCATTGGACAGTTTGGCCCGCCCAGTTTTCCAAGGGTGGGGAGAAAGAGTCTCTGAGTTATTTTATCTGTTGTGTCCATGTGTGAAAATAGAGGAGTTGATTCCTGGTTGACCCTCAAGACAGAGTTTTGTCTCATATTTGTGGGGAGAGTTATTCGTATGGGTTTCTTGTTCTGCTGATCGGAGTAATCGGTAGCTGCCTTGGTGTTCAGGAAGGGAATGTCCTAAACGACTTTAACTCATTTCATACTCGGGGTGTCATTACAACTGGTGGCAAGCAGCGGGATCATTCCCACAGCCCAGAAGGACAGCTACAAGAGGACACAGGACAATGGAAGCACAGTATGAATGGCTAAAGTTCTCTTCCCTCAAGGACTTACTGGAGAACTGGGGCCGACCGGCCAACAACCGTAAGAAGAGGGACATTATCGCAGAACTAGTCGAAATGGATAGAGCCGAAAGACCCAACATAACCGAAAGGCCCAGCATAACAGACAGGACACCCGAAGAGGCATGGTTTGATCGGGCTGTAAAATAAGACTGGCACATTATGGTCCTAACCCTACAGCTGAGATCATAGACCTAGTTATAGTGGCTGTGGATGCAGATTGGCTACAGCAAAGAGGTGCTGCAGCAGCAGAAGTCACAGCAGCACCAACTGAAAGGATAGGAGAGGTACAGATACCAGCCGCCATGGAAGAGGAATTCAGAAGGAGGTTGCGAGAGATGCAGATACAGCATAGAGGACCAGTATCAGAGCAGGTCCTGCTGGGATGGTTGGATTCTATCCGATGGAAGGAAGCGCTAGCCCATGAGCAGTGACACCAGGGAAAAGTTAGGGCCATTCCCCTCCATCCATGTAAGGTACTGGTCGCAGTATGAAGTACGAATGCTGTTATTGGGGGAACAACTGAAGCAGGAGTGGACAGCTAAGTTAAGCAGGCAGATCCGGGCAGAGATGTGGTTGGACGAGAGCTACAGAGCCCTCCGGTTGTATGTAGCCTAAGAGTGCCCGTGGTCAGCGGATGACAGCCCCACTGAAGGCTTTGACTATGATGGCCTGGGATTGTTGTATTGTAGGCTGTCCAGGGACCCTGACTTTGGGAGTGATCAAGAGTGGCATTTGGCGGAAATAAGGGAGCACAGAGAGCGAAGAAGGGCACTGGGCACAGGAAGATTTGGAGTTTCTGGCCGTTCAGGAATGGGAGCTGGAGATCACCTACAGACAGCTGCTAGACTCTGCTCAGCAACAGGGTGGGGCTCCCTTTGCCTGGGACTATCAGGAATTAACAGTTGACAACTCTGAAATCCTGGCTGAAGAATCGGCAGTGGAAAATCTGGAGATTGCCATCCCCAAAGCTGAAGTGCTGACAACAGAGCAGAGTTCTGCTAACCTCTGCCCAGCACTGATAGCATTTTCTGGGTTCCACGGACATGAGATTGTGAACTTCTATCCCCAGACACCAGTTGCAGAGACAGGGGATTTCATAGACTTTTCTGCTGAGGAAGAACAACCTGATGAGCCTCCAGCAGAAGAGCTGGTATTAGGGCCAAACTTCACTGTGCTCTGCCCAGCACCAACAGCAGTATCTGTGGAGTTACAAGGAACTTCCCCAGCTGAAGGACTGGCCACTGGACAGAGGGTCCAAGACCTCTGCCCTACACCTGCGGCAGTTCCGGGGGCCCAGGGTGAGAAGGAGATGGTCCCTTTCCAGCAGCAGATGGCTCCCCAGAATTATGCCACCAACCCAGCAGAAGAGCTGGCAACAGGGCAGAGTGCTGCAAGCCTCTGCCCTCACCTAACAGAAGAGGGAGTTCCTGTGGTAGTGAATGGACTTCGGTCTTCACTGACACAACCCCAAAACTTGGTGCTGCACTGGGACAGGAGGATGGCAGCCATGCTTTGCAAGCACTGGGGGATTTTCACCTACCAAAAGTGGATGGGACTTCAGTCTTCACTTGTATACCCCAGGAATGCGGGGGCGGTCGGCCCAGATCCCCAACAGCATAATGAAGTGAGCCCAGTCACCCTGTCTTCTCTCCATCAGCTGAAAGCAATTTAGGGAAAAAAGCCAGTCCAGGTCTCTCCCCAGCGGCGGGCATGTTCTCTGAGAGGGGCAGAGGTTGGCTGGGTGAGTAATGCTATGTTTGGGACGATTTATTTGGGGTACTGTGTGGATACCGGCATTGGGGGGGCTGGAACTATTGACTAACTTCAGAGTCAACCCATCTGGGGTCTCCTCCTGTGTTAGTCTCCTGACGAAAAGGGAGAAATGTGACAGACCTAGCCGGAACAGAGGCTTTTGGAGACGACTGAATGCAGGCCTCTTGCCTTTCGCCTATGGGTCCTGGATTTTAAGGGAACAATACTCTTTGTGAGGTGTATGCCTGTGGACCCTGAACTAATGTTACCTTGGATTCAAGTCCATGTCCCCCCTAAAACACAAAACTCTGGGAGCCCTGTATGTGCCATATTATAAATAGTGACTGCTTCACAATGTAGTGTATATATTGTGTGTTGTCTCATGATGTTGTGTACTGTTTGCTGTGCTAGTTTGGGGTGGGGCTGTATTCCACTGTTCTATTGTGTTTGTCTGCCTTGGATCACAAGATGTGTATTTCTATGTAGGGAGGGAGGATTCCTCCAGCAGCTCTCCTTGCTGATAAGACTGTGTGCTGATGAGACGTTGGACACACCTGACCTGTGTGTCCATTGTCATTGGACAGTTTGACCCGCCCAGATTTCCATGGGTGCGGAGAAAGAGTCTCTGAGTTATTTTATCTGTTGTGTCCATGTGTGAAAATAGAGGAGTTGATTCCTGGTTGACCCTCAAGACAGAGCTTTGTCTCATATTGGTGGGGAGAGTTATTTGTATGGGTTTCTTGTTCGGCTGACCGGAGTGTTCGGTAGCTGCCTTGGTGTTCGGGAAGGGAATGTCCTTAACGACTTTAACCCCTTTCGTATTCGGGGTGTCATTACAGCAATCTATACACTGGGGAGAGAACCTCTGGGGGAATCTAGGATGGAAAAGGACCTGGGGGTCCTAGTAGATGATAGGCTCAGCAATGGCATACAATGCCAAGCTGCTGCTAACAAAGCAAACAGAATATTGGCATGCATTAAAAAGGGAATTAATTCCAGAAATAAAACTATAATTCTCCCGCTCTACAAGACTCTGGTTCGGCCGCACCTGGAGTATGCTGTCCATTTCTGGGCACCAGTCCTCAGGAAGGATGTACTGGAAATGGAGCGAATACAAAGAAGGGCAACAAAGCTAATAAAGGGTCTGGAGGATATTAGTTATGAGGAAAGGTTGCAAGCACTGAACTTATTCTCTCAGGAGAAGAGACGCTTGAGAGGGGATATGATTTCAATTTACAAATACCATGCTGGTGACCCCACAATAGGGATAAAACTTTTTAGCAGAAGGGAGTTTAACAAAACTCGTGGCCACTCATTAAAATTAGAAGAAAAGAGGTTTAACCTTAAACTACGTAGAGGGTTCGCTACTGTAAGAGCGGCAAAGATGTGGAATTCCCTTCCACAGGCAGTAGTCTTAGCGGGGAGCATCGATAGTTTCAAAAAACTATTAGATAAGCACCCGAACGAATGCAACATACAGGGATATACAATGTAATACTGACATATAATTACACACATAGGTTGGACTTGATGGAATTGTGTTTTTTTTCGACCTCGCCTACTATGTATATGTAACTTGAAAATCCCGCTGGGGAAGAAACACTTCCACAGCGGGGAGGCTGCTCGCACTTTCATTACGGTCCTCATCATTTCATTCCATAAAGTATTTGTGGCACAACAACAAATAAAAACTATCAGGTGCACTAATCAGCAGTTGTCAAAATCCTCCAGCTGGCTGTGGATAACAAGTCTTTACAAGAACAAGCCAAAAAGGGCACTGCTGCTCCCTATATGTCCTCTGGGTGGCAGGAACACATCTAGACAAAAATGCAATAGGAAGAGAGCGCAAATCCGCCCTACTTTAACTCAGCTTCTTTAAAATGACAGTTAAAACACTTCAATAGTCAAACCTACATTTGGTTATAAGAGGGATTCAGCACATGAATTTCTCACTGTAGCCACTCTCCTGCACCACCTCCTTAAAAACCCGGCAGGGGAGGGGATCCACAGGAGCTCAGACTGGCTGCACCAGGAGACTGCTGCAAGTGGTTTCCAACAGTTTCAGAGGTGTTATCAGGATCCAGGCAGCCTGTCTGAGCTCCCGCGGCTCCCCTACCCTGTCAGGATCTCAAGGAGGTGGTGCAGGAAAGTAGCTATAGTGAGAAATTCATGTGCTAAATCCCTCTTCTAACCAAATGTGAGTTTGACTAGCCGAGTTATACTAGGGCAGCTTTGCACTCTCCTCCTTTTGTGTTTTGCCATAAAGTATTTGTTAGTGTCTTTAGGGCACCTCTGGCATGCAAGGATGTGTTTTGCCATCCTTGTAACATTAGGAAAAGAATATTTCTTCTCATGCTATTGTCAAATAGCAGTTTTGCTCTCAGCAGAAATTGCACTGTGGAAATGTTTCCAAACTCTAGATGTTGGTCCCAGCATTTGAGAGGAGGTAAAGAAAAAACTATTACTGACCAGACTATAGAGAAAGATTAGGCTGTAATGGCGGAGAACAATAATAGGAATAATTTAAAGGTTAAATAAGATAAACTAATTTGTCAGACAAATTTACCCTCTTGGAAAATGGCAAAAATCACGCTTAATAAATGACAAATCATAAATCAATAAGTGAATGAATAAGTGTGCAAACAACCTTAAAGTGGGGTTCCCATTTAAAAAAAAAAAATTAAAAGTCAGCAGCTACAAATACTGCAGCTGCTGACTATTAATTGGACACTTACCTGTCCCAGGGTCCAGCGATGTGGGGGATCGAAGCCCCACTCGTCCCCCCCTCCGCTCTGCATTCTAACTGTGGGCGCCCGGCTGTGGCTTCACAGCTGGGCACCCACTGCACATGCGTGAGCCACGCCGCACGCTGTCACTGGCCCCGCAATCATCTGGGACCGGTCACGTGTCCCAGATGATTGACAAGAGGGAGGGGGAGAGGCGATCTCCCTTCCTGCGCCGAGGGAAGTGACGTCAGGAGCCCAGGCACCGAAGGAGGCAGACTACGAGGGACCCCCTAGCAACAGGCATTTAGAGGTGAGTAAAAAAAAAATTTTTCTCCAAATGTTTTTTTTTTTTTTTTTTAAACGCATTACTAATTTTTTTTTTCGGGTTGGAACTTCACTTTAATATCTGCATGAGGTATAATAAGTTGAGAGACACTCTTAGTCAATAATATTAATGATCTAAGAGGGGTGCAAAATACAAAAAATATTAACAATAGTGATGTGTAAAGTTAAACGATCTTAGTGATCTGAAAAGATGCAAAGATTGTCCAAAATAGTGATAAGTAAAGTAAACGATCTTAAGACCCCTTTCACACTGCAGGCATTTTTCAGGCGCTACAGCGATAAAAAAATAGCGCCTGCATAGCGCCTGAAAAAAGAGGCTCCATTCACTCCAGCCCAAGGGCTTTCACACTGTATCGGTGCGCTGGCAGGACAACACAAAAAGTCCTGCCAGCAGCTTCTTTGGAGCGGTGAAGGAGAGGTGAACTCACCGCTCCTCCACCGCTGCTCCCCATTGAAATTAATGGGGCAGCGCTGCGATACCACTGGCAAAACGCCGATCCGGCGGCGTTTTGTGGACAGATTTAATAGCGCCGCTAAAACGACGGTAAAGCGGCGCTAAAATTAGCGCCGCTTTACCGCTGATGCCATAGGCAGCTCGGTGTGAAAGGGGTCTTATGGTAACATGTTCCATCCTCCATCACCAAACACACTGTGAATCCACCAGTTGTAGAGACTGCTTACCAGCTCCTGATGACCCCTTGTTATAGGGGGTCAATATCAGCACATGGCTTAGCACCCATCCGAGGCCTTTCCCCACATCTCAGCGCTGCTCCACACTTCCAGTGTCACCCGTCGGGTAGGAATGAAGTTTGGTACCAAGAAAGAGACCAAGAGGCTCCACATAGTATAAAATCCTTTAGGAGGTTTTATTGTGTAAAATCCATAAACTCATTGCATAAAAATAAAAATAAACACCTAAAACTTGGTGTGTCGGCCGTACACAACCAAATACAACCCGTCCCTCTGGACACAAGAGTGATGGTGACGTCAACACGTCGTTCCCCCCAAATTTACCCTCTTACCTGTCAATTAAGCTCTTTGAGGACAGAAACTATCATCTACTGTATTCCAACAATCACCCAACTGTAGAACTGTAGGAGGTACAAGATGGAACCCACAAGCAAACTAAACTAGAGCTTCTCTCCTGCAGTGCCCCCTCATGGCAGAAATGCATATTTCTCTTGTTTGAGTACTACATTAAAAGGTACAGGGGGTCATTTACTATAGCGCTGCAGCGCTATAAAAAATTTGCTCTAATCACGCTAATTAGCACTAAAACGGTATTCACTATAGCGCTGGTAAAAAAAATACTCCCAAAATCGAATTTACTATAGTTCCCTGAAACCAAATAGCGCCCAAACCCTTACTCTGCTAAAACCTTGAGTAGTGCACATGGAAATAATGTTTAGAGCATGATATAATTGCCTAAATAGTACTGAAATGTGTGGTATATTTTTTAAAGATAATCTGCTTTTAAACTGTGTGAAAAAGTGATTTCTACACTGAAATATCTTTGAAAGTCTGAGAAGAGATAAATTCCCTGTTTTTATACAACTAGGTGCCAACACAACAGAGCTCAGACCTGCAAATAGCTTTCATTTTAGCTCCAGTGTCTTTTTTACAGTGCGCTATAGTAAATACCAGAGTGAGCGCTGTGTTAAAGAGCATTTTTTGGGAGTGAAAATCGGCGCTATTATAGTCAAATGCAAGTTTTAGCCATTGATTCTAATAGTACAATTGTAACTTTCCCAAATAAATCCTTTTAATGTTGAGATGAAATGTATAGTGGGGACGGAAAGTATTCAGACTGTGACAGTAGGAGATGCTGTCAAGGTAAAATTGATAGTTTGGGGGACACAGAGTATGCACATTTGCTTGGTGCAAGGCTACAGAGCATAAATGTGGACTGGAAAAAACTGCTTTCGCAGCTTTCTCCCGGTTTTGGTATTCGGTCATGGGGCTCTGTAGTTTGGAGATTCCATAGTGTCTTGGGTGGGACGGGATCTCCAACCCTGTGTCTAGACTTTGTAGATTACCAGCAGGGTGTGTGCTCAGGTGAGCACAGCACTTATAATGAGGGTATGGGAAGACCTCATGGCTCCCAGTTGGAGACTGCTCCACACCCAGAGAGACAGGAGGTCTTCAGGAGTCAGAGGGGCTGCAGGAGGCAGCCAGAATGTGTGACTGCAAGAGGCAGTGGAACGGCCTGAGAACTAAATGTTGGTGGACAGCCATTTTTAGGTCTCTCGAGGGATGCTCAATTGAGTTTAAGTCAGAGCTCTGGCTGGGCCATTCAAGAACAGTCACGGAGTTGTTGTGAAGCCACTATTTCATTATTTTAGCTGTGTGCTTAGAGTCATTGTCTTGTTGGAAGGTAAACCTTCGGCCCAGTCTGAGGTCCTGAGCACTCTGGAGATGGTTTTTCATTCAGGATATCCCTGTACTTGGCCGCATTCATCTTTCCCTCAATTGCAACCAGTCGTCCTGTCCCTGCAGCTGAAAAACACCCCCACAGCATGATGCTGCCACCACCATGCTTCACTGTTGGGACTGTATTGGACAGGTGATGAGCAGTGCCTGGTTTTCTCCACACATACCGCTTAGAATTAAATCCAAAAAGTTCTATCTTGGTCTCATCAGACCAAAGAACCTTATTTCTGTTTGTGTTTTTTAGCAAACTCCATGCGGGCTTTCATTTGTCTTGCACTGAGGAGAGGCTTCCATAGGGCTACTCTGTTATAAAGCCCCGACTGGTGGAGGGCTGCAGTGATGTTGACTTTCTACAACTTTCTCCCATCTCCCGACTGCATCCCTGGAGCTCAGCCACAGTGATCTTTGGGTACCTCTCTCACCAAGGCTCTTCTCCCCCGATAGCTCAGTTTGGCCGAAAGGCCAGCTCTAGGAAGGGTTCTGGTCATCCCAAACGTCTTCCATTTAAGGATTATGGAGGCCACTGTGCTCTTAGGAACCTTAAGTGCAGCAGAAATTTTTTTGTAACCTTGGCCAGATCTGTGCCTTGCCACAATTCTGTCTCTGAGCTCTTCAGGCAGTTCCTTTGACCTCATGATTCTCATTTGCTCTGACATGCACCGTGAGCTGTAAGGTCTTATATAGACAGGTGTGTGGCTTTCCTAATCAAGTCCAATCATTGTAATCAAACACAGCTGGACTCAAATGAAGGTGTGGAACCATCTCAAGGATGATCAGAAGAAATGGACAGCACCTGAGTTAAATATATGAGTGTCACAGCAAAGGGTCTGAATACTTAGGACCATGTGATATTTCAGTTTTTCCTTTTTAATGAATCTGCAAAAATGTCAACAATTCTGTGTTTTTCTGTCAATATGGGGTGCTGTGTGTACATTAATGAGGAAAAAATTAATTTAAATGATTTTAGCAAATGGCTGCAATATAACAAAGAGTGAAAAAATTAAAGGGATCTGAATACTTTCCATCCCCACTGTATCTTTCTCTAAAATAAATTTTCCTTTGTAACATTGTTGCTTCTACTTAATCTATTTTGTTTTTAAGAATGCTAGAATGTGGAATGTTTTGATGTTTTGGTAAAATATATTTTTCTCTGTCACTTTCACCTTCACTCCATCTCATAACAATCTTTACCCAAACTGACACAGGTGTCTTTACAATCCACAAACAATACCATTGCTGATGCAAATTTAAAATGAGTCACAATTTTTTGTGCTTTTTATTATTTCCAAATAATCATAATTAAAAAAAAAAAAAAAAAAGTCTAAAAAATGTGATATGTGTGTACCAACATCAGAAATCAAAATGTAATTCCCCAAAATTTGAGGGTAATATCACTATTCTACACTCACCCACAAAGGACCAGCAAATATCACAGAATAAATCAAGAAGAAGAACTCTTGAGTAATGTAATTCCCCAAAATTTGAGGGTAATATCACTATTCTACACTCACCCACAAAGGACCAGCAAATATCACAGAATAAATCAAGAAGAAGAACTCTTGAGTAATGTAATTCCATCACCTGTACATTCAAAGAAATGCAGTATTTATGCATATTTATGTGTAGGAGGTTTTCACATATGGCAGCTCTGTGGCTTAGAGGTTAGAACTTATGCTTAGCATCCCTGAGCACCTTGGCTCGAATCCCAAACATGCCGCTTCATTTAGAGAAGTTGTCTTATCTTCCAGGTCCTAAAACTATGTCTAAATGTAGTATTTATGTGTAGGAGGGTTCCACCACCATTGTAAATCTTTCCAGATATACTATCTAGCCAAAAGTATTGGGACACCTGCCTTTACACACACATGAACTTTAATGGAAGCCAAGTCTTATGCCCCGTACACACGGTCGGATTTTCCGACAGAAAATGTGTGATAGGACCTTGTTGTTGGAAATTCCGACCGTGTGTAGGCTCCATCACACATTTTCCATCGTATTTTCCGACACACAAAGTTTGAGAGCAGGATATAAAATTTTCCGACAACAAAATCCATTGTCGGAAATTCCGATCGTGTGTACAAAAATCCGACGGACAAAGTGCCACGCATGCTCAGAATAAATAAAGAGATGAAAGCTATTGGCCACTGCCCCGTTTATAGTCCCAAAGTACGTGTTTTACGTGACCGCGTTTAGAACGATCGGATTTTCCGACAACTTTGTGTGACCGTGTGTATGCAAGACAAGTTTGAGCCAACATCCGTCGGAAAAAATCCTAGGATTTTGTTGTCGGAATGTCCAATCAATGTCCGACCGTGTGTACGGGGCATTAGTCTGTAGGGTTAAAATTTGATTTGGCCCACCCTTTGCAGCTAGAACAGCTTCTGAGAAGGCTGTGTACAAGGATTAGTGTGTCTATGGGAATGTTTGACCATTCTTCCAGAAGCCCATTTGTGAGGCCAGGCACGGATGTTGGATGAGAAGGCCTGGCTCGCAGTCTCTGCTCTAATTCAGCCAAAAGGTGTTCCATTGGGTTGATGTCAGGACTCTGTGCAGGCCAGTCAAGTTCCTCGACCCCAAACTTGCTCATCCATGTCTTTATAGACCTTGCTTTGTCCACTGGTGTGCAGTCATGTTGGAACAGGAAGGGGCCATCCCCAAAGTGTTCCCATAAAGTTGGGAGAATGAAATTGTCCAAAATTTCTTGGTATGTTGATGCCTTAAGAGTTCCCTTCACTGGAACTAAGAGGCCAAGCCCAACCCCTAAAAAACAACCCCATATCATAATCCCCCCCTCCACCAAATGATTTGGAGCAATGCAGTTTGGGGTGAAGGAACTTGACTGGCCTGCACAGAGTCCTGACCTCAACACAACAGAACACCTTGGGAATGAATTAGAGCGGAGACTGTAAGCCAGGCCTTCTCGCCCAACATCAGTGCCTGACCTCACAAATGCACTTGGAAGAATGGTCAAACATTCCCATAGACCAGTGTTTCTCAACTCCAGTCCTCAAGGCGCCACAACAGGTCATGTTTTTAGACTTTCCATTATTTTGCACAGGTGATTTGATTAGTTTCACTGCCTTAGTAATTACCACAGCCATTTCATCTGAGGGAAATCCTGAATACATGACCTGTTGGGGCGCCTTGAGGACTGGAGTTGAAAAACACTGCCATAAACACACTCCTAAACCTTGTGGACAGCCTTCCCAGAAGAGTTGAAGCTGTTATAGCAAAGGGTGGCCCAAATGAATTTTGAACCCTACGGACTAAGACTGGGATGCCATTACAGTTCATGTGCGTTTAAAGGCAGGCATCCCAATACTTAGGCCAATATATTGTATATTGCTTGTGACACTGAGCATGGCTATGGACTTAGGGCTTGTTCACCTCACAGAGATGCAGTCAAAATGTGTGAGGCTGCCTGCTGGCTAAGTGGGTAGCAATTCTGTCTAGCAGCACTGGGTTGCTGGTTCAATTCCCCAACATGCTAATGCTTGTGTTGAAGTTCATATGTTCTCCCTGTGTGGGTTTCCCACCACAATCCAAAGATGTGCTGGCATTTTATTTGTCTCCTGTCGAAATAGTCTCTAATGTAAGAAAGTTAGTTTTGGACTTTAGATTGGAAGCTCATTGCAGCCAGGGACTGATGTTAATGTTTGTTAACACTAATCATGCCCAGGGACTTGGACATTTAAAATTGTAGGGTTTACACTGCACAGGTAGATATGCTTAGAAAACTGTTGCTTTGTTTATGTGCATGCAAATGGACTTCGATCTTTGGCCTGTAGTTGGTGATTTGATGCACATAGCCAAGGGTTAACACAGTTGCAAATAGTATTACTTGTTCCTGCCCATCAGGTGCAATCACTTTAGACATACACAAAGAGACAGATTTAAAGATACTGGTGGGCATGTACTTCTATTGGGCGTGTGTCAGTGTGATAACAATAGAACCTATCTTATATAAAGGGCTGCAGTAGGGGGAGGTTTGTTTGGCCTGAGAAGGTCAGGTTTTTTGCTGTGATTTGTGGGGGAGAAGGAATGATATTGTACATATTGACAAACGCCCAACTAGGGCTGTTTGCTGAAATTCTGAAATTCTTGTGAAATTCTTGTGCATTTTTTCAATCAAAAGTGGGTTTATGTGGCCATGCTGTCAATTTCTTGTGTGTTTTTTTCTGTCTGACCATGCTAACATAGTTTGGGAGCATGTGCTGACCTTCTACTCTTTGATCTCATTGCTTAATCATGTACACAGAAATGCAGCTTCCAGCAGAACATACTCACCTATGTATGTGTGTGGAATGTGGGCTGGTAGTGGGTGTTATATTTTGAATATGTGACTTTTTTTATTATGTTTGAATGCTTTGTAAGAGTAATGACTGTTAAGCATGTTTCTATAATCTTGCAGATAAAAATGTGATGTGTTGCCCATTATACACTGAAAGTAAAGCTGTGTCCACTCTAAGGTTTAGTCAAATTTTAGATTGTAAGCTCCTATGAGCAGGGCCCTTAAAACCCAATTGCTAACTGTTTTGCTAAATGTAGCACCATATATCCTGTAGAATTTTTTTTTAAGCTAGTAAATGAATGTACATAATTTTGTTTCTGCTGGCAAAATAAAAGCACATTATTGAGCTTGTGTTTTTTTTCTCTTCTTTTTTATTAGTTTTGAGGTTGGTGGTTTTGGGGAAGTGCAATATCTTTCTTTTATATCTTATAATTTATATATGTAGTTGTACACCAAAAAATGAATCTCTTCAGCACACCTGCAAGTAAATGATAAAGGTGGCATCTTTATATATAACAGCTGTGGAGAATTGCAGGTAATGAATTCAGCTGGTGGATAGGCAGTGTTGTATGTGTCAGCCCTGGTTCACATTGCTGCGATTTGACATGTCACTTCGGGGTGCGATTTTTATTGACATTAGATGTCTCTGAAACATCCCCCCCCCCCCCCCGGGATTGACATGCGGGAATGAAATTGTGCAAGTTCAGCTGAACTTGCACAATTTCCTCCTGCTGTCGTTGTGAACCAGGGCTCAAACTGGGCCTTTGGCCTTTGTGATTCAGCTTCTGCTATCCCAGGGACACCATTGCTTATCAAACTCCCTTAAAGAGGAGTTCCACCCAGGGCGTCCATAAAAAAAAAAAAAATTAAAAGTCAGACAAATACTGCAGCTGCTGACTTTTAATTGGACTCTTACCTGTCCCTGGGTCCAGCGATGCGGGGGATCGAAGCCCTGCTCGTCCCCCCCCCCTCCGCTCGTCGGCATTTCAACTGTGGGCGCCGGGCTGTGGCTTCAATCTGTAATGGGTCCCAGATGATTGACAGGAGGGAGGGAGCAGAGCAGAGCCCTTCCTGTGCCGAGGGGGAAGTGATGTCACCAGCCCAGGCAAAGGAAGAGGCAGACTACGAGGGACCACCTAGCAACAGGCATTTAGAGGTAAGTAAAAAAAATATATATATATCCAAATGTTTTTTTGTTTTTTTTAGAATTTTTCAGGTATTTTTGTTTTTTTGGGTGGAACCCCACTTTAAGTTTACCTTCAAATATCATTATATGTAGAAATACAGACTTGCATATCTGCAAATAAACAAAAATTAAAAAAATTCAATCGTAGTTGCGATCAAAAGAGCGTGGTTTCACCTTCTGACCCAGAAATGAGTCATTGTAATCACCCAGAAGTTCCTGTGCTGGTCAGGATCTCCATCTAGGAGGACATGGCGAGGTCCCTCTTTAGCAAAGAGGAGCTGCTGTTCATTTGCCGGGTAAGTGTAGGATGTGTACTTGTGCTTACTCAATGTGGGGATGTATGTCGTAGTTAGATTTGGTGTGGGTGGGGTTAATTGATTTGTTTGGCATCACCACACATTTGCTTCTGGACCATGTGCAGGGCCTGGTATGGATTTTAGGGGGACCCCCACACAATTTTTTTTTAAATTTTGGTTCAGGGATCCCTTTAATATTCATTCCAAAGGGCTGGTAATGTGCTGGGGGGGAATCCCATGCTCTTTTTTTCAATAAGTTTTATCTATATTGCCGAGACCTGACAATTCATTACAGCCGCGATCAATTTTAAATGACAATTTTTTTCTTTAGAAATGTCATTTTGCTGTGGTACTGTTCTAAACATAGGAAAAATGTGCCACTTTACAGGCACACTATAGACACCCCCCAGGCACTATATTTAAAGGAATATTTCATTTTTATTGTTTCACTTTAAGCATTTAAAAAATCACTGCTCCCGAAAAAATGGCCGTTTTTTAAAAAAAAATTGCATTTATACATGTTATACAGGACCCAGGTCCCCAAAACACTCTTTCTGACAATAACTTGCATATAATCCTTTAAAATGAGCACTTTTGATTTTTCATATTCTTGTCCCATAGACTTTAACTGTGTTCTGACGGCTTTCAAATTTTCCCAGAACACCGCATATTGTCCGAACAAATAAAGTTCGGCCTGAACTTATGCTTGGGCCAAACCGTTTGCCCATACCTATTTGCCGGCAATAGCCCTGCTTTCCATTAGCATTAGCGCCCAGTTTCTGAGAGTTGAAGTCTTAATTGGCCTTAATTGGGCGCTATTTTCTGGGACTGCAGGATCATTTTTTTGCGCTATAGTAAATTACCCCCACAGTGTTAATTGAATTATATTCCAGGATTTGCTTATCTTCAGCTGGAAGATCTTGCAATTATATAAAACTTTACATAAAGTCTCAGAAACCTTTCATTAAGGTCTTCATGTCATATAGTCTGAATACCATGCCACAGATATATAATTTATCATAGTAAAAGAACATATTCCACACTTCTATTTAATTTTTACTTTTTTTACAATTTTTCCATAAAAAACAAAAAACGGCCTTGAAAAAAATCTTCAGTTAAAGTGTTACTAAAGGTAGATTTTTTTTAAACTAAAATAATAAACATATCATACTCACCTGCTCTGTGCAATGGTATTGCACAGAGCGACCCCAAACCTCCTTTTATGGGGTCCCTAGTTGGCAATCTTGGCTCCTCCTCTTCTTCTCATACCCCCATAGCAAGCCACTTGAAAAGGCAAACATGTTCCAAATCTAAAGTCAGATTTTCGACTGAAAAAGTTCGCTGCAGGTCCGATGAAGCCCACACACGGTCAAATTGTCCGCTGGACTCGGTCCGTCGGACCAGTCCAGTCGAAAAGTCTGCTCGTGTGTACGCAGCCTAACAGGTCTATAGTTACTGGGTAAAGACTTTGATCCCTTTTTAAATATAGGCACCAGATTGGCCTTACGCCAATCCAGTGGTACTACTATGTCAGTCATTAAAGAGTCCCTAAAAATTAGAAACAATAGCTTTAAATATGACAAAAGTGCCTTATTAACCTTTATTCTGTCTGAATATTTCTGGACCATATCAGTTTTGAGCCATAGTGGTTCATTTTGGGCTATGTCAATACCATCCCTATTATGAACAAGAGCTCCCTCATGCTCCTTTGTATACACAGAGCTGAAGATGGTATTTAATAAATTTGCCTTTTCTTTGTCCCCAGTCAATCATTTGACCTGACCTTTTTACTAATAATATATCTGAAGAAATTTTGGGGGTTTGTCCTACAAATTTTTGCAATATGTCGTTCGTTTTGAATTTTTGCTTCCTTGATTTCCTTTTTACATATTCTGTTATATTCTTTGTAACATTTAAATGATGGTAGTGTTCCTTCATTTTTATATATTTTTTTAAATTAACATTTTTTTTTTAGATTTGTGTTCCCATCAAGCTTCATATTTACAATGTAGGGGATCATATTATTTTTAATTTTATTTCACTACTGGTAAAACAACCCTGGCACAAGGGGTGCCACTCCTTCCAGACTTGCTAGGAGGAATAGGGCACAGCACCCCCTGATCATGAGTAGGGGACTGAGGCCTTTACATTCTTACAGAGACTCGCACTGACCGGCTCCCATGTGAAATGTGACTATTTATCATGGTGGATCAAGAGTTTGAAAACATGCTCCAGCATCTACAGGGTGTAACATCTCAGCAGCAAACTCAATTCCTGCCATCCATGATGAATGGCAGAAGCTCTCTGGCTATCAGCTTGATTTCATTTTATCGTTATTACACTATTTGGGCCAGCTGGGCCACATCTTCCTACCCACGCTGCCAGCCTTTGAGTATTGAGGTTTCATTTGTCTTAGAAATGAAGAAATTCTGCTCATCACAGCAGACTATAACTCCTAGGAAACATAATGACTCCTTTTATTCAGGCTTGTACCATTGTACATTCTCCTCGCCTGTACTGAATATGCTTAGCCTCATTCACCACACTCCGTGAGTTTTTGCCAGTTTGGATTAGAAGCTACAGCAAGCCAGATAGAGCTCACCTCATTTCCAGAGCTGCAGGACATCCAGCATCAACTTTTCTCTTTCCTCCCCAGCCTGACTGTACCTAGCCTACCACTTTCATTCATTGGATTTCAGCTCTTCTAGCCATGAATTAATGGTAACAATAACTGTAAGTACAAGGTACAGTGTGGTAAAATGGCAAAAATAGTAATAATAAAAATCACTATTAATGAGTCTATATCCTAAGGAGATCATCAGTCCATAGGCAAAGCATTAGTCCAAGGGTAAGAGTATAGTAATGAGATGACAAGGGCGGCTTAACAGAAAAACGCAAAAAAAAAAAAAAAAAAAATATATATATATATATATATATATATATATATATATATATATATATATATATAATTATGTTTTCTGTTAATTGAATATTAATTTGTAATCATTGATCCTTTATCATTAATTTTATGTTTTATGTGCAATTTATGGCGCAATTTTTTGTCAGTTGTTTAAATTGATCTTGACACTTTAGAACCATGGCAACCATTCAGATAAATTTGTTTTTTCAGTGTGGTTGCTCTCACATGTACGTCCGCACTGGGATCTCCAGACCTAATATGAATGGTTGAGGTTTTTTCAGCTGCCACTTTGTAAGAAATATGGAACTTAAAGTGATGTTAAAGTCTTGCTTTTTTTTTTTTTAAGTAACTAACATGTTATACTTACCTGCTCTGTGCATTGGTTTTGCACAGAGCAACCTGGATCCTCCTCTTCTCAGGTCCCTCTCCGGCACTCCTGGCCCCTCCCACCTGCCAAGTGCTCCCATAGCAAGCAACTATGCGCCCCTTCATTAGCTTTTTGCTACCTGCCTTTTCCAACTGTGCGCTCTTTATTAGCTTCTCTCTGCCTGCCTTATCCAAATGTGCACCCCTTTATTAGCTTCTCTCTACCTCCCATAGCAAGAAGCTTGCTCTGGCGGCACCGGAGCTTTGCATGTCCATTCACACACAGAGCCTCGGCCCTGCCCCTCCCTCTCCTGATTGGCTCACTCACTGTGATTGACAGCAGTGGGAGCCAATGGCTCTTGCTGCTGCCTCAGCCAATGAGAAGTTAAAGTCCACGGAGAGCTGAGGCTCCCGTGCACATCGCTGGATCGCGATGGTGCTCAGGTTATTATTGGGTTGAAGAATGCATAGAATGCATGAAGGTAAAAAAGCCATGAGTCCTTAGAACCAGCTTAATGAAGACTGAGACTATTGAGATTTAAAGAGAGGCATATGGTGTTTTGAAATATTACGCATATTATATATTGCAGATAATTAAAATAGCCCTATTGATCAATAAATCCTGAAGAAGTGGACTTTGCCTGAAAAACATGACGGAATTTGTCCCTTGGCTGAAATGAATGTTTGAATTTGGGAATCTGCATAAACATTTTTTTTAAAGTGCACTATGTCAAGGCAATTCACTGAATTAAAATGATGTTTTATGCTGTTTTGATTAATAATTGGCTTGTTTTAACTGTTGTATGAAAATATGATGTATAATTGCTGGAACGGTTTCCTAATTTACAAAATGCAAATGGTAAAAAAGTGATTCTATGGGATGTAGGTATCTATTTCATGCCCCATTTCAAGGGGTGGTATTTAATATAATAATAATATTGAAAATGTAATCTACTATCCCAAGAGTGTCTAAAAGTCTCATTAAAGTGTGTAAGGCCAAAAAGGCTCTTTTTTAAAAAAATAATGAGGGTGTTAGAACCCATGTCAAGTTTTTTTTCCTGACTGTGTCTCCACTGGGGAGAGTCCCTCTTTTCTATTTGTCCTGGTGACCATTGTCATCGGTGTAGAAAGTGGGAAAAAATGTAAAATTTTGATTTCTCACCAGAACAGGGATACAGTGGAAATCTTGCAATATTCCAGAATTCCACTTTGGAGAGATTTCCTCACACTTCCTGTTGTTTCCCTGTGACAGTAAACTGAGGCTGGGTTCACACTTAAAACGAATGCGGCTCACAGCAGGGGTCCGGTGCGTCCCTGTTCTCATTTCATTTCAGGGATAAATCAGGCCCAAATTTTTGCCTAAATTTGGACCTGAAACGGAGCCAAAGACACATAGGACCCCTGTGCAATCCACTCCACAGCCGCCAAGGAGATGTGTGAACCTTCTCCATTGAGAATCGGTCACACTCTCCTGTCATGCAAATTGGATGCGGGAAAACCTGCATCCAATTCACACTAGTGTGAACCCAGCCTGAAGGGGAATCTCACCAATGGTACAGGGATGGCAAAAAAAAACTGAAAAGGATATTAACCTTTCCTTTCTGTATTCAAAATAACGTTAGATATACTTTAAATTTAGGATCTCTGTCAACCCTAAAGGGCGTGAAATGCTACATGAAAGTCATTCTCTGTATTTCTAAAGGACTGTCACATAGAAATACAAATGATCTTGTAGCTGAATAATAGACTTTATCTAGGGCTCATTAAAGATTTTGTACTCACATTGCTGAATACATAAGACGTCCGCCTGCTAAAGTCCTCAATAAACCTTTGCGTGCATCCTAACCTGTAAAGTCAAAATTCAATTACCATGAAAACAAATCATGTTATAGTTAGGGTTAGCGTTCTTTACATGGATTCAGAGGAAAAATCCTCTTCAAACAGCCTATTAAAGAGGATCTGTGAATTATTGACAAAGAACATATGACTAGCTGTGGTTTACATGATTTATCCCCATATATTAGTTGTTTAAGTTAGGAAAGGTATGGAATACTTGATGCTTGCCAGCTTTAATCAAATGCATTTATAAGCATAGAACATTAATAAGGAGTGCAGCATTCTGTAAAATGTGTCCAGGGCTACTATGTTTACCACTCAAGTAACATAAAGAACAACAAGGCAAAGCATACTGTAAAAGATAAGACCAACTATTTGTTGCATTGTGCACATGGAAATTGACAGTACATACAGTTAGAAGTGAAACAAAACATGCTTTTACGCTTCTTTAATGTAATGTAGCTCATCGTTATTTTTGGTGATTTGTATATTATATGGTACCGGTGCTTATTTCTCATAAATTATGCTTTTTCATATGGAAATGAGGTCTACTGGGCCATTGCCTCAGTTCACTGGAGCCTAGGGGTAGTGGGGCAGAAACGTGTCAAAAAATAGACACATGTGGTGTGATTTGCATGGACACTTGTACCCCAGGTACCAAAAAGCTGGCACTAAGGTTGTGATCTTATTACTTTATTCACTGCATATGAAGCACTGTGCAAATAAATTAGCCGTGTCTTCAGGTATGCAATCTCCTGCAAGTATTTGTAATATATCAAGTGGTGCAATCGTGCTCTCAGTGCCAACCCTCATTTATAATAAAAGAAAAGAGGCATTTGACCCTTGAATCCACTTGCCAACCCCTTTTATAAAATCTTCATGCTGTTCATCAAGTAAATGAAAATCCATGAAGAATGATTGTGTTTTGGCTGTGTCCTAAGCACATTCAATGATTTCTAGAGTTTCTAGTACACAAAAGCATAGCAAATAGAGGCACAGCCAATAATATCAGGCATGAAGAAAAAAGTAGACTGAGATACGTAGACAAAGAGATTACTAACAGTAATAGATCTGGACAAAAATAATATGAGGCTTCCTCATATCTAGTGTGGGAAAATGTAAGCCTTTGAACTGCTATGTTTAGTATATTTGTACATTTGAACATTCTTTAGCTTCATAACAAGCCTACTAGAGCCAATGCACACCAATGTTTTGTGGTAACATGGCAGGGCAATGTATTGAACATCTTAGCACATTGCATTGCCATTCATTTTCAATGGCACCTCAATGCACTTAGAAGCACAGCATATTGCAATGCACACTAATGCACTATCATGAATTGTGGTTCACTGTGTTACAAAAAAATTGTAGATGTCTGATTTTCAATCCATTGTGGAACATTGGCAGCCCATTACAATAAATGGGCTGCCTTAATGCAACGTATGTTAACGCATATCATACTGTGTGTTATGCTCAGCAAGGGACCAGATAGCTGTAAAAGGGAGTTTTAAACAGCTGAAGACAAAAGCAGAAACAGTGGGAAGAAAGGAGATCTGAGGCTCAATTTACAAAGATTTACGCAAAGATAAGAATCTTTATTTTCAGCCACCCCATGCCTGTGCTTTTCGAATCTCATAAGACTTAGCTGAAAATAACTTCTACTACTTTAAAAAATAAAATAAAAATTAAGGCTAGTACACACGATCAGAAAATTGTACGAAAAATTCAACTATCGAAGTGATTGTACGATAATCAGATCGTCCAAAATTATCTGAAGGGACAAAAGTTTTTTCGTATGGTACCATATCATACGATTTTAATTTATGAGTACGGTTTTCATCCGAAAAAAAATCGTAATGGCCAAGACTATGCACACTCGGACCTGAAAGAATACAGTACAATACAATTTAATACTGTACACTACATCACTTCTGAAGTTGTATACGAGAATTTTCGTAAATTGAGTAATCTCTTCATTTTTGATATGAGATTTGCATGCAAAAAAAAAAAAGGTTGATCATTCGTCTGATATTCTCAACGTGTGTACAAGCCAGTGGCGGAATTTCCAGGGTCGCAACAGTTGCACTTGCGACTGGGCCCTGGAATTCTGCCAGTGTGGGGGGGCCCCAAGACGCCGCACCTCCCCTGGCTGGCATCTAACTATACAGGAGAGGGGGGCGTAAGGGGGCGATCGGCAGCTATGTGATGTCTGCGCTCTGCGGGATGTCCCTCCAGGCAGCACACAGTTCACTTCCCGAATATCAGTGAGTACAATGGAGAGGGGAGGGGCCTCTGACCCGAACAGACACCAGATTGAGTGCACAAGTTTGTCCCTCTGCTTGTACACTGAGTCTTGCTAATACACGCTCGGGTCAGAGGCCCCTCCCCTCTCCATTGGATACAATGATATTCGGGAAGTGAACTGTGCTGCCTGGAGGGACATCCTGCGGACATCACAAGGAAGCATCCTGCTTCTTCCATATGTGCTTCTCATGTAAGTAAAACACAACACTGGCCCCCCACCTGTCCCCTCTCACACTGTCCCCTCTCACACTGTCCCCTCTCACACTGTCCCCCCACACACTGTCCCCCCACACACTGTCCCCTCTCACACTGCCCCCCCACCTGTCCCCTCTCACACTGTCCCCCCACACACTTTCCCCCCACCTGTCCCCTCTCACACTGTCCCCCCACACACTGTCCCCTCTCACACTGTCCCCCCACACACTGTCTCCTCTCACACTGTCCCCCCCACACACTGTCCCCTCTCACACTGTCCCCCCACACACTGTCCCCTCTCACACTGTCCCCCACACACTGTCTCCTCTCACACTGTCCCCCCCACACACTGTCTCCTCTCACACTGCCCCCCCCACACACTGTCCCCTCTCACACTGTCCCCCCCCACACACTGTCCCCCCCCACACACTGTCCCCCCACACACTGTCCCCCCACACACTGTCCCCCCCCACACATTGTCCCCCCACACACTGTCCCCCCACACACTGTCCCCTCTCACACTGTCCCCCCACACACTGTCCCCCCCCACACACTGTCTCCTCTCACACTGTCCCCCCCACACACTGTCTCCTCTCACACTGTCCCCCCACACACTGTCCCCTCTCACACTGTCCCCCCCACACACTGTCTCCTCTCACACTGTCCCCCCACACACTGTCCCCTCTCACACTGTCCCCCCACACACTGTCCCCCCACACACTGTCCCCCCACACACTGTCCCCTCTCACACTGCCCCCCCACCTGTCCCCTCTCACACTGTCCCCCCACACACTTTCCCCCCACCTGTCCCCTCTCACACTGTCCCCCCACACACTGTCCCCCCACACACTGTCCCCCCACACACTGTCCCCTCTCACACTGTCCCCTCACACACTGTCTCCTCTCACACTGTCCCCCCCACACACTGTCTCCTCTCACACTGCCCCCCCACACACTGTCCCCTCTCACACTGTCCCCCCCACACACTGTCCCCCCCCACACACACTGTCCCCTCTCACACTGTCCCCCCACACACACTGTCCCCTCTCACACTGTCCCCCCACACACACTGTCCCCTCTCACACTGTCCCCCCCCCACACTGTCCCCTCTCACACTGCCCCCCCACACACTGTCCCCTCTCACACTGCCCCCCCACACACTGTCCCCTCTCACACTGCCCCCCCACACACTGTCCCCCCACACACTGTCCCCTCTCACACTGTCCCCTCTCACACTGCCCCCCCACACACTGTCCCCCCACACACTGTCCCCTCTCACACTGGCCCCTCTAACACTGGCCCCCACCTGTCCCCTCTCACACTGTCCCCCCACACACTGTCCCCTCTCACACTGTCCCCCCACCTGTCCCCTCTCACACTGTCCCCCCCCACCTGTCCCCTCTCACACTGCCCCCCACCTGTCCCCTCTCACACTGCCCCCCCACCTGTCCCCTCTCACACTGGCCCCCCACCTGTCCCCTCTCACACTGCCCCCCCACCTGTCCCCTCTCACACTGGCCCCCCACCTGTCCCCTCTCACACTGCCCCCCACCTGTCCCCACTCACACTGCCCCCCCCACTTGTCCCCTCTCACACTGCCCCCCCACCTGTCCCCTCTCACACTGGCCCCCACCTGTCCCCTCTCACACTGGCCACCCACCTGCCACATAGCCCCTCTTTTATCACACTGCCCACGTCATACTATTTCCCCATCATACTGCCCCCACCTGTCTCACTGTCCCCTGTCACACTGCCCCCTTGGCACAATACATTCCTGTCATACTGCCCCCTCCTGTAACACTGCCCCTCCATCATTCTGCCCCCTCGTCACACTGCCCCCTTCTGTCATATTTACCCCACTCCTGTCACACTACCCCCCTCTTGTTAAACAGTCCCCCTCCTTTCACAGTGCTCCCTCATTACACTGCCCCCCTCTTGTAATACTTCCCAGGTATCCTTTTCCTGTCACACTGCCCCCCTCTTGTCACAATATCCCCCTGTCATACTGCCCCCATCGTACTGCCCCTTCTTGTCACACTGCCCCCCTTCTTTCACAGTGCCCCCTCTTATCACACTCCCCCCTCTGGTCACACTTTCCAGATACCCTTTTTTGGTCACACTGCCCCCTCCTGTCAAAATGCCCCGTCATACTGCCCCTCATCCTTTCACAATACCCCCCCCATCATAGTGCGGGTCAGGGGCCCTTCATGGTTTCTTGCACTGGGGCCCTGAAGGTTATAGTTACGCCTCTGGTACAAGCCTTCATCCTGGTGTGCTAACTTTGTGAATTTAGCATATGCTATTTTATTCATGCATAATGAGCGGCTCTTAAGATAAATTTTTCAGGCAATGTAGTGGATTTAAATAAAGATCTTTATCTTTGTGTAAAGCTTATGAATCTCCTTCCTTCTCACGGTTTCTAAAAGTCTATTTGCCACCTCAAACCCAGCTACACTTTATGAGACCAATATTAGCCCATTGTTGTCAAAAATTAGTTCAGAGCTTTAGCATGCCAGGGCCTAACATGGTTCAGCAGAAGCAACGCCTTGAAAATGACAACACTCCCCCAGATTTTATGTCTCATTCAGGCCAGGCTTAAAAAAATGCATAAAATCCTTTTTTATTTCACTCCGCAGACTTGGAGACCTTTCCAACAGAGCATCCACTGGGTTACGGGTCTTGAGGATGGAAAACTGGCCAGAACTTGCTCAATATGCAACTGAGCTACTGGCCTGTCCTGCATCCAGCGTTCTTTCTGAACGCACATTCAGTGCTGCTGGAGGGTTTGTAACGTATCAAAGAGTGCGCCTGTTCACAGACTCCCACTGTCCCCCCCACACACTGTCTCCTCTCACACTGTCCCCCCCACACACTGTCCCCTCTCACACTGTCCCCCCACACACTGTCCCCCCACACACTGTCCCCCCACACACTGTCCCCTCTCACACTGCCCCTCCACCTGTCCCCTCTCACACTGTCCCCCCACACACTTTCCCCCCACCTGTCCCCTCTCACACTGTCCCCCCACACACTGTCCCCTCTCACACTGTCCCCCCACACACTGTCCCCCCACACACTGTCCCCCCACACACTGTCCCCTCTCACACTGTCCCCTCACACACTGTCTCCTCTCACACTGTCCCCCCCACACACTGTCTCCTCTCACACTGCCCCCCCCACACACTGTCCCCTCTCACACTGTCCCCCCCACACACACTGTCCCCTCTCACACTGTCCCCCCACACACACTGTCCCCTCTCACACTGTCCCCCCCCACACTGTCCCCTCTCACACTGCCCCCCCACACACTGTCCCCTCTCACACTGCCCCCCCACACACTGTCCCCTCTCACACTGCCCCCCCACACACTGTCCCCCCACACACTGTCCCCTCTCACACTGTCCCCTCTCACACTGCCCCCCCACACACTGTCCCCTCTCACACTGCCCCCCCACACACTGTCCCCCACACACTGTCCCCCCACACACTGTCCCCTCTAACACTGGCCCCCACCTGTCCCCTCTCACACTGTCCCCCCACACACTGTCCCCTCTCACACTGTCCCCCCACCTGTCCCCTCTCACACTGTCCCCCCCACCTGTCCCCTCTCACACTGCCCCCCACCTGTCCCCTCTCACACTGCCCCCCCACCTGTCCCCTCTCACACTGGCCCCCCACCTGTCCCCTCTCACACTGCCCCCCCACCTGTCCCCTCTCACACTGGCCCCCCACCTGTCCCCTCTCACACTGCCCCCCACCTGTCCCCTCTCACACTGCCCCCCCCCCACTTGTCCCCTCTCACACTGCCCCCCCACCTGTCCCCTCTCACACTGGCCACCCACCTGCCACATAGCCCCTCTTTTATCACACTGCCCACGTCATACTATTTCCCCATCATACTGCCCCCACCTGTCTCACTGTCCCCTGTCACACTGCCCCCTTGGCACAATACATTCCTGTCATACTGCCCCCTCCTGTAACACTGCCCCTCCATCATTCTGCCCCCTCGTCACACTGCCCCCTTCTGTCATATTTACCCCACTCCTGTCACACTACCCCCCTCTTGTTAAACAGTCCCCCTCCTTTCACAGTGCTCCCTCATTACACTGCCCCCCTCTTGTAATACTTCCCAGGTATCCTTTTCCTGTCACACTGCCCCCCTCTTGTCACAATATCCCCCTGTCATACTGCCCCCATCGTACTGCCCCTTCTTGTCACACTGCCCCCCTTCTTTCACAGTGCCCCCTCTTATCACACTCCCCCCTCTGGTTACACTTTCCAGATACCCTTCTTTGGTCACACTGCCCCCTCCTGTCAAAATGCCCCGTCATACTGCCCCTCATCCTTTCACAATACCCCCCCCATCATAGTGCGGGTCAGGGGCCCTTCATGGTTTCTTGCACTGGGGCCCTGAAGGTTATAGTTACACCTCTGGTACAAGCCTTCATCCTGGTGTGCTAACTTTGTGAATTTAGCATATGCTATTTTATTCATGCATAATGAGCGGCTCTTAAGATAAATTTTTCAGGCAATGTAGTGGATTTAAATAAAGATCTTTATCTTTGTGTAAAGCTTATGAATCTCCTTCCTTCTCACGGTTTCTAAAAGTCTATTTGCCACCTCAAACACAGCTACACTTTATGAGACCAATATTAGCCCATTGTTGTCAAAAATTAGTTCAGAGCTTTAGCATGCCAGGGCCTAACATGGTTCAGCAGAAGCAACGCCTTGAAAATGACAACACTCCCCCAGATTTTATGTCTCATTCAGGCCAGGCTTAAAAAAATGCATAAAATCCTTTTTTATTTCACTCCGCAGAATTGGAGACCTTTCCAACAGAGCATCCACTGGGTTACGGGTCTTGAGGATGGAAAACTGGCCAGAACTTGCTCAATATGCAACTGAGCTACTGGCCTGTCCTGCATCCAGCGTTCTTTCTGAACGCACATTCAGTGCTGCTGGAGGGTTTGTAACGTATCAAAGAGTGCGCCTGTTCACAGACTCTATTGATAGACTCACATTCAAAAAAATTATTTAGTTTGGAATCAGCAGCTATCAAGCACCTGATGCTGATGTAACTGATTGAATTTGATATGGATCTAAAATTTCACAGCAGGGCCCGTTCCTGTGCCCAACAAGAGTATCTGTGAGGGGTTACCATGTTGTGGCACCACCACCCAAGGGCCAATTTTTCTGCCCCTGTTTAACAGGGGCATGTAATTACAATTTTTGATCTAATATTTCACAGCAGGGCCCGTTCCTGCGCCCAACAAGAGTATCTGTGAGGGGTTACAGTGTTGTGGCACTACCACCACCCAAGGCCCAATTTTTCTTCCCCTGTCTAACAGGGGCATGTAATTACAATTTTTGATCTAATATTTCACAGCAGGGCCTGTTCCTGCGCCCAACAAAAGTATCTGTGAGGGGTTACAGCGTTGTGGCACCACCACCCAAGGCCCAATTTTTATGCCCCTGTCTAACAGGGGCATGTAATTACAATTTTTGATCTAATATTTCACAGCAGGGCCCATTCCTGCTCCCAACAAGAGTATCTGTGAGGGGTTACAGTTTTGTGGCACCACCACCACCTAAGGCCCAATTTTCTGCAAAGTATATAGGGCAGGCTGTATAGTATATATACTGCTGTTCAGAGTATATAGTGCCTGGGGGTCCCCCACGCCATTTTTAAAAAAATTTGGGTGCAGGATTCCCCTTAATATCCATACCAGACCTGAGGGGCTTGATCTGGATTTTGGAGGGGACATCCATGCCATTTTTTTTCGTATTTTTATCTATATTGCCGGGGTCCGACAATATATTACAGACGCGAACAGTTTTATATTGACATTTTTTCCTTTACAGATGTCATATTGCTGTGGCACTGTTATAAACATGGGAAAGATGCGCTACTTTACACGCATACTAAGGACACCCCCCAGGCACGATAAAGGAATATTTTATTTTTATTGTTTCACTTTAAGCAATTATTAAAATCACTGCTCCCGAAAAAAACAGCCATTTTTAAAACTTTTTTTGCATTGATACATGTCCCCTGGGGCAGGATACGGGTCCCCAAACACTTTTCATGGCAGTAACGCATATATAATGCATATAAGCCTTTAAAATTAGCACTTTTGATTTTTCATGTTCACATCCAATAGACTTTAACAGTGTTTGTGTGAATTTTTTGCCTATTCGCATGTTCTGCTGTGAACCGAACCGGGGGGTGTTCGGGTCATCCTTAGTCTACACATTATGTATCAACTGTTCCCCCGCGGATCACTATCTCTGTAATTACTATTTTGCCTTAAATTGATTTTAAAATTTAACAATGTGACCTACTGTCTATCCTGAATGTTGTTCAAACATAAAACCTTTTTTTTTTGTCTATTCACACCTATCTGGTCCCTTGTGGTGTAATAACACAAAGTATGATGTGACCTAATGCAAATTTCATTAACCACTTGCCGACCGCCTAACGCCTATATACGTGAACACAATGGCACGGGCAGGCAAAATCACGTACCTGGTACGTGATTGCCTTCCCGCGGGCGGGGGGTCCGATCGGACCCTCTCCTCCCGGTGCCAGCGGCGGTCGGCTTTTGTCTGGGAGCGTTTAGAGATGAGGGGGAGGCCCCCCCTCACGATCGCTCCCAGCCAATGACAATCATCCCCTGCCTCTGTGTAGTACACAGAGGCAGAGGATGTGATGTCATCTCTCCTCCGCTCGGCAGTTTCCGTTCCGGCGCCGAGGAGAGAAGACATGTGAGTGCACCAACACACACACAGTAGAACATGCCAGGCACACTTTACACCCCCGATCCCCCCCCCGATCCCCCCCAATCACCCCTCCCCCCCCCCCTGTCACACTGACACCAAGCAGTGTTTTTTTTTTTTTTCTGATTACTGCATTGGTGTCAGTTTGTGACAGTTAGAAGTGGTAGGGCAGTTAGTGTTAGCCCCCTGTAGGTCTAGGATACCCCCCTAACCCCCCCTAATAAAGTTTTAACCCCTTGATCACCCCCTGTCGCCAGTGTCACTAAGCAATCGTTTTTCTAATCGCTGTATTAGTGTCGCTGGTGACGCTAGTTAGGGACGTAAATACGTAAATATATAGGTTCGCCGTCAGCGTTTTATAGCGACAGGGACCCCCATATACTATCTAATAAATGTTTTAACCCCTTGATTGCCCCCTAGTCAACCCTTTCACCACTGATCACCGTATAACCGTTACGGGTGACACTGGTTAGTTCGTTTATTTTTTATAGTGTCAGGGCACCCGCCGTTTATTACCGAATAAAGGTTTAGCCCCCTGATCGCCCGGCGGTGATATGTGTCGCCCCAGGCAGCGTCAGATTAGCGCCAGTACAGCTAACACCCACACACGCAGCATACGCCTCCCTTAGTGGTATAGTATCTGAACGGATCAATATCTGATCCGATCAGATCTATACTAGCGTCCCCAGCAGTTTAGGGTTCCCAAAAACGCAGTGTTAGCGGGATCAGCCCAGATACCTGCTAGCACCTGCGTTTTGCCCCTCCGCCCGGCCCACCCAAGTGCAGTATCGATCGATCACTGTCACTTACAAAACACTAAACGCATAACTGCAGCGTTCGCAGAGTCAGGCCTGATCCCTGCGATCGCTAACAGTTTTTTTGGTAGCGTTTTGGTGAACTGGCAAGCACCAGCGCCCTAGTACACCCCGGTCATAGTCAAACCAGCACTGCAGTAACACTTGGTGACGTGGCGAGTCCCATAAGTGCAGTTCAAGCTGGTGAGGTGGCAAGCACAAGTAGTGTCCCGCTGCCACCAAAAAGACAAACACAGGCCCGTCGTGCCCATAATGCCCTTCCTGCTGCATTCGCCAATCCTAATTGGGAACCCACCGCTTCTGCAGCGCCCGTAATTCCCCCATTCACATCCCCAACCAAATGCAGTCGGCTGCATGAGAGGCATTTTCTTTATGTCCTCCCGAGTACCCCTACCCAACGAACCCCCCCAAAAAAGATGTCGTGTCTGCAGCAAGCGCGGATATAGGCATGACACTCGCTATTATTGTCCCTCCTGTCCTGACAATCCTGGTCTTTGCATTGGTGAATGTTTTGAACGCTACCATACACTAGTTGAGTATTAGCGTAGGGTACAGCATTGTACAGACTAGGACACACTTTCACAGGGTCTCCCAAGATGCCATCGCATTTTGAGAGACCCGAACCTGGAACCGGTTACAGTTATAAAAGTTACAGTTACAAAAAAAAGTGTAAAAAAAAAAAACAAAAAAAAACAATAATATATAAAATAAAAAAAAATAGTTGTCGTTTTATTGTTCTCTCTCTCTCTCTATTCTCTCTATTGTTCTGTTCTTTTTTACTGTATTTTATTCTGCAATGTTTTATTGTTATTATGTTTTATCAAGTTTGCTTTCAGGTATGGAATTTTTTATACTTTACCGTTTACTGTGCTTTATTGTTAACCATTTTTTTGTCTTCAGGTACGCCATTCACGACTTTGAGTGGTTATACCAGAATGATGCCTGCAGGTTTAGGTATCATCATGGTATCATTCTTTTCAGCCAGCGGTCGGCTTTCATGTAAAAGCAATCCTAGTGGCTAATTAGCCTCTAGACTGCTTTTACAAGCCGTGGGAGGGAATGATCCCCCCCACCCCCACCGTCTTCCGTGTTTTTCTCTGGCTCTCCTGTCTCAACAGGGAACCTGAGAATGCAGCCGGTGATTCAGCCAGTGACCATAAAGCTGATCAGAGACCAGAGTGGCTCCAAACATCTCTATGGCCTAAGAAACCGGAAGCTACGAGCATTTTTGCCGGATGTTATCAGCGCCATTGGGAAATTGGGAAAGCATTTTATCACACCGATCTTGGTGTGGTCAGATGCTTTGAGGGAAGAGGAGAAATCTAGGGTCTAATAGACCCCAATTTTTTCAAAAAAGAGTACCTGTCACTACCTATTGCTATCATAGGGGATATTTACATTCCCTGAGATAACAATAAAAATGATTTAAAAAAAAAAATGAAAGGAACAGTTTAAAAATAAGATAAAAAAGCAAAAAAATAATAAAGAAAAAAAAAAAAAAAAGCACCCCTATCCCCCCTGCTCTCGCGCTAAGGCGAACGCAAGCGTCGGTCTGGCGTCAAATGTAAACAGCAATTGCACCATGCATGTGAGGTATCACCGTGAAGGTCAGATCGAGGGCAGTAATTTTAGCAGTAGACCTCCTCTGTAAATCTAAAGTGGTAACCTGTAAAGGCTTTTAAAGGCTTTTAAAAATGTATTTAGTTTGTCACCACTGCACGTTTGTGCGCAATTTTAAAGCATGTCATGTTTGGTATCCATGTACTCGGCCTAAGATCATCTTTTTTATTTCATCAAACATTTGGGCATTATAGTGTGTTTTAGTGCATTAAAATTTTAAAAAGTGTGTTTTTTTCCCCAAAAAATGCGTTTGAAAAATCGCTGCGCAAATACTGTGTGAAAAAAAAATGAAACACCCACCATTTTAATCTGTAGGGCATTTGCTTTAAAAAAATATATAATGTTTGGGGGTTCAAAGTAATTTTCTTGCAAAAAAAAATAATTTTTTCATGTAATCAAAAAGTGTCAGAAAGGGCTTTGTCTTCAAGTGGTTAGAAGAGTGGGTGATGTGTGACATAAGCTTCTAAATGTTGTGCATAAAATGCCAGGACAGTTCAAAACCCCCCCAAATGACCCCATTTTGGAAAGTAGACACCACAAGCTATTTGCTGAGAGGCATTTCGAGTCCATGGAATATTTTATATTGTGACACAAGTTGCGGGAAAGAGACAAATTTTTTTTTTTTTTTTTTGGAACAAAGTTGTCACTAAATGTTATATTGCTCAAACATGCCATGGGGATTTGTGAAATTACACCCCAAAATAAATTCTGTTGCTTCTCCTGAGTACGGGGATACCACATGTGTGGGACTTTTTGGGAGCCTAGCCGCGCACGGGACCCCGAAAACCAAGCACCGCCTGCAGGCTTTCTAAGGGCGTAAATTTTTGATTTCACTCTTCACTGCCTATCACAGTTTCGGAGGCCATGGAATGCCCAGGTGGCAAAAAAAAGCCCCCAAATGACCCCATTTGGGAAAGTAGACACCCCAAGCTATTTGCTGAGCAGTATAGTGAGTATTTTGCAGACCTCACTTTTTGTCACAAAGTTTTGAAAATTGAAAAAAGAAAAAAAAAAATGTTTTTCTTGTCTTTCTTCATTTTCAAAAACAAATGAGAGCTGCAAAATACTCACCATGCCTCTCAGCAAATAGCTTGGGGTGTCTACTTTCCAAAATGGGGTCATTTGGGGGGGGGGGTTATGCCATCTGGGCATTTTATGGCCTTCAAAACTGTGATAGGTAGTGAGGAGTAAAATCAAAAATTTACGCCCTTAGAAATCCTGAAGGCGGTGATTGGTTTTTGGGGCCCCGTATGCGGCTAGGCTCCCAAAAAGTCCCACACATGTGGTATCCCCATACTCAGGAGAAGCAGCTAAATGTATTTTGGGGTGCAATTCCACATATGCCCATGGCCTGTGTGAGCAATATATCATTTAGTGACAACTTTTTGTAATTTTTTTTTGTCATTATTCAATCACTTGGGACAAAAAAAATGAATATTCAATGGGCTCAACATGCCTCTCAGCAATTTCCTTTGGGTGTCTACTTTCCAAAATGGGGTCATTTGTGGGGGTTTTGTACTGCCCTGCCATTTTAGCACCTCAAGAAACGACATAGGCAGTCATAAATTAAAGGCTGTGTAAATTCCAGAAAATGTACCCTAGTTTGTAGGCGCTATAACTTTTGCGCAAACCAATAAATATACACTTATTGACATTTTTTTTACCAAAGACATGTGCCCAAATACATTTTGGCCTAAATATATGACTAAAATTGAGTTTATTGGATTTTTTTTAGAACAAAAAGTGGAAAATATCATTTTTTTTCAAAATTTTCGGTCTTTTTCCGTGTATATCGCAAAAAATAAAAACGGCAGAGGTGATCAAATACCATCAAAAGAAAGCTCTATTTGTGGGAAGAAAAGGACGCAAATTTTGTTTGGGTACAGCATTGCATGACCGCGCAATTAGCAGTTAAAGCAACGCAGTGCCAAATTGTAAAAAGTGCTCTGGTCAGGAAGGGGTTAAATCCTTCCGGGGCTGAAGTGGTTAAGGGAGCACTTTTATTTGAATGGGCTGCCAATGCACCACTGAGCACTGAAAATCAGACATCTACAATTTTTTACAAGTCAATGGCTTGGTATTTTGAACAGCTATTTTATCTAAGAGAAATTCCCAAAACATGGCCTGTTGGGAGTACTTGAGGACAGGGTTGAGAACCACTGCTCTAGATGGTACTTGGTACCAACGAGACTTGCTAGAATGCAAACAGAGTCCTCTCCCCATTGCTTTTCGGGAGCAAGCTATCAAAATATCTATTGTTAAGACATAGAAAACTTCTACATTGACTTTCCGAAAAATATGTTTGTTATCCTGAATAATGGTCTATGAAAATTCGGATCGTGTTTTCAGTTACAAACAACTCTTTGTGAGCACTGGGGAACATTGGACTGAGGGCCAGTTTACACCATAGAAACAGAGTCAGGATGCATTCTGGATGCTTTTCTGCATGCACTTTTTTGATGCATTTCAGGTGCATTTTTGATGCTTTCCAGTGCATTTTTTCCTCTCTTTTTTTCTTTACCTGAAAAGGGGACATGTGCATTCCGGTGAGTTTTTGGTGCGTTTATGTGTGTTCCAGTACGTTTTTGATACGTTTTACAGTGTTCCAGTACAGTTGAGTGCAGACAAAATGCAGCATGTTCTACTTTTTTTCTGGAGTGCACTGGAACTGACCACACTGGTGTTGACTATGCCATTGGAAATTATATAACCTACTGTCCATGCATTTCTGATGCAGAAAAAATGCACTGGACGGTGCATGTGGTGTGAACCAGCCCTAAATATAATACAACTTCAGGGCTGAAAGCCAATGTGGAATGAGGTGCTTTCCTTATCAGCTTGGGGGGTTTGTGGGGGTCACGACCCCACCGCCCGGGTGTTGCTGAAGTGTGAATCTGTGGCATATTTTCATGTTCTTTTTCTTCTTGTTCTATTTTATACTTCTTCCTGGCTCTGCTAATAGGAGATGCGGCTGGTTGGGCTCTGATATTTTCCACCCCAGGCACTCCTCACAGGACTTTGTTTCTTCTTTTACACTTCTTCATGCTTTCTATTTCTTCTTTACACATGCAATATTGGACTAGATCATTTGAAGCATTTACATAAACATAAAGCCTGATTTCCTGAAGTAAGATACTGTTTACGTTTAAATTTTACTGTGGACTGTAATGGACCGTTATGGATGGAAAGGGATACATCAATAGTAGATACAATCTAAATGTTAATGATATTCAGTTGTGACCTAAATTTATAATTTCATGTAGAGGTTTTCTGGAGTAGTAATGTGACACTTCTGATGACTGTGATCCACATATTTTATTGTATAACTTGAAACCAAATAAACATTATTGAAATGTATTAATTGAAATAACGAATGCAAATGCATTGAAAAAATGAATGAACTTTTAACAATATTAATTCTGAAATTCAGACATACCTGATGATGTATGCTACAAAATAATATAATCCAGTGATGAATAGCAAAACGCCAAATGCCACCAGCAATGCTAGAAAGAACACAATACAAAATGAGGACAAAGAAATTTAGTGTATCTAAATGCAAAAAAAAAAATATATATATATATATATATATATATATATATATATAAAATAACGTTTTGTAAGGAGTAGGGAAATGTTCAAACAGCTGACTGTATTGTATTGCTGTCTGTCTGTTTTGCAGTCTCCCATTGGGGAGGTGCACCTGCTTTTTGTCCTTGTAACCATTATTGTCGAGACAGGAGGAGATGGGAATTTCAACATTTAAGAAAATGGTATAGATGTCAACTGAATAGAAATAGAAGAGAAATCTTTCAATGGGGACACTTGTTCTGGTGCCAACTTTTTAAAAGGTAATTTCGTCTCACTTCCCATTGCACCTGCTGTGTCTCCAGGACAAGAAGTGAAGGAAAATGTCCTCAAAGGAACTAACTAGTGTTTCCTACTCTGTTCAAACCTAAAGACAAATTTTTGCCATGCTTAATGGGAGAAAATGTGACCTTAAAGCTCAAAATGTTGACAATGGGGCTGGGATCATGTTTTAAATAATGTAGTAAGTGTAGTAAATAATTTATGGGGTTATATATGATTACTGTTTCTACTTTCACTCCTAAAAATAAGCTACTGTAATCACATTTATCTCGTTACTATACAGGATTCCCAAGCATTTTTCCCCAGACCTTTTTTTCCAGTCCAGCTTCATCAAGATCAGTTCTCTAATCACTTGTGAAGGATTAGCGGCTCCGACCATTGTACTTTTTTTTTGTTCAACCGAAAAAAAACTAGTGGTGTGCACTAGGCTTTAGACTGTTGATATGAGGTTCTAGGCTCACATCTCACCTAGGAGGCTTTCTGTAAAGGTTTTTAAAGGTGCTTACATATAAGAGGTCTATTTATAAAAAGAAAAATTGCTTTGCAAATGTCTCAACATTCATGTGAGTGTAACAAGTAATACCCAAAGTGATTTTAATATGCGTGTAATAGTTTACTTATTGTCCTTCGCTGGGCGAATGTATCATTACCTTACATTCAGTCCAAATAGAAAAATAGCTATAAAAACATTTGACCATAAGAGCTAACATTTATCAATAGAGAAAATAACTTAGCACTAAGGCTAAGAACATTCAACCAGCAGGGGAAAGAATATGAGGGGGACTTCTGCACTGTGTACAGTCTATGGAGAATATTGTGCGAATGGCCAAACAAATGGGTGTTCAGCCAAGTGAACCTTCAGCTGCAGTGTGAACAAAACAATTAGCAAAGGTATTATTACCACAACTAAATGTGACAGCTTCCTCCTAGGAATTAGAAAGCCAGCACCCACAAAATTAGTATTTATGTATGTATTTTACCATATAGATGTAGAACATTCTATGAAGATGTTTACTTTTTACAATCTCATTTTATTTTATAAAGTAATAATGTGTATACTTCACCAGGTCACTGTGCCATACCACCATTTCACCTGGTAAACTGTGATATATTACATTCTTACTTTTGGGTTTAGCTACACTTTAACTGTCAGTGATAGATTTGTGTGGAGGCATCTACGAGTTCTTAAAACCCAGATGCAATAAAAAAAAATTTAGATCATTTGGTGATTTTATATAGTGTTTCTATATTAGTTCCCAGATATCTCTAATTATACTGTGTAATGTATTTATATTATGATATTATGATCTGTAAGTTTTAAGTATATACATGAGCCTGCTTATAGATTAAGCTAAACAAATTAGGTTTTTATTACTTAGTCAAACATTAACAAGCCGCTAGTGAACAAACACATTAGTGAAACCCATTGCACAGAGCAGTCTTCTATACATACGTTTGTGACTGGAACCATTTTTGTACATTTAACTATCCTTAGAGAACAGGTATTTTTATGCTCCATGATCAAACAGTGGTCTTATTATAACATCCATTACATGTATTTGACAACATATTGATTGTTTTCAACAGGAGAGCAGCCAAGCTTCAAATGTGTTATTTTTGCATTGTAAAGAACAATGTCAATTAACATCCCATAACAAGATTAAACTGCTTGTAGAGGTTTAATTAAAAATCAATGATGCCAAGATAAGGTTGTCTCTTCAGAGCTAGATTTGTTTTCAGGCTTTGGTCTGTCGATAACTGGGCCCCAGGATCTACTCCAAAATCACATAAACATCTGAAAGGTCAACATGAACGTTTTAACAGCCAGTTTCTAAAATACCACAAGACAGAGAACTCTCGCTCATGTTAAAGGACCACTAAACCTACAATACAAGTTGACTTGTTGAAGTACAACTACCTACTCAGGGACCTGCTTGTCACAGCTTAGAATGTATCTGCACCACCATGTTTTGGAAGAATATTCCCACTTTATTCATAGCTGACAGTTGCAATGCAAAAAAAGAAGCATGATGACTTCATCCATAAACAAATGTCTGCAGAAGCGAAGTCCAGTGTACATTCTCATCACGCCTCAGTTCCAGGATAAATTAAATCTTGTGAGCATGCGCAGGAGTTACATCATCCTAAACCAGCCAGTCAAGCATTTCCTATTTTTAACCTGCAATTTAAAAGCATTTTCAGTGAAAAAAAATTACATTTGGCAGGTAATTTTTTTTTGGGGGGGGGGGGAGCGGGTACCTAGTTTTACAAACATAGAAACATAGAAAAGCGATGGCAGAAAAAGACTGAGTAGTCCATAAAAGTCTGCCCATTCTTTTTTTTTTGTTTTGTTTGTTTTTTCTGTTTGCTTTTTTCATTAACCTTGTTGTCTGACTATAGATTTATGTTTATCCAAAGCATGTTTGAAGCTTACTGTTGACCTCTGTTGGTGGTTTATTCCAATCATCAACCACCCTTTTGACAGGTACCCACTTCTGCTCAGATTGCCTAGGTGATCCGAGCGGAAGTTATCCTCTCCCCCCTTCCACCCTTCAGTCTTCTGGGACACGTCACAGGTCCCAGAAGACTGCCAAACCATTCAAGGGGTGCAGCGCGACTCGTACAAGTGTGGGGCGCACCCGGCTGTAAAGCCGCAAGCAGTCACAGCCGGGTGCCCACAGTTGAAATTCCGGCTCCATGGAGAGAGAGTGAGAGAAGTGATGGTTTGGGTGACCACATCGCTGGATCCTGGGACAGGTGAGTGTGTGTTTATTAAAGATCAGCAGGTACACGTTATGTAGCTGCTGACTTTTGACCTCCTCCCGCCCGCGCTATACCTGAATGGCGGCTACAGCGTGGGCCTTAATTGCCGGAAGGCCAGCATATGACGTCCTCCTGTGCATGAGCTGTGGGGCGCGCGTGGTGTGCTCTGTGATCACCGAGTCTATGAGACTCTGCTGATCACAGATCGGAGTAAGAGGCCGATCCCGCCCCTTAACAATGTATTCAGCTGTCAGCATATGAGAAATGATCACATGATGTAAACAGAAGATCGGTAATCGGTTTGTTTTTTTCCCTCACACAGAGAGCCGTGGCTGCCTCATCTGTGCCCACCAGTGCCACCTGCCAGTGCCACCTATCAGTACCCACCAGTGCCACCTACCAGTGCCCACAGTGCCACCTACCTTTACCCAACTGTGCCACCTATCAATGCCCACTAGTGCTGCCAATCAATGCCGATCAATGTCCCATCATCAGATCCACGATCAGTGCTGCCTATCAGTGTCACCTACCAGTGCCCATCAGTGACACCCATCAGTGATTATCAGTGCCCATCAGTGCCACTTATTAGTGCCGCCTATCAGTGCCACCTATCAGTGCCCTTCAGCGCCACCTATCAGTGCCCTTCAGTGCCGCCCATTAGTGCCAACCATCAGTGCCCATAACTCCCACCCATCAGTGCCACCTCTCAGTGCCCAAATACCACCAAAAGAAAGCTCTATTTGTGTGAAAAAAAAAATTATAGTCATTTAATTTGGGTACGGTGTTGCATGACCACGCAATTGTCATTCACAGTGCTGAAAGCTGAAAATTGGTCTGGGCAGGAAGGGGGTTTAAGTGCCCAGTAAGCAAGTGGTTATTAAACACAAAAATGACTGGAGCTTTGCTCCAGTAATGAAAATTGGATGATGATTACGTGATAAAAACCCAATGCAACCTCCCTCAACCTTTTTACTATGGACGAAGCTTGAAATAATTTTTACGTCTAAGGGAACACCTGCTAAAAATGATTTTATCTACAGTATGATCGATGATTCACAGCAAGTTAGAACCGAGGATGGAAATAATGTACGAAAATTCTCATACTGCAAGCTTTTTTTGTTGTTTATTGTTTGATCATGCATAGCCTTTTCTGTCTGATTTTTCTCGTACCAAAACTGTACGAAAGCAGTACACAAAAATCATTCACTGTGTTCACATACGAGAAAACTTTGGGGTTTGTCCCTTTGGAAATTTTTGTTTCGAAAGTTTGAATTGGATGTTGAAAGTTGTGTACATATTAAACCATCGTTCCTCATATTACATTTGTTTTCAGATTTTCTCATAGTGTGTACCCAGCTTTAGGACAGAAAGCTGAGGATTTAGCTTGTATTTGTAGCATGGTTTAGGTGCAGTATGCTTTAACATTATGAGTGCTTGTGTTTAATGGTCATTAAAATGTTCTTTTTCTTTAACTGTACTGAAAAAATAATGCAAAATAGTATATATTTTAATTAAAATCTGAAGCATTTCCTGTTCTTTCTTGAGATGTTGAGAAGTACCTTTTAGATCAAGAGTTTTTTTTTATTAAAAAGGATCAATGAGAGGGTTTATATTTCTGGATACAGTTACATAGTAGTAATCAGAATGGAGACTGAGATCAGTCACAAATAAAGTAATTGCAGCAATGGACAGTTGCTAAATCTCTAATTGAACCTTCTTCCGCTACAGTGACTTGCTCACGCTGCCCCAGCTTGTAATTCATCGCAATGGCTTGAACCTGTGTCTAATCTATTATTTTAGTTTAATTAAGTTCCGTGCTACATGTCGCTGATGCTGTGAGGTCAGAGCTGACAATCTAGCTAGAAGATATTAAACACAAGAGAAGGTGACTTTTGCATATGGTATTAGTATTTTGCATACAGTAAAGTCAAAGTAAAATTAGTGAGCTGCATATTAAGAAGGACCCCCTACTCATAGGTTAATATAATGTTTTGTGAACAGACCTACTGGGATGGATAAAAAAGTAACAGAATAGGTTACAAGATTGTATCTTTCTTGGAAAAAAATGCTACTTTAGAATCCTTTGGTCCCTTAGTCACATAATCAAGATTTAGCCAATCAAAATTTCAATCCTTTCCTTCCACCGAGATATGAGGAAATACTGAGCCACGTGATCATGTGAGCAGTTCACAAGGCAATATGGAGCAACTTTTTTCCCATAAAAAGTATTTTGTTCATCAGAGCAAGAATATTAACAATTATCTAAGGTCAAAATGTAAAATCATATTTTCATTTTCGCATTGTGTTTCAAGTATTTCTAGCCTACTTCTATTAATCTTAATGATGTTGAAAACTCACATTTGAAGAATCCCACCTATTTACTTCCTTGAATTGTCTGACGCATATTCACTATGCCCTGAATATATACACTGATCTGTCACGTTTTACAGAGACTGCCTTTTGAATTACAGAAGTGTTGAGACAGGAGTCTCAGGAGGCACAGTCAGTACAGGAAACACACTACATGATCACAGCTTTCAGGCAGTTAAGTACCATGGGATTTGTAGTCCTTAGAAAGTAAATCAAATGAACAAGAATCGGAGACGCTAAAAAGCATGCAGGGAATCCAGGAAGTTGTGGAAATAGATGGTCAACAGATAGGCAGCACTCACAATATGAAAGGACATTTTTCATATTTTTCGGAGGTATCAGTACTTGTGAAAATGCACCGATACCAGAAACCGGTACCGGAAGTGACGTCAGCTTGGACGGAGCTCGGGAACCGGATAAAGTTGCGGCCTCTCCACACAGCGGTGAGTGCAGTTTCCCTCATGACATGTGTTTTGCTGCTGCTGCTGTTGCCCCTGCTACATGGCTGCCCCACATGGCGAGCGTCCTCCTTACACCATGTCCCCTCATGGCGGCCGGTGAGTGCTTTACTCTATTTCTTACTGTTGCTTGCTTTCTTCTTATGTGTCCCACGGCCGGTGATTGCTGTACAGTACTACTAGCTTACATCATCATTTGCCTAACATGGCGGACGGCCTGTGTTATACTTAAGTTAGTTTTGTGTCCCACAATGTCTCTCTCTCACTTGCCTAACATGGCGTCCGGCCTGTGTTATACTTATTAGTTAGTTTTGTGTCCCACATTGTCTCTCTCTCTCTCTTGCCTAACATGGCGGACGGCCTGTGTTATACTTAAGTTAGTTTTGTGTCCCACATTGTCTCTCTCTCACTTGCCTTACATGGCGGCCGGCCTGTGTTATAATCAAGTTAGTTTGTCCCACATTGCCTTTCTCTCTCTTGCCTAACATAATGTCCACTGTCCAGCATGGCGGCCGGCCTGTGTTTGTGTGTGTTACATAACTTAGTGTCCCACATTGTTGCCTAACATGTCCATCATGGCGGAAAATGACTGCTGCTGTTACATAAATCATCATTGTCTCTTGCCTAACATTTTCCTGCATGTGCCTTTTTGAGACCATCCTCTGCTTTTTGTATTGTAGAGATACCGACCGTTATACCCGACAGATGGATGTCATTATCCCCACTGGTTTACTTGGCCATACCAAGATGCTGGATGCAGCAGGAACAAACAACAAGCACCAGTGAGAGCAGCTTCATTATTCTAAAAAATAGTAGGTATCATCATGTGTGAAAAAAAATCAGAAAACAAAACATTTGGGCTCAAAATGTTTTCCCCATTTTCCTCATTTTTTCCCCCTTAAAGGTGGAGAGACTTACTTATTTCTGGCTTTAAGTGCAATGCAAACGGATGCCACTGCCAGCAAAATGTCAGCTGTCTGGAAGTTTTTTAAAATTGATGAAAATAACAAAGGCATTGCAGACTGCAAACTCTGTTCTGCCAAAATATCCAGAGGAGGTTCAAAAGTTAGTTCTTATAATACCAGTAATCTCATAAAACACCTCAAAATGAAACACAAAACTGAGCATGGCGAATTTACAGCTTTCACTAGCTCTTGCACTCAGCAGCTGACACTGCAGCAAAGACTTGCCAGATGTGAAAAATTTTCCATGGATAACCCAAGGGCTAAAAAAATTTCTGAAGTAGTTACCCAATTCATCGTTCTTGATGATCAGCCACTATCCATAGTTGACAATGTGGGTTTTCGTCGACTTATGAATCTTTTGGAGCCAAAGTACGAAATTCCCAGCCGCCATGACAGATGTCATGTTGCCACAATTACACAACACAGTGAAAAAACACATTACCAACATGCTACAGGAGGACATAAAGGCTATCAGTTTCACCACGGACATTTGGAGCAGTAGTGTGAGTTCCGTGTCTGTAATTAGCTTAACTGCACAGTGGATTGATGCCAATTTCACTCTGCACCAAGTCATACTGCGCGCAAAGAAATTTCAAGGCTCTCACACAGGCAAAGCTATAAGAAGCATACTAGCAGAAATGCTTGACGCTTGGGAGATTCCCAAAAGTTCTGTCCATGTGGTAGTCCGTAATAATAATGGCAGAAATATGATAAAAGGTGTACAAGATGCTGGTCTTCAGAGTCTTTCATGTGTGGCACATACACTGCATCTGGCTGTCTCAGAGGGGCTTTTATCACAGTGCAGCATTACGGAGGCTGTGGGAGTTGGGCGCAAAATAGTTGGGCACTTTAAACATTCAAACCTGGCATATTCTCGGCTGCAAGATATTCAGATCCAGCTTGGTCAACCCATTGAAAGACTTCAACAAGGTGTTCAGACTCGCTGGATCAGCACTTTGTACATGCTGCAGTCTCTGATAGAGCAAAAACAGGCCATTGGAGTATATGTGTCAGAACATGAGCTGCCTGCAACGATCACTGCAAATCAGTGGAATCTCATGGAGAAGATGATCAACATCCTGGCTCCCTTTGAAGAGTTGACTCGGCATGTGAGTTGTTCAGATTATACAATGAGTGAAAAAGGCAATCAGGCAATGATGCTCACAAAAGCCCAAAACATGTGATGGAAATATGAAAAACCGCACTAAGCGATTATGTGAAAAAAACTAAAATCGCACTAGACAGGTGAAGAATGTAACCTCATACACAACTGTGAAAATACAGTAAAAATGGTGATCGACAATAAATGTGAACACTAAATTGAAAAACTGTGACATTGTATAAGGCTATGGAGACATATCCCCAGACAAATCGAAACTAACACTGTTAATGTGGCAAAAACAATCATTCACCTAAAAAAAAAAAAAAAAAAAGGTGCACATGAATATTATTAGCCTCAACGGCAGCAATTCAACATATAAAGAACATGGTGTAGGTAGACACCAAAGGAAAGTTCATAAACAGTAAGTAGTAACAGTCCCAAAAATTATCATGAATTCATCAAAACGCCCAATCAAGTGAGGAGATGATCCAAATAATATTCTTCCCAATGGTGATTACAAACAGTGTAAAGAATGGGGTACTCTTACCAGCACTGGTGGACTCACAAGCCATGAGCGGTGAGTCAAAACGGCTTAAACTGTCATAAGATGGCTGACAGTATGGACCTGGTCTGCAGAGCTGAGGTATTTCCCTTAGGGTGGAATCCAGATATCCGTCCCGATCAAGGGTGGAGCCCAGATATCCTTTTCAAATCAGTGGTTCAATCGTCTGACTCAGCAATGTGAACAAGCCATGATCATAAAAAAGGAAGCCTCCACATAGTGTAAATCCAAGACTTATTTGGAATTTATTGAAAAAATCGGGTCATCCAAAGATCAATAAAAAACATAGCACATAGCACAAAATAGAATCGATTCCAAAATATTAAAAATATTAGAAATAGCGTGGTATACAAATGACTGGGTACAGCAAAGAGACCCGGGTCTCTTTGTTGTACCCAGTCATTTGTATAACACGCTATTTCTAATATTTTTAATATTTTTAATATTTTGGAATCGATTCTATTTTGTGCTATGTGCTATGTTTTTTATTGATCTTTGGATGACCCGATTTTTTCAATAAATTCCAATTAAGTCTTGGATTTACACTATGTGGAGGCTTCCTTTTTTCTCCTTTTTTATGATCATGGCTTGTTCACATTGCTGAGTTGGACGATTGAACCACCGATTTGAAAAGGATATCTGGGCTCCACCCTTGATCGGGACGGATATCTGGATTCCACCCTAAGGGAAATACCTCAGCTCTGCAGACCAGGTCCATACTGTCAGCCATCTTATGACAGTTTAAGCCGTTTTGACTCACCGCTCATGACTTGTGAGTCCACCAGTGTTGGTAAGAGTACCCCATTCTTTACACTGTTTGTAATCACCATTGGGAAGAATATTATTTGGATCATCTCCTCACTTGATTGGGCGTTTTGATGAATTCATGATAATTTTTGGGACTGTCACTACTTACTGTTTATGAACTTTCCTTTGGTGTCTACCTACACCATGTTCTTTATATATTGAATTGCTGCCGTTGAGGCTAATAATATTCATGTGCACCTTTTTTTTTTTTTTTTGTTTTTAGGTGAATGATTGTTTTTGCCACATTAACAGTGTTAGTTTCGATTTGTCTGGGGATATGTCTCCATAGCCTTATACAATGTCACAGTTTTTCAATTTAATGTTCACATTTATTGTCGATCACCATTTTTACCATATTTTCACAGTTGTGTATGAGGTTACATTCTTCACTTGTCTAGTGCGATTTTAGATTTATTCACATAATCGCTTAGTGCGGTTTTTCATATTTCCATCACGTTTTGGGCTTTTGTGAGCATCATTGCCTGATTGCCTTTTTCACTCATTGTATAATAATTTTACACAATAGCGCTACACTTTATTATTTATGTTTATTTACACAATTTGTCTGATTGTAGTGTGGCAGCTCTAGATTTACCAATTCCGTCTAAGATTGGCGCAGTACTATTACTTTAATATCCAGTTGTTCAGATTCTTTTGCCTCGGATGTAATTCCTGCAGTGACTGTGCTACAGCGATTATTATCTAAAGAAGTGGATGAGGACCATGGTGTTAAAATGATGAAGAACACATTGCTTGGTGCTTTGCAGAAACGGTTCTCTGACATGGAGCAAAATCCACTTTACTGCATCGCTACCTTACTCGATCCAAAGTAATCAATTATTTATTGCTGGCTGCTATTTTGCATTGTTTTTATTTGAATATTGATTATATGATTTTGTTTTTTGGGTGAAGGTGATATTTTATAGTGTTATTATCACTTGCTTGCATTAAAAAAAATTGTTGTAATGCAAGTGATAACACTGTAAATCTCACCTTCATAAAAAACACAAAACAAAATCGATAATGACAAACACACCTACCTGCTCTGCCTCTGTGTAATGGTTTTGCACAGAGAAGGCCAGACAATTGTTTTTGCCGTGTCCTTTCCTTCTAGCAGTGCCCCCACAGCAAGCTTCCACAGTTGTTGCTTTGCTTGCATGACGTTGTCTAGTGTCTTGTATTTTTCTTCTTCTAGGTATAAAGATTGGTTCTTCTCAAATGCAGATGCTGGCAGGCAGGCCAAAGAGATGTTCATGCTGGAAATGCAACAAATATCTTCTGTACAGGCACTACAGGCACAGGCAGCTACACATGAGGTGCTTGAGAAACCAGCTACCAAAAGGCCTCGCACTGAGCAACAGCCAGGTACCGGTGTGACTGTGGACAGTATTTTTCAAGAAATTGCTTATTCATCTACATTTGAGAACAGTGCTCCCACAGCTGCTACCATACAACTAGAAGCATATCTTGGAGAGGTAACTGTGCCTCGTTCGGACAAACCTCTTGAGTATTGGGCAGTCAATAAACTGCGATTTCCCACTCTAGCCCAAATGGCACAAAAATATCTTTCAGCTCCTTGCAGTAGTGTGAAAAGTGAGAGATTGTTCAGTGCAGCGTCACACATTCTGACTGACACCAGAAACCGACTTCTAATGCCGCGTACACACGGTCGGACTTTTCGTCTACAAAAGTCCAACGGACGCTGACGGACTAAAGCTGGCTGGTAATCCGATCGTGTGTGGGCTTCTCCGGACTTTCAATGTACTTTTTTAGCCTCAAATCCGACGGACTTTAGATTTGAAGCATGCTTCAAATCTTTACGTCGTAACTACGACGGACCCCGAAGTCCGCTCGTCTGTATGCTAGTCCGACGGACAAAAAAACGACGCATGCTCATAAGCAAAAACTAAACGGAAGCACTCGGTCTAGTAAAACTAGTGTTCGTATTGTAGGTAGCACATTCATCACGCTGCAAAATCTGTGATCGTTGAATGCAGCGCATTTTATTTCTTCTTTACGAGTGCTCTAAAGAACGAAGGTGTTTTGCTGTTCATAATCAGAGTTCTCCCAAACTGATTTCTGGATTCTTTTTCTCTTTGATCTCATGAATGATATAGTATGCATTTTAAAAACAATGTTTCCATACTAATAATACTTTTTCCCCTTTTTTTTTTTTTTTTTTTTTTTTTAGGTTTGTAAAGTTACCACAAAGAACCCATTATTCTTTTTTTTTTTTATAGTGATTATTTTTTAGTTTTTAGATAAAGTTAACCCAAAGCACCGTTTTTGGTTATGTAAATTTTTTTATTTTCAAGACTTACCACTTGAACATTATTAACATTAGTAATGTATTTTTGGTGTGTTTTTTCCAAACTCAATGAGATTGTTGTCCCTTGTTAATTTAACATTGTGTGTAAAATCAATGATTTCAAAGAAAACACATAAAGTCTTTTGCTAAACTCAAAAAAGATCCATTTATTCATGGTCAAAATAAAATAAAGAGGAAGTCAACGCTGGAAAAAGTCGGTGTACCAGAAAATTGGGATCTTGCGGAGTCCATATAAGAGGGAGCACAATCTGGTCCAAGAATCCCAGAGATCAACAGCACCAGCAGATGATCTAGATGTCCCCAGACTGTGGTCCTACAACAGCCTGCGTCTTCTGTCAGACCAGACTGAACCCAGGTCATCACTTTCTTCTCTTCCCTGCAGCCTTTCCTCCACGCTGCCCTGCAGCCTTCCCTGTAGCCTTCTTTTGAGGCTGTGGCTCTGGTGTTTCAGTTGTGGCAGGAGTAGGAGGAGGAGGAGGAGGAGGAGGGGGGGCTGCCTCATGTAGTTGGGTGTTTTGTGTTAGCGTGCCCTGCAGCCCCTTATGGATTGTTTCCCCAAATAGGCGCTCACAAATGAGGCGCTGCTCCCAATCCATCTGAAGAAGCCTGCTGGCTAAGTAGCAGCCATAGGATTCTTCCGCTTCGGGGGGGCTCCTTAAAAAACGGGTGGCCTCTTGCATGAGGCGCAGGGATGCGTCCTGTGTGACCATCCCCTTCCTGGCCCTTTTTTTGGGAAGGTGGAGGGGAGGCACTTGGGATTCGGTCAGGCTCCTACTGGGCCCAGTCACCTCACTTGGCCCAGCCACCTCACTTGGCCCAGCCACCTCACTGGGAGCAGCCACCTCACTGGGAGCAGCCACCTCCTGCCTGACACTGGGCCCAGCCTCCTCCAGGATGATGGTGAATCCGGCCTCCTCCAGGCTGTCCATGGGCCCGGTCTCCTCCTGCCTGCCACTTTCCCCACATTCCTCCTGGATGGACTCATCCTGTGTATAAAAAAAGGACAATAGTTTGAGTATATTTTTTTGGGTTCATCAATGACACACAGTTTGCTTCTCATGAATAGCAAATTCAATGTGAATACATCTCTTTAATAAAAGAGTCTAATCAGACACCCTAATTATTTCAAGCAGGTGCCAAACATATTTAGCCACTACTGTCAATTGATATGTATACACAATTTTGAGTGCAAAATTATTTTAGACAATTATAACATCCAGTTAACATCATTAATATTAGTACAGTAAATATTTGTTAAAATAATTTACCTGACTCCAGATGGTCATATCTGGTTCATCCAGGATGGAAGACCCAGCTTGCTCCTCATCAGCCTCTGCTGGGGTGGAGGGAAGGGTGGAGGGAAGGGTGGAGGGAAGGGTTGAAAGTGATGGCCTGGCTTCATTCTGGTCATCCAGAAAACGGAGTTGATTGTAGTACCACAGCCTGGGTACATAAACATCATCTGCTGATGCTCCTGATCTCCTTGATTCCTGGATCTTCTTATGCTCCCTCTTATACATGTTCCTCAAGACCCCAATTTTCTTGAGCAATGTCTCCATTGTTGCTTCCGGGATGGTCGCCTGGACAAAGGCCAGAAGTCTCTCCAGCGTTGACTTCCTCACATGCTTTGCATAATATTGAGGGTGTTTCACCTCCCACAAATTCCTCATCTCTCGATATTTCGAAATAAAAGCTGTAAGGAACTCTGGATCCTTAAATAGGGGATTCATTATATCTGGAAAAGATGAAGTCACAAGACAAAAAACACTTTTATTATAGGTTTCTGCTAACCCCTCATCATCTTCTCCCTATGTAGGCCTCATCAATCTATCAAGCCATATAGGCCGCTTGCTACAAAGTCATGACCATAAAACCCAAAAAAATATATATCTAAAATTACCTTCGTTTTGTAACGTCCTGGTCCACTATCACCTACCACAGAACGTACGTACGACACGTGCGCAAGGCCCCTCTTTATACACTACGCATGTGTGAAACTCCACCTGCGTCGCCCGCCCCTGACGTTCGAAATTAACTCATGTTCTCCGCCCCCTAATTCGACGCACAGAACTCACGTACGACACGTGCGCAAGGCTCTTTATACACTACGCATGTGTGAAACTCCGCCTGCGTCGCCCGCCCCTGACGTTCGATTTTAACTCATGTTCTCCGCCCATTTTTTGTTACGGCGCGTAGTGGAGTTAAAGAATGGCGGAGACACCTGAAATGTTGACGACCTCAGGTAGTGGAGACAGCCCGGAGGCTGGAACGTCAACTAAATCTATGAGGCCTAGATTTAAGGCCTCTAATATGAGTTTTAAAGAGATGGTGGAGATGGTGGCCATTCTTCACAAAGACGACTATGATGGGAATTATGGGCCGTACGCACGGCCAAATTTGCGCAAGGCCAAAATAATGGCGAAGGTCGTGGAGACTTTGCAGGCATCTTTTGGGGTCCAGCGCTCCAAAGATCAATTGAGAAAAAGATGGTCTGACCTGAAACTCAGGGAGCCGGATCAATACCGACGTATCCGGAAAGTTCTTAAAAAAAGTAAGTACTTGTCGTGTTTTTCTCTTGTGTTTATTACCTTGTATACTGCTCCATGTGCTTTTCCTTCCTATACGATTTTTTGTTCATCGTTTTAAACGATCTTTTAATAAACCTCGTTACATATCTATAGATAGATCTATATATATAGATATCTATATCTATATCTATAGATATAGATATAGATATAGATATAGATAGAGAGAGAGAGAGAGAGAGAGAGAGAGAGAGAGAAATATATAGAGAGAGAGAAATATAGAGATAGGTAGATAGATAGATATAGAAATGTAAAACATTCTTTTGGAATATTTTAAGTTATCTTAATTTTTTTTCTTTACATTTAGTTAGATATTTAGAGATTTTGTTCCAGATATAGAGAGAGATCAAAAGATTATTAACTATATTTTGAGATATTGATATCTATCTATCCGATATGTCTTTATAATTTTAAATATTGAGGTAAAATAGGAACTCTACACAAACCACTTCACTACAAATGTTGCAAAATTACTATGTACTAAAATATCTGTGTGCTAAGTAGATTAATAATTTTTTGTTTCACATAGGGGAAAAAATCACTCAGCCAACAAGAAGACAGTCCACCCCAAGCAAAACATGATTGGGAAATCAGCCCAAGTCCCACTGAGGATGTGGAGGAAGGAGAGGTGGGCGACATGGGCACCCCACCAGGTGAGTGTCTGACACACCAGCTTACGTTAATCTATGCATGGCTGCCTTTTGTTTAATGTAATTTGTCTACTCTATTTTAGGGGATCTGGTTGTGCTTCATTCAAGCAACAGTGCCACCCCCGAGTATGTGGAGGAATTAGGCTACATGGGCACCCCACCAGGTCAGTGTCTGAGACAACAGCTTTATTTATGGTAAGGTAAACTATGTATGTGTGCATATTTCTAAAGACATTTTTTGGTTTCATTCCACTTTAGGTACAACAAGAAGTGACTATTTCACCTCTGAAAGTGCCCAACGGCTAATTGGTCAAATAATGGCCTGGAATAAAGACATGGATGAAATGCGTAATCGGCTGGATCGTATGCAGCAGGAAATGAAGGACATGATTGATGTTTTGGGTCGAATCTAAATGCCCTTTTTTAAACCCCAAAACATCAATCATGTCCTTCATTTCCTGTTTTGCTGACCCCATTCTGGGCCTTCTCTTTCTTTTTTTGGCAGAACATAAATGGCTGTTTAACCTAATGTAAAAAAGGAGGGCTGTTTCTCGTAAATACCTCAAAAATCCACAAAAAAATAAAACTTGATTTTCTCAAAAACCCAAAAAAAAAAAAAAAAATAATTGATTTTAAAAAACCAAAAAAAACTAAAAAAACTTGATTTTAAAAAACCAAAAAAAACTAAAAAAACTTGATTTTAAAAAACCAAAAAAAACTAAAAAAACTTGATTTTAAAAAACCAAAAAAAACTAAAAAAACTTGATTTTAAAAAACCAAAAAAAACTAAAAAAAACTTGATTTTAAAAAACCAAAAAAAACTAAAAAAAACTTGATTTAAAAAAAAAAAAAAAATAACAAAACTTGATTTTCAAAAAAACAAAAAAAACAACAAAACTTGATTTTCCAAAAAAAAAATAAAAAAGCCTGTTTGCGAAAATCAAAAAGCCAAAAATATTTTTTTGTGGATTAGGTAGAAATATTTAAATATAATTATATTTTTCTACATTATTAAGATATCATTATATTTTGTCTATGAACATTTTATACTAAATGCAGAACTGAATGCATAACAACCATTAATAAAAACATCTCCTTATAGGAATTAAATAAATGTGTGGTTTGTTATTTCAAGGCTCAGTATCAGTTTGGTTATAATTGTAAAAAAGTTGTTTACAGTGGCAATGGAGCTTATTTAGACATTTAAAATTAAAATACAGTTGGCACTACAACTGCTCGACCATAACCTAGGAGACAGCCCAAAAGAAAGGCAAGCAATAAATATAATGCAAGATTTCCTCAATATTTTTTTTATTGTAAAAAATTATATATCCTGGCCCATTGCAATGGCCCCCCTACCCATAAAATAATTAACATATTGCTGTCTAACTTGACGGGCACTTTGGGGGGCCAAGCCAGTACGGACAGTATCCAGGCCTGTAAGGTTGGCTTCTATTTGTCCGGCCTCAGGCCCAACTGTGCCTATATAATTGGGAGAATGCTTGTTTAAAAAGTTGTGCAGAATGCAGCACGATAAAATGATAAAATTAAGTTTGTATTCCGCCAAATTAATGGCTGTTTGAAACAGGCGGAACCGGCTGGCCAGAATTCCAAACGCATTCTCAACCACTCTTCTAGCTCTGGCCAGCCGGTAATTAAAAACCCTCCTCTCCAGGGTGAGGGTTCTTTGGGGGAATGGCCTCATGAGGTGCTTGCTGAGAGCGAAGGCTTCATCGGCAATGAAGACAAAGGGGAGTCCTTCCACGTTATCCTCATCAGGTGGCAATCCCAGGCCACCACTCTGGAGACGCTGGCAGAACTCCGTCTGGGCAAATACTCCTCCATCCGACATCCGGCCATTCTTCCCCACGTCCACATATAAAAAATCATAGTGTGCCGACACCACCGCCATTAAAACAATACTGTGGAACCCCTTATAATTAAAATAATATGACCCCGAATGGGGTGGTGGCACAATGTGGACATGTTTCCCATCTATAGCCCCTCCACAATTGGGAAAGTCCCAACGGCTGGCAAAATGGGATGCCACAGTCTGCCATTCCTGTGGCGTTGAAGGAAACTGGGGAATCAAACAAGAAAACCAAAATCAATTAATTTGGAAGCTAACATTGCAAGAAAATTAGACAATTAAAAACATTATTCCCCAGCATCAGTATAACATTAAATAATTTAATTCTTCTGGAATAACTAATATGGAAAGGCACACTTATCAGATTGCTCACCCCCTCTGATGGAACATTGATTACATTTTAGGGGGTTGTGAAATCCCTAAAAAAGATTACTTTTAGGACACGCAGGAATTTAGGGACTAAAAAGGCTACAAGACTGCAGTTGTCGCACTCTGCAGGTGCAGTTGCTAACCAGCTTACAGTAAATGAGGTAATGTAAAAAGGCATTCATGTTGCAAGGAGTACACAATCACAGGCAAGGGCAATTAATGAAAACACTTTGAGGCTTGCATATGATTTGATGATGGAAATCAGCAGAGCTTCTGCTCATTTACTAAAGCACTGGAACAAATGCACTTGTAGAGTGCACATGCATTTTGCAAACTGCAACATATATTTGCTTTAGACAAATCAACACCACAGAACATTCAAGCAAATTTTAACGAGGGTGGGGGGGGGGGGGGTTGTGAAATCTAGATAATTGCTCATTAGCAGCACACTATTTGGAGTGAGTTTAGGTGGGGGGGGTGGGGGGGTTGTGAAATCTAGATAATTGCTCATTAGCAGCACACTATTTGGAGTGAGTTTAGGTGGGGGGGGTGGGGGGGTTGTGAAATCTAGATAATTGCTCATTAGCAGCACACTATTTGGAGTGAGTTTAGGTGGGGGGGGGGGTGGGGGAGTTGTGAAATCTAGATAATTGCTAATTATAAGCACACTAAATACACTCAAACAAAATACATTCAAAATGAGTAGACTAGGTGGATATGTTCCCATCACTTCATGCTGGGAAGGTTATTGAAGGAAAATATACATGCATGACAAAAAATAACAGGAAAAAATTCCAGCATGTGTGAGGATAAAAAGGGGACATTCACACTATATTGCAATGATGGTAAGTAGTGTTTGAAGCAAGAAATACATTACATTATCAAAGATTACATAAAAGAACATGTGATGCTAATAAAAGAAAAATATCTTACCTTAATATAGTCCTTCTGCAGGACCTGTATGATGGCAGAACAGGTCTCTGGGATAATGATCCCCAGAGCCTGGGGGGAGATGCCTGTCGAGAACTTAAGGTCCTGCAGGCTTCTCCCTGTGGCCAAATACCGCAAGGTAGCGACCAGCCTCTGCTCCGGAGTGATGGCTTGCCTCATGCAGGTATCCTGCCTGCTGATATAGGGGGTCAGCAAAGCCAACAAACGGTCAAAAACGGGGTCCGTCATCCGGAGAAAGTTCCTGAAATCCTCAGGATTATTCTCACGGATCTCACGGAGCAAAGGCATGTGACAGAACTGGTCACGCTGAAGCAACCAATTCTTGGTCCATGAACTCCTCCTCGCCCTGTTCATGGACTGGTCTTGGGCTGAAGAATAAACTACAGCACCAAGCACATACAATGCACGAGCTCTACGACGAGTACGTACAGGTAACATGGCTTCAAAGCGGTCGGCTGGTCAGAACGCACTAAACAGAACGCACTGAAGAACAGCAAGGCCTGTGAAGAACGACCTGAAAATCAGGAACGAGCGGCCAATAAAACAAAGATTTCTCAATGCCAACTGACCAAACGCACTGAAAAGCAGATACAAACCTCACAAGCACAGACTGAACAACAGTTAAAACGAACTGAAAAATACGAGTCTCACAAGCGCGAATCGTCTCTCACCAAACTTCTACTAACACGAGATAAACACGAGATTAGCAGAAGGAGCCCAAAGGGTGTCGTACGGGCTATTGAACTTCCGTTTTATAGTCTCGTCGGACTTGGTGTACGTCACCGCGTACTAGGCTGTCGTACTTTTGTGTGGTCGTGTGTAGGCAAGTCCGTTCGTAAGAAAGTCTGCCGCAAGTCCGCCGAAGGTACGTCGGAAGTATGTCGGACAGGCTGTCGGACTTTTGTAGACGAAAAGTCCGACCGTGTGTACGCGGCATAAGTGAACATGCAGAGATTCTTCTGTTTCTTAAAAAAAAACTTGCCACTTGCGTTTGAATTGGAAAAGTAATCTACTGCCTGTTACTGTCCAACTGTAAAGCATCATGCACAGTTGCACGCTGCAGCTCAAAGAAACTGCTCCACCTGGCATTTGAGCGTTTTTTTTAGCGTTTCCTCTGCCTGTTAACTCCCCTCCATGTTGGCCTTTAAAAAAAAATAAAATATGCCTTTTTAACTCCATGCCACAACCTTTTTCCTTAAGTGAAAAAGTGAATCGCATATGGTGTGCACATTGCACATGTAGCGCGCTACCTCCGTAGGAGCTGCTAAGTTGTTAATTTTCCCACTGGCCATCCCAGACCCTCGGAGCTACCCTTATCTCTGAAACTTCGGGTTCCGTTATCTGTAACAGCACAGACTCAATCCCCTTAACACAGCTGTGGTGTGGTAAGCAGCTTACAACAAAGAATAATCCCCACAATGTGTATAATAACAATAATACACCTTTGTTGTTACCTGGACATCCGATGCTTCACCTGGTGAAAAAGGAACAACACTCCACACCAATTGTACTTAACCAAGAACGTATGTTTTTTACTGATTGTTAGAAAATGGTAATTACAACATTTGCACTGTCACATAAATTTAATGCAACAGTGAGGAAAACAAAGGGGTTCTTTATAACAAGTTGTATACAGAAAAGGGTAGTAACTGATCCCTGGAAGAGCGCCTTTGAGTGGGACTAAGGTCAGAGTTAAATCACCTTCACTCTGAGCACCTTTCCTCTCTGGGCACGCTCTGATAACTATAATAGAACAAATGTTATGTTACAATGGACAACGCAATTACTAAGGAGCTCCCCCTGCTTTGCAAAGCTGTCTCTCTGAAAGACAATAGAATACAAGGCCTTGCAATAATAGAGGTAGTCCTTTTCTTTCATCGTCTTCTGTCTTCTGCTAGCTATGTGTAGGTTAAATTGTAATCCAGTGGTTAACAAAACCCGGGCAGCGCAAACTGAGTGTTGAACTATAGTTGTGTTGCGGCAGCACTGCAACTGTCTCCAGTGTGAGTAACTTTATATAACACAGTGTCAGCATTGTAATGAAGTACAGGATTGAGGCCTATATTGAACTCAGTCTTAATTCGTTGAATTTCCTCTGTGGAACTACAGGTCCCAGTAGCACTGTGTTATAGGTGCAAAATGTGTAAAAGTGCATCAATGAAACTTTGGGCAGCAGCCCTCTCACCCAACCAGGTCTGTAATGTAGAACAGTTCTGCTCCGGTACCCAGGGTCCTGTTTCCGGCCGGCCGACGCTGCTCCGCTCCGCTCAGCGAGATGTTCTGGAACTCTCAGATGGCTCAGACAGGCTTCGCTGGATCCCTCTCAGTTGTGCCTCGCCGTCAGTCCAGCTCACTGATATGCTGCAGGGTCGCTGATTGGATCGCTCCGCAATGGGTGTAGGCCGCGCTCCGCTGGAGACCTCCACACAGATCCTCCCAGGCAGGCCATGCGTTTCCAACAGACCTAAGATGGCAGCGCCGAGTTCTTTTATAGCCTTCCCAGAATGCAGTTCAGTCTCTCGATGCTCATGGGAGGTCACTAGGCATTGTGGGTAGGTCAAGTTAATGTGAAAATTTAAACAGTCACTTACTATAATATTCTCTCAATGTCTCTGAGATAGTAAATACTGAAGTCCAATTTGCATGCTGGTCGCTAGATGGCGCCAATACTAACTTATAACACTGTACACAGAATAACATAGCATTACATTAATAGGCAGCAATTTGCGGGCACTACACACACTATAGGTGATTTAAAGTGCAATGCATGGGGGACACATAGCCTACTATGGAGCGGCATAGAGTTAACACTACAGGCAAACGAAAGGCTCAAAAACAGGGAGCTCAAACGCCTGTAGGAACAGCTACTTTGAGCTTTATTGTGCATGTGGCCTTACTGCTGCTAAGTCCTTGGCTCCTTGGCCTTGCCATCCTGGAATGACCCTAATTTCGGTCTGTGAAAAATGTTTTTTCATGAGTTTCATAAGAAGTTGAACTAGAAGCTAGCACTTTTTTTATTATTTAAAAAATGTTTACAAATAATGTTAGTTTTGAGGTACTGTTCAGTTGCTCCTCCTCAGGCCTAACATTTTTTAACTGTATTGCACTTGGGTTGGTTGATGTGATGACGTGAACTTGTGATGTTTGTTTTATACATGGTGTCATCAACAATGATGATATTTCATGTTCTGTGTGACATTTGAGCTTCTCATTTTCAAGGCATAATGCCTGTACAATGCAGCTAAAAGCATCTGCTCCTCAAGGAGTTTGAGCTCTTTTCCTGCCTGTTAACGCCTCCCCTCCATGTCAGCCCATTGCACAATAGTTTCAGGAGTTTAGTGGCAGGAAAGTTTACAGGCAGAAAAAAAATCCAAAGATTTCCATTTCCAATTTCTTTGGATTTTTTTCTGCCTGCTGCCTGTAAGCTGCCCTGCCACTAAACTTCTGAAACCGCATAGTGTTCCTTGGCCAATGGCCATGAATGAACAAATAGGCTAACATGGAGGGGAAGAGGACCTGGAGAAGCAGTTGATTTGAGCTGTGCATGAGGCCTTACTGCAGCCTACATGCCAACCTAACACATCCTTGCCATCTGGTATGTTCTGTCTGTGAAATGTGTTTCTCTTACACATGTGTAAGTTGAACTGGAAACAAACACATGTTGTGTTTTTTTTGGTTTTTGAAATTTTATAAATAATGTCTTATGTTGTGAGTTGACTGAGGTACTGTACTGTTCTTGCTTCTCCTCATGCCTAAACATTGTGAACTTGCAATGTACATGTCATTGATGATATTGACATTATTTTTTATATAACATGTTCTGTGCAATTTGCACTTTAACAGCTTTGTGACCAGCAAATAAACCTGTTTTCTTTCATAATCTTTTGACTGCGTTTCAATACCTCATATTATGGTGAAAATGTGTAATTTTTCATTATTTTTTTAAAAAATGATCACATGACCAAAATCAGGTATCGGTAATTGGTATCGGCGAGTACATGATGTCAAGTGTCGGTACTCATACTCGGTGTCAAAAAAAGTGGCATCGGTGCATGCCTACTTATATTGGTTTTTTAATATAATTATTGCTTGTTTTGCCATTAGAATGCTATGACTTTAGAAATCATTTGAGATACTTTTATTTAAAGGGTAAGCATACCTTCAAACAAAGAAGTGTACATACCATTTTGCCCCCACCGCCCTGACATTATCTAGCCTACTCTCCACAGCTCCATACTTACCTATTGCTTGCTACCGCAGCCCGCCACAATGTTTACATCCTGCAGATGGCCTCTTCTTCCGGATATCTGTGTGTAAGTAGTAGAGCCCTATAAACCTACCAAGATTCATCTCCCAAGTGTCTCTTGTATAGTGAAAAAGGTAGGTCTAAAACAAAAAATATATATAATAATAAATGACGGGCATACATGACAAGGTGAATATCAGGGACCATGAATCAGACCAAGACAGAAGTATAGTTAAATCACACTTGTTTATTATTAATAATAATAATAATAATAATGTAAACAGAGCAAGCGTAGTCAAAACAAGCCAGAGTTCAGTAACCGGATCGGGTAGTCAGCCAAGCAAATGTCAGAGAACCAGAGATAAACGTAGTAGTACAACAAGCAGGATCAGGAGCCAGAAGGAACGTCAGCTGAGCAAGTCTTCAACAGGAATGCAGGAGAAAGTCTCTGTGATTTTGACAAAGGTAAAGGCAGAGAACAAGTGAGCTGGACGACTTAAAGTAGGCAGGACTGACGAGCAGAATCAACAACAGCTGGGTAACTGTGAAGAGAGATGGGAGCTGGCAATTACCCGACAGCTGAGTGGCCAGCTCAGAGAAGGAAGGGCTGAGCCCAGCCCTGACAGTACCCCCTCCTCAATGACTTCTCCCCCTCAGAGGGCCACCGGGCTTGAGGGGAAAATGTCTATGGAAATCACGGAGGAGGACAGGGTCATGTACGTCCGAGGATGAAACCCAAGAGTGTTCCTCCGGACCGTACCCCTTGCAATGCACCAGGTACTCTATGCGCCCACAGAACCTACGGGAGTCAACAATGGATTGTACTTCATACTCCTCATGGTTCTCAACCTGTATAGGGTGAGGACGTGGCACCGAGGTGGTAAAGCGATTGCAGACCAAAGGTTTCAATAAGGAGATATGAAACACATTTGAGATGCACATACTAGGAGGAAGGTCCAAGGCGTAAGCCACTGGGTTAATCCTGCGAAGGATACGGAAAGGGCCAATAAACCGAGGTGCAAACTTCAAAGAAGGAACACAAAGTCGGCGGTTGCTAGACGACAGCCAGACTCTGTCCCCAACCTGGTAGGAAGGTGCAGGCAGGCGTCTGTGGTCAGCATGGAGTCTGTACCTATCGTTAGCATGTTGCAAACCCACCTGAACTTGTGCTCAAGTGGAACGAAGACCACAGAGATGCTCCTCTAATGTAGGAATACTCTGCGGAGCAAACGAGTCAGGCAACATGGAAGGTTGGAAACCATAATTCGCCATAAACGGGGACAATCGGGAAGCAGAATTCAAAGCACTGTTGTGAGCAAACTCTGCCCACGGTAATAGGTCTGACCAGTTGTTATGATGGTCAGAAATATAGCAACGTAAGAATTGCTCCAAGGACTGATTGGCTCGTTCTGCGGCCCCATTAGACTGTTGGTGATATGCAGAGCAGAAAGCAAGCTGAATTCCCAACTGTGCACAAAAGGCTCGCCAGAACCGGGAGACAAACTGACTACCCCTGTCCGAGACAATCACCTTGGGTAGCCCATGTAAGCGAAAGATCTCCCGAGCAAAAATGGAAGCCAGTTCCTTAGAAATGGGCAACTTCATAAGTGGAATACAATGACACATCTTTGAGAACCGGTCAACCACCATAAGGATAAAAGTGTTGCCTTGGGAGTTGGGTAACTCCACAATGAAATCCATAGACAGGTGGGTCCAGGGCCTCTCTCCATTGGATATGGGTTGTAGGAGGCCCACTGGAAGGTGTCGTGGAGTCTTACTCTGAGCACATATGGAACAGGCAGCTACGAAGGCATAAATAGGTCATTAATTATGTGGCGCTCACTAAATGGAGAATTAGATAAAAAATGTACGGAGACCAAATCTAATGGAGATTCGATTAGGAAAATGCAGATAAATAATTTGTCTTAATATTGATCTTCCATCATATTGTGTAACTAAAGATTATAAAAACCAATGTTACATCAAAAAATGAATACAGAATACCCCACTCAAGAACTAACAACTAATGGAGCCCTTGAAGAGAGGGTAAGGACTACCTAAGAAGACATGAATAATCCTTTAAACTGATGAGCAGAAAAATAATAAATAAATAAAAATCTTCCTATACCAATTAAATGAAGACAAATCACAATATTAATGTGCACAATAGTGCATAATTAGACTCTGTGCACAAAATAAAAAAATATAAAGTTGTAAAAAAATATATGTAAATCACACTACAACACAGGTCTTAGTAATAGGTGAAAGTGCAGCTGTGCAAATCTGTGCAAGACCAATGTAAAATAGGATTAAATAATAAAACACGTGATAAAACGCGCAGAGCTCAAAAGGTATACGACTTCTAATGACACAATAAATAATGATAATAAGATTAATAACGGTCCGCTGAAATCCAGGACAAAGTGCTTAATAATAAAAAGTGAAACACAGTGTCCTAAAAAGGTCCCATATACAGTGCAATCACATTGTGACAATCCCAGTTCAAATACGTGAAAAACAGTTCATCAAGAGTTCCCCGTGCCACCATTCAACCAAACTCCAAACGAGTTGATTCTTCCCAGGGTGGACAGCTGCCTTGGGAGAATGGCAAGCCTGGAGCGTGGCAGTACAGAGGCTCTCTGGGACAAAGCAGCGGTCACAAGGTTTCTCAGGAGGAGCATGGACCTGAGCAGCAAGAATTTTGTCACCCAAAGGAGAAGTAAGACTCTGTGCACAAAATAAAGGAATATAAAGTTGTAAAAAAATATATGTAAATCACACTACAACATAGGTCTTAGTAATAGGTGAAAGTGCAGCTGTGCAAATCTGTGCAAGACCAATGTAAAATAGGATTAAATAATAAAACACATGTGATAAAACGTGCAGAGCTCAAAAGGTGTACAACTTCTAATGACACAATAAATAATGATAATAATATTAATAAAGGTCCGCTGAAATCCAGGACAAAGTGCTTAATAATAAAAAGTGAAACACAGTGTCCTAAAAAAGTCCCATATACAGTGCAATCACATTGTGACAATCCCAGTTCAAATACGTGAAAAGAGTTCATCAAGAGTTCCCCGTGCCACCATTCAACCAAACTCCAGTGGGTGGAAAGATGTGGTCCCCCCAGTCTCTCACCTCATGGCAGAATTGAAACAGCCCTGCTAACAGGTGGGATCGATCCAATCCGCTCTGCAGCTCCCTCAGTAACAACTCTCCTATGGATCTCCTGCCTTTCAACCAGATTCCTTCTCAGGGTGCCCCAAATAATCAGCCAAATTAATAAGGATCACATAAAAGAGGGGAGGAAGGACTCCATAGTGTAGTATTTCAAACAATGATACGTTTAAAAGAAGTATTGCATTTACAATTAGGTAATAAAAAACGAGCATATCACTGCAATGCTTCCAGCTCCCGGCCATGATCGGAAAGCCGAACGACACCCGCCTCTCTTCCCCGATGCGCTGCATCACTGTCACGTGACTTTCTCTAAGGGTATCAGCTACGAAGGCAGTTACATCAGCCCGTAGACTAGGCCACCAGAATTGTTGGGAAATGGCCCAAATGAGTTGATTCTTCCCAGGGTGGCCAGCTGCCTTGGGAGAATGGTAAGTCTGGAGCGTGGCAGTACGGAGGCTCTCTGGGACAAAGCAGCAGTCACAAAGTTTCTCAGGAGGAGCATGGACCTGAGCAGCAAGAATTTTGTCACCCAAAGGAGAAGTAAGACTGGTGCGAACCGTAGCCAGAATACAATCAGAAGGAATCACAGGAATCGGAGCCGACTCCAACTTGGAAATGGAGGAAAATTGTCGTGACAAGGCGTCAGCCCTTACATTCTTAGTACCGGGTAAGAATGAGACAATGTAATTAATACTCGACAAGAAAAGAGCCCATCGCGCCCTTCTGGGAGAGAGGCGCTTAGCCTCAGACATGAATGTGAGATTCTTATGGTCAGTAAGAATGAGAACCGGCACAGTGGTACCTTCAAGGAGATGTCTCCATTCTTTCAGGGCTAAAATGATTGCCAACAGCTCTCTGTCACCAATCTCATAATTGCGCTCTGCGGGTGACAATTTCTTGGAAAAGTAGCCACATGCATAGCGCTCTCAGAGTTAGGACGTTGAGACAGTAGGGCACCAACTCCAGTCTCAGAAGCATCAACTTCTAGGATAAAAGGCAATGTAGGATCAGGATGTGCCAACACAGGAGCAGAAACAAAGGCAGCCTTGAGACTTTCAAAGGCCTTAATGGACTCCGGAGACCAACTCTGTGGGTTACCGTCCTTTCTGGTCATATCAGTCAGGGGCTTGACCAGAGAGGAGAAGTTACAAATAAACTTCCAATAATAGTTGGCAAAGCCCAGGAAACGCTGCAGAGGACATAAACCCACGGGTCGGAGCCACTGTAGGACTGCCGAAAGTTTCTCTGGGTCCATCGAAAAACCAGCAGTGGAAATGACATAGCCCAGGAATTTAACCTGTTCACGATGGAACTCGCACTTCTCCAGTTTACAATAGAGATTGTTTTCTCTTAGTTTCTGAAGCACACGACAGACATCTGTGTGGTGGCTCTCCTGAGACTTGGAAAATATGAGGATATCATCTAGATAAATCACCACACATAACTGCAACAAATCTCAGAGGACATCGTTAATAAATTCCTGGAAAACTGCCAGGGCGTTACAAAGGCCAAAAGGCATTACGAGGTACTCATAATGGCCTGTTCTGGTATTAAATGCAGTTTTCCACTTGTCGCCCTCTTTAATCCGCACGAGATTGTATGCCCCTCTCAAATCAAGGATTTGCAGATGAAACCTCAAGAAAGTGCGTCTGCAATATACTCCTCCATGGCCTTATCCTCCAAGACTGACAAAGGGTAATTCCGGCCACGAGGGGGTATGGCACCAGGTTGAAGGTCAATTGCGCAATCATAAGGCCGGTGTGGAGGCAAACTACCGGCTTTACCTTTGTCAAAGACACTGCTAAAAATCGGGTACTCCTCCGGCAGGGAGGAGAGTGAAGAGGTGCACAGGACCTTGGCTACCTTCTGGATTGTGGTGACCAGGAGAGAACCTCAGCACGGAGCCAATCAAAAGAGGGGTTGTGCCTCTGTAACCAAGGATAACCAGCGGAAACCTAAGTGAGGAAATAACTTAGAATTGGATTATCTCATGGTGAAGAGCCCCTATGGCCATGGACAATGGAACCATCTCATGAGTCACATGGGCAGGCTGTAGAGGTCTCCCATCAAGAGCCTCAATAGCAAGTGGAGTGTCACGCAGCTGCAGCGGAATCGAGTGCTGCAATACAAAGGCAGCATCAATGAACAGGCCTGAAGCCCCAGAGTCGATTAGAGCCTGTATCTTGATGGATGACTCAGCCCAAGAAAGGGTGACCGAAACCAGGGGCTTATCCTTCTGGATAACTGGGAATGAAACAACGCCACCTAAGGTCTGTCCATGACAGGACCTCAAGGTTCGGGCGTTCCCTGGACGGGTAGGACAAGATTTCAAAAAGTGACCTGCCTGGCCACAATAAAGGCACAATCTCTCCTTCCTCCTAAAGGCTCTCTCATCCGCAGAGAGACGCGTGAAGCCCAAGTGCATGGGTTCATCTTCACAAACCGACTCGGTACCAGGAGGCATGGGAGGTGAGGGAGGCACGGGTGGGACTGCAAAGCTCGGAGGCAAACGTACAGGAGGCTTCCGCAAGCGCTCCTTAAAAGAGAGTCTTTCTCTGAGTCTGGAGTCAATGAGGATGGCAAACGTGATCAACCTCTCCAGCTCAGTGGGTATATCTCGGGCTGCTATCTCATCCTTGATGGAATCCGAGAGACGATGAGAAAAAGCAGCCACGAGGGCCTCATTGTTCCAAGCAACCTCTGCTGCCAGAGTACAGAATTCAATGGCATAGTCGGAAACAGTTCTCGTACTCTGTTTGATGGACATGAGGCACTTGGCAGCAGAAGCGGAGCATGCGGGAACGTCAAATACCCTTTTAAAGGAGGCCACAAAGTCAGGGTAACTCAAGACAACAGGTTTTTGTGTCTCCCATAGAGGGTTTTCCCAGGCCGAGGCTCTCTCAGAAAGCAAAGATATCACAAAACTTACTTTGCTTCTGTCCGTGGGAAACGCCTGGGGCAGCATCTCAAAGTAAATCTCAACCTGGTTGAGAAACCTTCTGCATTGAACTGAATCACCCCCAAATCGCTGGGGAAGCGGAGCGGAACCAGACATACCTAGTATAGAGGTAATACTCAAGGCGGGTGCCTGCACAGAGACTGGCGCAGCAGCAGGGACGGCCTGCAACTCAGGTTGTATCGGAGCAGCCACAGTGGGAGATGCCAGGTGAGCTGTGCGACTCAGGAGCGTTAGTAACGCTATGGCAAACTGATCCATGCGGTGATCTTGCTCATCCAATCTGGAAAAAATATTACCAACAAGTGGATTGACTGTATCTTCTGAATTCATGGCCTTCGCCTACTATCAGGGACCATGAATCAGACCGAGACAGAAGTATAGTTAAATCACACTTGTTTAATAATAATAATAATAATAATAATAACAAGATAAACATAGTAAGCGTAGTCAAAACAAGCCAGAGTTCAGTAACCGGATCGGGTAGTCAGCCAAGCAAATGTCAGAGAGACAGAGATAAACGTAGTAGTACAGCCAGCAGGATCAGGAGCCAGCAGGAACGTCAGCCGAGCAAGTCTTCAACAGGAACGCAGGAGAAAGTCTCTGTGATGTTGACAAAGGTGAAGGCAGAGAACAAGTGAGCTGGACGACTTTAAGTAGGCAGGACTGACGAGCAGAATCAACAACAGCTGGGTAACTGTGGAGAGAGATGGGAGTTTGCCAATTAGGCGACAGCTGAGTGGCCAGCTCAGAGAAGGAAGGGCTGAGCCCAGCCCTGACAGTGAAACAGGAACCAGAAGGGTTAAATGTTTTCAATTATTATATTAAAGATAGGTCATTTACAATATTGCTTATGGTGCTAGTTTGGGAGGGCCTTTCTGGAGATGGGGAAAGGGGGCAGAGGGTGACAGGCTTAGCTGGAGTTTAAAAGATAAAGAATAAAGTTGACAACCACCCGCCCCATAATAGTCAGTCATTTGAATTCCTGGAAGTCATAGCAGCTGGGTGGTTTAAAGTCTGTAAAGGTTGTCAGATTTGTGCTGGTGTGTAGTAATTGGGGACTTGTCTTTGGTAAGATGTTCTCAATTACATCATGGTCAACAGGATAATTTCATGAGTCAAATGGTGGAAGCCCCAACTAGTCTGCTGGGCTTACTAATTACAAACAACACAAATACAGTATAACCCCTCCCACTCCCAGGTAGCCTCAGTTTTGTAGCAAGCAATAGGGACATCATAAAAAAAAAGAGGAGAGGAACCTGTGTACTGTACTCCAAGAAATGGATTTTACTGTTAAGTCGAAAACCTGTTTTCTTAGCAGGATATAAAACCAATAAAATCAGCAGAGCTTCCCCTCATTTCAGATCTACCCCTCAGATTTACAGCGACTGCACTTCCAAGTGCACTTTCAGTGCAATTTCAAGTGCACTTGCAGTGCAAAGTGGATATGCCTTTCGTAAATAACCCCCAATATTTGTAGTGTTGACCCTTCTTTTTCAAGACCGCTGCAATTTGCCCTGGCATGCTGTCAATCAACTTCTGGGCCACATCCCGACTGATGGCAGCCCATTCTTGCATAATCAATGCAAGAGTTTTTCAAAATGTGTTGTTTTTTTTTTTTTTCACCAGCCTATTGAGGATTGACCACAAGTTCTCAATGGGATTAAGGTCTGGGGAGTTTCCTAGCTATGGACCCAAAATGTCAATGTTTTGTTCCCCAAGCCACTTAGTTATCACTTTTGCCTTATGGCAAGGTGCTCCATCATGCTGGAAAAGGCATTGTTCGTCACAAAACTATTCTTGGATGGTTGGGAGTAGTTGCTCTCGGAGGATGTTTTTGTACCATTCTTTATTCGTGGTTGTGTTCTTAGACAAAATTGTGAGTGAGCCCACTCCCTTGGCTGAGAAGCAACCTCACGCATGAATGGTCTCTGGATGCTTTACTGTTGGCATGACACAGGGCTGATGGTAGCGCTCACCTTTTCTTCTCTGGACAAGGTTTTTCCTGGATGCCCCAAACAATTGGAAAGTGGATTCATCAGAGAAAATGCCTGAGTCCTCAGGGGTCCAATCCCTGCAACTTTTGCAGAATATCAGTCTGTCCCTGATGTTTTTCCTGGAGAGAAGTGGCTTCTTTTTTACCAGACCATCCTCCAAAATTCTTTACCTCACTGTGCATGCAGATACACTCACACGTGCCTGCTGCCATTCCTGAGCAAGCCCTGCACTGGTGGTTCCCTGATCCTGCAGCTGAATCAACTGTAGGAGATGGTCCTGGTGCTTGCTGGACTTTTTTGGGTGCCCTGAAGCCTTCTTCACAACAATTTAACCTCTCTCCCTGAAGTTCTTGATGATCCGATAAATGGTCGATTTAGGTGCAAACTTAGTAGCAGCAATAATCCTGCCTGTGAATCCCTTGTTGTGCAAAGCAATGATGACTGCACATGTATGCTTGCAGGTAACCATGGTTAACAGAGGAAGAACAATGATTTCAAACACCACCCACCTTTTAAAGCTTCCAGTCTGTTATTCTAACTCAATCAGCATTACAGAGTGATTTCCAGCCTTGTCCTCGTCAACACTGACACCTGTGTTAAAGAGAGAATCACTGACATGATGTCAGCTGGTCCTTTTGTGGCAGGACTGAAATGCAGTGGAAATGTTTTTTTTGGGGGGAGTTCATTTTCATTACAAAGAGGGACTTTGCAATTAATTGCAATTCAGCTGAGCACTTTTCATAACATTCTGGAGTATAGGCAGTGGACTTTGTGAAAATTTATATTAGTGTCATTACCTGAACAACATGGTGGAAATTAAAGCTCCTGGGGGGGGGGGGTGGGGGGGTGAGTGGAGACATTTGCCCCTTCACAATAGGTAGCACCCTCCAACTTACACCAGCTGTACATCAGGGTGAAGTGAGAGGCACAGTGCTGGATGGAGGACAGGATTGGCAGTTGCCAGAGTTAACTTATCATGTTAACAAGCTGATGATTGGTTGCTAGGATTGCCTAGCAACCCATCACCTGCTGGTTAACTTGCAAAGTTAACTAAAGCAGCTCCTGCCATCCATCCAGCACTGTTTTGCCTCTCACTCCGCTCTGCTATTAAAAGAAGGGTGGCTGGAGAGAAGCATTGGCACAGCCCTGATCATGATCTACCTATTGGTTTCCCCCGATCGACAGGTAGCTGATCCCAGCTTTAATGTGTCTTCTCAGCTTGACCTTTATGAACCACATATTATACACTGCAAGACTACAACTCCCATCATGACCTCACTAAATCCCATGACTAACCTACAGCTGTGATCCATGTCTGTTCTCCGCCTTTCATCCACAAGACATGATATTATATCCAGACATGCAATCTCTCCAGTGCCTGGCATGGGTACATTTTTGATAGTTTTTTTTTTTTTGTTAACAGAAAAGTTTATTAGACAATTCAGCATTACAATACAATCAACTTTAGGAGTACAGCAGCATACAGGTCAGAGGCAACAATAAAGCAATTTCCTAAAGAGAGTGTTCCTCCCATCCCGTGTCATCTAGCCCAGGAGTGACAATTCCCTACCTATCTTTAGTAAGCAGTCCTAACCAGCATCACTGTGTCGCTTCACATACCCTTAGACATAACAGTTAGATAAAAACGGATGGGGTGAGAGGGGGAGAAGGGGGGAAGGGAATGGAAGGGAGGGGAGAGGGGGGGTAGGGGAGGGGGGGCAGCGGAGAACGGGCCAACCGTCAGTGTACAAGAGAGGACCTAAGAGATTAGCCACATGCATCTATCCATGTGGACCATACCTTATCAAATTTCCCTGGGCATTGTCTGCTTTCATATGTGAGTCTGTACAGAGGCAACACCGAGTTACCTGAGCTCTGCCAAGAGGCGTGAGTGGGGGGTTCCACCGACTTCCATTTTAGCAGTATTTCCTGTCTTGCATAGTACAGAGAGAAGGTCATATATAGTTTGCAATATCTATCCCCTTCTACATCCTCCCTATGGCTTAGTAGTAGAACCTGAGGATCCATCTGCATCCTTGTCCCACATATCTCACTCAGTGTGGAGGCTACAGCTGTCCAATATGGGCGAAGTTTGGGACAGGACCAGACCTTATGCCAGAACGTGCCTGTCTCTTGTTGGCATCTTTCACAAATTGGGTCCCGTTGAGGGTAAATGTGGGCCAAATTCTGTGGGGTGTAATAGGCCCTATGGAGGAACTTAAGTTGTATCTTTAGCTGTGATCATGGAGGGAATAAACGTGGAAAGGCACTCTTCCCATCCTTCCTCACCTAGGGACGGAATATCCGCCCTCCATTTATCCCAGGATCTAGTCAGATCTAGTCAGGTATAAGTACAGAGATGAGAGAGGCTTCCCCATCACACTGGAGGCCAGAAGTTGCTCAACAGAGTCTGACTCAAGGATCAAAGGTTCAGTAAATTGAAGACCAAAAGCATGTTGCAACTGCAAGTATCTGAACTAAAAAAAGACAGGTATTGAGTAGAGTCATCTTAGTTCCCGTAAAGACACGAGTCTGCCGTTGAGTATTATGTGTTTCATTGTGGTGATCCCCCTTTTAGCCCACCCAGTGGGGTCCAGGATACTATTTAGGAATGCCAGGTTACTCAAGGCTGCATAGGAGCCCAGAATGGCTGCCTCCAGTGTGATCGCTGGGTTCTGTCTGGGCTGGGCGAACCACCATCTTACCGTAACAAGGATGGCTGCCCAATAGTATAGTTGGAAGTTTGGGAGCTCTAGACCTACTCCCGACATAGGGAGATACAATATTTGCTTTGCCACTCTAGGGGGTCTCCCAGCCCACACAAAAAATCAGTAGCCCCTCCAACCTCCTGAAGAAAGTCAACATTCAGTAGGGAGATAGGGCGGTACGAAGAGCATAGTGTGAGGGGTCCTTCCCTGGATTGGGGATCACCACTATAACTGCTTCTCTCATAGTGTTGGGGAGTGCCTCCATCTTTGCTGATTCAGGAAACATGGTGTGCGGTCTGGTGGCAAGTTCATCAGCGTACTGTTTGTAGAATTCGACAGGAATGCCATCAGGGCCAGGAGTCTTACTAGACTGCAAGGTTTTGAGTGCCTTCAGGATTTCTTCCATCGAGATGGGAGCGTCAAGTCTATTACGGTAAGTCGATGTGAACACTGGTATGTCAATGTCTGCCAAGTAGGCCGTCAGGTCTTCCTCCCTGTAATCCGCCCTAGGGCTATAAAGGGTTTGGTAAAAAGCTACAAAGCACTGGTTTATCCCATCAGGGTAGTGAATAAGGTCGTCAGTAGGGCCAAGGATATGAGGTACACTAATAACCCCCGACTGTTCCCTGGAGAGCCAGGCCAACAATCTTCCTAACCTCTCTCCCTGCTCAAAAATCCTTTGGGATGGAGCAAGTCATTTTTTTGAGTGAGAGAGGAGCGAAGATGGAGAACCTCTTTAGTCAGGAGCTGCAACTGGGCATAATGGAGTGGGTCGCGAGATCTAACGTACAATGCCTCCCGGGTAGTTGCCTTCCTCTTGGCCCTTGTCAAGTCTGCCCTGCGTTCCCTACGAATCCTGGCAATGACGGTCTGGTACTGCCCTCTTGTGTTGGACGAGAAGGCATCCCACACAGTCATAGCATTCGCCGATCCAGGGTTAACTGCCCAGTAGCCTGCCAACTCAACCCTAAATTGAGCGTCCACCACTGTCCGAGACCCAGAATCTGGAGAGTCTCAACAACCTGTCCCGTTGGGGCAACATAGAGGTCCAGGCTCAAAAACAGAGGTGCATGATCCAAAATGCCCCTAGGCAATATTTTAATGTCCGTGACTCTAGGCAGGACAGGCCTTCCCGCAAAAAAACAGGTCTATACAGGAAAATGTCCTATGGGACACTGAGTGATACGTGAAGGCCCAGGTCTGGGGGTGTCTCCACTTCCACACATCCGTCAGCCCATAGGTGTCTGCCCAGCCAGCTAGTCCTGAGCAGGAGGAGCCCGCAGCCGTTAGCCTGTCCATACCCAAGTCAGGAACTAGATTAAAGTCTCCCAGAATGACCGCGTGATCAGAAGCAAACTCTGCCGTTTTAGTCGTTATCTGATTCAACAGCAATAAAGAAGCTGGTGGTGGCAAATATAGACCAACAATAGCCCAAGTTAAGGAATGTATCCTGGCATTAATTATAACATATCTACCATCCGGGTCCAGGGCTAGGTCCAGAAGCCTGAAGGGGAGTTAGTAGTTTGGTTTAAAGGAGAAGTACAGCCAAAGTTTGTTTGGCTGTACTTCTCCTATGGATCACAGGAGTGCAGTTCGTTTTGCACTCCTGTGACCTGTTTTCACCCAAGAGCGGGCTAAAGTATGCTCTCTGCTGACGTCACAAAGTTGGTCCAGACCCGGGTGTCATCATGACCATGGAGCCTCTCAGCGAGAGCCTGAGCCGGCCTCTTCCGCCCCCTCCACAGCCCCACACTCCAGTGAGCGAGGAGGGGCAAAGCAGAACAGTCACCAGCTCTCTGCTTGAGGAGCTGTAAGAACCAAACAATGCATTGTTAGAGGCACCGGAGGACAGATGCAACATCAGAGACCGATGCTTAATCCACCTAGGTAAGTATGAATAATAAAAAAAAAAAAAACATACTTCTCTAATACTAATATTAAGAGTCTATCCTGTATGTATATACTGTATACTGTGTGTGTGTATATATATATATATATATATATATATATATATATATATATATATGTAGTGAAATTACAGCTTGTATAACAGTGTAAATTTGCTGTCCCCTCAAAATGATTCAACACACAGCCAATAATGTCAAAACCGCTGTGAAACTGTCCAAATTGGACCCAATTAGCCATTTTTCCTCCCCTGTGTCATGTGACTCATTAGTGTTACAAGGTCTCAGATGTGAGTGGGGAGCAGGTGTGTTAAATTTGGTGTTATTGCTCTCACTCTCTCATACTGGTCACTGAAAGTTTAACATGGCACCTCATGGCAAAGAACTCTCCGAGGATCTGAAAAAAAAGAATTGGTGCTCTACATAAAGATGGCCTAGGCCAGTGTTTCTCAACTCCAGTCCTCAAGGCTCAAGATGAAACAGCTGTTGCAATTACTAAGGCAGTGAAACTGATCAAATCACCTGTGCAAAATAATGGAAAGCTAAAAACATGACCTGTTGGGGTGCCTTGAGGACTGGAGTTGAGAAACACTGGCCTAGGCTATAAGAAGATTGCCAAGACCCTGTAACTGAGTTGCAGCACAGTGGCCAAGGCCATACAGCTGTTAAACAGGACAGGTTTCACTCAGAACAGACCTCACCATGGTCGATCAAAGAAGTTGAGTGCATGTGCTCAGCATAATATCCAGAGGTTGTCTTTGGGAAAAAGACGTATGAGTGCTGCCAGCATTGCTGCAGAGGTTGAAGGGGTGGGGGGGGGGTCAGCCTATCAATGCTCAGACCATACGCTGCACACTGCATCAAATTGGTCTGCATGGCTGTCGTGATGATGGTGCACAAGAAAGCCTGCAAACAGTTTGCGGAAGGCAAGCAGACTAAGGACATGGATTACTGGAACCATGTCCTGTGGTTTGATGAGACCAAGATAAACTTATTTGGTTCAGATGGTGTCAAGCATGTGTGGTGGCAACCAGGTGAGGAGTACAAAGACAAGTGTGTCTTGCCTACTAGACATGTGCGATTAGTTCCGTAAATTAGTACATTCGGGAGGATCCAAAATACGAATTGCTATGCTTCCGAATTTTGTACGAAATACGAAATTTCGTTTATGAATTTCGGATCCAAATTCCGTTACAACAGAAATGTGACTGGTGTTTTGTTGACCAATCGGAGGTTTTCTTCTGCTGCTGAGTGAGGGTTGGTAAAATGACCTTTTTTAATATGGGAGTGGGAGACTGGTACTGGTAGTCGATGGGAGATTCAGAATCAGACAAAATAAGAATGTTCGTTAATTACAATTATTCGCTATGATGAAGGTAAAAACCCAGGAAGTCAGCACAGCACAGGGATGGTGGGAGCCCCTCATAATGAGCACAGCACAGGGATGGTGGGAGCCCCTCATAATGAGCACAGCACAGGGATGGTGGGAGCCCCTCATAATGATAAATTCATCATAACGAACGTTCGTAATTGTTACAAAAAGTTAATGAACCTAACGAAAATTCCTATGTCGTACGAATCCACACGGACACGAATTACGAAATACGAATTAACAGCTAATACGAAATGGAATGGAAAGAAACAAAACAAACTTATTGACGGCGCACATGTCTGTTGCCTACAGTCAAGCATGGTGGTGGGAGTGTCATGGTCTGGGGCTGCATGAGTGCTACCTGAACTGGGGAGCTGCAGTTCTTTGAGGGAACCATGAATGCCAACATGGACTGTAACATACTGAAGCAGAGCATGATCCCCTCCCTTCGGAGACTGGGCCGCAGGGCAGTATTCCAATATGACAACAACCCCAAACACACCTCCAAGACGACCACTGCCTTGCTAAATAAGCTAAGGGGAAAGGTGATGGACTGGCCAAGCATGTATCCAGACCTAAACCCTATTGAGCATCTGTGGGGTATCCTCAAACGGAAGGTGGAGGAGTGCAAGGTCTCTAACATCCACCAGCTCTGTGATTTCGTCATGGAGGAGTGGAAGAGGACTCCAGGGGCAACCTGTAAAGCTCTTGTGAACTCCATGCTTGGGCAGGGTTAGGCAGTGCTGGAAAATAATGGTGGCCACATAAAATATTGACACTTTAAGCCCAATTTGGACATTTTCACTTAGGGGTGTACTCACTTTTGTTGCCAGCGGTTTAGACATTAATGGCTGTGTGTTGAGTTATTTTTAGGGGACAGCAAATTTACACTGTTATACAAGATGTACACTCACTACTATACATTGCAACAAAGTGTCATTTCTTCAGTGTTGTCACATGAAAAGATATAATAAAATATTTACAAAAATGTGAGGGGTGTACTCACTTTTGTGAGATACTGTATATATATATATATATATATATATATATATATATATATATATATATATATAGGCATGAGGCTTTTATTTTATTTTTTGGTTGAATAATAATGATTTGATTTGTTATATTTTCTATATTTTTGGATGCATAGAATGCACTTTTTGTTTAAGTACTATTGGCAGAGAGCATGTCTATTTTTCTTTGTTTTCTTTTTTTAATGCACAGTAAAAAAATTGTGTAGAATAATACTTGGCTATGTGTCTTACTTCAAATTACATTTGGGAGTAGGCAGTTACATTTAAAAAAACACAATGTAAAATTGACAAGGGACACCAACATAGTTGTATCTTTGATCTTAAAAACTACAGGATAATGGTGTTGTGGTAACTTGTACCAAAAAAAAATAAATAAATAAAAATAACAAGCATAATAATATTATTCTTGATATCACTAGAAAAAAAAAGCCTTTGAAAATTCGTTTGCAATAACCCAATCAGTATCACCAGCAAAGAAGCTTCATTATTATCCCATTAAAGAAGAAGAGAATGTGCGCTGCATTTCAAGATTTCATAATTTGCCACGTCACGAATGTTAATTCTCCATTGCTAACGCTAGTTTACAAGACCGACCGCTTCTGGCTCATCCTTGCTTCCGAGCATGCGTGTTTGTACTTTGGACTTTTGTCTGATGGACTTGTGTACACACGCTTGGAAAATCCGACAACAGACATTTGTTCACGGAAAATTTTAAAGCCTGCTATCCAACATTTGTCAGCGGAAAATCTGACAACAATTGTCCGATGGAGCGTACAAACGGTCGGATTTTCCGCCAACAGCCTGTCATCACACAATTCCCGTCAGAAAATCCAATCGTGTGTACGAGGCTTTAGGCTAACCTCTTATTCTAGTGACAACTCAAAAAAAATTAGATTTCTCTTCACTTTCTGTTTCAGTGACAATGATCACCAGGGGTAAATCTCCCTAGCAGGGACACAAACAGTAAAACTTTAGAGAAGATCTAACCACTTCCCACTCTATCTCTACCAGATTTGCTCTAAGTAATGAAATTTGGTTTGTATTTATTTTTTAACTACTGTGTAGTGCAAGACATGATTAAGTACAGCGCAGATCTGAAGTAGCAGACATTACAGTTTGCTATTGGCATTCTGTCCTGTCCATAAAGACTCTGACTCTACGTTCCAAATGTACACATGCTATAATGTATTCACTGCTAGGCTTATGCTTTGAAAACATTTCTAACATAAAGACAGAGACTGGACTACATATAATAGCTGTCGTGATAACAGACCCCTCAGACCAGAGGGACATGAAGAAACCAGCCCAGATGTCCCCCATTGATTGGTTTAGTTAAGGGGTACATTAGTTCTGTTAAGATAGGGGTTTAATCCCAGGCTGGTCTCAGCTGTCTGACACCATACTTATTGATTACACAAACAGACTGAAATTCTCACTTTGTAATACAATATTTTAATTACTGCTCTTCTCTGTAACTGACCTCTACTTCATTAATGCTAGCTTAACACTTACTTTGCCATGACACAGCCATGATATTATGGCTGCCTTTAAATGTATTTTCTCATAGAAGACCAAAGAAAGTGTGTTACTCTTTATATAATAACCCGATTTAGTATTGCTTTATTATTTTCAACCTTTTTTTTCCCATATGAACATGTGTTGAACCTTTAGCCATCAGGTCATATTGTACAAAATAAGAAACTAGATGGTCCTTGAACAGTCAACACACTTAGCATGCTCAGCCGCTCATGAGGATGATGCAGCTGCAGTTTTTCCATAATGGGGGTGATTTATGAAAGTCGTGCGCCATCAGTACAGGCGCGCGGCAAGGCGTAATGTACATTTCCATATTTACGAAATGCTGCGCCGGTAACAGAGCTTGAATCCCCCATTTACTATAGCAATCTCGGCGCATGGGAGAATGCAATCTGTGCACCACTATGGACACTGCGCACAGCATCTCTAATTCAATATTGACAGAAGATGGAGGTGCCAATCAATGGCGACCCTAGGGGGGGCCAGAGGGGGCCCTGACCCCCCCCCCCCCATATTATGCTGGGCCCCACCATGTGCCCCCCCCCCCCCCAAAAAAAAAAAAAAAAATTTTTTTATTTTTATTTATTTATTTATTTATTTTTTTACAAAAAGGCAATTTCTTTTTGTTTGTATTCATATCGGATGTGCCGCATCTTACTCGGGCCACCGCTGGGGTAACACAGTCTCTATTGAGAGGGAGAATGTCCCCAGTCAGCTCCTGCGGGTGATTCCTCCCCCCTCCCTCTGCTCGCTGACACTGCATAATGCGAGCGCTCACACAACCACGGCCGCCCGATCTGCTCCTTCCCCTGCATCCTCATTGGCAGAGAGAAGAGCGAGTTGCAGGAAGGACTCCACCAGGACTCTCAGTTACTGAAAAAACAGACTGATTTCTCCCGTCCTTAGGACAGGAGAACCAGCCTGTAAATTCCAAGAAATGCCAGACCAGCACTGTCAATAGCAGGGGCAGGACAGCAAGAGGAGGCTGGGGAACCACACAGTGACAGAACACCAGGGCCCGGTGGCAAGACAACCTTTGCAACCCTGATAGTTCTCCCACTGCTTTGGACCCTTATATTTTCTTGGTATGCTGGTGACATATATCTCTTGTTTTCTGCCACCCTGGGGGGCCCCAATACAGTAGGAAGGGAGCTCACTGCAGAACATGTGAAAGGGCCGTTGTGGAATCGTAGTAAAGGGGTAAAGGGCCCCAGGATAGATAGATATATCTATCTATCTATGTATATTTAATCTATATATAATTATATTATATATATATATATAATATTTGCATTTTATATTGCCCCCCTATTTTTGTCCCCGTCTCCCCATGTGCCCCCCCTAAATATGAAAGCTGGAGACGTCACTATTATGGGGTAATGTGAGGAAGTATAGTAACAACTGCCCAAATAACAAATATGCCCAAAATAGAAGGAGAAAGTAACTTTTTCAGAGAAAGCCTGCTGTGCCTGCAAGGGCTCTTGTGCTCATTCACATGAGTTTGTTTACTGCGCAGCCAAAATCTTAGTAAATCTTAAGCAACTTACATGCAATTGCGTGGGTTGAATGGGCGCACCTCTAATCTTGACAATTTTTCTTTGACGCTGGTTAAACACCTTTATGTTTTTTTTATTAAGGAGATTTGCACACAGGTCATGTTAGTACGTTATGTTGCAAACATGTGACATGCACCTTGTCAAAATTATGCTGTGAGCTGCCTTCACCAATCCAAACCACATCCTTTTTCAGAGCATACAACAGGGCCAGCTAGGAAAGGGGCGAGAAGAGCGATCGCCCAACCCCACCCCCTCCTGAACCAAACAAGGCCACATGAACTCAACATAGCTGGCTGCCTTTGAGGCATGTTGGGCTCAGCCCAATACCAACCACAAAGCACCTTGTACCCACTAGTTTAAACGGGCTTTCCACATTCCGTAAAGCCCCCTGTCTGCAGCCCCCCACAACCTCAGCCTAGGGTTGTGTGGAAGAGGCCCTTGTCGTCCTGAATATGGGAACAAGGTGGTTGACTTTTGGGGTACCCGAGCCCCTCCTGCCCCAAGCATCCACCCCCCTTTCATGGGCCGGCTTGCTGTGTGTTTGGCTAGTGGTCTGTTAGTGTGTGGGAGGGGCACAATATTTTTCTTATTTTGGGGTAGTTTTTTTAAGGTGTGAGTTTTTAATTTAAACCTTAACAGACCCAAATGGCCTTGTGTGTATGGGGGGGGGGGGGGCAGGCTATTTTTTCTGGGGGGGTAAAAATCTTGCAGCTTAGATTTGTAAGTTTTCTCTAAAGCCGTACATCTTTGAAGCAGCATTTTGGATACATGCTACAGATGCACCACTTTACAGGCAGAGTAACCCCCCCCCAGTTACTAGCTTTTAAGCAATTTTGCATTTTTAAATGCATTTCTCCTTGTTTCGTTTTTGGGGTTGTCCAAATTGGTGACATTGATATATATCCCTTAAGGTGGGACCTGAACCCCCATACCCATTTTAAGGCCATTAACTAGAATATAAGCCAGCCAAGGGGACTAGCAAAATTAACAAGGCAGTTCCCATAGACTGCAGTGGTATTTGTTGTATAACTTTTGCCCATTTTAGGCTCTTTGTTTGCTCCCCTGGACCGGGGGGTGTTTGTCCCATCTGTAATTTTGTAGCATGCTGGATGATGTGCTTAATTTTTGACAGGGGGGTGGCTTATTTTGTGCTAGCTGCATTTGGGTTGGTCTGGGCATAATCAGGGACTTTATTTTTTTTGCTGTGGCTTTCAGAATGTGAAATGCATTTGGGTTGGTCTGGGCATAATCAGGGACTTTATTTTTTTTGCTGTGGCTTTCAGTATGTGAAATGCATTTGGGTTGGTCTGCGCATATTTGGTTCCAGAAGCGGCGGAATGACATTACATGTCATCTACATTCTAATTTGCTGCATTTGTAAATTTTAAAAGCAAATATAAAGGAATAGTAGTGGTAAAAAAAGCCCTTGTCTTGCAGATTTAATTAACCTTTTGTTTTTGGTTAATTCTCCTTTAAAGGAGTGTGGCAGGGGGGGGTTTCCCTGTGCCTACATGCATTTGCTAGTAGGTAAGTGTCCCTCATTCCCATCTCAAAATGTTGGGAGGTATGACTGTGGTCCCTGGTAAAGGCAACTGATCCCTTCGTAGTGACAGCTTCCCTTCTACCTCCGACCGCTGACAGGTTCTCCGGCTGAGAGAACCGTCACTTTTGGTTGGACTGCAAGCCGCAGTCCCAAGTCTGCGCTGCCCTCTTACTTCTGGATAGGCCCTCACACAGCCTGGCAGCCAGATGCCCCCGGGATAGGCCCAATCTCCGGCCTATATGTATATACATATATATATATATATATATATATATATATATATATATATATATATATAAGAAATAAACTGAAAACTACAATCAAACAATGTGCCAATATTACTTCATAGAATTCCCATATCAATGTATATATGTGCTGCACAGTGTAAGTAAATTTGCAGAAAATTTTTTGAAAAATGTCCCCAACATGTGCACCACAGTACACTAGATGTCCTCAGTGAGTGATCACTCCTGTGCAGTAATAACGTTTTTCTTCAATATAAAGTGCTCCAAATTCACCACTTATTGTGATATCACCACCACCTGTTGCAATGGCCACTCACCAGATACGATAAAAATATGCGCCTTTGGTTCATTTAGGATAACCACTCCGTTTATGATGGGTCCAATCGCAGCCTGTTCAAGCAGTACAATAGTGTCTCTTGCTCTATATAGTGCTCACAAAAACATGTGGATAGCCATCATGGTGTAGTATGTATCTCTCATTTATTAAAAAAATTAAAAAAACATAGTCAAACTCACATGTTTTGGTGCCCCTCAGCCGGCACCAACTAATACAGCAGTGTATGTGGAGAGCGGAGTCTCAATCTGTCCTAGTGTCTCCTCACAGCGGTGTGTGTTCCAAGCCTAAAACCCGTATGATCGGATGCGGTAGGAAAGTTCCCAGCAGCCTCTACGCGTTTCGCAATAGGGTTTGCGTTATCAGGAAGCTGTTATGCAGTTCCTGTCTATTTTTTTGTAATTCCTTTATTTTTCTAAGGGTCAGGAAAAATACAAACAGTGACCATATACGTATAGTCAAAGTCCCTGACTATTTTAATAGTTCTCTGTATATTTTCAGTGTGTGGAAAACCATATGCGATGGAAGCTTTATTTCTTTTTTTTTTTTTTTTTTAAATGATTGTAAATGATTTTTTTTTTAAAGATTGGTTTATGTGTCTCCCTGAGACACTTGCTTGTGGCACAGCAATCAAAGCATATTTTATAGGTGCAAGGAAGTCCAGATTTTGTTTAAGAACACCCTTAAGCCCTTCCCACTGTTAAGCATTTGGTCGCGCCATTTTTTTTGCCACAGCGTGATATGCATGCCGCAGGTCACTTCTTCCCTGAAGTGCCCCTTATTCTGAAGTTCAAAAATTGGGAGGTATTGGCACTTATCAAGAGAGCTGACTATGCCCACCCCCTTCCTCCATTCATAGAAGCTGTACTATAGCATCCACAAATGAAAAGCTATCTGAAAATAGAGGAGGACCTTTCAGTCATCCACCTGTCCTCCATTCATAGAGCACTTTTTATTCACAGAAGCCATAGCACATCTTCTATGAATGGAGGAGGGGAGCAGAAAGGGTTGGCATAGTCAGCACACTTGATATACAGTACGTGCCTGTCAAAGGTCCAGAGCTTGTATTAACCTCTACAGCATCAACATTTTACAGCTGCAGGGTATGCAGGGATGGCAGAGTACAGAAGATTTCCACTATGACAGTACAAGGACACTTCACATTAAATGTTAATGTCCCTTGTGCTGATTTTTTTTTTTTAAAAGCACCTTTAAATAGACTTAGGCTTTAAATTAGCATTCCAGATGCATTCAAACAAAAGTATTCCAGTTCATTTTCTTCAAAAAGCAGCCATAGCCTAAGTAGAAAATGGTGTTCCCTGTTAGCATGCTGTAGAGAAAGACTCTTGCTCTGTATGGAAGCAGTGATCCAACCTGCCCCCTGCTAAATCAGAGCCAGAACTCTTCAAATCAACATGGAGCATGAGCCTAGCAAAGCTATAGGTCTGACTCAGGGGACGTGTCGGACCTGTGCAGAGAGACCACTGCTTCCACACAGAAATCAAGGGTTCTTCTCTGTAGCATCCCCGCAGGGAACAGGCTTTTCTACTTCTTCTTCTGGCTGTGGCTGCTTTCTAAAGAAAATTAATTATGGCACTGTGTACACCTCTTGTTTTGATATACCTCAAATGTACTGATTTAGATTCAGTTGAGCTTTAACAGGGTATGCAAAGTGTGCATATAAAGTCTTCTGGTTTTACTCATTTCTGATCTGAAAAGGTGCATGAAAATACTAAAACCTAGACCCAGAGGTTTAGCAACTTACATTTTAACCACTTAAGGACCGGAAGATTTTCCCCCTTAATAACCAGGCCATTTTTTGCAATGCGGCATTGAGTCGCTTTAACTGACAATTCCGACACTGCACCCAAACAAAATTGAGGTCCTTTTTTCCCCACAAATAGAGCTTTCTTTTGGTGGTATTTGATCACCTCTGCGTTTTTAAAAAAACTAATTTCTTCACCAGTTTAGGCCAATATGTATTCTTCTACATATTTTTGGTGAAAAAAAATTGCAATAAGCGTATATTGATTGGTTTGCGCAAAAGTTATAGCGTCTACAAAATAGGGGATAGATTTATGGCATTTTTAATTATTATTATGACTAGTAATTGCGGTGATCTGCAATTTTTAGCGGGACTGCGACATTGCGGCAGACAGATCAGACACTTTTTTTGGGACCATTGACATTTATACAGCGATCAGAGCTATAAAAATGCACTGATTACTGTGTAAATGTCACTTGCAGGGAAGGGGTTAACACTAGGGTGCGATCAAGGGGTTTAATGTGTTCCCTCGTGAGTGTTTCTAACCTTGGGGGGATAGGACTGACTGGAGGAGGAGACATATCACTGTTCATAATTACTACCAACAGCAGATCTGTCTCTTCTCTCCTGTCAGAACGAGGAATTGTGTGTTAAATCCCCGTTCTGACTCACGCGCCTACCGGCCCCGCACATTGGGTCCCCAGCCGCTATGCCTGCTATGGCTTTTAAAGGAGCCGATGTACGGGTACGTGGATTCACGGGAACGAACCACTTTTCCGCCGTATATGTGCGTGAGCCGGTCGGCAAGTGGTTAAAAGACCAGTTGAACCTACCAATTTTTTTTTTCACAGTTGGTTCTGCAGCACCTTTATGTCTGTGTGTAAAAGTCTTGAGCTGACAAGCGCTGAACCTTTTGTGCATAGTGGACTTTCTATTATCTATTAACTGTACTGCCACTGTGTAATTTAGAAAACATATGAAATGTGTGCATACAATGAATATAGGCTAGAACTTCATGTCCTAGCCTTTCTGATTTCCCTTGTTGGATGAAATATCCACTACGGGATGGAAAAGTAAGCAAGTGCTGGCTGATGAATCAGAAAGAGCAAACAGTATAATATCCCATCCATAGCCTGACCGTGTTAACCACTGAGAAGAGCTGAGAAGCTCTCTGTTTATTGTCATTATAAAGCCCACATTGTTTAACTCCATAGAAGTGATAACACTCCGTTATGACTGGGTTCATTTTAAATCTCCTTGCTAATGATACCACATCATTATTTTTATTTTATTTAACTTGTGACAAAACTGAGTAACAACTTTGATGTGGACAGAATACATCAATCATAATCACTTTTACTCAGCTTCCAATTGCAAAAGCTGCTGAACAGATCAAGGCAACCTATAACCAATGCTAAACACCACTTGCTAACTTGTACCTACAGGTAAGCTTATAATAAACCTTACCTGTAGGTACAAAGAATTTTTCCCATATGTGCAACGTGTAGGAGCTATTCACTATTGCTGCAGCCGGTGACGTCACCTGGGAATACACACTGAGGGGATGGTATACTGAGTATGCCGTCCCTTTAGAGTGCTGTGCCGCGGCTCCTCTGCCCATGCCATTCCAACTGTCAGAGCCAGCAAACCTGTAAGGAAGACTGGGTGAAGGTGGAAGCCCTGTCAGCGCCGCTGGAGGGCTTTGGTTTAAGGTAAGTCTTTCATAATGTGCATTATGACATTACCTTTCAGGGACCAGATTTTTTTTCTTTTTCAACACTTTACTACCACTTTAAACTAGCCATAAACATGGCAATTTTAGGTTAATTTCAACCACTTTTCACTCACTGAGAATTATAGCCGCGGCCAGGGCCGCTGATAGAAATCATAGGGCTCCGTACAGCTTACCTGACGGGGCCCCCTTCAGCCCCACCCCTGGTCCCTCCTTCAGCCCCGCCCCTATATAGAGAGACTAGGTTATACAGACAGGCTAGGGTATACTCATTAAGGCTAAATTGTTAGCGTGGCTAATTTAAAAAATGGTTTTAATTACGCTTAATTATTGGGCATGGCTTAAAGGGGTGTGGTTAATTAGAGTCTAAGATGACTGCGTGTAGGATGCAGATGACACTGTGCTGCATTCAAAACTGCACTTTTGAAAAAACAGACATTAGACTTTACATTGCAGTTAATGTGACTGGGCCAACCTGCAGTCCCCTGAGATTCCAGATCCACTGTCACCATATTGTTAATGCAACCCATGTATGCACACCACACCAGAAGAAGCCGGGAACGATCATCCTTGAAGCCGGCCACACCCCCTCCCGCCCACTCAAACTACAGGATTTCACAAGATCTCCACCTCTGAGATGTTTAGCCCGAGTGAGTGCTCATTGAGAGCGGCTGAACAGCAGCTGAGAGAGGAGGGGGGAGGAGCGGAAGAGAGGGGGAGCTGGAGAGTTGGAGAAAGACTTTTTTTTTCTGCACTCTGTTTAGATTGCGCAGGCCCCCCTTTGTGGCCAGGCCAGGGACAACAGGGCCAGTTGTACTGGCTTATCAGCGGCCATGGCCAAAAGTTTTGAGAATGACACAAATATTAATTTCACAAAGTCTGCTGCCTCAGTCTTTATGATGGCAATTTTCATATACTCCAGAATGTTATGAAGAGTGATCAAATGAACTGCAATTAATTGCAAAGTCCCTCTTTGCTATGAAAATGAACTTAATCCCATAAAAACATTTCCACTGCATTTGTGAAAAAGGCTTTAGGACACCCAAGAAAGTCCAGCAAGCACCAGGACCATCTCCTACAGTTAATTCAGCTGCGGGATCGGGGCACCTCTGGTGCAGAGCTTGCTCGGGAATGGCAGCAGGCAGGTTTGAGTACATCTATACGCACAGTGAGGCAAAGACTTTTGGAGGATGGCCTGGTGTCAAGAAGGGCAGCAAAGAACCTACTTCTCTCCAGGAAAAACATCAGGGACAGACTGATATTATGCAAAAGGTACAGGGATTGGACTGCTGAGGACTGGGGTAAAGTCATTTTCTCTAATGAATCCCCTTTTCGATTGCTTGGGACATCCTGAAAAAACCTTGTCTGGAGAAGAAAAGGTGAGCACTACCATCAGTCCTGCGTCATGCCAACAGTAAAGCATCCTGAGACCATTCATGTGTGGGGTTGTTTCTCAGCCAAGGGAGTGGGCTCACTCACAATTTTGCCTAAGAACACAGTCATGAATAAAGTATGATACAAAAACATCCTCCGAGAGCAACTTCTCCCAGCCATCCAAGAACAGTTTGGTGAGGAACAATGCCTTTACCAGCATGATGGAGCACCTTGCCATAAGACAAAAGTGATAACTATGTGGGTTGGGGAACAAAACATCAAAATTTTGGGTCCATGGCCAGGAAACTCCCCAGACCTTAATCCCATTGAGAACTTGTTGTTAATCCTCAAGAGGCGGGTGAACAAAAAATCCCCACAAATTCTGACAAACTCCAAGTATTGATTATGCAAGAATGGGCTGTCATCAGTCAGGATGTGGCCCAGAAGTTGATTGACAGCATGTCAGGGCGAATTGCAGAGGTCTTAAAAAAGAAGGGTCAACACTGCAAATTTTGACTCATAGTAGGTGAGGTTGAAAAAAGACACAAGTCCATCAAGTCCAACCTATGTGTGTAATTATATGTCAGTATTACATTGTATATCCCTGTATGTTGCAGTCGTTCAGGTGCTTATCTAATAGTTTTTTGAAACTATCGATGCTCCCCGCTGAGACCACCACCTGTGGAAGGGAATTCCACATCTTTGCCGCTCTTACAGTAAAGAACCCTCTACGTAGTTTAAGGTTAAACCTCTTTTCTTCTAATTTGAAAGAGTGGACACATGTCTTGTTAAACTACCTTCTGTGAAAAAGTTTTATCCCTATTGTGGGGTCACCAGTACGGTATTTATAAATTGAAATCATATCCCCTCTCAAGTGTCTCTTCTCCAGAGAGAATAAGTTCAGTGCTCGCAACCTTTCCTCATAACTAAGATCCTCCAGACACTTTATTAGCTTAGTTGCCCTTCTTTGTACTCGCTCCATTTCCAGTACATCCTTCCTGAGGAGTTCAGTAAACCTTCAGAATATAGATGATTGTGTAGTTGAAACTGGGCAATAGGTTGACAGCTGTAAACTGTTTATTGAAAGACCTAATCAAAAAATAATACAGCTATTCTGTTGAAAGCAACTGGATTTTTTCCACCAGGTTGTAAGCAAGTGTTGGGCTGCAGTAAATCTGTCAACCTGAAGGTGGCACTGTGTTGTTTCTTTCGGCTGGCAGGAAACCAATGAAGACTAGTTTGTCTCCTGCTATGGGCTACAGGCAGCCATTTTGGCAAGGACAGTATCTCTTGCTGAATGCAGAAATTCCACAGGCTTTGGTGGCCATCTTGACACAGAAGTCCTAAAGATGTTATGTAATTTGGTGTGCCCACAGTGTGAGAGAAAGATAAGGACAGTGCCCTGCTGGTTATTGAGAGAGAAGGCATCAGGGGGAGGCACCTGTTGAGGAAGGGAAGAATATTTTTTTATACAGTGTCTCCTCTGTCAGCTTCTTGGAACAGTCTCCCACCAGCAGCTGTATATCTGCAGGGTCTTTTGGGGATCACAGTGTGAACTTTGCCCTACTGATAAACATTACATTCTCTCCCCCAATGACTGTATGGTCTGCAACATATGTAGTACCATTGCTATAACTGCCTTATTAGTGCCTATTTCATTTTTACAATATAAACAACATTCAAATAACACAGGGTGATAATTTCTCCCCGCCTACGAAGTTCACTCAGGATAATTTGGATCCCATCTCATTATGTTCAAATAACACCACCACTTTATGTCTTCGATTGCTTTGCAATTTCAACAAAAAAATTGAGAATCAAAAGTTTTAAGGCGCTATCCAGTTTCATGGAGATGAGCCAAAACAATGGAGAAAATATTAATAAACATGGTTTCATTACAAATCCAGTGATTTGTGTCAAGATAATAACATTTAGCACCAAAGTGTTTTTGCAAAATGTAATTGCTAACACTCACTAATCCAACAATTAGGAAAATCATACTACAGTTCTATTTTATGCATTACAGTTTTCACCTTTTTTAATACAAAAACACCACTTCAGCCTATCTCTCATTATCTATATCTTTTGACATTTTTAGCACTAAATCAACAAACAGTCTCTGCTCGTCATTGGCCTTGCTCTATGGTTACAATGATGTAAGAAGCACTTGTCACACATTTTACAGCACCATTTTACCGGACAAACAAGCACTATGAACCTTTCCTATCTCACAAACTAAGTATAGTGTCATTTTCTAAAAGACTGCGAATACTGAGCAAATAAACAACTCTTTATATATTTCATTCCAAACAAGAAGCCACATTTGTTGGCATTTCAAGAATTATTTTTTGTGGAAACTTAAAAAAAATTACATCTAACAACTCTACCTGTGAAATGGGATCATTTTCGATTTTGGATATTATCATCTCCCCTGACATTGTGACTTAAAGAAAACCTTTTTCTGTTATTCCAACTCATGAAACATAAATTGAGGGCATGGGGGAACTTACCAATGTCCCTGATTGGCAGGATTCATTTAGTAAAATGAAAATGTTTCCCCCATTACTCTATGTACTGGGTCTGTGGATCCCTAGATCAGTGTTCAAACAATTTAAAATACAGGTTTTGGCATTTTTATGGGGGTCAGTCCTGAAAAGACCCTGAACTCAGGGGGGTTTGGCTTGCCCGTATTGATTTACACCTGTATTTGCTACCTGTTCTCCTTACTTACTGCACATAGTTGGGTGGTAATGGACCACTCTAATGCCTCAGTGGTCTTGAAAGCGGCCCATTTGGGTACCTATGAGGCATATAGGAATATCCTTTTAAGGGCTACTAATGTTCCTCTTTCCATTACACCCCCTATGAGGGCAGTAATCAGTGCATGGACCCAGGTTAATCCTAGGCTGGCCAGTGCTTCCAAAAGTAGGTTCCCCCATACCCCCTTATGGCTAAATCCTACTCTTTTTTTTCAGTACTGGACCCTTCTCTTTGAGCATTCAAGGGTGTGAAGTACCTTGAACACATTTGCAAAAATGGCTCACTGAAGTCTTTAGAAAACTTGAAGCAACTCTTTTTCAGATTCCTGCAGCTGTGCCATTCTTACCATTCTCAATTTGGGTAGCTTGCACTAGCTCTCATGCCTACCAGGATTAAATCTTTTTTGAGAGAATAATTGCTAACAAAACCTTTATATCCAATATCTATAAAACATGCTGCCTTCCTGGTAATGACTAAGCTCTAACATTTGTGCAAAATGTGTCTCCCTGTCAGAAACCATAAATCAGACTGAGACAGAAGTACAGTTAAATCACACTTGTTAAATAATAATAAAAGAATGTAAACAGAGTAAACGTAGTCAAACCATAGCCAGAGTTCATGAACTGGAATGGATAGTCAGACTAGTCAAAATGTCAGGAAGCCATAAATGAGCGTAGTAGAACAGCAAGCAAGATCTGGAGCCAGAAGGAATGTCAGCCAAGCAAGTCTTTAACAGGAACACAGGAGAGCATCTCTAGAGATGTGATTAAGGCTATGGCAGAGATCATCTGGACTGGACGGTTTAAGTAGGCAGGACTGACGAGCAGGATATCAACAGGTGAGTCACTGTGGGGAGATAGGAGCTGGCAATTAGCCGACAGCTGAGCGGCCAGCTTTGAGAAGGAAGGTCTGAGCCCAGCCCTGACACTACCTCTTTGTCCCCTGCTTCATCTGTCAACCACTGAAGCTTCAATAAAAGGATTTTTGAAAGTGCAGCCATCCTGAATCATTTCCTTATGCCTTCCTGTGCACTCTGGCCTAGAACAATTCTACCTCGGCAGGCAGAGGCGCCGGAGCTTAATGGACAGAACTGGGAGGATATGTGGGAAATCTTTTTTCTCCAGTTATTCTCTAATAGGTAACAATTTAAAATACTACATAGAATCGACCTCACACCACGAAGATTGCATAACATTTATCCTAACGTTCCTCCTAATTGCTAGAGTTGTATGGGTGATTCAGCTGACTACTAGGGATGAGCCGAACACCCCCCGGTTCGGTTCGCACCAGAACCTGCGAACGGACCGAAAATTCGCACGAACGTTAGAACCCCATTGACTTCTATGGGACTCGAATGTTTGAAATCAAAAGTGCTCATTTTAAAGGCTAATTTTCATGGTATTATCCTAAAAAGGGTTTGGGGACCCGGGTACTGCCCCAGGGGACATGTATCAATGCAAAAAAAACTTTTAAAAACGTCCGTTTTTTCGGGAGCAGTGATTTTAATGATGCTTAAAGTAAAAAAAAAAAAAAAAAAAAAGAGAAATATTCCTTTAAATATCGTACCTGGGGGGTGTCTATAGTATGCCTGTAAAGTGGCGCGTGTTTCCCGTGCTTAGAACAGTCCCTGCACAAAATGACATTTTTAAAGGAAAAAAAGTCAAACAGCATGGGTACCCTCCAGTCCATTACCAGACCCTATGGGTCCTGTATGGATATTAAGGGGAACCCCGCACCCAAATTAAAAAAAGGAAAGGCGTGGGCCCCCAGGCCCTATATATTCTGAACAGCAGTATACAGGCGGTGCAAACAAGACAGGGACTGAAGGTTTGTTGTTAAGTAGAATCTGTTTGTAATTTTGAACAGGTACATTTTTAAAGTGTAGCTCCAGCCAAAAAATCTTTTTTTTAAGCTTTTTGGAAAACATAGGGAAGGGTTATCACCCCTGTGACATTTGTTTTGCTGTCTGTGCTCCTCTTCAGAAGATTTCACCTCACTTTTTGTCCCAATGACAAATGTTTTTTGAAAATTTGGGGTTTTTAGTGAAACAAGGATTGGTGATAAAGCATCAGTGGAAAGGAGAAAAGTTTTTCCCATATTAACTCTTACAGGAGAGAATTTCCCATCCTATGGGGTAGATTTCATCTCACTTCCTGTTGTCTCCTTCCATTTGCAAATAGGAGTTGTTTGTAAGTTGGATGTTTGAAAGTAGGGGCCTGCCCTATATACTCAGCAGAAATTTGGGCCTTAGGTGTTGTTGTGGCCTCAACACTGTAAGCCCTCACAGGGGCCTGCTGTGAAATATTAGATCAAGAATTGTAATTACATGCCCCTGTTGAAGAGGACCAGAAAATTGGGCCTTTGGTGATGGTGGTGGTGGTGCTGGTGCCACAACACTGTAAGTCCTCACAGTTAATCTTGGTGGGCGCAGAAACGAGCCCTGCTGTGAAATATTCAATCAAGAATTGTAATTACATGCCCCTGTTGCACAGGGGCTGAAAAATTGGGCCTTTGGTGGTGGTGCTGGTGCCACAACACTGTAAGTCCTCACAGTTAATCTTGGTGGGTGCAGAAACGGGCCCTGCTGTGAAATATTAGATCAAGAATTCTAATTACATGTCCCAGTTGAACAGGGGCTGAAAAATTGGGCCTTAGGCACTGGTGCCACAACACTGCAACCCCTCACAGATACCCTAGTTGGAAAGCAGGAACGAGCCCTGCTGCAAAGTATTGCATCAAAAATTGTAATTACACGCCCCTGTTAAACAGGGGCTTAAAAATTTGGGCCTTAGGCACTGGTGGCGGCGTCCAGAACCAAAAATGTTCTTACAAGCTATTAGCATGATCATTGAGGAGGAAGAGGATAATTACTCAGCATAACAGGATAGTCACTCAGCATCAGCATAGGCAGTCTTTGAAGGGATCTGACATTTCAAAAAAAATTATTCGGTTACATCAGCATCAGGTGCTTGGTAGCTGGTGGTGATCCAAGACTGATTCATTTTTATGAAGGTCAGTCGATCGACCGAGTCGGTGGACAGACGCACCCTGTGATCGGTTACAAAGCCTCCAGCAGCACTGAATGTGCATTCCAAAAGAACGCTGGATGCAGGACAGGCCAGTAGCTCAATTGCATACTGTGCAAGCTCTGACCAGTGATCCATCCATCAAGACCCAGTAACCGAGAGGATTTTCGGTGGAAAAGGTGTCCAAGTCAGATCTTGCCCCTAGGTATTCCTGCACTATGTAAAACAGACGCTGGCGATGGTTGCTGAAACCGATCATACCTTGGGGCTGCGGACTAAAAAATCGTCTGAACGCATCGGTCAGACGGCAACCTTCTCCACCGCTCCTTCTTTGACTGACGAGAAGCCTCAGCAACACGTTGTCCAGAAACAGGAGTTTGTAACCTCCCAGTCTCTGGGAACGCATTGCACAGACCTTTCTGCAAGGCCTCCCGAAGATGTTTCATCCTCTGCTCCCTCTGAGATGAAAAGATAAGGTCCGCAACCTTACCCTTGTAACGTGGATCAAGGAGGGTTGCCAGCCAGTATTGGTCCTTCTCCTTGATAACACGAATACAAGGATCCTTACGCAGGCTTTGCAGGATCAGGGAGGCCATGCAGCATAGGTTTGCTGAGGCATTTGGTCCGGAGTCCTCTGGGTCACTAAGGACGACATGGTCCGCAGCCACCTCCTCCCAGCCACGTACAAGTCCATGTGTTTCCTGGGACTGATCCCTTAAAGACTGCTACTGATGCTGAGTGCCAGTCTGCATCTCCATACTGACACAATCCTCCTCCTCTTCCTGTGTGATCGGCGGGCACGCAGGAACACTGTCTGGATAAAGGAGGCCTTGAGAGCTAAGGAAGTCCTCCTCTTCCTGCCTCTGTTCTGCCTCAAGTGCCCTGTCCATTATTCCATGCAGCGTGTGCTCCAACAGGTGGACAAGGGGGACAGTGTCACTGATGCATGCCGTGTCACTGCTCACCATCCTCGTGGCCTTCTCAAATGGTGACAGGACAGTGCATGCATCCCTGATCATGGCCCACTGGCGTGGGGAAAAAAAACAAGCTCCCCTGACCCTGTCCTGGTGCCATAGTCGCACAGGTACTCATTGATGGCCCTCTGCTGCGTATGCAGCCGCTGCAGCATGGCCAATGTTGAGTTCCACCTGGTGGGCATGTCACAGATTAGGCGGTTCTTGGGCAGGTTAAACTCCTTTTGGAGGTCTGCCAGCCGAGCACTGGCATTATATGACCGGCAGAAATGCACACAGACTTTCCTGGCCTGCCTCAGGACATCCTGTAAGCCCAGGTACCTGCCCAAGAACCGCTGCACCACCAAGTTAAGGACATGAGCCAAACAGGGCACGTGGGTCTGTTGTCCCTGTCGGACGGTGGAGAGGAGGTTGGTGCCATTGTCGCAAACCACCATTCCTGCCTTAAGTTGGCGTGGCGTCAACCAGCTCTGAACCTGCCCCTGCAGAGCTGACAGAAGCTCTGCCCCAGTGTGGCTCCTGTCCCCCAAGCACACCAGCTCAAGCACCGCATGGCATCTTTTGGCCTGCATACTTGCGTAGCCCCTTGAACGCCTACGGAGCACCGCTGGTTCCGAGGACAAAGCACAGGAAGAGGCCATGGAGGAAGAAGAAGAGGAGGGGGTGAAGGAGAGAGGTGTATCACAATCATTAGTAGTGGCATTTTGGAGGCGTGGTGGCGGAACAATCTCCAACACTACTGCACCTTGTCCTGCATCCTTCCCAGCTGCCAGCAGAGTGACCCAATGCGCCGTGAAACTTAGGTAACATCCCTGTCCATGCCTGCTGGACCATGAGTCAGCGGTAATATGCACCTTACCGCTGACCGTCCTGTCCAGCGAGGCCAAGACATTGCCTTCCACATGCCAGTAGAGAGCCGGAATCGCCTTTCGTGAGAAAAAGTGGCGTTTGGGTACCTGCCACTGAGGAACCGTACATTCCACAAACTCACGGAAGGGGGCAGAGTCTACCAACTAAAAAGGTAGCAGTTGAAGTGCTAGCAATTTTGCCAAGCTAGCATTCAACTGCTGGGCATGTGGATGGCTGGGAGCGAACTTCTTTCGGCGGTCCAGCAGCTGGGGCAGGGAAATTTGCCTGGTACAATCTGACGTCGGTGTATCGAAAGCAGATTACCCACAAGTACTTGGCTGTGACACACCTAATTCTACACCTTCATTCCTCTCAGTGCAGGTCTCAGAGAGGACTGAAGGTATAGTGGGGTTGGAGATCTCAGCTGATGAGGAGCAAGGAGAGGTCCTCTTTGTTCTTTGGTGTAGGTCTTTTAGATACGCTTGCCAGCGAACTGCATGGCAGGTCAACATATGTCTGGTCAAGCATGTGGTGCCCAAGCGGTAGATGTTTTGGCCACGCGAGATACGCTTGAGACATATGTTGCAAATAGCAGCGGTGCAATCTGATGCACTCGTCTCAAAAAGGGCCCACACCAAAGAACTTTTAGAATAACGTGCAGAGACAGCAGTGCCCTGCACATGCGGAGCTTTGCGGTGTGATGCAGTCAGTGTGCTGCCCTTAGGCTGGCCCCTGGAGGGCATCCTGCCTCGTTGGTCCTCCTCCTCTCTCCTATCAGGCACCCACGTTGAGTCAGTGACCTCATCATCCCCTCCCTCCTCATCACCGGAGCAAACCTGGCAGTATGCTGCAGCAGGGGGAGCATGACTGCCAGATTGCTGTCCTTCTTGGGCACCCCCTCTGTCCATGCTCACGTTACTGCCTTCATCTAGCTCAGTATCATCATCAGAGCCTTCTAAACACTGGGCATCCTCCTGGAGCATGTACCCAACACTGTGGTCAAACAGTTCGAGGGACTCCTCAGGAGGACATGGTGGGGCTAGGGAAGGAGTCACTGATGCCATTGAGCCGAGGGAAGAGGCCGCGTTGGCAGCTGCTTTGCCAGACAAAGTACCCTGAGCATGGGTGAGAGAGGATGAGGAGGATGAGGACGGTTTGGTCATCCACTCGACCAAGTCTTCCGCATGTTGCGGCTCAACACAGCCAGCTGCCGAAAAAAAGGCCAAGCGTGTCCCACGGCCACGTGCTGAGGATGCACCGTCTCCACGACCAGCACTGTTGCCTCTAGACACAGAGCCTGCTTGCCCTCTTTTATTGGCTTGTGACTGTCTGCCTCACCTTGTTGGCCTTCCAGACATACTAATAGCCTGTAGCTGCACTAAGCTGGGATATATATATATATATATATATATATATATATATATATATATATATATATATATATACACTGATACTGCAGCTAGCAAAATCAACTGCCTGCCAGTAGTATGAGAACACCACCAACCTTCTACAGGTAGCTTTAGTTGAACACTGTGCAGAGGTCGCACTACACTAACGTGTAAATAATTTAGCTGCCTGTGGTAGTGATAGGATCAGGAAAACACCCCCAACCTTCTACAGGTAAATTTAGCTGAACACTGTGCAGAGGTCGCACTACACTAACGTGTAAATAATTTAGCTGCCTGCGGTAGTGATAGGATTAGGAAAACACCACCAGCCTTCTACAGGTAGCTTTAGCTGAACACTGTGCAGAGGTCGCACTACACTAACTTGTAGCTTTAGCTGGACACTGTTCAGAGGACGCACTACACTAACTTGTAGTTTTAGCTGAACACTGTGAGGAGATCACACTAAACTAACATGTAGCTTTAGCTGAACACTGTGAGGAGGACGCACTACACTAACTTGTAGCTTTAGCTGAACACTGTGAGGAGGACGTACTACACTAACTTGTAGCTTTAGCTGAACACTGTGCAGAGGTCACACTAAACTAACTTGTAGCTTTAGCTGAACACTGTTCAGAGGACGCACTACACTAACATGTAGCTTTAGCTGAACACTGTGAGGAGGACGCATTACACTAACTTGTAGCTTTAGCTGAACACTGTGCAGAGGTCACACTAAACTAACTTGTAGCTTTAGCTGAACACTGTTCAGAGGATGCACTACACTAACTTGTAGCTTTAGCTGAACACTGTGAGGAGGACACACTACACTAACTTGTAGCTTTAGCTGAACACTGTGAGGAGGACACACTACACTAACTTGTAGCTTTAGCTGAACACTGTTCAGAGGACGCACTACACTGACTTGTAGCTTTAGCTGAACACTGTTCAGAGGACGCACTACACCTACTTGTAGTTTTAGCTGAACACTGTGAGGAGGTCACACTAAACTAACATGTAGCTTTAACTGAACACTGTGAGGAGGACGCACTACACTAACTTGTAGCTTTAGCTGAACACTGTGCACTACACTAACTTGTAGCTTTAGCTGAACACTGTTCAGAGGATGCACTACACTAACTTGAAGTTTTAGCTGAACACTGTGAGGAGGACGCGCTAAACTAACTTGTAGTTTTTGCTGAACACTGTGAGGAGGACGCACTACACTAACTTGTAGCTTTAGCTGAACACTGTGCAGAGGTCACACTAAACTAACTTGTAGCTTTAACTGAAGAGTGTGAGGAGGACGCACTACACTAACTGTAAATAGTCTAGCTGCCTGACTGTGGTACTAATAGGATCAAAAGAACATCAGCAATTTTCTTCAGGTAGCTGTAAATACTGTAACAACACAAGCCTGCCTGTCAGTAGGAAGATAACAGGAATGGATCTAGCTAAACTGAATACAGTGTATATATATATACACACACAACACCTGGGATGCATATATATACACAATACACTGTAAGTGCAGCTAACTGACTGACTGTCCTGCCTAATCTATCTAACTTAAATCAAATGACACTGTCTCTCTCTCTGTCTATCTCTCTGTCAAGCTGGAACACACTACACAGGGCCGCCATGCAGGTGGCCTTATATAGTGTGGGGCGTGTTCTAAACCCCCTGAGCCATAATTGGCCAAAGCCACCCTAGCTTTGGCCAATTACAGCTCTCTCTACAGACGGCGCTGTGATTGGCCAAGCATGTGGGTCATAGTGCATGCTTGGCCAATCATCAGCCAGCAATGCAATGCGATGCCGCAGTGAATTATGGGCCGTGACGCGCCACACGAATTTGGCGCGAACGGCCCTAATCGTTCGCAATTCAGCAAACGATCGGCCAGCCAATGTTCGAGTCGAACATGGGTTCGACTCGAACACGAAGCTCATCCCTACTGACTACCTGCACATGTTTTTGATCTGTGTGGCATGCATTTGTATTCAGCCCTCTTTACTCTAATACCCCTAATTAAAATCTAGTGGAACCAACTGCCTTCAGAAGTCACCTAATTAGTAAAAAGAGTCCACCTGTGTATAATTTAATCTCAGTATAAATACAGCTGTTCTGTGAAGCCCTCAGAGGTTTGTTAGAGAACCTTAGTGAACAAACAGCATCATGAAGGCCAAGGAACACACCAGACAGGTCAGAGATAAAGTTGTGGAGAAGTTTAAAGCAGAGTTACGTTCTAAAAAAATATCCCAAGCTTTGAACATCTCACGGAGCTCTGTTCAATCCATCATCCGAAAATGGAAAGAATATGGCACAACTGCAAACCTACCAAGACATGGCCGTCCACCTAAACTGACAGGCTGGGCAAGGAGAGCATTAATCAAAGAAGCTGCCAAGAGGCCCATGGTAACTCTGGAGGAGCTGCAGAGATCCACAGCTCAGGTGGGAGAATCTGTCCACAGGACAACTGTTAGTCGTGCATCTAGATTGATTCCTATTGGCAGGCATATGACTGTATCCTGAATGACCGATGCATTTCGTGTATAAGCACTTCCTCAGGGGTGGATGCTCAAAGATATCTACAAAAAACAGGGCATAGTTAGTCCACTATGGCACTGAGAATAACAGGAACAGGAACAGGCAAAGTTGCCAATAACAGGAACAGGCAAAGTTGCCAATCCTGGGTACTTACCTACTGGTGCACGGCCTTTGACTACCTCAGCTCCCAGGAGAGACTAATTGTTCTGGCCCTGGTTCCATACTCACCACATACATTGGTAAGGCCGTGCACCAGTAGGGTGCACACACAGGATCCCCAAAGCACAGATCACCGGTCTTCATGGTGTATTGAGGCGATGAACAAAAGTAAAAATATTCAATGGATCTATGTTAAATAGAAATAATATCCGTGAATACTGTGTATTCAGATAGGGTGAACTGAAGATAGATACTCAATGACTAGTTGAAAAAAGCAAAGTGATAAAATGGCATGGTAGTTACCCTGAGTGTGTGCATGAGAGCAAGGTGTTCCTGTGAATTGCAGCATATCCAAGTATGTGGAAAGGAGAACTGTGTCAACTGCTGCCACCTACCCACTCCACTTCAAGCACCATTGCAATAATTTCTTTACCAGGCTAATAGTTCTCAAGTGGCACACAACACAGTCAGTGCATGTCAGGAGTAGGGATTTCTCTGATGTTATTAATGCAGTGCTGCCTCCCACTGACTCCGATCTTTTTTTCGGGTGTCTGCTCATCCTCCATCCGTAGCTGTATTTTGGGATGTCACCCTACCTGCCTGAAAACACTGGACAAAGAAGGCAGGTACAACTCTAAGAACTGCAGACAGGACAGAGCGAGAACCTCTGAGGCATGCAAATTATCTCTCTATCTGCTGGCAGTGGAACTACACAATTTCCACTGTAGGGGCCACTGGTTTTACCTGGTTCTCCCCCAAACGGTACAGAGGCCACCATCCACCCAAGCAACAGTTCATTCACTCCAGCTCCAATAAACAGTCTATGGGTTTATCTTTTTGTAATCTATTCATTGTAGAACTTGTAAACGTAGAGAGATTAGGGTATTTCAACACATCAAAATGGCTAGCAACATCAATGAGAAGACACAGTACTTTGCTACCTGCTCCACATTCACAGCATCTATGGTGACAGCATCTGGCCAATTTCCCGGCAAATCTGAGATATCATTTGGGTAAATACTAAGAGCAGCAAGGGAAGCTGATGCTGGTAGATGTAAAAAGGTGTGTCAACAAACCATGTCCTTTTAGAATACTCACCTTTTACCCTGCTCACCAATTGTGTGACACTACGGCACACTTTGCATGTTACCCCTTTCTTTAGCCTACAGAAATTTGTCCCTACAATGAAAGTTTGCCCCCAGACCAATCCTTCCCTACTTTTATGTATGATTACTTGGCAATGCAAGTTTGTGAAAATCTGTCATTACTATGGGGGTTATTTACTAAAGGAAAATCCACTTTGCACTGCAAGTGCACTTAATAGTGCACTAAAAGTGCACTTGGAAGTAAAGTCGCTGTAGATCCAAGGGGGACATGCAAGGAAAATAAAAAACAGCATTTTAGCTCGCACATGATTGGATGATAAAATCAGCAGAGCTTCCACTCATTTCAGATCTACCCCTTAGATTTAGAGCGACAGCACTTCCAAGTGCACTTTCAGTGCACTTTAAAGTGCACTTGTAGTGCAAAGTGGATTTTCCTTTCATAAATAACCCCCTATATTACTACAACAAATCCTCATTTGAAATCATTATCTTTAAAACCTGGTTTTACTGGCACGATTTCCGGTACTCACAGGACCACAACACACTTGTGGCCTCCTCGGATGAGCAGCTGTGACTGTGCATGTGTTCCCAACCCTTTTCTTCCCCAACCTCCCCCTCGCCCTTTTTTTTGTTCCTCTCCCTTTCTCCTAGGTTTTCCTGTTCAATGCCTGTCTTTCCCTATTGAGCTTGCTTATTCTCTTTTCCTTCTGGCTCTCGCCTTCTTGTCTTTTACCTTCTGTGATGACATAATGCCTTTTTCTTTCTATTGGAAAATTTGTTTGTGTACACCAGCCTCTGGGTGATTTTAGTGTCTTACACTGTTGCATTCTATGTCAGACTAATGTCGTTTTTTTGTTGCCATGTTGGCATCACCCTATATGCTTTGTACCTAGCATATGGTTTTACTTTATTATCGGTTTGTGTAACAGTTTATGATTATTGTACCATATATCAATGTTGGATTTGTATTGTCTTTGCTGGTGCACACAATAAAACCTTAAATGATAAAAAATAAATTATTATCTTGCTTTTCAGTTACACTGGAGTCTTCATTTAATGCCTATTTATACATCACAGCACAATCCATTATTTATTCCACTGGGATTGGGAATTTGAAATGTGTGCAGACTGAAGTGAGAAGGTTGTTTGTCTTGTATGTGATAGTGCACCCCTCCTCACCTGTGACAGAGGGCCTCTAAAAAATGCCAGACCTACATAAACTTGGCTTTTAACTAACATCAATTCCTCAGTTAAGTGGCATCTTAATGCACTTTAAATTATGGCCCAGCCTCCCCGGTACAAGATAAGCACAAACACAGTGATATATGATCACTCACTCTGCCTCTCAATCTGCTTTCCCTACATCATGTCAACAATTCTTCCTACACCATGTTTGCCACTGACATCAAACATCTGCAGTGTGGGGACTGATCATTATTTGCACCTCTTTGCTCTGATGCTCAGATGTCTATTTTCAGTTTTACTGTGGATGATTTATGTCACATATTATTAGGAGCTAATTCGATTAGCTCTAATCTATGTTTAATCAACCTTCTTACGTGCAGGTGGGAATACCCTTCTATACAATATTACTCTTGTGTCATCAGAGCCATATTCCGAAAGACAAAGCCAAGCACAAATAGAGCACTTTATTTTATGGACTTGAATGTTTAGTTATTTACATATGTTATTATTGTTAGTAAGGATTCACTTTATTTTTCACTGTAAGTTTATACATTTTGAAATGTTTTTTTCCTCTGTAGCCCTGATCCGCAGAGCTGACATAAAAGGAGCAGCTGCATGGACTTGGCAGATGTTACCTAGAACCAGAGAAAATTACTGACACTGACTGAGGCGGTGTCATGAAAAGGTTTACCCGTTGGTGGTGCTATCGGTCTCTTGGATCACAGTACCAGTGTACATCAACGGGTGTCTTCCAACACCTAGGACTTGTAATAAGAGGACTAACCTGCTGGTGGCACTGTTGCATCCTTGGGCCGTAGTACTGGTGTCCACCAGCGGGTGTACTCCGGCAGTGTGGAGAAGACAGCACCCTCTGCGCTCAGGTGTCTTATCTTAAATAAACATTATTCTTATTCACTTTACATGCGTTTTGGTTTCCTCTTTGCAGTCAACACAATCTGGTCACACCTGTTCATGACAGCCGGATTGTCAGGGAAAACGCTTCGGACACTGACTTTCTTGTGCCAAAACCAGGGGGTGGAGAGAGGTCAGCTGACACTATAGGAGTTGTCTAGAGGCCACTGGCCAACCCCCACTACACCTTGATATAAAGAAGAACAGTGCTGCCCGCATGGGTTACAGTGTAGGCACTTTTATATGTGTTTGAAGGAACTTAATCCTGGGCGCTCCAATGAAAGATATGGTCCCCAATGTGCTGGGGGGGGGGGGGGGGGGGTAGGGTATTATGTAGACTGCCAGACCGTTATTGTGGTATAACTCTCTTTAAGTGGAGCAGGGGTTACTTTCTGTTCCACTTGTTTGCTATCAACAATATATTTTCTTTGCCATTGTTTCACCTATTTATTGTGCATTAATTGCTGTTTCTTTTCCTTTGGCCATTGGGATGCTTCATGTATATATAGTTGCGATAAATATTTACCCTATTCAGTCCAGGTATATTAGAGTGCATGGTGCTACTTCCAGACTCATGGGCATGGAAATAGGAGACCCTAGAAACAGTAGCTCATTCGGGTCAAGCACTACACTTGTCTTATGTATAATTGTTTTACGAATAAACATTCACACGACAAAGAATTCTCAGAGCAATATGGGTTAGCTACCAAACAACACAGCAGTAGTTATCCCCTTTTAGACAACCTGAGCCTGATTTACTAAAGAAATTGCACGTATGCTATGGTATCTGCTTGGTAGAATAACTATATGCTTGCAATGCTAATGGAAATGTGTGCAAATATAAAAGTGTACCTAGGGATGACTATGAAACACATGCTTGTGCATTCAATAGTATGCCAGCTAAGTGATATTCTCTGATGATTTGGGGGCTATATGACATTATTATAGAAGTTGACTGTGAAAAAAAAAACTGAATAGAAGTTATAGTGTATTATACAGTACAATATATGAAAGTGTGCATACACAATTTAATACACTGTGGCTTCCATGGCATATTTTAATAGAACATATCCATAATTAGGCTGCCTTAGCAGCATATAGCATAGAGTTTGTGCGCTGCTCTTTTGACACCCAAGTCTTTCAAATCCTAGTAAGCAGTCGTTGTGCTTGTCATATTATAATCGTTTGTGTTTTGCCCAAATCTCAAAACATGCATTACTTAGTTAAAATTTTCTGCTTATGAGGCACAGACAGAATTATTTTCCTGTTCACTGAACACTGCAAATGCAAACTGCAACATATACCCTAAACATGAGTGTATGAGCTAGCAGATCTGTTAAAGGATTACTTTGTTGAGTGCATGACGATCGCGCATGTGCGCATGCAAACCTGAAAATGTCCATGGAATTTAATTTTCAATATTTTTATTGAAGTATCAATGTTGTATAAAGCACAAGTGACAAAAACAGGAATGAGAATCGAGCACCCTCAAGTAGTGCTCCTTTTCAAATAATCATAAACTTAGGTAATAAACAGAGCAAACCTAACGCAAAATATGTTTGGCGGGAGTGCCAATTAACTTAACCATATAACACAATATGTAACCCAAAATATTAAGTCATTCACTGTAGAGTCAAAGGAAAAAAAAATACATTTCTAACCGAGTAGGGACCGGTTACAGGTTGTCTTAAGCTACTTTAACTTATAGCATTAGGAATGACTTGTACAGGGGGAAAAATGTATGTTGTAAGGAACAGAGGGGAGGGAAGAAAGAGAAGGGAGGGGATTGGGGAGGGGTTTGGGAAGGGTAGGGAGGGGAGGGAAAAAGGGAACCCCTGTATACATTTCTACTAGTATCATGTCAGCATAGAGATATATGTTCTGTCCTAGCATCTTATGCCGCGTACACACGGTCGGACTTTTCGGCTACAAAAGTCCGACGGACGCCGACGGACCAAGTCCGGCGGACAATCCGATCATGTGTGGGCTTCTCCGGACTTTCAGCGGACTTTTCCAGCCACAAATCTGACGGACTTTAGATTTGGAACATGCTTCAAATCTTTACGTCGTAACTCCGCCGGACCCAGAAATCCGCTCGTCTATATGCTAGTCCGACGGACAAAAACCGACACTAGGGCAGCTATTGGCTACTGGCTATCAACTTCCTTATTTTAGTCCGGTGTGCGCCATCACATACGAATCCGTCGGACTTTTGTGTGATCGTGTGTAGCCAAGTCCGGTCGGTAGAAAGTCTGTTGAAATTCCACCAAATGTCCGTCGAACGGGCTGTCGGACTTTTGTAGCTGAAAAGTCTGACCGTGTGTACGCGGCATTATATAATCCGGTCAACATGAATTTTAAGAAAAGGGGAAAGAAAAAAAAAAAAGGGAAAAGAGAAGAAGAAAAGGAGATAGAGCGAGAGAGAGAAAAAAAAAAGGAAAGAAGAAAAAAGAGAGAAAGAAAGAAAAGAAAGGAAAGAAAGGAAAGAAAGGAAAGAAAGGAAAAGAAGGAAAGGAAGGAAAGGAAGGAAAGGAAGGAAGGAAGGAAGGAAGGAAGGAAGGAAGGAAGGAAGGAAGGAAGGAAGGAAGGAAGGAAGGAAAGAAGAAAGAAAGAAAGAAAGAAAGAAAGAAAGAAAGAAAGAAAGAAAGAAAGAAAGAAAGAAAGAAAGAAAGAAAGAAAGAAAGAAAGAACCGCTTTAAGGTGTAGATAGATAGCGAATCCATGGGTCCCAGGTTGCATCGAATTTCTTGGTAGAATTACGAAGGACAAAGGTAAGTCTGTCGTTAACCATGATCCAGTTAAGTTTATTCTTCACGTAATCAAGAGGAACCATCGACTGCTTCCAGTGTTTAGCAATAGTAATCCTAGCTGCCAGAAAAATATATACTATTAGTTTTGTCGATTTTTTTGGGGACCTCATTAGGTAATTTTTGAAAAAGAGCTGGTTCCAGGGATCTACGTATATTAACCCCCGTCACAGAATATACTAGATTAAATATACAAATCCAAAATCTAGTGACCACAGGGCATTGCCACCAAACATGGAACATTGTACCCATCTGGCCACAACACCAGAAGCAGGTGGGCGACGCAGATAGGTGCATCTTTGCAACTCTGGTCGGGACCAAATACCAACTTAGAAGTGTTTCATAATTTGCTTCAATTAATGTTGTATTGATTGATATTTTGGATAAAGCATAGGTGGTATCTTGCCAATCCGATAATTCCGACGTGGCGTTCAAGTCCCGTTCCCATTGATTCATGTAAGGGAGCTTAGTTCCCGGGTCAGTAATGATAGTGTATATTGTAGATATCCTTCCCTGTAAAAGGCCCCTCGTTTGGTAAGATAATTCAAAATTTGTAAGTATCAGGGATCCATCCAACCGGTTAAGTTTAGATCGTACAAAGGAAATAATTTGATTATATCTAAATAGTTCGCCGGAGGGCATCTGAAATGTGTCTTTAAGATATTGTATCGAGTGCGGTTGGTCCCCATTAAGGTAGTCTCCTATCCTAAGGAGCCCTTTGTTGAGCCACCATAAAAATAGCATTGGAGTCATTCCAGGGGAGAATTCAGGATTGAAAAATATGGGAGCTAATGGAGTATGTGGGGAGGACAGAGGTTTACGGTGTCGTACCCTCTCCCAGACCGCTAGTGAATGAGACAGGGTAGGACACAAAATAGGAGGGCGAAGACGGCTAGGGAGCCACATTAAAGAACCTATAGCGAAAGGGTATGTCCATGGAATTTAAAGTAAAAAGGGCCAATCAGAGTTGCCAACCCCCCCCCCCCCCCACAGTGTTTTTTACTGACCAAGCATGAAGCGAGTTTACTGGCAACCTGAAATAATTTAAACAGTATGTAAACATTGACAATACCCACAACAAGTAATCTGGTTTTACAATTAAAAAAGTAAAAACAGCGTGACAAAATGTGAGCATGACTAGGATAATTAAAGATCTGGGGCATCCTGGGATACAGCACGAAAATAAAATTCACGTGTGTCACTGTTGAACAGTTGGCTTGGACAGATTTCGCCTAACAGTGGGAGGAGCATAAAAGGGGATTATTAAACAGAATCTGTGCCTAGTCACTGCATACACTGCACACATACTGTATACCACAGAAATACAAAATACTACTACTTACTACGTCAAGTGGAAGTATTACAGATACTCAAACTTCAGAACAAAGAATCTTTTTAAAAAAAAAATGTTTCAATTGCATTTGTGTTTCTGCACACAGGAAGATATCACTTTGTTTGTCTGAGCCTACCTCAAACCCTTCCTGCCGCCACCTCCCGGACCTTTAACAGGTTCTAAATGCCAGGAGACAGAGGTGGGTATTCCAGTCATGTGACCAATGTGATTGGCAGTCACATCGGCATTGGCAAGTATGCATCGGGAGCTTTCTGGTAATTGCTGGTTACTGTGCTGGGAGCACGCAGGGAGCGCACTTTCAGCACAGCAAAGTGTTTACCTAAGAACGCATACATGAAGCCACTCAGCATTAAAGCCCACCCATCGAGAGGCTGCATATAGGCTTCTCATCGGAGGGAAGAGGTTAACTATTTCTTGCCCTTAGGAGTTTGCTCCCTAGATAAGGGTCCCCACAGCCTCTCTTACATCAGGGTCTTCAGATTTCCCTCCTCTTATATTGGGGCCCCCTGAATCCCCCTTCTGTCAGGGCTCCAAGAGTCTTGTCCCCCCGGTAAATCAGAGTTTCCAGGGTCCTCCCTCTTTAAATCAGGGTCTCTAAAACCTCCCCTTAAGTCAGAGGCCCCACACCCCCCCTTACATCAGGGTCCGCAGAGTCCCTCAATTAATCAGGGCACCCCTGCTTACATCAGGGTCCCTAAAGTGCCCCCTTAAACCAGGGTCCTCAGAGCCCCCTTCCTAAAGCAAGGTCCCCCCTTCTAACATCAGAGCCCCAGAGTCACCACCTTAAATCAGCATCCAAGAGACTCCCCCTTACATCAGGGTCCCCGGAGTTTCCTCCCTTTTAAAAACAGGGTCCCCAGCATCCCCTCCCTTAAATCAGGACCCCCAGAGCCCACACTTACAAAAGGGTCCCCAGACTTCCCCCTCTTACATTAGGGCCCCCAGATTTGTCCCCCCTTTACATTAGGATGCCCAGAGTTGTTCCTCTCCCCTTGAATTAGAGTGCCCAGAGTCCAACTCCCACCTTACATTAAGGTGCCCAGACCCCCCCCCCCATTCCTTACATTAGGGTGCCCAGAATCTGACTCACTCCTTACATTAGGGTCCATTAGAGGTCTGGAGGAGGAAGTTCTGTCCTTTTCCTCTGAATGCTGGGACTGCAGGGGGCAAGCATGTGGTTTGTTTCTAGGATGCTGGGCAGTCTAACAGCAGCAGCACCCCAATCTGATTCATTTAAACTTGAAAAAAAGCCTTTTTAGGTAGTTTTGGCTGTGCACCTGATATTTTATCAAGGCAAAAATTGAAAAGAAGTCGTTCATTTGCAGGCATTAGCAAAAATTAAGTGTGAAATCTTATGATATGACCATTAGCTGGCCCTCCTTCCCCAATTCAGGGTTTATTACGCTTTTTATGTTTGAGGGGTGTCACACATTTAGTGTGCTGTCTGAGAGGGCCCTCATCTCAGCAGGAGGATTTGTTACATGAAAGCAAATTCACCTATACCCTGACTGTGTGTCTGGCTCACTTTCATTAAAATTAACCAGCCTTGGATTATCAGTTACTGAAAAAAAACCTGTTGCTGATGCTACAGACTAATTCTTAAAACTCTGGTACTGTAACGGTGCTACAAAATGTCTCTTTAGCTAGAACTCAGTTTGCTGCAGGGAAAATCCTTTGGTGTAACTCAATGTTTGTGGCCTATTTCAATGCTCCGACACCATGTAGGTTCCACACCATGTTTACACAGCTGAACCTCAGCTGTCAAATTTCTAATGTTTGTTGCAAGCTAAATCCTGTGCATCTCAACATTTGCAGCCTATTCCAGTGCTACGACTCTGTAAAGGTTCCACATAATGCTTCTGAAGCTGGACCTGAGCCACCAAATTTCTATGTTTGCTGCTAGGAAAATCCTGTGTTGCATATTGAAGATTTTGGTCTATTTCAGTGCTCTGGCACTCAAAAATATTTGTTGCTATTGTCTCTAAGATAATATACTCTAATGCTGTTTTCAAAATCAAACCTGCCTCTTATTTTTCAGACTAACAAGGCTGCTTGCATACTGTCCTGCCATTGTACAATATTTGTGACTAAGGTCTCTCAAATATAAGACTCTATTTTCTATTTCAAAATAAAACTTGCCTAGTCACTCCCTACATTGTAACATTATCAAGCTGCTTACATACTGTACAATCATTGGGACTATTGTCTCGCAAAAATACAATCTTATTTCAAGATAAAACCTGCCCTAGCTCTGCCTCTTATATTTCATCCTACCTAGCCTACTTACATATTATACAGCCAATAAACAATATTTATTGTGTCTTATATAATACACAAGATAAAACTTGCCTTGTCTCTCCCTCTTTTATTGCGGTCTTACCAAGCTGCTTACACACTATTCTGCCACTGAACAATATTTGTGGCTATTGTCTCTAAAATAATATACTCTAATGTTTATTTCAGTCAAACTTGCCTCTTATATTTCAGACCAACAAGTCTGCTTATATATTGTCCTGCTATTGTACAATATTTGTGGCTAAGGTCTCTCAAATATAGGACTCTAATTTCTATTTCAAAATAAAATATGCCTCGTCACTCCCTAACTCTGACATTACCAAGCTGCTTACATACTGTACAATCATTGGGGCTATTGTCTCTCAAAAATACAATCTTATTTCAGGATATAACCTGCCTCAGCTCTGCCTCTTATATTTCATCCTGATCATCCTATCTGTCCTACTTACATATTGTACAGCCAATGAACAATAATTATTGAGTCTCATATAATACACAAGATAAAACTTGCCTCGACTATTGAATTCTTACCAAGCTGCTTACATACTGTCCAGTCACTGAACAATATTTGTGCCTATTGTCTTTCAAATAATACACTCTAATCCTTATTTATTTTTTCAAAACCTGCCTTAACTCTCGTATTTCATCCTACCTATCCTTCCTACACAATGCCCAACCCATGAACGATGTTTATTGTGTCTCATATAATACACTCTAGTCTATATTGCAAGATAATAGTTTCCTTGTCTCTTTCTATTTGCAACCCATTGAACTGTCCTGACTCTATCCAATTTTAAAAACATACCTGCAGTCTAAATGTTGAATTCTTTGGGAATATTTGGAGATACAGGGATGGTAAGGGGTTTGTGGAATGTGGGTTTGTAGTTTCAAAGTGTTTTTGTACACTCTGTTTTGATATTTTATTAAACTTAGGGCAATACAGTGTGGTACTGTGAAAAAAGAAGCTCATAATCTATACTATTACACTGTTGTGCCACTGGCCAATCTGTACAAAGTTGAGGGCTTTAGCTTTATTTCCTATAGCTTTTAGATCTGTTGTGGCTGCTACAGTACTTCCACTGTTCAATTCAGGCCTAGTATGTACCGTGAATTAATAAACAGGTATTGTAGCCAAAACTACCTAAAAAGCCATTTTTCAAGTTGAAATTAATCAGTGCTTATTGCTAATCAGTGCTAATTAATCAGCTACTACTTTATTTAAGGCAAACTAAATGTAAAAATTTGCCAAAACCAATTACACATCAAAAATGTTTGATACCCTAATACAGTGCCACTGACACTGTCTGTAAAAATTGTATTGTTACTTAACACTACATCCAGCTTTCGTGAATGTCCCTCATACCTAAGTTGAACTTTATTTCAAAATGGATTTGGCTATCCCCTCGCAAATTGAACCCAGGCAGATTTGCTCATCCCTAGTGGTGTGCAGGAATAGGTATGGGTGATGTGTAAAAATTTGGATGATGTGCAAAAATATGATGTTGGTAGGAATATGGTTAGTGGGTAGGAACATGTGTGTTGTGCAGGAATATGAGTAATGTGCTGATACATTGGTGGTGTGTAAGAATATATGTGGTGAGTAGTAATATGGATAGTGTGTATTAATAAGGGTGGTGTGTAATATGAGTGGCGTAGGAATGTGTTTTGTGCAAGAATATGAGTGAAATGCAGAAATATTGATAGTTTTTAGAGATCTGGAGCAGCATAAAAGGCCAATTTGGAGCAGCATAAAGGCCTTGCTTGGAAAATTATTCTTCAAACATTAAGTTTTGTAGGATTTTGGATGCATACTTTTCCAAACATAAGTTTGTGCACATATTCAAAATGAAAGAGGGCACCCAAGTTTCACTCCACTGGGACTGCCCATCTTATTTGCTGAGCGTGATATGACAGCTTCAGGTTTAATCAATTGTAAGGCCCATATCTAAGGTCAGACATTTCAGGATTATAAGACACACACTTGTCATCAACTGCCATTTTGTTGACAATAGTTATTGAGAGGAGAACTCCAAGGGGAGGCATGGGGCACTGAAAGATCAGAACTTTTGTCTGCTTTTTTTTTTAACAGGTGACATGCACTTTGATTAAATAAACAAAGATATATATAGATATAGATATATATTTTCAGTATGTTTTTCATTAAAAATATATTTACAAAATGATTTACATTTTATATTTTGGTATGAACAAATGTATTATACAGTACACCCATATCATTAAAAAATGTCAATAGTACTGGACATAGCAGTCAGGACATTAGTCTTCCAAGCACACTTCACCACTTCACGTTGCACAGTATAGACACACATCCACCAAAAACAAGCATACTGCACAAAAAATATCAATGTTACAGGTTTATCATATCAAATACAATCTCAATGGACTTTTTCACAGTATTGTCATAAATTGAAACTGCCCACACAATTGTGTAAATTGTTTCCATTGTTAGAAAAAGTTTACTCTGTTTCAGGACCCTCTGAGAAGCATTTGTCTCCGGTGCAATTCCTTCTGTCATTATGTGAGTCCTTATTCTAGTAATATCTCAGCACAGAAAAACCCCACCAATTCTGGTGTAACAGTACCAGTGACAGAGATCACCAGGACAAACAGAGTGTAGACAGCAATCAAAACCTACAAAGTTCCTAACTCTCCCACATTCTACCCAAAATGAAAAAAGTTTTTGACCTCATAAAAAACACTTTAAAGCAAACCTTGCATCAAAATACTTATCTGCTTACCTATTGCATGAAAATAATAATAAAAGAAAATTACATTTGGAAAAAAAAAAAACATACTTTAGGTGATTGTAGCCATATTAGTGCAATTGCGACAGAGAAAATTGAGTACTGTCCATGATACTTTTTTTATTTACACTAACATACCCCAAAAGCTTGTCCTGAAAAATTGTATGTTAGTGCAAATAAAAAAGTATCACAGACAGTACTCAATCTTCTCTGAAAAAAAAGCTGAATTATCAGTAAAAATACAAAAAATAAACCCTGGCTCCTGGGCATAGGTGACATCACTAAGCCTTATCCCAGCATACTAGTAAAGCCACCAAACCCAAAATTTGCAAGAAGATGCTCCTGCATAGTGCTGGAGCACTGTCAAATGGGATTTGGTAATAAGAAGTGATATCACCAGCACATATAGGGAGTCAGGGTATAAGGGAGGTACCTTTTGCATATAATATTGTAGATTTTTTTGTTGTTAAAAGTGTAACTAAAGGCAAAACTTGTTTTTTTTTTTTTTTTTAGTTTTGGATAGAGTGTAGAGAGATTAGGACACCTGTCAGTTTTTATTGCTGTCTGTGCCCTTATTAGGGAGATTCACCCTCTCTATTTGTCCTATTTAATTTTAATAGTAAAAGTGAAAGTAGAAGAACATTTCTAATTTTGGATTGACACCAGAACAGTAACAGAAGGGAAATCTTCCAATGGGAACATTGGTGATGCCCTGGGATTCCTCACTTCGAAAAGGAATTTCTTCTCACTTCCTGCTGTGACTATAGGACAGGCAAAGAAAAACTGACAAGGGTTACATAAGCCTCTCTAACTCTATCCAAAATAAAAATAAAAAAGTTCTGTCTTTAGTTACACTTTAACCACTTGCCGACCGCCTTGTGTACATATACTGCGGGGCGACGGCTCTCCTGTGCAAAATCACGTACGGGTATTTGATTGCGCTATTCCCCCGGCCACCAGCTCCCACTGTGATTGGACACAGCGGGAGCCAATCAGCAGGTCCGGCGGACCCGATGTCCACCGGCACCCGGCGCTCATTCGAGAGAGGCAGAACGGCGGTCTGCCTAGTTAAACAAAGCAGATCGCCGTTCTGTTAGTGGGGAAGATAGAGATGCTGTGTTTCTGCTAAGCAGGAACACGGATCTCTGTCTTCCTACAGTTAAAGCATCCCCCCACACAGTTAGCAAGCACTCCCTAGGCACACATTTAACCCTCTGATCGCCCCTGATGTTAACCCCTTCCCTGCCAGTGTCATTAGTACAGTGACAGTGCATATTCTTTAGCAGTGATGGTTGTCACTGGTCCCCAAAAAATTATTGAAAGTGTCACTTAGTGTTTGATTTCTCCGCCGCAATGTCGCAGTCCCGCTATAAGTCGCTGATCGCCGTCATTACTAGTAAAAAAATAAAATCAATACAAATTCCGTAAAACTATCCCATAGTTTGTAGATGCTATAACTTTTGCGCAAACCAATCAATATACGCTTAATGGGATTTTTTTTACCAAAAAACATGTAGCAGAATACATATTTACCTAAATTGATGAAGAAATTAGATTTTTTCCATTTTTTTTACTGGATATGTTTTAAAGCAGAAAGTAAAAAAAATTGTTTTTATTTTCCAAATTGTCTGTCTTTTTTTGTTTCTAGCACAAAAATAAAAACCGCAAAGGTGATCAAATACCACCAAAAGAAAGCTCTATTTGTGGGGAAAAAATTACATACATTTTATTTGGGTATAGTGTCGCACGACCGCATAATTGTCAGTTAGAATAACGCAGTGCCGTATCGCAAAAAATGGAGTGGATCTACAAGATAAAAATAAGAACTTAAAACTTTATGCCAGGTCAGCTTTTAAATTTTTCATTTTATTTTCATATTGGGGTTGATTTACTAAAATTGGAGAGTGCTAAATCTAGTGCACCTCTGCATAGAAGCCAATCAGCTCCCAGGGTTTTTTTTTGTCAAAGCCCAATTGAAGAAGCTGAAGTTAGAAGCTGATTGGCTACCAGGCACAGCTGCACCAGATTTTACACTCTACGGTTTTAGTAAATCAATCTGATTATGTCCGAATAGAAGAAAAAAAAAAAGACTTACGCAAGTAAGCATTTGAGGGTTGTTTCCCGAGCACTGTGTCACACTTTACTGTTCCATTCTCCTGCTCCATTAGTGATGAATGAACTGAAATGATGTATTTCCCGTGTTCTCCATATAACTGTTTCCAACTGTCAGATATAAATAGAGAACTGTTTGTTGTAATTTCAGGTACTGGTGCAAAGACTTCTACAAGTTCAACAGTGACCTGGCTTATAACCTGAAATGACTGATCAGGTCTACATCCTTTGAACAATCAATATTATTACTAGAACAATGATCTGAATAAAAATACATGTAATAGAACAAACACCAACACAGTATGGTATATGTATATCCAGGCAGGCAGGTCATCCAGCATGCTCCCATACACACAATACAAAACACAAACTTGCTAAACCTTTCATTTTTTTCCTATCTGCAGAAATCCTGAATAATGGCAAGAGATGTCTTTAGAATACACGCTGACACAATGTGGCTCCAATCACAGTCTAGAGACCAAATTGAGAAATTAGGAAATAATACTACTATCTATGGTAAATACATTTTACCATATCATATCAACATAACTTATCCTGTTTAGCACACAGTACCCAAATAGAAAGATAATCAGTTTACCAACCTATGTTTGTGTGAAAACTTCTATAAAAATCCATACCAGACCCTTATCTCTGAGCATGCAGCCTGGCAGGCCAGGAAAGGGCGGAAATGAACGTGAAGCCCCCCTCCTAAACCATACCAGGCCACATGTCCTCAACATTGGGGATATTCTTTGCCAGGGAGGTCCCCTCAGCAAAGCACCTTGTTCCCATATTGATGAGGACATCAATGTTGAGGGCATGTGGCCTGCTATGGATCAGGAGGGGGGAGTGCAAGCTCACGCCATTTTTGGGGGTTTTGAGTCCCCCTCCTAAAGTGGTATTAAAACTCAGAACGAAAAATGTTATACATTGCAGCCTACCAATCATTAGATGCAGTGGCTGCATTCGTTTTCTTGTTTAGGCTATTCTCCCTCTGTTTTCACCTAGTGATCTAACCTGCAGCCACCACTCTGGATGAAGGCGCATACGGGCACCTTTGGATAGCATCACTGAAAATCTGATCAAGTCGCAGCTGCATTGGTGTGAACTTAGCCTGAGACTTGGTAGCTGCTTAGGTTTTCATTTTTGAGGCTAATAACATTTTCAGCAAGTACAGAAAATACTTGTTGATCTTTCTAGAAATTTAGTGTCCTTCTCCCTTCCTATAAGCTGAGAGGAAGATGCGTTTGAAATTCAACCTGGGTGAAAAACATTACTCTTCTGTAGATATGATGAAGAAAAAAAATGTAGCCCCCAGGGGTCCTAGAATTACCAAGTGAAGATAACAGAAAAAAAAAGAAATAATGCAGCATTCACATCTAAAGACTTGTAAGCTGCAATATACAGTATTATATTTGTGGTTTTTGGTTTAGATGCACTTTAAAAAGAAAGCAGTAAGGGGACCTTCTTAGCTATCGTAAGTGTCTATAGAGGTAAAGAGCACAGGCACTGCATGGCTCTCACAGACTTCCAATCGTATAAAAGGCTGGGCATGGACTTCTTATTCTGGGAGTCTGGTTTAGGAATTTTACTAATTTGCATATGAGTAGCGCTCCTAAATTTGGTAACTGGAAAAAACATTAATTAATGTATATGTAGAGATGTAAACAGCTCTGCCGCTCAGTAGTAATGGACCCAGGTGTAACATGACAACATGAGCCCCACTCAGACTTCTAGATCTGTGAATGATGACCAAACATTGATGGAAAGACACAGGCATTTCATGTAACATTGAAGAAATGATCCTACATATAAAGTAGTTTATTTTTTTACATCTATACATGATGTGCTATAAAGTTACATCTGTAATGTTAGGCAGATCACTTAATCAAAATATCCCAAAATATACATGATCCGTCTTGCATACAGCAATGATCCAAAGTATCATTCTACAGCTATGAGCCACACCTACAGAAAGTATTCAGGTGATTTTATTGCTAATAATATAGATATATATACTAAAATACATCAATTCAGATGTTCCCTTGTTCTATAAATACTACACCAGTGTCGCTGTTGGAAATGTCCCCACCAGTTAGCTTTTAGTTCTCAAAAGTCAACAAAAATCAAATTCATGGAGAAACTCATGGCCACTGTGAACCGCACTGAAGAACATTTCAGCAAAGCATGACTTTATTGGTTAGACTTTACCTTCTCAATGATATATTGGTCATTTTTGAGAGATCCCTAATTTCACAATATGAGGAAATCTTCTGCAAACGAAGACCACAAATGCAGGTACCGGTTATACACCATGTGGGCTTTCTCAGCAGGGGGGCATCCAGAATTTCACCCCTCCCCCCATGCTCTACCCACCGCTCCCCAATCTTATACCTGAGAGAGAGTGATGTGTTATATGCAGTCACTCAGTTGTCTCCCTTATTAACCTCATACAGAGGCGGCTGAAGGTGCTTTTTATGTAACTAAGTAAAACATTACATCAAAAGCCCCTAACAAAATTTTTATTTTGTCAGCCAGAGTGTTCATTCTCATGTTTGTAGTTTTCTCTATGACAATCTACGCTTGCCTGTGAAATGGCTTGGAAACACTGCTTTCTGTAAATACGTATGAGTGTAAACAAAGTTGACTGTACTATTGTAAATCTCAAAAAGGTTAAAAAAAAATATAAAAAAAAAAAAAAAATTGCTTAGACTGCATTTTTTTTCTAACAGATCTAGCAGTTGCTCTCTCTGGCAGTGAGTTGGATTCTTTACAACTGATGGAAACATAAAACAAAGAGATTGTCAGGAAGGAACCTTTTCAAAGGTAATCAAACCAAAAGTTTGCTCTCTCCCTAAATATTAACAATTAAAGTCAGCTTTGATTCCATCACAGTGTTCCTTTATGTCACAATAAAATAGCAGCCTGGGAATAAGACATGTCTTCCACCCATGGGGATTCTATTGTATGATTATCGCTGGGTGTTCTCTAGATTCTATCCCCTGGCTTCCATCTCTTTTTCCTGAACTGTAACCTTTCACCTAGCTGTGCACAATAGGCTCTTTGAGGTGAGCTTTACCCTTTGTGTCCAGAGCCATAACTAGGACTTTGGTGTATGGGTCAGTGTGGGGGTATGTCAGCTGACCACCTGCACAAATCTTTTACAGAAAATAACCATGACATTAGTTTGCCAGCTTCTGTCTTTAAGAGTTATGGATGAGCTGAAGGCAACCTCACCCCCTTTTAGTGGGACAACACCTTTGTATGAAGTCATAATCTTTATCTTCATAATTGTAAATGCATAATTGATATCAGACTGGATACAAGAAACAAAACCTAAAATAATATCCAGAAATTAGGGTAACTGAAATTATGAAAATAAAAATAAGAATATTATGATATTATCAATGAGCAATACAATCAAATTATGAAAAGTAAAATGCACACAATCATGCTGAAGGAAAACAAAAACAGTTATCATATGAAATTGGAACTAAAGCTTCTCCCTATGCTTTACAGCCAAGGAAACTGCCATCTTAGCCTCTGTTTGATCTGTAGTTGATATAGTGCTACACATGTGACCAGCTATGACACCAGCCATTAGCTGGCTTGAAAGTTTGGATAAGAGCGAATATAAGCACATTAGGTCACTGTAATAGGTATCATTCAAGGCATGCCTTGAATTTAACCAGCTTGGGAAACAGTTAAATTAGTTGTTTTAGATCCATGTTTTATATAATATTGAATATACTTCTTCTAAGGGACCTACCCTCCCAGAGCATACCTGAAACACAGCTCCTAAGTGAGAGTCACAGGGTGGTCAGCCGAGCATCTAGGTACAACGCTTGAATCATTTGGGTGCAAGCTTGTATATACTCCTTAATTACCAGGCCATTTTAAATTTTTCAAAGCAGTGAGCATTTGACTGACAATTAGTTGCTCATGCAACGCTGTACCCAAATGAATATCTGAAAGAGGAGCTCCAGTAATTTGTGTGTCTATTAAAAGTAGTAGTAGTACTTTTTGTAGCTGCTGACTTTTAATAAATACACACTCACTTGTCCCAGGATCCAGCGATGCGGTCACCGAACCATTGCTTTTCTCCTTCTCCCCGGCATCGACATTTCAACTGTGGGCACCCGGCTGTGACAGTTTGCGGCTTCACAGCCAGGTGTGCACTGCGCATGCGCAAGTCACGCTACGCATATGCAACTCGCGCTGCGCCTGCTGAATGATCCACCAATCTTCCGGGACCTGTGTCGTATCCCAGAAGACTACAGGGAGGGATGGGTAGAGGAGAACTTCCGGATTGCCTAATTCAAGTACCTGTCAAAACTAGGTACCCCCCAAAAAAGTACATGCCAAATATGGCAGGGGAGGGGGGGAATGCTTAAAGTGGAACTTCCCCATTTGGGTGGAGCTCCACTTTAAGCAGATAGTGCTTTCCTTTAGTGGTATTTAATAATGACTTTATAACTATATGAAGGATAAAAAAAAACTTGATATTCTCACTGTCTCATTTCTTGAAGCCCTAAATGTCCCCCAAATTGTTTAGTTTTAGACAAAACAGTCCAGAGTGCAGGGGTCAGGACTATGCTATGAACAGAAGGGCTTGCAGATATCAGTGGTCAAAAGTTAATGTTGCATTATGGCGATGAGTGCCCCTTTATACGTTGGGGTCAATGGTGTGTGCCCCCTTAAATGTTGGTGATCAGTAGCGAGTGTGCCATAACTGTTGGTGGTTAGTGGTGTTTTCCCTCATACCATTGTTGGTCAGTGTATCCCCTGTTGCTGTTCAGTGTGCCCTCCTTTTTTTGGCGGTCAGTTGGAGCTGTGTATTCACATTAAGGATCAGCAGAGAAGTGCTGAGGAGGAGGGCAGGGAATTGATGGAGGATTGCAAGGAGTTGGAGGGCTCTCAATTGTAAACCTTGGCACTGTTTATATTTGTGATTTGTGATTGGCCATTACAGCGATCACAAGGCACAAAGCCACTCTGATTGGCTCTATGCACTTTGCCTGTAATCTGTGCTGTCTAATGATAACTCAATTACAGGACTACAAAGGTTGCACTGGTCGCCTTTTGGTGTTTTTGGCAAAACAGTTAATAAATGGAGCTCCAGAAAAATGAGTCCACCTCCCTACCGGTTTTTATAGTATATGGCGGTATTGAGTTGGTTAAAGTGAACCTGTGCCCATACTATGCATGGTAAAGCATTTACATATCCTGAACAAACAGTAAACGTTAAAACAAGCCTCATACACCTCTGTAGCTCTAGACATTGTGGGAAAAAAATTGTCTTCAAAGTTCACACTAAAAACTTAGTATTTCCCTATTAATGGTAGTCTAGAAGCCAGGAATTTTCGAGAACAGTAAAGAGGACAATTTGGTTGACATGTTGAAAAGAGGTGGATGATTTAGCCGGGGGCAGAGTTGTGGATGGCTTTATATGTTGTTAGTATTTAGAAATTTTTTTATTGAGTGATTGGAAGTGAAGAGACTGACAGAGAGGGGTGGCAGACATAGAACTGTTGGTAAGGTAGATGAGTCTGGCAGCATTATTTATAATACTGAAGTGGGCATAGCTTGTGTAGAGATAGGCCAATGAGCATGAAGTTGCAATAGTCAAGCTGAGATAACAGAGAGGAGAAAATAAGTTGTGGTTTCATTGGTTAAGAAGGGGCATATTTTGAAAAAGTTATGGAGGTGAGGTCTGCAAGATTTAGACAGTGATTGGATTTGGGGCTGAAAGGACAGATCAGAGTCCAAGATGACATCTAGCACCCTTGCATAAAAGGAAGGACTGATAGTTGTATTATTGATCTTGATGGAAAAGTGAGGGGCGAGGACAGGTGATGGGGTAGAGGAGGATATAAAAGTGTTCAGATTTAGAAAAATGTAGTTTTAGGAAGTGGTGTGACATCCATACTGATATGTCAGTTAGTAAGTTAGTAATGTGAGAGAAGACTAAAGGGGTGAGATAACACATAGGAATGTTCTTCAACCTGATTGTAATAAGCCAATTTAGGTAAAGGTTGTCTAAATTGCGTTGGTGTCTTTAGTGCCAATACATCCTGCCAGTTACCAGTATAACAGCCAGAGGCCCTATGCACCCCTTGTTGAGTCATCCCAGTCAAAATGGAAGACATATGGCTTAATACTACTAAATGTATTCACCCTGAAAGGAGCACACTGCCATTATTCAGTGAAATCTAGCTATATTTATTCTTTGTGATGTTACAAGTGGAGTTCATTTACATTATATCTCAATATTATTATAGATAGCTGCAAGAGTATTTCCAGTGTTGGATAATGTGTATCAATCTGCACATATTTTTATGATAGATATGATAGAATGAAATATCTTCTTATATACGGTTCCCAGAATAATTATATTAGGATTTAGATTATGGAATTTATTTTATCATAAACTACACAAACACTATCATCTATTTGATTTTTGCCCCAGTCTGAACAATCCCCAAAAATCCATCTTCTATTGAGATATTAACAAAGTTAGTTAGCAAAGTGGTTTTGGCCAATGAATGCCATATTAAAGAAAAGCTGTATATGTCTGAACTCTCGTTTTGAAAATGAGATGTATGTCCATCCAAAAGCTTCCATAATTCCTGACTTAGAAGAAGCATGCGGATCAGAAGTTCTGACTTCTTAGCTCAATGCTTGATAAAAGTACTGAGGCCAGAAACAGCCAGGCAAGTAGTATGTTCATATATATATTGGGAGCTGCACTCTAAATATTGACATGTAACCCAAAGAATGAGATACAAGCAAACTTAAAAATAATAATCAGCAAGAGCCATGTGACAAAAAAACAAAAAAGTCTTTCAATATGAATAAGTCCCGGTAATCCGGCCAGGTGAGGGCAGTGACGGTAGCTTCTCACCTGGCCCGATTACCGGGACTCCGCCACTCCATACGTGTCACACCGGTGCTCCTTGTGGTTCGACCTGAGGTTCTTGGAGGAAAAGGCCCTGGCTGGGTGTTAGCCACAAGCTTTAAAGCTTGTGCAGCTGGTAAGCGTGCACTCTTTGTGGTGGTGGATTCACTTTGTCTGTCATAGTCACAGGAGAAAGTCACAAGACATTGTGGTTTGGTTCACTCACCTTTCTTCCATTGTAGGATATTCAAATCTCTCATTCATATTGGAGGACTTTTTTTTTTTTTTTTTGTTTTTTGTCACATGGTTCACTAATGGGACTTTTATGTTTAAGTTTGTTTGTATCTCATTCTTTGGGTTACATGTCAATATTTATAGCGCAGCTCCTAATATATATAATTATGCTTGTGTTTATTCCACTTTGAACTGCAGCTGTATTTGGAGGTTAGGACACAGTGCAGTTTTTTTCTTTGCACAAGTAGTATGTTCGGAAGATTAGCAATGGAAGTCTCTGTAAAATCCTGGGGGCAGAGAAAAAAGGACACTGGGCTCAATTCACTTCCCACCAGCCGCTTAATAGGTCCCCTCGTGAATTTATCGATGCACACTCCTCCCCTCCCTTCCCTGGCCTGCCAGGTTGCATGCTCAAAAAACGTTCTAGTTTGGATTGGGTTGGGGCTCACACTTTTTTTTTGGTTTTGGCCAGACCTGGCTGGATCTGGCCAGTAACACACCTCCTGTATTACAATGCCCCCACTCTGGACAAAGGAGCACAGGGCTGCATGCTTGGTTAAAGCTCTGCTATGTTAAGGGTCACTGGTTGTTAAAAACGCGTCAGCTGCCAGCTACTTGAGAACCAGCTATTTACTGGTTGTTAAAGAGCGAGCACCCTCCGGCGTCCCTAACAACCAGCTATTCCCTGGTTCCTAAGGACACCTGCAGGTGCCGGCGTTAAAATACTGCTAATACTGAAATATTTCACCACTTCAAGAAATAGCGCATGTGGTATTTTAGAAGCTTTTTGTAGGGAATTTTTGAGAAACGCTATGAGCTATTTTACCGTCAATCCTAAAGTGGTAGATAACGTTTCATGAATTGAACCCACTGTTCCATGTTACAGGGAAGGCTGGAAATGTATATTGGTAGGATTTCTGAACATCGGGACAACTAAGGTATAGATATGTGGTTTTGGATCAGTTTTTAGCTGTTCACACACACCCACCCTGTTCTTCTTTGTTTAGGGCTCATTCACTCTATGATGTTGAGATAACATGCACCGTACCATAACGCATGGCAATGCAGCACCATTTTTTGGTAGCCACCACACAGCAATCCACATGGGATTGCAAATGGCACTTCAAAACCAGCAATAAACCAGGAAGGGAACACAAATATCAATAAATAACACAAATTACACATTCGGCAATGCACTTTTAGTGCTTTAAATTATCAAACGTTGAAGACAATCCTTTAATAAAACCAATCAAAACTTTAAATGACAAATTTGCTCAGTCATCAAAATTCAAGTGCAAAAAACATGACTTAGTCCCCCACTTAAATGAAGTGATGACCAACCAAAAAAAAGTGGCAGACAATGGGAGGGAGGTAGTGGGGCTTCCTGTGTTGTGTAGTCCAGTCCAACTAACACAGAACCACAGGTTCACCCTTTATATAGGTGATGGCTCAAGCTGACGGTGTTTCTGGAACTTACACAAGGAACCTTCTCTATCCATCAAATGTAAGAAAAGTAAGTCCTGACAGTATTTAAAGAGACAAAACTGAAAACAAGAGATTGAAAAAACAGAGGGGGGCTGCAGCAAGCCCATGTTGGTGAGCACAAATAAATTGTTACTCCGCTTTCTGTTACTGTGTTGCACTGCAATTTACAGTACGTCCATCATAAGATGCGTTGTGTTGCCATTCAGAATGTGTTGGGAAACCTTGCAGTAAAGCGTGCACGTTATTATAACACCATAAAATGAATTGGTATTGGGATTATAGCGGTGCCAGAAACAAGATTAAAAAAGATAATAAAATTAACAAAATATGTCCAAAATATGGTCAACTTATATATGTTAGGCAGAAGTTGGTACTGTAGTATCTTCTCCTAACATGTTTCACCAGTGAGGCTTCTTCAGGGGACTTTGTAAGACACTAGTAATTAATGGACTATAACAAAGAAAAAATACATAATAGTCACTTGTAATTACCATAATATATTTTAATACAATAATTCATACATTTTCAATAAAACAACATTCATCTTGTCACAACCAACGCCCTCTTACCCAAGCAATCACCGACAAACTCCCACCTGGCCGTCAGCATCAAGGAATGGAGAAGGATTGTTGCATGACCAGAGAAGGCATATAAAGACCAAGCTAAAGTGAATGAGGTACACAATGAAATGCTCAAAAATACATGGACATACAATGCTGTGAAAAACTATTGCCCCCTTTCTGATTTTTTTGCATATTTGTCACACTTAAATGACTCACATCATCAAACAAATTTTATTATTACACAAAGATAACCAGAGTAAATACAAAATGCAGTTTTTAAATGATGGTTTAATGTATTAGGGCAAAAAAGCTGTCCAAACCTGCCTGGCTTTATGTAAAAAAGTAATTGCCCCCTAAACCTAATAACTGGTTGTGCCACCCTTGGCGGCAACAACTGCAATCAAGCGCTTGCGATAACTGGCAATGATTATTTCACATTACTGTGAAATTTTGGCCCACTCTTCTTTGCAGAATTGTTTTAATTGTTTTAATTTGCAGAATTGTTTTAATTCAGCCACATTGGAGGGTTTTCCAGCATGAATGACCTGTGTAAGGTCATGATACAGCATCTCAATTGGATTTAAGTCAGGGCTTTGACTAGGCCACTCAAAAACCAAAATTTTGCTTTGTTTGAACCAACCGAAGTGCAGTTGAGGTTGAGGTTACGAACTGATGGCCGGACATTCTCCTTTAGAATTTTCTGGTAGATCTCAGAATTCATGGTTCCATCAATTATGGTAAGTCGTCCAGGTGCTGAAGCTACAAAAGCAGCCCCAGAACATCACCATCACCATGTCTGACTGTTGGTATGATGTTCTTGTTATGAAATGCTGTATTCGTTTTAAAAGTTACAAAAAAAAAAAGTAAAAAGTTACATTTTTGTCTCATCAGTCCACAGAATATTTGCCTAAAAGTTTTGGGGATAATCAAGATGTTTTTTGGTAAATGTGAGATGAGCTTTTGTGTTCTTTTTGGTCAGCAGTGGCTTTGGCCTTGGAACTTTCCCATGGATGCCATTTTTACCCAGTCTTGTTGCTGAATCATGAACACTGATCTTACCTGAGGCAAGTGAGGCCTGCAGTTCTTTAGATGTTGTTTTGGGTTCTTTTATGACTTCCTGAATGAGTCATTGTCATGCTCTTGAAGTAATTTGTGTAGGCCAGCCACTCCTGGGAAGGTTTACCACTGTTCCAAGTTATCTCCATTTGTGGATAATGGCTCTCCCCGTGGTTCACTGGAGTTCCAAAGCCTTAGAAATGGCCTTAAAACCCTTCCTAGACCGATACATGTACATTACTTTGTTTCTAATCTGTTCTTGAATTTTTTTAGATTGTGGCATGATGTGTGGCTTTTTGTGATCTGTTAGCATGCTTCACTTTGTCAGACAGCTTCTAATTATGTGATTTCTTGATTCAACAGGTCTGGCAGTAATCAGGCCTGGGTGTGGCAAGTGAAATTTAACTCAGCTTTCCAAAAAATTGTGGTTAATCACAGTTTATTCATGATTCAGCATGAGAGGGGTCAATTACTTTTTCACATAGGGCAAGGCAGTTTTGAATTTGAGCTTTTTTCCCTTAATAAATTAAATAATAATTTAAAAACTGCATCTTGGATTTACTCGGGTTACCTTTGTGTAATATTAAAATTTGTTTGATGAGCTGAATCATTTAAGTGTGAGAAATATGCAAAAAAAAAAAAAAAAATCAGTAAGGGGCAAATACTTTTTTACAGCACTGTAAATAAGTCCATCATAGGGCTTACACAAGCTCAACATAGTTACCTAAACAAAGTACACAGTATAGTGGATAAAACAGAGGGCAGTATGGTAGGACACCAGAACAAACAATACTGGAAAATATATTTTTTTTAAGGAACCTATAGATGAAAATGTAATGATCCCAAAGTCAAACAGTGGCATATTCACAACACAAATCCATAAGTCTAGATCACCATTGAGGTATTGGCTGCACAATGTGCTAGGTAGGTATGAAACTGAACATAGCCTCAGAGACTATGTTTAATGCCATGAAAGACCCCACAAAGGGTCAATAGGAACACTTCAAACCACTTGACATAAGCAAGTATACATGCAAAAACAAAGCTGTAAGTATCTAATAGCAAGTGGTAATACCACAATAGCACAGGAAACAAATAATTCACTCACTGTAAAGATGTGTCCGTGTCAGTTCGGTCCTCCGGGCTCCAGCACTGTGGACACCGGAGATGCCGGCTTCATGTACCTTCCACATGCGTGACCTCAGGTTCCTTCATAGGTTCTATAGGTTCCTTCAAAAATAAAATGTTTCTTTTCCAGTATTGTTTGTTCTGGAGTCCTACTGTATTGCCCTCGGTTTTCGCCACTATACTGTGCACATTGGGTAAGTAATTATATTGAGCTTGTGTAAGCCCTATGTTGGAATTATTTATGTCCATGTATTATTGAGTATTTAATTGTGTACCTCATTCACTTTAGCTTGGTCTTTATATGCCTTCTGTGGTCATGCGGCAATCCTTCTCCATTCCTTGATGCTGACAGCCAGGTGGGAGATTATCAGTGATTGCTTGAGTAAGCGGGGGGTTGGTTGTGACCTGATTGAAGTTCGTCGTCATAACCGTCTTAAGTGGGCAAATGCTCACATTCAATGGCATCTGGCACTTTGGAGAGGTGTTCTCTTCACGGATGAATCCGGGGTTTCACTGTACAGGGCAGATGGCAGACAGCGTGTATGGCGTTGTGTGGGTGAGCGGTTTGCTGATGTCAACGTTGTGGATCAAGTGGCCCATGGTGGCGGTGGGGTTATGGTATGGGCAGGAGTATGCTATGGACAACGAACACAGGTGCATTTTATTGATGGCATTTTGAATGCACAGAGATACCGTGATGAGATCCTGAGGCCCATTGATGTGCCATTCATCCACAACCATCACCTCATGTTGCAGAATGATAATGCATGGCCCCATGTTGCAAGGATCTGTACACAATTCTTGGAAGCTGAAAACATCCCAGTTCTTGCATTGCCAGAATACTCACTAGACATGTCACCCATTGAGCATGTTTGGGATGCTCTGGATCAGTGTATACGACAGCGTGTTGCAGTTCCTGCCAATATCCAGCAACTTCACACGGCCATTGAAGAGGAATGGACCAACATTTCACAGGCCACAATCAACAACCTGATCAACTCTATGCGAAGGAGATGTGCTGCACTGCGTGAGGCAAATGGTGGTCACGCCAGATCCTAACTGGTTTTTAGGCCCCCCCCCATACGATAAAACTGCACATTTTAGAGTGGCCTTTTATTGTAGCCAGCCTAAGGCACACCTGTGTAATGATCATGCTGTCTAATCAGCATCTGGATATGCCACACCTGTGAGGTGGATGGATTATCTCGGCAAAGGAGAAGTGCTCACTAACACAGATTTAGACAGATTTGTGAACAATATTTGCGAGAAATAGGCCTTTTGTGTACATAGAAAAAGTCATAGATCTTTGCGTTCAGCTCATGATAAATAGGGACAAACACAATAATTTTGCTCAGTGTATATTCTAGCCTCACAGTGGTTTCAAGAAAGTATTATAACACCATAGTGTTATCAGCGCCTGAGCATACAAGGACAGGGCTACCCAATGCAAGTTTGTTTATAATTTTCTCAGTTTGCTCAGTTTGGTGTGTATTGCTGAAGAATTTTTTTTGGGGAGGGTGCATGTGATCAGCACAGGACCAATCAGCACTGTCCAGACAGAGGGTCAGGGGTGCTGCAGCCTCATAGGATCTAAAAACAGATAATCTTGCACTCAGGTTACAAATGACAGGCAGACACCAGCTAGCATAAATTGTGGGCGACAATGTACAAGTATGAAATAGAGAAATGCAGCGCTTAAATGTCTTTGGTAACAAAGAAAATGTCCATCAATCCCGAGAGGCACCCAATAGGTGAATCGATCTTGATTAAAAGGTGAACAGTAATCTTCACAGTAATCTAAACAGTAATGCCCTGTACACACGGTCGGACATTGATCGGACATTCAGACAACAAAATCCATGGATTTTTTCCGACAGATGTTGGCTCAAACTTGTTTTGCATACACATGGTCACACAAATTGTCGGAAAATCCGATCATTCTGAACGCGGTGATGTAAAACACGTACGTCGGGACTATAAACGGGGCAGTAGCCAATAGCTTTCGTCTCTTAATTTGTTCTGAGCATGTGTGGAACTTTGTTTGTCGGATTTGTGTACACATGATCGAAATTTCCGACAACGGATTTTGTTGTCGGAAAATTTTATAGCATGCTCTCAAACTTTGTGTGTCGGAAATTCCGACGGAAAATGTGTGATGGAGCCTACACACGGTCAGAATTTCCGACAACAAGGTCCTATCACACATTTTCCGTCAGAAAATCTGACCATGTGTACAGGGGATAAGCCTCATAGGACAATTAGGGGAGAATGAAAACTCCTCCTACAAGCTTTAACCAGATACTGATAGAAGTCACAAGACTGCTATATACTGATGATGAGAAAAGGTATTTAGCAGTTTATATTTACTAGAATAATTGCATTTCCATGTTCTGTGTACTGTGGGAGACCAGATATAGTGAATTCAGGGTCCTGGGTTTAGTAACATTGTAAATTAAACCTGTCACTTTGCCAATTCCCCCCAAACTGTTGTTCTATTCAATCGCTGGAGCTCTTGGAAATGCCATGTGCTTTCAGTAAGAGAAGCTTGTGGTCTTCTGCACTTTTTTTCACAATGCAGTTCTAAAATGTCTAAGTGACCAATCAGTAGGCTAGAGCATTTTCATATAATGGCAGGGGAAAAGTCTTAATCCTGTGTAAGCTCCAACACAGGCCAACACAAAGATTGGCTTTCTTCTCTGGGCACCGGCTGATGAACAAGCCACTAAAGGAGCACAGCACAGAGAAGCTTTCGATAAGTTAGGGCTATCAAGAGAACTTCTTTGTTCAAAATGTGTATTTTAATTTGAACCCTCTTGTTCAAGCAGTCATTCTTGTAGATGTGTCATGATGCCTGCTGTTGCTCTAGTCGAGCATGGAATCCTATAATTTTCTAACTGTATGACCTGAGTTTAACCTCCCTGGCGGTATGATTATTTCAGATTTTTGATGCTCAAAGCGGTACAATGTTTTGCATGGAAATTTGGCGATTTATATTATAGCCCTGTAATTCTTAGGAATAACACACTCAAATCTGTCCAAACAAAAGCCTAGTAGACAGCCCGGGTATGATAAAGTTTGAAACACAAAATCATAAATTATAATATAATATATAACTATAAATAATTATAACAAACAATAATATAATAATAATAAAAATCATTCAATAATTTTATAAAATTAAAAACACTGAAATTTGCTCATTTGCAGAATTGTCTCTGTCATTACTTTCAGTGTTTGATGACTGATTTCCCCACGAATCGCTAAATTCTGCAAGTGATTCTAATTTATTGGCACTGTTTTCTAGCTGGTCAAAAACCGCTTTTGATGTAAAGGAATGCTTTTTGGTTGCTATGGACGATCTCCAGTTTCCAGGCAGAAAGAACAGTATTTATAATATAAAACTGCATGCAGGGCATTGGACAAAGCACCAGGGACAAATGGGATGTGAAATAATTTGATACAGTAATGTAATCTGTAAGATTACAGGGTACTGTATATGTATTGTGTGTGTTTCACTTTTTGAATGTGGCGCCGTGCTCCGTCCCCGTGCGTCGCAACGCTCGCAGGGAACAGAGCCCGGCGCTGTGATAGATCGAGCGGAGGACGGCTCGCACACACAGCGGGGAGACATCGCAGGATCCTGGGGACAAGGTAAGGAACTGTACCTGGATCCTGTGATGTGATCCCGAGTGTGGCTCTGGGTTACCGCTTTTGGTACTGAAAATCCACCCCGAGCCACACTCTGGAATACCGTCAGGGAGGTTAAGATTGATTTAACAGAATTGGGATAATAGCAATAGAACAGTTATCCTCAGGAGGTGATAAAGAAATCTGGACTGCTACAGAGTGGCTCTCCTGTGCAGGATCACTTATATATACGTGATTCTGCACTTCCACCTGCAGGGGGCGCGCACCCTCCCCTGGCGGGCTGCTTCTGCTGTGATTGATCAACACACAGAATGGAGATCTGTCTATCTAAACAAGGCTGGTCTCCGATCTGACAGGGGGGAATGGATGGATGTTGTGTTCCTGCAAAGCAGGGAATAAAATCCATCACTTCCCCTAGTAAAAGCACCTAAAACAGTACACAAAAACACTGGCTAGGCACACAGTTAAACCTTTGATCACCCTCATTGTTTAACCCCTTCCCAGCCAGTGTCATTAATACTGTGACAGTGCATATTTTTAGCACTGATCACTGTATCAGTTTCACTGGTTCCAACAAAGTGTCAAAAGTGTCAGTTAGTGTCCGATTGACGGCCGCAACATCGCAGTCCCACTATAAGTTGCTGATCACCACCATTATTAGTATAAAAAAATAAAATAAATATAGATTCCATAACTATATACCATAGTTTGTAGACACTATAATGTTCACGTAAACCAATCAATATACGCTTAGTGGGATTTTCTTTTACCAAAAACATGTAGCAGAATACATACTGGCCTAAATTTATGAAGAAATTAGATTTTTTACATTTTTTGATTGGATATGTTATATAGCAAAAAGTAAAATAATATTTTTTTTTTTTCAAAATTGTCTGCCTTTTTTTGTTTAGAGAGCAAAAAATAAAAAACGCAGTGGTGATCAAATACCCCCAAAAGAAAGCTCTATGACATAAATTTTATTTGTGTTCAGTGTCACATAACCGCGCAATTGTCAGTTAAAATAACGCAGTGTCTTATCGCAAAAAATTGCCTGATCATGAAGGGGGGTGAATCTTCCGGAAGTCAAGTGGTTAGGAAAATCTGTACAGACTCCCAATACAGAGATTGTCATTATGATCTCCCTCTAACAGTGCTCTAAATAAAAAATTCAGTCAAGTCAGAGTTCCTGGAGTACAGACTTGTTATGGGTCAAAGTATCAATACAATTGTTCAATATGACAGTCAATTGTATATCATTGCTAATATGATCAATAAACTATCATTTTTATTAGAAAGAAACAAATGGTCCTGGTGAAAATCCCACTCTCATTTAACAAAATGGATGGTTTCTTTGTAGTTTCAGATGATCTACTATTACTACTGTATTATCACAATTTAGTAAGTGGAAATCCTGGCTATAAATGGCCATTTGTGATTGGTTCTACACTAATTAAACATGATTGCAAGGTTTCAACCTGTTTGGCATGATGCAACAAGGTAGGAGATCAATGCAACTTATTTTTAGATTGTAAGCTCTCATGCACAGGGCCCTCCTAACCCTCCTGTAGTCAATTGTATCTGTACTGTCTTCCTTTATTTTGTAAAGCACTATGCAAACTGTTGGCATTATATAAATCCTGTGTAATATTAATATATTATATATCATATTATAATATAATATTAACCACTTGCCGAACAGCCGCCGCAGTTTCACTGTGGCAGAATGACACGGCTTGGCGAAACGACGTCGGTTCGCCCTGTGGCCACTAGGGGCGCGTGTGCACCCGCTGCCCACCCCCGGGGCAGATGCGAGTGCCCGGCGGGCGCAATGACTGCCGGGCTCCCGCGATCGCTCATGACACACCAATGAACCATGACCCTGGTTCTCTGAGAGGAGAAGAGACTGATCTTGTGTTCATACAAAGTATGACCAGCAATCCGTTATCTCCTTTAGACAGTCCCCTCCCCCCTTCAGTTAAAACACAGATAACCCCTTGATCGCCCACTAGTGTTAACCCCTTCCCTGCCAGTGACATTTTTACAATAATCGGTGCATTTTTTTTAGCACTGATCACTGTATAAATGCCAGTGGTCCTAAAAATGTGTCAAAAGTGTCTGATGTGTCCGCCATAATGTTGCAGTCTTGATAAAAATCGCAGATCACCGCCATTACTAGTAAAAAAAAAAATAATAATAAAAAATGCTATAAATCTATCCCCTATTTTGTAGACGCTATAACTTTTGCGCAAACCAATCAATATACGCTTATTGTGATTTTTATTACCAAAAATATGTACAAGAATACATATCGGCCTAAACTGAGAAAAAAAATCACTTTTTTAGAAAAAAATTGCGGATATTTATTATAGCAAAAAGTACAAAATATTGTGTTTTTTTCAAAATTATCGCTCTTTTTTTGTTTGTAGCGCAAAAAAAAAAACTAAAAACGCAGAGATGATCAAATACCACCAAAAGAAAGCTCTTTTTGTAGGAAATTTTGTTTGGGTGCAGCGCCGCAAGATTGCGCACTTGTCAGTTAAAGCAACGCACCCAAACCTTTCGGAGCTGAAGCGGTTAAATGTTATGCTTATCATAACTAACATAATGTGGATAGGTAGAAAAAAAAATCAGCAAAGTGTATTGGTGTTAAAAAAAAATTAAGAGATTTAGATATTACAGTAACTTAATTTATTATTTTTACTTCTGTGGTACAATGATCTCACTTTAAATAATCCAATGTCTGATTTTCTTCTTTAGTGCAGTCTATTGTCAAACTGCATTGCACATGTTTTAAAAATACATTTTAATACATATGGTTTGTGTTTGATTTCCTTTTTTTTTATATTAAAATCTGCATTTATATGTTGACTACTAAATATTTTCTTCAAGATACAGTAGATAGTGGCAGGTTGTTCATAGGGAACAGGCTGGAAACTGGTGTATACTGCCATCTTGTGGTATTTCAGTATGAAGGCTGTCACCCAATGTTTAGAACCTCCTATGTAATTTGCTATATCTGACACTGTATTAGTAAATAAAATGAAGCTATTGATTACCTAGAGAAGATATACAATGTAATCAGCGTGGAGATGTCCTTTTGTAGTAACACAATCAATACTTACTGGAAGTAGAAGCAGACTTTAGAATTAATGCAGAAAATGTTGGTATGAATACAGACGGCAGGCCCTAAACACAATCCAATCATGTACCTCATTTAAACCTTTTGCTTTAAAGGAATTCTTTAGATTCATTATTTTTACAGACTGAAACCTAATGCAGCTCATCCAGACACAGCACATGATGTATGGAGGATCCTCAGATAGACAAAAATAATGACACCCAGGTAACATTATTACTAGTAGCTGATTCATGAAGTATTCAGGATAAAAATGACACATTTTATCAGTAACATACTGTAAGCTGTTGTGGACCCAGATAGACACGAAAGCTCACAGGAACCATACATAAAATAGTGTGGTCTCAAAATGAAAATTAAAACTCCATTCAAATCATTTTGTATTGGAGAGATTTTCCCTCATTTCCTTTCTCCAGTGGAAACAGGACTGCAATAAAAACCTGACAGAGGTTCTATTCTGTTTGCAAGCTTTGCTCATACAGGAGCTGATGCCAATGCTCCTGAGAGAGAGCAGAACCATGAGTCCAAGCGATTACACCAGGCAGAACAGGCACAAAACAGGTGAGGTTGCCCTTTAACGCAAACCTGTCACATCTATTGGTATTCACGTTGCTGTCTAAAATGCTTAGGGTACATAAGTGGAGAGCACAGTGATGATCTTATCAGTGTTCTGCTGTTCTTCTAAGCAGCAGACTAGTGAAGAATTGTTAATTACACAGTATTACTCCACTTCTGATGAAGTCAGGGATCTGGCTTTGCTGTCTAACAAAGGTGCCTGGATTGCAAGACTGGCTAAATGGTTAGGATGCTTATTTGGTTGTAATTTAACAGTATACATTGCATCCGGAAAGTAATCACATTGCTTCACTTTTTCCACATTTCGTTATGTTACAGCCTTTTTTCACAATGGATTAAATTCATAATTTTCCTAGAAATTCTACAAACAATACCCCATAATGACAACGTGAAAGAAGTTTGTTTGAAATCTTTGCAAATTTATTAAAAATAAAAAATGAAAAAAATACATAAGTATTCACAGCCTTTGGCACCAATTACAGCCTCAAGTCTTTTTGAGTATGATGCTATAAGCTTGGGTACACCTATTTTTAGGCAGTTTTTCCCATTCTTCTTTGCAGGACCTCTCAAGTTCCATCAGGTTGGATGGGGAGTGTCGGTGCACAGCCATTTTTAGATCTCTCCAGAGATGTTCAATCGGGTTCAAGTCTGGGCTCTGGCTGGGCCACTCAACGACATTCACAGAGTTGTCCCATAGCCACTCCCTTGTTATCTTGGCTGTGTGCTTAGGGTCATTGTCCTGTTGGAAGATGAATCTTCTCCCCAGTCTGAGGTCCAGAGCGCTCTGGAGCAGGTTTTCATCAAGATTGTCTCTGTACATTGCTGCATTCATCTTTCCCTTGATCCTGACTAGTCTTCCAGTTCCTGCCCCCGAAAAACATCTCCACAGCATGATTCTGCCACCCCCATGCTTCACCGTAGGCATGGTGTTGGCCAGGTGATGAGCGGTGCTTGGTTTCCTCCAGACATAACGTTTGCCATTCAGGTCAAAGAGTTCAATCTTTGTTTCATCAGACCAGACAATTTTTTTCTCATGGTCTGAGAGTCGTTCAGGTGCCTTTTGGCAAACTCCAGGTAGGCTGTCATGTGCCTTTTACTGAGGAGTGGCTTCCGTCTGGGCATCCTACCATACAGGCCTGATTGGTGGAGTGCTGCAGAGATGGTTGTTCTTCTGGAAGCAGGGGCGGATCCAGGGGGGGGGCAATGGGGCAATTGCCACCCCCGAGAAATCTGTTGCAGCCTGGCCGGGCAGGTGAGCTCCGCAGGCGGCTCCGCCGCGAGTGGCTCCGAGAGCGAGAGCGGGTGGCTCCACCACGGGTGGATGAGAGAGCGGGCGGCACCGCGGGAGTGTCGGGCAGCTCCGCGTGAGGGCGGGCAGGCAGCAGGCGGGAGAGAGAGTGGATTGGCCGGGCGGCTCCATGTGTGGATGGGCGGGTGAGACTGAGGCTGAGCAGGCTAGGTGTGTGTGTGTGGGGGTGGTTGGCCAATCAGCGAGCCGACGGGCAGGGGAGCAGAGAGATGACATCATCTCTCACCGCCCCCACATCTCTGCATTAACTTCCGCCCTCACTGTGCAGGTAGCGTGGGCAGCAGGGAGATTACATTATCTCTCTGCTGCCTGTCTCTGGAACAAGGAAACAAGAAACAAGCAAAACACCACCTTACCTGGCACGTGACACTCCACATCTGGGTGGCAAGTGACAATCCGCATCTAGTGGCAGATGACGTGGCAAGTGACAATCCGCATCTAGTGGCAGATGGCGTGGCAAGTGACAATCCGCATCTAGTGACAGATGACGTGGCAAGTGACAATCCGCATCTAGTGGCATATAACGTGGCAAGTGACAATCCGCAATGTGTGGCATATGATGTGGCAAGTGAAAATCCACAATGTGTGGCATATGACGTGGCAAGTGACAATCAGCATCTAGTGGCAATTGACGTGGCAAGTAACAATCCGCAATGTGTGGCATATGACGTGGCAAGTGACAATCCGCATCTAGTGGCAGATGACGTGGCAAGTGACAATCCGCAATGTGTGGCATATGACGTGGCAAGTGACAATCCGCAATGTGTGGCATATGACATGGCAAGCGACAATCAGCATCTAGTGGCAATTGACGTGGCAAGTGACAATCCGCATCCAGTGGCAGGTGACGTGGCAAGTCACAATCCACAAGGTGTGGCAAGTGACAATCCGCATCTAGTGGCAGCTGATGTAGCAAGTGACAATCCGCAACATGTGGCAGGTGTCAATCTGCATCTGGTGGCAGGCAAGTGACAATCCACAAAATGTGGCAGGCGACGGTGGCAGGTGACACGCTCGGGGTTCCCACTGATTCTGCATTATGGTGAGTTGAATGATTTCAGTTTATATTACAATGCAATAATAGAAATAATGCGCTTCAATCATCCTGACACCATAACAACCATGGTGCTGGGATGATTAAAGCACCAACAACAGCCATTTCCCCGATAAATTGTCCACAAAAAAAATGTATATTTCTGGCAGTGCCCCTCCCGAGACTAGGCTCTGGATCCGCCCCTGTCTGGAAGGTTCTCTTTTTTCCACAGTGAAACGCTGGAGCTTGGTCAGAGTGACCATCAGGTTCTTGGTCACCTCCCTGACTAAAGCCATTCTCCCCCAATTGCTCAGTTTAGCCTGGCGACCCCCTCTAGAAATCTTGGTGGTTCCAAACTTCTTCCATTTACGAATGATGGAGAACCTTCAAAGCTGCAGAATTTTTTCTGTACCCTTCCCCAGATCTGTGCATCGACACAATCCTGTCTCGGAGGTCTACAGACAATTCCTTTGACTTCATGGCTTGGTTTGTGCTCTAACATGCACTGTTAACCATGGGACCTCATATAGACAGGTGTGTGCCTTTCCAAATCAACTGAATTTACCACAGGTAGACTCCAATCAAGTTGTACAAACATCTCAAGGATGATCAGTGGAAACAAGATGCACCTGAGCTCAATTTTCAGTGTCATGGCAAAGGCTGTAATACTTATGTACATGTGATTTTTTTCATTTTTTTATTTTTAATAAACTTGCAAAGATTTCAAACAAAGTTCTTTCACATTGTCTTTATGGGGTATTGTTTGTAGAATCTTGAGGAAAATAATGAATTTAACCACTTGCCGACCAGCTCACGCTGATATACGTCGGCAAAGTGGCACGGGTGCGCAAAACAATGTACCCGTACGTCGCTGCATCATCTGCGGCTAGCGCGCGTGTGCCCACCATGGGAGCCTGCCGTGGGTCCCGCGGACTCGATGTCCACCGGTGGCCTGCGATCGTGGCACAGAGAGCCAGAATGGGGAGATGTCTATGTAAACAAGGCATTTCCCTGTTCTGCCTAGCAACATGACAGGGATCTACTGCTCCCAGTGATCGGGAGCAGTGATCTCTGTCATGTTCTAGTGAGCCCATCCCCCCTACAGTTAGAACATGCTGAGGGAATGAACACAGTTAACCCCTTGATCGCCCCCTAGTGTTTAACCCCCTTCCCTGCCAGTGACATTTACACAGTAATCAGTGAATTTTTATAGAACCGATCGCTGTATTAATGCCAATGGTCCAAAATAGTGTCAAAAGTGTGCGATCTGTCCGCCGCAATGTCGCAGCCACGATAAAAATCGCAGATCACCGCCATTACTAATTAAAAAAAAAATATTAATAAAAATGTCATAAATCTATCCCCTATTTTGTAGACGTGATCATTTTTGCAGAAACCAATCAATATACGCCTATTGCGATTTTTTTTTACTTTACTTTTACTATATAGTTATCAATTTATGAACTTTGCACTTTATGAATGTAATATATTTTGCACTTTTGAAAAAGGAGCTGCACTTTTAGGATATACATATTTGATTAACCTGGTATTTAGGTTTTAGTGCACAGCTGCTGTATTTACTTTTGATAACACACTAGCACAGATTTTTTTTCTATATAGTACTTGTTTTTATAAATATGATGCCCTTTGCTGAAATACTTGCCTTCAATTTTGAGATTTCATATATGGTGTTTTGCACATGGTAATTTTATTTAACGCTGCACTTTTAGGATATGCATCATATTTATAAAAGAATACAAAAATAATCTCACATCCTTCCTAGGCTGGGAGGTAGACAAGTTGTACTAGAGAAATATCTAAATTGAAAGCAAGTACCGGTATTTCAGCAAAGGGTATCATATTTATAAAAGAATAAAAAAATAATCTCTGTCCTAGGTAGCATATCCTTTCCTGGATGGTAGACATCACTTTGGAAAGCCAAAAATAAGGAATACAACCTACATTCATATTAGCAAAAAGCAATGGCTTTTCTGAATACCCAAGTACATTGAGAACTGGATGAAGCATAGGCTTAATAAATGTAGAGGGCAGTGGGTCATGTGCAGTGTATGTTATAATGGTTCTTATGTGTAAGCTTATGTCCTGTATACCATAAGTTATAGGTTCCCTGTAATTATTGCAATTCCCTGTAAATGCAGTTCCCTGTAAATGCAATTATCATTCATTGATATAATTTGCTAATAGTTTTAGTTGCATTAACTAGAGGATGCTGTTTACCTCGGTACAAGTATTGTTTAAGCTGCACTTAACTATTTAATGTATGGGTGCTTTATTTTAAGAATCATCACTTACATTTGTTGAACTTACTACCTCAAAGTTGTTCAATTGTGCTAATAGGTCTATGGGTACTTAAAGCGGTGTTCCACCCAAAAGTGGAACTTCCGCTCATTTGTCTCCTCTCACCCTCTGGTGCCACAATTGGCACCTTTAGGGGGTAGGGGGGACAGGATACCTGTCTTAGACAGGTATCCTGTTCCCACTTCTGGGAGTCTGGGCCGCGGCCGCGTGACATCACCACGGGGCTCCCTCCTCCTCTCCCTGTCGTCGGGCCAGTAGGAGAGAGGAGCGGGGCCTCGCGCATGCGCAGTAGGGTTCCCGGCGTGAAGCCGTAAGGTTACACTGCCGGGTACCCTTACCCGCAATGGTGGCGTCAGCACCTGACGACTGATGGAAACATCAGCTGCGGTGCCGACATCGCTGGACTCCAGGACAGGTAAGTGTCCTATTGTTAAAAGCCAGCAGCTGCAGTATGTGTTGCTGCTGGCTCTTAATTCTATTTTTTTGGGTGGAACACCGCTTTAAGTGTTCTTTGGAGAAGGAAATGGGGCTGCTAGGGATGGAGAGGGAGAATGTTAACCATACTGTCATTTTTGTAATTTCCAACACTAAATTATCTTATCTTTATTAGCTGCAAACCAATATGCAGTATTAATTCCAATACAGCAAACATGGTCAAAATGTTTTGAAGAAGGTCTTTTTGCAGTAAGAACACCACTGATCAGAAAATTAAGCCCTTTATAATTCTTATATCTTCTATATCTATAATAATTTGTTTTTTACTGTTCCATATCCTATGGGACATATAGTACTTTGTAATCACAAAACTCACTGCGCTGCTAGACCCAGGTGTTCCAACACAGCTGTGAGTGGAGATCAGTGCTGCAGCTGAAGCTCTTGCATACAAGACGTGAACAATATGATGAAAGCCGGTGATCGATCACAGGGCTGTACAATATTCTTTATTGAGAACAGGGTGTAAAAGCTATGGAACACAGCAGTGCTAATGCGTTTCAGTCCAAAAAAAGAGCAAACTACACATCAAACTGCTGCCTCTATACAGTGCCTTGAAAAAGTATTCATACCCCTTGAAATTTTCCACATTTTGTCATGTTACAACCAAAAACATAAATGTATTTTATTAGGATTTTATGTGATAGACCAGCACAAAGTGGCACATAATTGTGAACTGAAAGAAAATGATAAATGGTATTCAAAATGTTTTACAAATAAATATGTGAAAAGTGTGGGGTGCATTTGTATTCAGCCTCCCCCTGAGTCAATACTTTGTAGAACCACCTTTTGCTGCAATTACAGCTGCAAGTCTTTTTGGGTATGTCTCTACCAGCTTTGCACAACTAGAGTGACATTTTTGCCCATTCTTCTTTGCAAAATAGCTCAAGCTCTGTCAGATTGGATGGAGAGCGTCTATGAACAGCAACTTTCAAGTCTTGCCACAGATTCTCTATTGGATTTAGGTCTGGACTTTGACTGGGCCTTTCTAAAACATGAATATGATTTGATCTTAACCATTCCATTGAAGCTGTATGTTTTTTTTTTTAACAGAAAAGAAGCTGTATGTTTAGGGTCATTGTCCTGCTGGAAGTTGAACCTCTGCCCAAGTCTGAAGTCTTTTAAGGTTGCCCTGTATTTGACTCCATCCATCTTCCCATCAATTCTGACCAGCTTCCCTGTCCTTGCTGAAGAAAAGCATCCCCACAACATGATGCTGCCACCACCATGTTTCACGGTGGGGATGGTGTATTCAGGTTGATGTGCAGTGTTAGTTTTCCACCACACATAGCTTTTAGGTCAGAAAGTAACATTTTTGTCTCATCTGACCATAGCACCATTTTCCACATGTTTGCTGTGTCCCCCCACATGGCTTCTCGCAAACTGCAAACAGGACTTCTTATGCTTTCAATAATGGCTTTCCTCTTCCCACTGTTCTATAAAGGCCAGATTTCTGTAGTGCATGATTAATAGTTGTCCTGTGGACAGATTTTCCCACCTGAGCAGTGGATCTCTGCAGATCCTCCAGAGTTACCATGGGCCTCTTGGCTGCTTCTCTGATTAATGCTCTTCTTGCCCAGTCTGTCAGTTTAGGTGGACGGCCATGTCTTGTTAGGTCTGCAGCTGTGCCATACTCTTTCCATTTTCAGATGATGGATTGAGCAGTGCTCCATGAGATGTTCAAAGCTTGGGATATTTTTTATAACCTACAGTATCTCACAAAAGTGAGTACACCCCTCACATTTTTGCAAATATTTTATTATATCTTTTCATGTGACAACACTGAAGAAATGACACTTTGCTACAATGTAAAGTAGTGAGTGTACAGCTTGTATAACAGTGTAAATTTGCTGTTCCCTCAAAATAACTCAACACACAGCCATTAATGTCTAAACCGCTGGCAACAAAAGTGAGTACACCCCTAAGTGAAAATGTCCAAACTGGGCCCAAAGTGTCAATATTTTGTGTGGCCACTATTATTTTCCACCACTGCCTTAACCCTCTTGGGCATGGAGTTCACCAGAGCTTCACAGGTTGCCATTGGAGTCCTCTTCCACTCCTCCATGACGACATCACGGAGCTGGTGGATGTTAGAGACCTTGCGCTCCTCCACCTTCCGTTTGAGGATGCCCCACAGATGCTCAATAGGGTTTAGGTCTGGAGACATGCTTGGCCAGTCCATCACCTTTACCCTCAGCTTCTTTAGCAAGGCAGTGGTCGTCTTGAAGGTGTGTTTGAGATGTTGGAATACTGCCTTGCGGCCCAGTCTCCGAAGGGAGGGGATCATGCTCTGCTTCAGTATGTCACAGTACATGTTGCCATTCATGGTTCCCTCAATGAACTGCAGCTCCCCAGTGCTGGCAGCACTCATTCAGCCCCAGACCATGACACTCCCACCACCATACTTGTCTGTAGGCAAGACACACTTGTCTTTGTACTCCTCCCCTGGTTGCCGCCACACGCTTGACACCATCTGAACCAAATAAGTTTATCTTGGTCTCATCAGACCACTGGACATGGTTCCAGTAATCCATGTCCTTAGTCTGCTTGTTTTCAGCAAACTGTTTGCGGGCTTGCTTGTACATCATCTATAGAAGAGGCTTCCTTCTGGGACGACAGCCATGCAGACCAATTTGATGTGGTGTGCAGCATATGGTCTGAGCACTGACAGGCTGACCCCTCACCCCTTCAACCTCTGCAGCAATGCTGGCAGCACTCATACATCTATTTCCCAAAGACAACCTCTGGATATGACGCTGAGCATGTGCACTCAGCTTCTTTGGTCAACCTGTTCTGAGTGGAACCTGCAACTCAGTTTCAGGGTCTTGTAAATCTTCTTATAGCCTAGGCCATCTTTATATAGAGCAACAATTCTTTTTTTCAGATCCCGAGAGAGTTCTTTGCCATGAGGTGCCATGTTGTGCTTCCAGTGACCAATATGAGAGAGTGAGAGTGATAACACCAAATTTAACACACCTGTTCCCCATTTACACCTGAGATCTTGTAACACTAACAAGTCACATGAGGGAAAATGGCTAATTGGACCTAATTTGGACATTTTCACTTAGGGGTGTACTCACTTTTGTTGCCAGTGGTTTGGACATTAATGGCTGTGTGTTGAGTTATTTTGAGGGGACAGCAAATTTACACTGTTATACAAGCTGTACACTCACTACTTTACATTGTAGCAAAGTGTCATTTCTTCAGTTTTGTCACATGAAAAGATATAATAAAATATTTACAAAAATGTAAGGGGTGTACTCACTTTTGTGAGATACTGTAACCCTGCTGTAAACTTCTGCACAACTTTTTCCCTGACCTGTCTGGTGTGTTCCTTGGCCTTCATGATGCTGTTTGTTCACTAAGGTTCTCTAACTAACCTCTGAGGGCTTCACAGAACAGCTGTATTTATACTGAGATTAAATTACACACAGGTGATCTCTATTTACTAATTAGGTGACTTCTGAAGGCATTTGGTTCCACTAGATTTTAGTTAGGGGTATCAGAGTAAAGGGGGCTGAATGCAAATGCACGCCAAACTTTTCAGATATTTGTAAAAAAAAATGAAAACCATTTATCATTTTCCTTCCACTTCACAATTATGTGCCACTTTATGTTGGTCTATCACATAAAATCCCAATAAGATAAATTTACATTTTTGATTGTAACATGACAAAATGTGCAAAATTTCAAGGGGTCTGAATACTTATTCAAGGCACTGTAAAAAACTTCTGCCCACAATGAGCAGAATCAATCACAGGTAAGAGTTAAAACATAAATAGACAACATTGATATACCGCTTAAAAAAAAAAAAAAGAAGGATACAAAGAAAATTAACATGGGGGTATAATAACAGGATAAATCAATAAATGACACAGAGTCATAGAAAATTCTTATACTATTTTAAAAATAGACTAATGTCCCACCGTTGATTCATCCAATTTGGCATTTTTGTGTCTAATTTGTCAATCCACCAGGCTTCTCGTTCTAGAAGCCGTCTGTAGGAGCGTCCTCCTCTAATGGGCTTCATAATTCATTCCATGGAATTTAAAACCTGTCATACTCCCCCCATGTAGCTGCCTAAAATTTTTAGATACCAAAGACAGCTGTTTTGCATTTAAATTATTAGTGTCACAATAATGTTCCCCAGTGCGTTGTCTGAAAGGATGAATAGTGCACCTATGTATTGTAGTGAGTATGGGGTACGTTGTATGACATATTACATTCTATGAATTACAACTGATAAATTGTTTAATGGGAAAACTATCACCTGTAATATGAGAATTTATCACTTTGGTCTTGACATAAAATCTGCACTATCCAAAGGTACTGACACATTTGAAAGAGCCTAATGAATGCAGCCAAGTTCTAGTGGGGGCATTATGGGACAAGAACAAACTAGGTGACAAAAGTGATCCTGGTTTAGGGGCTTTCCTGCTAGATATCCGGCATCCTGCTGCCAGGATCTCCAGCAAGCTGTTATTCATAAAGAGGAAAAGCAGATTTTTTTTCTGATGTAGTACCATGTCCCTTGCTGCTAGGTGCCTCCTAACCCTAACTATGAGGTCAAACCTGCACCTCCTCCCCTCCTGCCACAGCCAATCTGAAACAGCTAGGAAGGAGCTGAATGCTGAATAACGGTAGCTTATCACAATTCTGTGTACTTTCCCTAAACAAGTAATGGCAAGAGTAATGAAAAGGAAGGAGGGGTGTCAGCCTCTTCATTCCTCTTGACGTTGCTTGTTTTGGGACAGTGCTCAGAACCTAGGCAAGTTACCGCTGTGCAGCGTCCATCTTCTTCGTAGCTATTGTTGGATAAGTTGCAGCAGGAGGGGAGGGGGAGCAGGTCAGATCTCATAATTAGGGTTAAGAAGCACCTAGCAACATGCAACAGGTACTACATGTAATCTGTCCCATAGGAGACAGAACCGTAAACAAAATATGATAGATCTTCTTTAAAGCTGAATTTCTTTAAAGGAACATAATGGTATTGTATCTAATTTTTAATATTCAAACCCAACTCTCCTATCCTTCCATATCACTTTGAAAAAGCACCCCCCCCCCCCCCCCCCAAGTATTTGTATTCGTGTTCATCATGTAGTATTTACTTAGAAAATCTTCCATGTACAGGATAATATACATGAGCTGCTGGCATGCTTAGCTGAGAAATCCTTCATCTCTTCCTCCAGATAAAACGCCCATAAAGACCTCTTAGCAGCATAAAGATTAAAAATAGTTATTGTTGATTAAGAGCGTAACATCCCACTTTAAATGCAAGCAGTGCAACTACCTTAATTTGACTTTTGATCAGCCTCATGCAATCCCCTGTACAGCAGAGCTCAAGGCTGGAAAAGGGAGCAGCACAAGGAGCCAGTCAGTTATGCTGCGGTGTTCATATGCTAAAAAGTGACAAGCTGATAGGTGGGGAGAACAGAGTAACAGAGAAATTAGCTCATCATTAATAGTTCTCCTTTGTGATTTACCTGCACACTGGGTCTTTACTTCCACCTTCCCTCATTACCTGGATGGTGAGGGTAAAACGTGTGCTGATAATGGTGGCGTTGTTGGCTGGCTGTGAACTGTTGGCACTGGGCACGGTCAGCAGCGGCTGGAAAAGGCACTGCACCAAAACAAAGGATGAATAATTATATATGAAGATATGCAACAATGGTATTGGTTCAAAAATAATAAAAGAAAAATCTTGCAAGCTATCCAATGTTCACCAAATGAAAATAAAGATGGTATGAGATTGTGTAAAATATATGAATGAACCTGACCAGCTGCTAACACTGATCATATCCCCATATACATGTGCAAATATAGTGTTGTCCTACAAAGTGTAGCGCTATATAATATACAAAATGCATCTGATAAAAATCAATCATTGAAAACCATTAACAAATAAAACGTGCATACATCAATCAATATCATGTAAATAAAGTGCAACAACGTCCATATAAATGTGCAGATCAAATCTCCCACAAGTGATCGATGAATGTCTTGATCACAAATATGGAAATAATGAACACATCCAACCACCACTATATGCTCACCTCTAGGAGTGCGACCCCCCCCCAGCTAAGTTGGGTCAAAAAACGTCTGTGAGCCACCCCAGGACTCAATGAGATAATCCAATTCAGCTGGCTCCTATACTTCTCCCGTAGCCGCCTCCTCCTCAGTATGTCAGCAACAGAGTATATGCAGAGAAAAAGACTCCAATAGTGCTTGAATTGTTTAAAACTTGCAAATAATTTATTAAAACATGCAGGGTACTCACATAGTATAGGTGTTTCTAGTGCACCACACTGTAGCAAACATTAGGCTGTAACTGTGCAACACAAAGCCGCACATCCAATATTCCTGATCAGCTGCCAAAACTCTTTAGAGCATGAGTACCTTCACACCTAGCCCCTCCCCTACGCGTGTCGACACAGGGCCACGTGTCTTCCTCAGGGGGATCTCAAAGAGTTTTAGCAGCTGATTGGGAATATTGGATGTGTGGCTTTGTGTTACACAGTTACAGCCTAATGTTTGCTACAGTGTGGTGTTGTAAAAAATTATTTGCAAATTTTAAACAATTCAAGCACTATTGGAGTCTTTTTCTCTGCATATACTCTGCATATACTCTGTTGCTGACATACTGAGGTGGAGGCTGCGGCAGAAGTATAGGAGACAGCTGATTTGGATTATCTCATTGAGTCCTGAGGAGGCTCACAGGCATTTTTGACCCAACTTAGCTGGGGGGTCGCACTCCTAGAGGTGAGCCTATACCCATCAGGGGGGAGCACGAGTGAGGTGACCTAGCGGTGGTTGGACGTGTTCATTATTTCCATATTTGTGATCAAGACATTCATCAATCACATTTATATGGACTTTGTTGCACTTTATTTACATGATATTGATGTATGCACGTTTTATTTGTTAATGGTTTTCAATGATTGATTTTTATCAGATGCATTTTGTATATGACATAGCGCTACACTTTGTAAGACAACAATGGTATTGGGTCAATTTTATTAGTTTTCGTAATGTAAATTTTTTTTTACAAATTATATAAAATTGTTATTTTACAAATTAACATGTAATTCTGGATACACCCATGACACTGGTATTGTAGAGAATTATTGTTTACCTACAGAGAAGGGTTGTTTGCCATCATATTTCCTCTGTAACGGAATTGCTATAGCCTCGACAGAAATATATCAGGCAGAGAGAGCGATGAGACACTGCTGTTATTTATTTAGCTGTTTGTAAACTTGAGCTACTGAGGTCTATAACCAGTTTTTTTTTTTAGCTAAGCCAATAAAACTAGAGAGGTAAACTTACAAAAAAAAAAAAGTAGCACTCTAACATATATTCATATGCAGTATTCTATATGTACCGAATATAAATAAAAAATATGTAACTTTTTAGTCTTAAACATTATAAATAATGAAATATACAGTGCCTTGAAAAAGTATTCATACCCCTTGACATTTTCCACATTTTGTCATGTTACAACCAAAAACTCGGGATTTTATGTGATAAACCAACACAAAGTGGCACATAATTGTGAAGTGGAAGGAAAATGATAAATGCTTTTCAATTTTTTTTACAAATAAAAATCTGAAAAGTGTGGGGTGCATTTGTATTCAATGCCCTTTACTTTGATACCCCTAACTAAAATCTAGTGGAACCAATTGCCTTCAGAAGTCACCCAATTAGTAAATAGAGTCCACCTGTGTGTAATTTAATCTCAGTATAAATACAGCTGTTCTGTGAGGCCCTCAGAGGTTTGTTAGAGAACCTTAATGAACAAACAGCATCATGAAGGCCAAAGAACATACCAGACAGGTCAGGGATAAAGTTGTGGAGAAGTTTAAAGCAGGGTTAGAATATACAAAAATACTTCAAGCTTTGAACATCTCACGGAGCACTGTTCAATACATCATCTGAAAATGGAAAGAGTATGGCACAACTGCAATCCTACCAAGACATGGCTGTCCACCTAAACTGACAGGCGGGACAAGGAGAGCATTCATCAGAGAAGCAGCCAAGAAGCCCATGGTTACTCTGGAGGAGCTGCAAAGATCCACAGCTCAGGTGGGAGAATCTGTCCACAGGACAAATATTAGTCGTCAACACCGCAAATCTGGCCTTTATGGAAGTGTGGCAGGAAGAAAGCCATTGTTGAAAGAAATACATTTACTTTTTTGGTTGTAACATGACAAAATGTGAAAAATTTCAAGGGGTATGAATACTTTTTCAAGGCACTGTATACAGAACAGGATTCATTCTGTTTAACGCTGTGGACTCTGCTACTACATCAGGAACAAAGCTCCCTATAATAACATTAGCAGCTTTATGTAAATTAAATGTAGAACTTAAAGGCAAATGAAATTTCCAGGGTCTGGAGCTGCACTAGAAAACTGTCCTGGACAGGGAAGCAACAAAATTGAAAAGAGGGCTGCACCACAAGTTTCAGCTCACATTAATAATGCGTATGTACTGAGCATTATTACATGCACGTTCATAAGTGTTTTACATGCACGTTAAAAAGCATTTAATGCACCTTTATGAAACTTTTTAATAAAAAGAAACTCAAGGATCCCTATATTGTTATAATGCATAGCTCTATTCTGCAGTCTCTAATTATATTAGACATCCACAATGCACCTGGTAGCCAGAGGGCATCTTACTTTTACATAGGCCAGCATTTTTTAGTTCCTAATAACACACAGGATGTTTTTCCCCCAAAAATATGGTATCTAGTAATGGTCACATCTTACAATCCTGATAGATTGCATATTCTTACCTGATAGCAGTAATCGGAGACATAAAGCAGAGTTATAGCATCAGGAAGATGGTTTCTCACGGATAACAAAGCTTCATCCAATTTTAGTTCTTCAGCTACGACAGAAAGAGATAAGTGATGTCCTAGTTTAATGAAAGGCTTAAAGTATTTCTAAAGGGAAAACATTTTTTTTTTTAGGCCTGGATACAGTAGAAAGGGATTAGAACACCTGTCAGGTTTTTATTGCTGTCTAGGTATTCCCTAACTTTGGAGGGATTACCTCTCACTTCCAGTTCTGACTATGAGAAAGCTTTAAGACTACTTTAAGGAATGGATCTAGATTTCCAACCCAAATACCTAATAAAAGCAGTGAAAGAAAGCTACCTTCCAAACATCAATTCAGGCATGTTTCTGTGAAAACCTGAGCAAAGAAACATCTAACAATCTTCTAAGGCACATATGTCAAATGCAAGGCCCACGGGCCGGATCCGGCCTGCCAGGACTTATAATGTGGCGCTCGTCCCCAGTTTTGCAGCTGGATTGTGGCAGAACTCCATTTCACCTCCTCCGGCTCTCGCCATCCAGTCCCAACTGTCACTTCTGTGTTTACAAGGGACGGTTTTGTATCTCAACATCTCCCAGATGTAACAAATCCCTGCACACACTCACGGCAGGGACAGTTCTCCAGAGAGAACGATCTCCCTTAAATGCGAGGCAGAGTTGCCTACACAGGGAGGTACTAGAGCCAGGCCAGGTAGGAGAGTAGAAATGCGAGGAAACTTTGGGGGAGGGGGGTTGCAAACTGTGCATAGTGAACTCTGCACTCTGTACATAGCGTACCCCTAAACTCTACGCTCTGTACATAGTGCACCCCTAAACCATGTACTCTCTATGTAGCGCACCCCTGAACTCTGAGCATAAGGCACCCCTGGAACTGAACAAACACTCACCACCGCTCAGACCCTCAGTGTCCTCAAAATACTGTGCAGAAACAAGAGCACTTTAGCATCTGATAGATTACAGTATATGCATGTACGAGCTATTGGGATTTGAGTACAGCTATATCTTGTTTCTGTTTCATTGCAGGTTAGTGACCAGATTGGAACCTAGTAGCTCTTCCCCCATTCTGTGTCCATTTGCCCCATGTTGGCATTGTGTCAACAGTAGCATTTGCAGAGTAGGACTGGCCATAGAGGGATTGCGTTGGCCAGCTTAAATGTATTGCAATATGTGTGAATTAAAAATCCCTGTTTTTCATTACTTTTGATAGAAAGGGTATATAGCAGTGTGCAGGGGGTTCATACAGAATTTCTACTCAAAAGACTGTGCAGACATGGTGCTCGCTGACAGCTCCTGCTCGCCACCCAGTAAAGTATAACAAGAGCTTTATTTGTCACGGTTAAAAAACATAGCGGATCCCAGCGCTAACACACTTCCACCCAAAACTAACCTTAAAGGGGTTGTAAACCCTCAAGGTTTTTCACCTTAATGCATTCTATGCATTAAAGTGAAACGCCTTCTGTAGTGCAGCAGCCCCCCAGAGCCCCCCTTTTACTTACCTGAACCCAGTCTTTCCAGCAACAAGAACGAGCACAGCAGCTCCAGCCGCTATCTCGGGTCCTCATTAGATAGATTGATAGCAGCAGTTGCAGCCATTGGCTCCCGCTGTCAATCAAATCCAGGGTGGGTGGGACTGAGTCCTGCTGTCTGTGTCAATGGACGCAGCAGCAAGACTCGGGAGCTGGAATGCGGGCCTCTGTGGGGGCACTTAATGCAGGGAGGAGCCAAGAGTGCCGCTGGGGGACCCAAGAAGAGAAGGATCAGGGCCACTCAGTGCAAAACCCTTGCACAGAGAAGGTAAGTATACCATGTTTGTTATTTTAAAAAATAAAAAAATTAAATTAATTCATCAAAAAAATTAATTAATTCAATCTTTACAACCCCCACTTTTACCGTTGTATTTAATCTTTCATGCCCAATGAATATTAGTCAAACTTAGTGCATCCCAGCTACAACAGGCCCTTTGAAGGCAATTATACTGCTGATGCAGCCTGCGATGAAATTGAGCTTGACCCCCCAGTTCTAAGGTCTACGGCTATGAGTAATAAACAAGTTACTTTTGTATAATGTTCACTACTTATACCAGAAGATCTTGTTAGATGGTTAGAGCTTATTTTACACAGATTTCAAATAAACATAAATTCTCGGATCACTGGCACATGTGATACCTGTGAATGATGTAGGAAATAAAGTAAACTTAGGCACACACCAAGGTCCCAATCTGCTGTATAAGTAGGTGGTGGTTACTGAATTTGGGGTTTAAACTGTGATAGAAGCGGGAAGGGGTGGAGCACAGCCAGATTCTTATACTTCTACTCATTTTTTTCCTTGAAGTGTAGTTGAAGTGTACTGTTTTCTGCATCCCTCCTTTGATTTCTCAATTAAGGTTTGTCAAGCTGGGCGGTGCCAGAAAGGCCACCCATGACCTGAATTTCGCCCATTTACATACTTCTTTACAGGTAAGTAATGGACTGGAGCTACAGGGAAAACATTTTTTTTTCTAAACTTTAACATGTTAAAGCAGAATGTTCACAAATTGTGAGCAGGCAGTCTCTTTATCGCAGAATAGACAAGCGATGTCTTCTGCAAAAAAAAATAAACCTACCTGCCTGCTCACAGTCTTCTTTGGAATGCACACTGAGCTGCGTAAATACAGTTTAGTTTAGTTTACATTCCGGCACAGCGCCTGTGTGCTGGTATGACTGCACTCCTACGCATGCACAGGAGTGCCGTCATCCCATGCCAGCCAAGGAAGATGGCCGCAGCCTGACACCCAGAAAAAGCCGGGTTGAAGATGCCTTGGTGACAGCGAGGAACGATGGACCAATGAAAGAGAGGTATCCTATAAGTTTAGTTCCTCTTTAAGGCCCAATAAACACTCATTCTATTTTTGTCATACTGTTTGGGTGCATAAAAGGTTAAGAATTTATATTTTTGTTTTTTAATGTTAAAAGCGCTTTAGAACTATATCAAGCTGCACTGTGTGTTTAACTTTAAGAGAGCAAAATTTCCAAGGATGAGGGCTGCTCTCCAAGACATAGACTGGGAGTGAATATTGGCATCAATGGACACAGAACAGAAATGGGAATTCTTCAAAAAGACTGTATGACAACTCACTGCAAAGTATATTCCCATGGGCAATGCGTTTAAAAGGTTAAAAATAAAACCTCACGGCCAAAGTTACCATGGCTATAAATAATAAGAAAATAACTTTAAAAATATAAAAATTAAGGAACACTATCATCGTTTAAATGCTACAAAGAATATAACAGAATATGTAAAAAGGAAATAAAGGATGCAAAAACTCAAAACGAACGACAGATAGTAGGACAAACCCCAAAAAATTCTTCAAATAAAGTAATAGTAAAAAGGTCAGGTCTGAGCATGTAGGCCCCTTACAAAATAATCTAGAGTGTGTGACTGGGGACAAAGAGAAGGCAAATGTATTAAATACTTTCTTCAGCTCTGTGTATACAAAGGAGTTTGGGGGAGCTTGTGTCCATAATGAGGATGGTATTGACACAGCCCCAATGATCTACAATGGCTCAAAAGTGATATGTTCCAGAAATATAGAATAAAGGTGGATAAAGCACCTGGACCAGTTGGCATCCACCCACGGATCCTAAAAGAATTGAGCTCTGTCATTTTAAAGCCATTGTTTCTAATTTTTAGGGACTCGTTAATGACTGGAATGGTACCACTGGATTGGCTTAGGGCCAATATGGTGCTTATATTTAAAAAGGGATCAAAGTCTTTACCAACTAACTATAGACCTGTTAGTTTAACTTCTATAGTCGGGAAGATACTGGAGAGTTTAATAAAAGACCACATAGACAAGTTCTTGCTGAAAAAAAAAATATTTTAAGCAAAAAACAAAAGCATGAATTCATGAAAGACAGAAGTTGTCAAACAAACCTGATTTCTTTTTATGAGGAGGTAAGTAAAACCTTGGACAGAGGGGTGGCTGTTGCACAGTTCCTCACACACGACTAATACGTAAGGTAAAGTGTACAGGCTTGGAAAGATTTTTTTTGTATAGAATAGTGGTTAATGATTCTTACTCTGAATGGTCTAAGGTTATCAGTGGTGTAACCCAAGGTTCAGTGTTGGGACCCTTACTTTTTAATACCTTTATAAGTGATATAGGGTCTGGGATTAAAAGTACCAGTTCTGTCTTTGCAGATGACACCAAGCTATGTAGTGGAATAACGTTACAGGATGTCTCCAATTTACAAGCTGCATTTACCTCAATGCACTGTCTAATTGGGCAACTAAGAGGCAAATGAGGTTTAATGTTGATAAATGTAAGTTATGTACTTGGGGGCTAAGAATATGCATGCATCATACATACTAGGGGGAGTACAACTGGGGGAATTCACAGTGGAGAAGGATCTGGGGGTTTTCATAAGCTCAATATTAGCATGCAATACCAAGCTGCGGTTTCCAAAGCGAGCAAAGTCCTTGTATTGAGAGGTATGGACTCCAAAGAGCAAGATATCATTTTGCCCGTTCAAATCATTAGTAAGACCTAATCTGGAACATGCAGTTCAGTTTTGGGCACCAGTTCTCAAAAAGGATATCGGGGAACTGGAAAAAGTGCAGAGAAGGAACTGAATCCATTCTCTCTTAAGAAGAGGAGATTATGGGGGGATATGATCAACATGTACAAAAACATCAGTGGTCCATATAGTGAACTTGGTGTTAAGTTATTCACTTTAAGGTCATCACAGAGTACAAGGGGCCACTCTACGTGTATATAGGAAAAAAGATTTAATCTCCAAAAACGGAAAGGTTTCTTCACAGTAAGAGCTGTGAAAATGTGAAATAAACTCCCTCCAGAGGTGGTCCTGGCCAGCTCAGTAGATTGCTTTAAAAAAAAGGCATGGATTCTGGGTACTGACATTTATCGGCACGTTGATCCAGGGAAAATCCGATTGCCTCTCAGGAGATCATAAAGGAATTTTAGCAAATTGGAGCATACTTTGCTGGGGTTTTTCACCTTCCTCTGGATCAACTGTGGGTGAAGGATTGTGTATATGGGATGGTTTTTTTTTTTTTGGGATGGACTTGTGTCTTTTTTTTAACCTAACTATGGAACTATGAGATCCAAACCTCTGTGGTCTTTGTCCAACAGTCTAACATTCCCCCTGCAGAGCGCTCCTGTCAGCAAAGCTACCTTCAAGGATAGCCCTTACTTGTTCTCCCGAGTGGAGTCCACCAGAATGGCTGGATATAATCTAAAGAGGAACTCAGAGCAAATACCTTTGTAGTGGGTGAAGGATCAGCCACAAAAGATGAAGCAAAATTTGAACAAGTTGAATTCCAGGTATAGTATTTTTTTTTTTTTTTTTTTACATAGTTACATTGGTCCAGCTTGGACCAATGTAAGTATTCATATTCCATACCTGGCCAATCCCTGAGAAAGGGGAGAATCGCTGTAGTACAAACCCAATTCCAAAAAAGTTGGAAGTCTGTGTAAAAGCTTAAACTGATGGCAGCAATACATTTTCAAGTTGGGACAGGGGCATGTTTACTAAGGTGTCGCATCCCCTTTTCTTTTAACAACACTCTGTAAACATCTGAGAACTGAGGTATCCGGCAGGTAGACTTTTGATGAGCTTTGAACGACCTAATATGGCTATTATTAAGTGAATGGAATGTTAGGTCAATGATGTTACAAGCATCCAAAATTTTTTGTGGATGTGCAGCGGTAGGCCTGGGAATGTCTTGGCTGCAGTGGAGTCCAATCGGAACAAAATCGAGTTCATCCCTAGCTATATTATTAACAGTATGCTTCTATGGATACACCTAAGTTCAATAATTTAGAGGGACATGGTTAAATGTATGGCCATAAAGTGTATATGCTGCAGTCTATCTGTAGCAATAACCAAGTACTTGTTTTTCTGAACCCCACTCCCAAATGCAGATTGCATTTAGAAAAAAAACATTACAAAAAAAACATGAATAAAAACTGACTTTTGTAAGCAACCTTGTAACGGTCATTTTCAGGACAGCATGGTCTGCATGTAAAATGTGAAGAAAATTTAAAGGTGTACAATAAAAACAAACAAAAAAAACATCATATGTTTAATACTAAAGGCATTTACCATAAATAATTCAATATTTTTTGATATAATGGTCTTTAGAGGTGTGGTGAATTTCTGTGTGGAGAGATGGAGGGAGTAGAGGGATTTTTGCTCGAGGGGGGGGATAAGGGAGGATTTTTTTTTTTTTTTCTGGGGTTGGATTTTTGGGGGTGGCTGAGGTGCTGCAGAAGTTGCCCTTATATATTCATAATGGTTCGTTTGTGGTCTGCATATTTTCACAAACGTTTTAAACAATTGGATGCTGTTTGTGTATTGTATACAATTGTTCATTTGTTGCCCACGTATTGTCAGTATTGTCATTTTTTGCCCGCATATTTTAACAACTGTTTGCTACCTGTCTATTGTACGATTGCCCATTTTTGCTGTGTTGCAAGTAACTACTTATTATAATTTAGTCCCCTGAAGTCCTATTACTATCACATCACCCCTTATTATTCCAATGTGCTCTGCTACAAAAACGCATGCGTTTTATTACATTTACCAAAGTGCTATTATAATAATTATATAAATTACTGCTGTTATATTAATGCTCCACATTGATGCACTGTGTGCATTGCTATTAAACCCTTCAATCTGAAGAATTTATCTTTTACCAATAAATTTATATATATATATTTATTTATTTTACACACAAACACACAGTATATTATTCAGTATTAAGAAAATGTTCATGATTTTTTTTATTTTTTTTTTGTCCAATATTGTTTGTTTGATTTCATGATTATTACTGAAAAGAATAATAAAAAAAATGTAGATATATAGAAGGGCATAGGGAAGAGTTTTAAAAATGAATCTGTTTTAGGTGTCGAACAAGTTAGGTACGCGCCACTGACTGGGATTGCCTGTCATTTCACTTCAAGCTCTTTGCAGACTTTTTGGAAAGGCAGTGAGAATTAGACACAGTGGGATGAAAATTCTGAAAATCTTGTCTACCATTCCACTAGTGCTGTAAGAAAAAGAAACCTGAATTATGGCGGTCCTAAAAACTCGTGACTAGCTGCAGGTTGCAAATAAAAAGTAATTTTTAATAACTACCATAAACTATGTGAAATGATTCACAAAATCTGAGTTTTCCAAAACTTGTACTGTGAAAAAAATTCAAAGTCTACCACTGCTGACTTTTTTTTTTTTAATGCTAGTTGTCTGACTGTCATGCTAATTCATTGTTAATAGTTTGATTTACTTCTCTCAAACAAGTGCACAAATCAGGAGTTGTGACTTCACTGTAACCCAACTTGCTTCACCTTCCAGGTCAGTGCCTCAAAGTACTAAAGCCAGGGACAGGCAATTAGCGTTTTCACGGTGCGCAATGACAGACCTCATTTTTTTCTCATTACAGAGGGGGGGGATTTTCAGCATTTCAGTCCAAATGCACCAAGTAAAAAAACAAAAACTTTCTTCTATACCAATATCAGCCTTACCTGCAGTAAAGCACACCAAGGAAAGCCCTAGAACAAGGAGCAGGCCTGCACAGCGTCTATCTGTCATGGTAAGAACTCCTATTGAGCTTTGCACTTTCTGGAAATGAAGTCCCGCTACATAATTAGCGAATGCATTATCTGGGATAATAAGGGGCGGGAAGCCAGAACATATTAAATGGTTGAAGTCCAGTAATTAAACAACATTTTACTCTGTTGTGCTTCAGAACTATGTACTGGAAAATGCAAAACAAGCAATATAAACTTCATAAAAGTGCAGTGTACAAGTCTGTCTTTCATTACTGCAAACTGGTTGGAAAAAATGAGACAACTCATGGCAACACATGCAGCAAAAGACTACAATAATTGCAATCAGCACTGAATAGAGCAATGCAAGTTAACTTACACTACAGCTATCTAAAAACATATCAATATTTTAATAAAATAAAGAAGTAAAGTAGACTGTTTGCTCTAGAGTACCCGCAGACATAGGATGGCATGCTTACATTGTGTCGTTTTATCAATTTAGCAGGTGGCGCTCAAAGCACCTTTTCCTGAAGCAGTATCACTGTGGTAATAGAAGCCCATGGTTCACATACCTAAATGAGTGATCAAAGCAGTGTTCCCCATCTCTTATATTCTGAAGTTCAATCAGACAAACGTAAGCCCAAAGCAAACTCTGTCTGTCGTTTCATCTTTACCTAATCCCTAGTGCTCAGGGAATCCTTTATCTTGAACTACAGCTTATATTGTAAAGCAAAAACTGTATATGTAGTAAAAAATTAATTTAAAAAATGCATTGGAAGCACATACGTGGCTATGCACTGATGCAAAGAAGAATCAGTGGGGGTTATTTACGAAAGGCAAATCCACTACAAGTGCAAAGTGCACTTGAAAATGCAGTCACTGTAAATCTGAGGGGTAGATCTGAAAAGAGGGGAAGCTCTGCTGATTTTATCATCCAATCATGTGTAAGCTAAAATGCTGTTTTTTTTATGTTCCTTGCATGTCCCCCACGATCTACAGCGACTGCACTTCCAAGTGCACTTTCTTTTTTTTTTTTTAATTAAAACGTTTTTATTTCCCAAAAAGAACAAAACATAATTATGCAATTTTCCAATGCACAAACATTATGTCTTTTGTTCAGCACAATTATTATACATATTGCTCATGTAGGTAAAAGCCAGAAGTCACTAGTCAATAATAAAAACTGTTACAAAATAGCAATACAGCAGTTCTTTTGGGGTATCAATGCATCATGTGCTATTATACAGATTTAAAGAGAATGGGCTGTATGGTACAAGTCCAGTAGGGTGGTACGTCAGAGAGGGAGATGTGCTCTGCAGTGCTACACACATGTCAGTTGTATTAAGCCAGCGGTCCCAGACCTTATTATATTTTGCAGAGCACCCTCTATTAATGTAAACAAATTTCTTATATGGCAATGTGCTATTAACGTCAGTTTTCCAGTCAGATAATCTAGGGGGAACCTGTCTCATCCAGAGTTTGGCAATAGTTTTCCGGGCAGAAAATAGGGTCTCCTGCATAAAAGTTTTGGTGTATTTGTCAGTGTCGGCGTCTGGGAAAATACCCAGTAAGCATGGTTTGGGGTCTAGGGTTAGCGGAGATCCCATATTGTCATGGATAAAATCTACCACTTGCTTCCAGAAGCCCTGTATGTAGGGGCAGGACCACAGGAGGTGGTAGAATGTGCCTATTTCTCGACTGCACAATAGACATGTGGAGGATTGTCCCAGGGTGAATTTTGCTATTCTTATTGGTGTGAGCTATGCGCGGTGTAGAATGTATGTTTGGGTCAATCTGTCAGATAGCTTGGGTGAGACAGCTTTGCATGCCCAAGTGCACTTTCAGTGCAATTTCAAGTGCACTTTGAATGCAAAGTGGATTTGCCTTTAGTAAATAACCCCCAGTGTTTACAACAAAATGGTTGCATACAGCCTTTCAATTGCATGACAGGCTGTACATGGCTTGTGCAGCTCCCTGTGTGCTGGACCCCCCCCTTTTTTTTTTTTTTTTTTAACATTTAGCTGCATTTACATAAAACCAGGAAATTTAAAGTGTATCGAAAATTACAAACTCTCAAGTGTACAGGTAACTTGCGCATAGATTTTGTGTCTGCAGCTGATGTATCTGCAGTAGAGGCTAATGACCAAGTAAGCATGCTACTTACCAGCTTGCCCCCACTCAATCACAGAAATTATCAGGTCACACACCCTCTATAGAGAATCCATGTCACAGCTCACCCTCTTCCTCAAAACCAATGGCACAAACATAGTGGTGGCTGAGTTGGTGCAAACCCCCCAACACACTTCAGCTGCTTCTACTGCCTGCCAATCAATCTCATAGAAACTGAGACAACACTTCGTAGAATGAGTTTATATCTGTGCATTTACCTACAATATACTCACAAGTAAATGCCTGAGCAGCCCAAAATTAAAAATCTTTTTAAACCCAAGAACAAATATGCAACATTCCACAGATTGCCAGTCCTTAGAGGTGGTGGGCGCATTCATTTTCTTTATTCCAGGCTTCATTTTAAGCTAGTGATCCTGCTAGTAGCAATAGTTCCTGTCCCACACGCTCGCACTGTACTGCTTTAAAGGAAATCTACATCGTCAACTTAGGACAGAACTACAGAACACATCCTTCTCTCCATTACCTGGTAAGGTTCTCTAGTTCACAGTGGTAACCTCTGAGGTTAAACACAGCCGATAAGTCATCAGAGTGTATAGGACATAGAACATTGCTGGATTTCTGTCAGACAAGGTATTTTTTGCACTTTTTGAACAGATACAAGTGTCTATATTTAACATACCAAAAGAGAGCTAGTACAAGAAGTTCATTGTTTACATACACTTTTATGTTCATGCAGGTTGTTCAGATACTTAAGTTGCATTAAGCTGGGTCTTTCCTGTTTTGCAGTAACAGTGCAAGTTACAACAAAGCCATATAAATAAATGTCAGCATATTATAGGGCTGTTTATGGGTTTTTTTTTTAACAAAATCACATTTTTTTACCTTTATTTGAACGTTTTCTTTACAGAAGGCCAGAGAAAACAAGATATACACGATGAGCCAAATGTAAACAGATTACAGACACCTTACTGAAAGCTTATGCTAGTGAATGGGCCTGAGAATTGCATTCCCAGTGATGGATGAACAAAAAAAGTATTGGCTCATATGTTCTTTATAATTAGGGTATACAATCCAATATAAAATATGTTGGAAAAACACACTGGCAAAAAAAAGGCAATTTTCCCTGATGGCGTGACGATTCACCAAGTAATTCTGTTTTGGGGTATTGTATTTTATATTAATTTACCAAGGCAAAAGACAGCAAATTCTACAGTCCATATATACTAGTGTGTACATGCAATTCAGTAATTCAAAATAAAGTTATTCACAAGTCTTTAAAAATCGCCTTCAAAAGAGGCTGTGCAGTGTCTGAACTGTAATTGTTCTTTCCTTCTATATGAAAACCTTAATGCACATCCAAAACACAAAGACAAAAATGTATAATATTACAGCTTACTGGATGTGGTGTCATCATTGTCATCCAGTCTGTCATTGAATTTCTGACAAGATCAACATGTATTTTCTGTACTTGCTAATAACTCAATCCACCGCATTAATGGACTAGTAGGCTGCAATATTACATTTTTGTTTTTGAGTTTAGATATGCTTTAACATTGTTATATACATGCTCATATCAGAGTGTTTAAAATATCTGCAGTAAAAAGTTCATATATTAACAGGCTTATTTAGAGCCCTTTCACACTGCCAGTGCCCGAAAAACACTGGTAAAGTGACGCTAAAACTAGCGGAGCTTTACCAGCGTTTTTCGAGCACTAGTGGCTGGACAAAGGGTTAAAAGCGCCCGCAAAGCGCCACTGCCAAGGCGCTTTGCAGGTGCTTTCCATTGATTTCAACGGGAAGGGGTGTTTTAGAAGCGGTGTATTCACCGTTCCTAAAGCGCTGCAAAGGAGCTGCTTGCAGGACTTTTTTTGACACCCTGCCAGCGCAGCGCCTCAGTGTGAAAGCACTCGGGCTTTCACATTGGGATTGCAGATGAGGCTTCTTTTCAGGCGCTTTACACAGGTGCTTTAGCGACTGAAAAACGCCCCAGTGTGAAAGGGGTCTAAGAGTGCGAGAAAATCTTCTAAGAGCAGTACTAAAGAGCCCCATGGGGCTAGAGTAAATTGAAATCTTATTGGTTGTTACTGGTTACTCCCATGCTGCACTTCAGCACTGCTCTACTGAATAAACCCATTAGACTTTTTAACAGTAAAAAACAAAACCCCAGGAGTGGGCAGACATATTTAAAGGAGTCTGTACATCCGTCAAGATGAGGATTATCAGCTGAATTCTTGACTGCCTTTGAGACTTGACTTCTGTTTTTTCTTCTCTCTTTGTCCAATTGTACGGAAAAGCTTTTTCCGGGCTTCCTTCTGCCTCTTCAGTTTGTCTTCCTCCTCCTTTTGCTTGCTGCGCATAAACTCCTTCCTCTGTACTCTGTGCTTTGCCTTGGCCTTCTGTTTCTTGTAGTTCTTTACAGTGCCCAAAGCAGCAAGGAGAGCACTTATCTATAAAGGACAAAAATTGAAAAACAGGTTAATAAAATCTTTTACTGTTCAAGAAATTTAAAGTGTAATTGCTAAGTAACCTCAATCTAAAGCTTAATGTACTAAGGCGCACACACAAGTCTATAAGACCACACTGTCTTGGGCAGCTCTCGTCTAAGCTAACAATCTAGAACCAAATCTACATGGCAAGCCAATGATGTCGATCACATGCAGCCTAAAAAAAAAAAAACAGAGCAGATAAAAGCCTTACATCCTAAGGCCTCATGTACACTGCTGCTGGTAAACAGACATTTAGGAGCAGTTAGGCATTTTTTTCAACTGCCCCTGAACTCTCCTCTATATTATCTTATCTGTCCATGTACACAGGGTCATTTATAGTCGTTTCTAGGCAGTGGAGTTTAGAGGCTTTTTTTGGAAAGCAAAAAAATTAGTTGAGACGCTGAGTTTAGAGGCATTTCAAGTGCCAAACGTGGTAACCCGCGTTTCGTTGACATGCGTTTTTGGCTATTTAAAAATTTAGATATATATATTTATTTATTTCAGGTATTTATATAGCGTCATCAAATTTACGCAGCGCTTTACATATACATTGTACATTCGCAATATATATATATATATATATACATATATATATATATATATATATATATATATATATATATATATATATATATATATATATATATATATATATATATATACACATATATATATATATATATATATATATATATATATATATATATATATATATATATATATATATATATATACATTAATTAGTGTTTTTTTTTCTTTTAGAAACACTTCTAAACGCAAACGCGGCAAAACGGACATTGTAGACATGGGTTACTATCTGTCAAGTTAAATCGTTCAGGAGAGGTTGTAAAAAAGTGCCATGTACATTAAGCCTTAAAATGATTTAGGTAGCTAAATAAGAGTGGTTTGTCAAGCTTACTGACTCAATTTGGTGTAGGCATCAATGCATTATGACCCTCTTGGTTATGAAAAGCCTGAGTACTTATACTATAATATGGAAGCAACACCTCTTTTCTCGATTACCGATTTTTTTAAAAGGGTACATTGATTGATTTGATCTGCAGTTTCACCTACTGGTGACATCTGATAACGCACCATGATTAATCAGAAATTATAGTGGCCTGAAAAGCCATAGTGGTTATATGACTAAACCCTAGAGCTGCACGATTCTGGATAAAATGAGAATCATGATTTTTTTGCTTAGATTAAAGATGACGATTCTTGTGGCGTAACATCTTTCACATTATACCAAAAAATTGGGCTAACATTACGATTTTGTTTTTTTTTTTTCCTTGAAGTATACTATTCCCCAAAAAATTGCATTTTAAAGACCACTGCGCAAATACTGTGTGACATAAAACATTGTAACGACCACCATTTTATTCTATATGGTCTCTGCTAAAAATAAATAAATAATATAAGTGTCAGAAAAAGGCTTAGTCTTTAAAGGAGTTGTAAAGGCAGAAGGTTATCTTAATGAATTCTATGCGGAAGGGGCAGATGCCCTGGGCGGTACAATTTGCTGGAGGGAGGGTGGCGCAGGTGACGTGCCGGCAATGTGCTTCACAACTGTGTGTCACTATACACACTAGCCGGAGCCGCTATACCTGTAAAATTGTCTGTAAGATGTGCCGAGTGCGCTCCTGCACCCAGCACAAGCCCTTCACCTCCCTTCTCTGTAAGCGCCAGTGGCATATCATCTATGTGTGCAGGGTGTTCACTGCACACGGGCCCTCAAAAAGGGGGGCCCTACTGTGACACACACTGAAGATTGTCCCTTGACAGTCAGGGATGATCGGTGCCGCAGGGGGACACAGTTGCAAGCACCGATCTCTCTGTATAGCTTTTCAGCTGACAGCCGCTTCACCTCCTCACACTTCTATGGCTGTCAGCTAAAATGCCATACAGGGAGACCAGTGCTTGCAATACGTCAGCCGTGTCTTCCTCCTCCAGCCCCCGTGTTCTCCGGACCTCTGTCCTCCTCCGCCCCCCTAGACCCCCTGCAGCCGGCTTCCCTCCTCACCTGCCGGCTGCTGTGGGGGGGGATGTCAGGATGGAGAGTGGAGGAAGGGGTGGTTAAATGTGTCTTTTACCGGCTCCTTCCTTTTCTGAATCGGTCACATTGGGCGATCGCTCCTGTGTCCTGCAATAACTGAGCAGAGTAAACTGTGTTTACTCTACTTCAGTTTATGAATGAACAGGAGCCTCTGTCTCCTGTCCTTTCATCTTCAATACTGAAGCTGCTGAGAAAGGGACTGGAGAATCTGTGTCCTCAGTCTCTTTCTCTGTCTCAAAAGGGGAGATTGTCAGGGGCCTGTTTAGACCCCTGATAGCTCACCAAAGCCCAACAGGGCTGATAAAAACAAAACAAAAAAAAAAAAAAACAAACTGCAATAAATATCACAAGATGAAATAGTAAAAAAGTGATAAAAAATAAAATTGGGTAAAAAAATAATATAAAATGAAAAACTGCTGACACCACCCCACGCCCTACCGGCACTGTCCCCAAAAAGCATAATGAAAAACAAACACACAAATGACACCATCCACTGCTCTGACAACACTGTCCAATACCCCATAACCCCCCCTCTCACCCCCTTCCCTAGAAGATTTTTTAGCAATTAATCATGCTCTACTAAACCCTAGTCCACCAAGCAAACAGGAGGAGACGCTAGCAAAAGCAGAGAGGACGTCTATATGTTTTTTTTTTTCCTCACAGCACTACACCTGTATCAGAAATAATTATGAAAAATTATGGTGCTCCTACCTTCCGTTCATGAGGTTCTCTAATTACAGCTGGCCGCAGTTTGTCTCTTGTTGTCTTGCCCTTCTTCTCCATCATTTTGGGCTTATTTTTAAATGGCAGCGCTTTCTGCAGAGCTTTGGGAATGTGGAGTGGATTAAAGTGTCTTTCTTGTCTCACTATAGGCTGAAACAGAAGAAGGAACATTTGTTTTCATATACCAATGTTTGATAGTTGTATCTACTTTCCTTTGAATTAAGTTTGTACATACCTTGTACAGAGAATCTTTCCGTTTCTTCTGCTTGATGCCAAGCTCATACCTCAGCTGTCCAACGGTTTTCATCCCTGTCCAGGTCTCTTTCTGCCCCACAGGCTTCAGCAACGAGGTGACCGGATTATAAAAGGTGGGCACAGTGACTGGGTACCAGGTGCGGAGAAATACAATATCTAACAGGAGAGGAAGAGCAAGAAAGGAAAAGAATGGATGAAAAGAAATTCACATACCGTATACTAGTAGGCACTGTACACATCCAAAGATGGCCAACTTGTTATTTAGAATGCCTATCTGGGTTTCCCAATGTTTCCTAAAAGAAAGCCGACATGGAAGCTACCACTGCCGATCTCAACTTTTGAAAATGCCAACTGCCTGTTATGCAAATACAGTGGCTTACAGAATCACGGTCACTTTGGCCATTTGAGTGACCAGGCAGGCCTTGACCTGGACTCCCATATTACAAATGCTGCCTCAGTATCAATGGCTTTCACAGAATACACTTGACAACAGGCTCTTCCTTTTGCCTGCCTTCAGTTATGCTCTCCCACACTGACATTTCTCTGCTGGAACTAGCTATCCCCATGTCATTTACCACATAAATACTGTGAAAAATGTACCGGTTGTCACATAACTACACACAGTGGTCAGACATTCTTTTACTGCCCTGTATGGGCTATCAGTAGGGGAAACTGCAGGTGATTTTAAATACAAACTTGTGGGACCCACAAATAATAAAGTTATATAATAATCAATACTCAGTTATACAGTGGAATGCATTTGTTAAGGTTTGCTATAGATCAACGCTAAACCTTTTTACTCACGGGCTGAAACTTTACCGGGGACCACATAGTATCACTGAGAAGCATACAAAATCACCAAGGAACATAAAATATGCAACAGAGAAATCTAATGAAGTACTACAGACAATATCAGGTACTTCAACCAATGCCTGGATGCATTAATCACTGCAGTCTTTGACACACCTTATTATTTATTAGGACCTTTACAGCAGCATATTGCATCTGTCTCCTCATTCAAATAACTCTAACACTCTAAAGAAAACCAGTAAATCAAAGAGACACCATAATACAGAAATGAGAAAATGTGAGACTCCCCTCAGGCCAGCCTGTAAGGATGACATCCAGAAATTTGCACTTCTCGGAAGCACCAACTACTCACCACTCATTAACAGTTTGTCCTCAAACGTTGCTCTAAAAGCCCCCTCAGGGGTCCGCAAGGCTTTTTTGATCTGCCCTCGAATACCACTCACTGTGCGGACTGACGCACCTTCAAATTTAGCAACTTCAAGAACAGAAGAGAACATCCCCTAATATAATTTAAAAAAAATAAATAAATAAAATAAAATATTGGGGAAAATGACAGCAAACAAAAAAAAGACATGCAAATGTGTTTTTCTATAAACTGAACATTAGGACACATCAGTCAAATAAAAAATAAGGGAGACCATAAAGATCCCCTTTATGCTGCTCATACATGTTGCATTCAGGACCAACAACTATATAGTGTAAGGGGCTACTTGAATGGATAGAACTTAAATGAATTGCCCATGCAGGGACTTGCACTACACAAATTGTAACGTGTGGCCAGCAACAGATTACTTATGTGCACTTTGTGGATGCTGTGATGTCCCATTACCTTTAGGGAATTTATTTATTACAGGTATTTGTATAGCGCCAATTAACGCAGCTCTTTTACATACATATATTGTACATTCACATCAGCCCCTGCCCTCAAGGAGCTTACAATCTAAGGTCCCCAACTCACATTCATACATGCACATACTAGGGCCAATTTAAACAGGAGCCAATTAACCTACTAGCATGTTTTTGGAGTGTGGAAGGAAACCGGAGTACCCAGAGGGAACCCACGCAGGCACAACGAGCTGTGAACTGTGCTGTGATTGGACACAGCACGAGTTTGGCAACTGATTTCAGCCAATGATTTTGTCTGAAGTCAGCTGTTGCCAATCACAGACAGAGTTCTGTTTTTACCAAGAACACAGAACTCTGTGTACAGGAAACAGTGATCTGTATGTTAAAAAAAATAGACAGATAGTAAAGTAAAAGTAAAGTAAAGTTAGACACACAGTTAACACTTTGACGGCCCCAGATGTGAACCCCTTTCCAGCCAATGCCATTAGTGCAGTGATAGCGTACAGTATTAGCACTGATTACTGTATTAGTGTCACCATGGATGTCAGTGTACCTCCCAGCCAGCATCAGTTAGCGCCAGATTGCCCACCACACTATCACAGTCCCACTATAACCCACTGAGCACCACATTACCGGTGGAGTGTCATAGCTGCGTAAATTCCAGTATATGTACTATAGTTTGTGGAAGCTATAACTTTTGCACAAACCAATTATTATACACTTATTGGTATTTTTTTTTTTTTAAACCAAAGACATGTTGCAGAATACGTTTTGGCCTAAATTTATAATGAAATTCTATTTTTTGATTTTTCTTTATTGGATAAGTTGTACAAGAGTAGAATACACAGTTTTTTTTTCAAAATTTTATAAAATTTTGTTTGCGTACAGTGCTGCATGACCGTGCAATTGCTAGTTAAACAGAGCAGTGCTAAATAGCAAAAAAATGCTCTGGTCATGAAGGGGGTGAAACCTTCCGGAGCGCAAGTGGTAAAAATTGCTTTTTATTCATCTTTCAAGATATAAAATTATGATCACAGACATCTGTAGTTGTTTACAAGTATGGTCAGATTATTACTAATCCAGGGGTTAAAAGCCTGGAAATACATAGAAACTAGGAACAACAGAAACAGTTGTACTATGTCACCAGATATTGAACACTATTGGACTACTGCAACTCCCTCCACTATACTCTCCCCTGAGGAAGAACTACATTGTTTGTAGTTGGTACAGAACACAGCATCCACCCAATCTACTCACCACTCACAGACTACTCACCCACCAACTCGGTCACAGCCACCTCACCCCAATTTCTCACTTCCTGCACTGGCTTTCAATTAAATGGTGGATGTCCTTAAAAATTGCTAAAAAAACCTAAACAACTTGGGTCCTGCCTTTTGGTTACCCCCATACTCAGGCATGCTCCCTCCACTCCTCAGAAAAACTGTAATTACAAGTGCCCAGAGTAGTCTTAAAAGGACAAGTTCACTTTTGGAACAGGTTACATATTCCACCTGTTTTTAGCATCTGCAGCCTCCCCCCCCACCCCTCCTCCCTGTGACAGTGGGTGGGCATCTTCTCCCACACCCACTGTCAGAATATGAAAACAGACAGTTTCCTGTGAATTAATACCTACAGGCACTGCCAACCATTGTGTCTGATGGCTTGTAGTTCTTAATGAACTAGGAGGGCATGCTGGTGAGCGTCCTCGTAGTCCATGGATCTTATTTATTTTTTTAGACAGAACTTTCTTTTGGTGTTAATTCTTGGGTTTTAAATTTTTTTGCAAAATTACCTAAAATTTTGAAAAATAAAACATGTTTTTCTTAGTCTTGGTTTTAAAATTTTGAAAATAAATACCATGTCCTCATAAATTTAGCCCAAATATATTCTGCTACATTGCTTTGGTAAAAATAACCCACATCACTATATATTATATAGTCTGTGTCAAAGATAGTGTGAAAGAGTCTACAAACTATGGTATGTGCAGTATATTTAAAAATTAAATCAATCCTGATGTACTGACTGCCTATCTTATTTCTCGAGGCCCTAAAATGCCAGGACAGTACAAACACCACAAACTCCACCAATATAATGCCTTTTTTGAAAGACACCCAAGGTAAGAGGCACGGTAAGTTTCTTGAAGTTGTACGGTTTTGTAAAAAAAATTAAAAAAAATTGAAAAATTAAGAAATTAAAATTACACATTTTTATAAAAAAAAAAAAAAAAAAAAAAAAAAAAAAATGTATATAATCACCTGAACAGTACAATGTCACCATAGTGACACTGTACTGCTCTAGGAATGCTTATTACAGTGATGATCTGCTGTGATTGGCCCTGTATCCTGTGAGCACTGTGACCAATTAGTCAAAATGGCTATGAATGAAAGCCATTGTTTACAACTTACATGTGATCTCTGCGATTGGTCACAGCAATCACATGGTACCAGGGCCGCATAAAGCGGCCCGGTACAACAATCTGTGTTCCGCTGTGTCCAGTGAATACAGCAGGTAACAGATTGTACCACTGGGCGGTGCCATGGCGAGTGGGAGGACATCATATGACGTCCACCTGGGATAGCAGCGCTCCCATTGGGCCACACTATTACAATAGGCCGAGCAGAAGGTGGTTAAAATATCTTATATAACATATATGAGGATAACAACAACACTTCATAATCCCTAAGCAAGAAAGTATTAGAGTTGAGATGGTACCTTAATAAAAGAAGTATTTTTATAGATCTTGCAGGGATATCCTATCAACTTGAGTTTCTTCACCACCGTGATAGATTTGTCCAGATCTAAGACAACACCTGTAGCAGCTATACGGAATTCTGCCTATAAGAAAAGAAACAATCCCATTAGAAATGTACATTACCTACCAGCTGCCAACACACAGTATTACTTAATGTCCCTATCTGATGTTTTGGTGAGTTCTGCTCTAACATTTGATAGAAGTAGGAAGGTCTAGACAGCAGCATGCCAATATGCAACTGTCACAATCAGACACCGTGAATGATTTGTTTTCTGTGCCACCCTGCTTTAAGAGCAAAGTAAATCAGCAAGAAGAGTGCTGTGTCAAAGACTGTCCTATTAATGCTGTAGCTACTACACACATTTCCTACATTTTTAAACACCTCCATGTGTACAACTGTTGGAGGTATGGGACACAACAAGCACTTCTTAGGGGGATTGTTCTTCTTTATTTAGATGTGGTCAGCTTATAGATGGGAAAAAATGGCTTTTTAGAGATTTTAACACACAAAGCTTAAAATGTGAGCAGTAAAACAAATGACAACGTTATTACTTGTCCATTACCAGGACAGATATTCCAAACGTTTCACATACAGTGCTCAACATAAATGAGTACACTCCAACACATCTGTCAGAAAACCTTTACTTTCCTTTCAGAATTAATATTTTCTATGGGTCACTATACTACAAAATACTCCCACAAATGCGGGCCATTGATTGCTACCAAGATTTGTTAATTTGCACACACAGAAAAGTATTTTTTTTTAACAAATTCATTCAAGACCATGTTGCAAAAATGAATACACCCCAATAAAAGTCTTAGGAGCAAAGCTAAATTTTAGACAACAAAATCCTAATTAACAAGAATTCAACTATAGGTGAGTCTAATTATTTATTAAACAGGTGTCCAGCAGACGGTTGATTATAGAAGGGTGTTACTTAAAAGAAAACCCCTTCCCATTTCATGCTGTCAGCAATGGCACCACATGGAAGAGAAATGTGACAAGGCCTGAGAAAGAAAAGAATTTCTTTACACAAGAAAGGTGAAAGCTACAAGAAGATCAGCAAAGCATTACTCATTAGTCAGAATACTGTAGCAAAAGTGATACAAACATTTAACAAAGATGGAACTGCAGCCATCTCTCAGACGTCCAGGCCGTCCACAGAATTTAACACCTTGACAGGAGCGTCGTCTGATGAGAAGGGTTGAAGAAAATCTCCATGTTAGTTCACTGCAGTAAGCTAAAGAATTAGAAAGCCAAAGTGGGGTGATTGTTTCCCGTGACACAATACTGCAGAGGAATGTCATGCATGGGTGTCGTCCACAAAGGAAGCCTCTCCTAAAGCCCATGCACAAAAAAAAGCCAGTCTAGAATTTGCCAGGGCCCATGCTGAAAAAGAAGACGACTACTGGGACTTTTCTCTGAAGTGATGAGACCAAGATAAAGTTTTGGGAACGGATGGCTTCAAAACTGAATGGTGTCGCAAAGGTGAGGCGCAGAAAGAAAAATGCATGGTGCCTACAGTCAAACATGGTGGGGGCAGTGTCTTTCTGTGGGGCTGCAAGAGTGCTGCTGGTGTTGGGGAGCTGATTTCATTGATGGTATTATGAATTCACAGATGTACTGCTCTATATGGAAAGAGAAGATGCTACCATCACTCCGTGCCCTTGTTCGTCGTGCACTCTTCCACAAGGACAATGATCCAAAACACATCTAAGGGCACTGTTACATTTCTGAAGAAGAACAGGGTGAAAGTGATTCAGTGGCCAAGTATGTCTCCTGATCTGAACCCAATCAAACACCTATGGGCAATTCTGAAGTTGAGCATCACTCTCCATCCAGCATCCAGGCACTAAAAGAGGTCGTACTTTAACCACTTGTCGACCAGCTCCTGTACATATACGTCGGCAGAATGGCACGGCTGCACAAAGTAACGTGTATAATTATATATATATCATCGGGAGCAGCAATCAGTGTCGTGTCACTGCTAGCCCATCCCCCAGACAGTTAGAACACATCCCTAGGACACACTTAACCCCTTCAGCGCCCCCTACTGGTTAACCCCTTCAATGCCAGTCACATTTACACAGTAATCAGTGCATTTTTATAGCACTGATCGCTATGTGAATGGTCCCAAAATAGCGCCAAAAAGTGTCCGATGTGTCCGCCATATTGTCGCAGTCACGATAAAAATTGCTGATCGCCGTCATTACTAGTAAAAAAAAAAAAAAATTAATAAAACTGCCATAAAACTATCCCCTATTTTGTAGACGCTATAACTTTAGCACAAACCAAACACTTATTGCAATTTTTTTACCAAAAATATGTAGAAGAATACGTATCGGCCTAAACTGAGGAAAAAATTTGTTTATAGATTTTTTGGGGGATATTTATTATAGCAAAAAGTAAAAAATATTTTTTTCAAAATTGTCGCTCTATTTTTGTTTATAGCGCAAAAAATAAAAAACAGCAGAGGTCATAAAATACCACCAAAAGAAAGCTCTATTTGTGGGAAAAAAAGGACATCAATTTTGTTTGGGAGCCACGTCGCACGACCGCGCAATTGTCAATTAAAGCGACGCAGTGCCAAATTGCAAAAAGTGGCCCGGTCATTTGGCAGCCAAATGGTCCGGGGCTGAAGTGGTTAAGAATAGAAAAACTTATGTTCATTCCATGCCTAGAAGACTTGGTGCTGTCCTTACAAGATCATACAAAACACTGTATGGAATCATTTGTGTTGTGGGGCGTATTCATTTTTGCATCAACTAATCTGAGTAAAACTGAAGATTTTGTAATCTATGTGGTTTTATTAACCTTACTTTCATGTAATGAGCTAAACAAATATTCTATAAAACTCAGTTTTGACAACATTTTGGAAATCGTTCTTGCGTTCATTGAGATATTGATTAAAATTGTACTTTTTAAAAGGGGTGTACACATTTATTCAAGTGGAATAAGCCAGCGCTCTCTAAACATTGCCAACAAAAAAATCTTTTCATTCAGCGAGCTGATAGCAGTCCATAGGTAGAGAGCTCAGGAATTTATCGGTAGCATTTTCCCTTTTGTCTCCGTGGACTACAAATCACGTACCCCCTGCATTAAAAAGGTAAAACGCTAAGGCTTTAGAACCACTTTCAGGCTGCATTAACACCTGAAAGTTTAAAAATTTCTGCAATTTTACCGTTTTTTTTTGTTGAGGTCACCAATGTAAAAGGCAGAAAAACGCCTGTAATCTGCTCCAAGGAAGCTCATGTTCTTTTTTGAACTTCAGGTGACAAAACGCTCAGATGTTAACAGGTGCCATTGAAATGAATGGGATTTTGCTTGTTGGGCGTTTTGAAAATGCTCACGTGTGAATCCAGCCTAAGGCTGGATTCACACCTATGCATTTTTAGTGCTTTTTGCATTTCGCAGATTTGCACTACAGTCCATTTAACATGGTTTCCTATGGAACATGTTCTGTACTGCAAATCTGCCAAATGCAGTAGCACTAAAGCACTAAAAATGCATAGGTGTGAATCCAGCTGAAAAGCGGGAAAATGGAAATTAACAGTCACCAGTAAGCTGCGATCAATTTTTGTTTTTGAGTTTAGATACACTTTGATAAAAAACACAAACTTTATGTGTGTAGGGTATATACTCACTGTTGTGGTACTAACAGACTGAACAGCCAGAAAGCCAGTTCCCTGGGGGGTGATGGGTCCTGAACACAAACAGTAATACAAATTAGTTGTGTGAATCTTATGGATACAAAAATAATTAAAAACACAATATTGCAAATTTAACATTTGATTTGACGCTTGATTCCATGCAAATATAAAACCCATCAAGTAAAGCAGTTGTGAATTTATTTAAAAAAAATAAATTTTTTTTAATACAGCTTGTGTAAGACCCTGAATGTATCTCAATATCAGCCTAAAGTCATCTGCTGCACATCACTGGGAGTGGGAGGGACAGTACTAGAAGCCAATCAGGCTTTGCTGAATGCACATGTGCAGACAGAGTATACAGACAGGAAAATGGAGTGCTGCCAATTTACAGTTCAATCAGTAGGCTGGGGGTATTTTGACCTAGAGTTACTGACCCAGCCAGCATAAAAGTGGCTAAACAGGAATCCAAAAAGAGAACACCAGTCTCATATTTGTATTTCAACACTGTATTTAGCTATTTGTCAATAAAGTGTTACTAAACCCACAACAGTAAAACATGCTTGTTATGCTTTAGGGGTTAAACCTCCACATTGTGAAAAAAAGCGGTTTGATCCTGTCTTCGCTGATCCTCCCATTCTTTTACTGTCTTCAATCCATCTCCTGATAAGACAGAGCCTTTGGAGCACTCTGCACATGCTCAGGTTGGTGTGTATTGCTTGAGAGTTTTTTTTTGGGAGGATGCATGTGATCAGCACAGGGCCAATCAGCACTGTCCAGACAGAAAGATCAGGGGTCATGGAGCCTCATAGGACAATCAGAGGAGAATGAAAACTCCTCCTTCAAGCTTTAACCAGTGCTCCGCTGTACACTGATAGAAGTCACAAGACTGCTATATACTGCTGATGAGAAAAGGCATTTAGCAGTTTATATTTACTAAAATAAATTGCATTTCCATGTTCTGTATACCGTGGTAGACCAGATATAGTGAATACAGGGTCCTGGTTTTAGTAACACTTTAGGCTTTAAAGGAGTTGTAAACCCTCGTGGCATATCACCTTAATGCATTCTATGCATTAGGGTGAAAAACCTACTGTGCTGCAGCAGCCCCCTTTTTTGTTACCTGAACCCGATCATTCCAGCGACGGGGATGAGCACAGCAGCTCCAGCCGCTGTCTTGGGTCCTCATTGGCTAGACTGATAGCAGCAGGAGCTATTGGCTCCCACTGCCATCAATCAAATGTGTCAATGGACACAGCAGCAGGACTCGGGAGGACGCCCACACGAGTGCCCCCAGGGAATGCAGCTCTGTGCAAAACCCTTGCACAGAGCAGGAAAGTATAACATGTTTGTTGTTAAAAAAAAAAAAAAAAAAAAAAAAAACCCTTTACCGCCTTTCACCGCAATGGGAAAGCAGATTACGACTACACACACATCTCACACACAGTACTTTGTGCTTTGTGTGTCTCTACTCATTCGCACCCAGCTAAAGAGAGGATGCGCGTGTCTACTATTGAGGCCACTTTTACACAAAGGGGGGGACAAAGATCCTTCATAGAGTGCATACTAATCCACCTGCTGGCTGGTAAGAATATGCAATATTACATAATTAAAAAAAAAAAATCATAATCTTTAAAGCTTCACTTTTACCTGACATGACTGGATCCAGTACTCACCCCATATAGTGGCTCCACAGTGCATGTGTTCTGGCGAGTATTTGAGAAGCCGGTGGCGTCCATTGTGATCTTCAATGTAATAAAGGGGGACAGTTTGAAATCGCCTCCAGCCCAGGGAAAAGATGAGGGGATCTTTTGTCTTTAGAATTCTTTTGTGCCATCGGTGCTTCTTCAGCCTCATCTACAGAACATTAATAGCAACACTGTAAATTAAGTCATCTTACAGACAAGCGTTATAATCACTATTCTGACTTTCACTTGTTTAGAGACCCTTCAGATTCCTATCACTATGCAAAGACATGGAGGTAGGATAATTGACCCCTGTCTAAATTGGACCTAGTATCTGTACATATGCATGAGTTAGGGACCTAATCATAAGCTCTTCGTGAGCCAGGCCTAATGTGAATATACAATATGTAAAGTGCTGTGTACAGATATTGACACTTTCAACATATCTGTAATAAAATAACAATAAAATAAAACAGAAAAAGTATGTATGCGAGTGCCTCTAGAACGAGTTTATGGTTTGAAGGATTCAAGTTTTTTTGGGGTAGACATCTTTTTCAACTCAATAATGGTGAAATTTTGTCCAAATATTTACACACACAGTTCAATAAATATACATGTAGACACAAACAAAAATACACATGGCGTAACAGTGAACCTAAATAACTTTACCTGGATATAGCCAACATTTCCTTCACTGTTTCCCAGTCCCCCTAAAATCATTGGATAATGAGGATCAAAGTTCACCACAAATTCACAGGGCATATTTTCAACTTCTATGCGGAGGTACATGCCAGGCCGAAAGCCTTCATACTGCACGCGGATTTCATCATCCTGGTCCTCAAACTCTGCGCGGTTAAGCTGGGGAGTGCATACAGAAGCATGAGAGGCCAGAAGCAGAAGGCAAATTGTAGAAGCACTGCTCAAACACACAAGGAACGTTTAGGAAAAAGAAAATTAGCACTACCAAGGTGAATGAAGAAACTGAGGTCTCACTTCCTCAATTACATTAAAATATAATGCAAAAATACACATTTATCGTAATCCCTTCTTGACAGGGAAAAACAAATCTTAAATGCCTGCACGCTGATTTGCAACTTTGACACGTGTTAGTAAAGCTGCACATATCATCGCAACTACCCAGGTAATTTATACTTTGTTTTCTTTTCAGGACAAATTGTGTTTTTATTTGCTGATAAATGGTAATGGATATCTATTTTTTTTTATTGTTATCAAAAGAAAAAAACTGACACAAAATAGTAAAAAAAAAAAAAAAAAAAAAATGTAGATGTAATTTTCTTGCTATTACCATAACCTAAAGAACAAACCAAAATAAAATTTCCTTCTCCCAACGATCGCAGCGATACCACAGATGTGTACGTTATTTGACATTTCTACCCGTAGTAGGGCCCAGAAACAACAGAGTGCATTTTGTGGGTTTTTTTTCCTCCTATGTAAAGCACCAACACTGATAGTATATTAAAAATGCTTTAATATACTATACTCTAAGCCTAATACTGACCTAGATCAAACCTATTCAGGAGGAGAAAACACAGGGGTGGCCTGTACAGTGACTGAACACTGTGATAGCCAATCAGAGGCTATCACAGCGATCAGGAACTGGGCCTCCCAGTTTGATTGTTCGTAAGTAACCCAGAGCTCTCAATGAAAGCTCAGTCTCTGTACTGGATGCTCGCCGTGCAGCGCTTTTTTAGCACAAACACATACATGCAGCTCCACAGATAAAGACCCACTTCCCTTAGGCCAAATATATGCAAACAATTGCTGGAAAGGACACAAAATAAAAACACTGATTTTAAAAACAAATAGTTATATATAAAAAAAAAAAAAAAAAAAAAAAAAAAAAAAAAGGTGGTTTAAATGAAATTGTATAATTCTGCTGACCTCTGCCTGCTTCTGCATTTCGCCCTTCAGGTCATCAAAGTATGTAGCTTCAGCATCCCCATCATCATATTCCATATCAAACCGTTCCTTTAGCTTACGTTTCTTCATTAGACGCTGATTCTTCTGATCCTCCTCTGCAGGAGCACCCTTGTCCCCTGCTTCTTCATCACCTTCTTCATCCTCACCTTCACTCTGCATAATACACAAATACAGCAAATGTATAGGCAACACTAAAGCAGGGAGATCAATTGGTGCGTCTGCACTGAATACAACTCTCATTCTCTCCTTCTTGCCTTTGACCATTTTAAAATAATTTGCATGCTTTGCCCTTGCAAGGCAAAACAATAGGTTTGCTTTAAATTCTCCACTTCCCAACATCATGTTTTCCTTTCCTATGCTCCCTTGTTGAAGACTCCAGCAGAATATACCTGGTACTTCTGCTTGTAATAAATAGTATCACTAAATTTCCCTTCCGCAAGTGGCTCTGGTGAATAATAATCAAACTGCTTCAGGTGAATCTCAGCTCACATACTCATTCACTATGGCTGGGTGCAGATCTAGTTCATCCTGCTGGTAGATAAATACCAGCAATATGAAGGATTCTCCATAGGCTTGGACTATGGAAAACTTTTTTCTTAGCTTAATAAAAGGTCACAGAATACAACTCTACAAGTGCTTTCTTAGGCATGTCTAAAATGCGTGTATTAAATGACACAGGTAATGGGTCTAACAAAAACGTTTTCCATAGGTGTCGGTAAACTCTTGATATCCTGGAAAGGACTAGTGCTTGGTGACTATCCCAGCAATGTCACATGGGGGCCTGTGTAAGTTTCTATTAGAGTGACTTGGCATTGACACAGGACTGTCTTTTCCTAGCAACTGAACATAACAGTAAGGAAGCAACCTAAAAGTATATATATATTAATTATAATTCAGGAGTGGGCATTAAAAGAAATGTTTACCTTCGGGAATATGTTCCACCCGTTTTTAGGGTGGAACATGTAGCATATTCCTGCTTCTACAGCCTCTCCCTGATCCCCCTTGTAATTGTGACAGCAAGGCGGGGGATCTTCTCCTCGCACCCACTGTGACAATTTGAAAAGAATGTGCCTGTGTGGGGCTCCGCTCACACGGCCACGCCATTCATTCAAAGTGTTCTGTGAATGAACGAACTACAAGTACCGACAGCCTTTGCGGCTGATGGCATGCAGTTCTCAATGAACTACCGGGGTGCTGATTAGCGTTCTAGGTAGTTCATGGATGCTTCCTGTCATTTAGTAACTGCCTGGACAGTATGCAAGAGACAGATTGTGCCCACGATCTGTAGATCATTGGTGCAATCATCAGCAGACTCCTAAAAAAAATAAATAAATAAATAAAAAATAGAAAAAAAGCACATTTTTTTTTTTACCTGCAAAAAGATGTGCGTATATTATTTTTTTCACAGAAAGGTGAACTTATCATTTAAAGTACAGCTTTGCTTTAAAGAAATTCCAGGTATAGATATTTTTGCATAGTTACATTGGTCCAGCAGGGATTAATGTATGTATGCACATACAAATATACAAGGGATTAATGTATGTATGCACATACATACATTAATCCCTGCTAGACCAATGCAACTATGCAAAAATATCTATACCTGGAATTTCTTTAAAGCAAAGCTGTACTTTAAATGATAAGTTCACCTTTCTATTAAAAAAAAAAATAATTAATACAAGCACATGTTTTTGCAGGTAAAAAAAGTTGGAAGATTTTGTAGTATACGCTGCTACAACAATAATCGCTGCTAGTTTCCAGGTCCTGTGCAGAGTGGCTGCCCTGCTAAGTGAACATTGGTAGATTCTTGCTTGGCACAGGCACCATTCAGAAAACACTTTGCATTTTCCTAATTGTGATGTCACCGCCCCACCTATCCACCTCATCAAATCAGGAAACAGTCCATACTACAGTGGTTTCCAGCTTCCGTGGAGATTGGCCAAATATATAACATACACACTTCGATTGATCCAAACTGAACCAACGTAACTATGCAAAAATATTCATATACAGAATTTAACTTTAAAGAAAAGCATGCTGAATAAGCACCAAGCAGTTCCACAGCTCAGTAACTACATTTCACTGTCATTTTAAAAATTGTACTAAACCAACAGGATGAATCACTGACTAAATATGGTTTGACCTGGGTGTGGGGTTAAAGCGGAGTTCCACCCATTTAAAAGTCAGCAGCTACAAAAAGTGTAGCTGCTGACTTTTAATAAATCGGACACTCACCTGTCCCACGAACAAGCGATGTGGGCAAACAAAGAGCCGCTCCTCTCCCCCCTCTTCTCTGCTGCGCCAGCATCACAACTGTAGGCGCCTGGCTGTGGCTTCACAGCCGGGCACGCACCACTCATGCGCCAGCCACGCTGCGTGCAGTGAATGACCGGGCAATCTTTTGGAACCTGTGACGTGTCTCAGAAGATTGCACGTGGGAGGGGAGAGAGGTGAACTTAATTCCGGCGCCACGGAGCTGAATGCCCCTAAAAAGCTAAAAAGAGGGTATCCGGACACATTCATCAGTGTGTGTAAATTTTAGGTTGAGCTATTGACCTCTGAAACCAATTTTTCTGAGCATAGCAGAGAAGGACAGACAGTCATGTGCAGAGGATCCTAGAGTTACTAAAGGAGGATACCCATCTAACATACACACAATATGTAATATATATATACACATACATACATACATACATACATATACATACATACATACATACATACATATATATATATATATATATATATATATACACACACACACACACACACACACACACACACACACACACAAAAAAGCACTACATTCTCTTCTAAGCATTTTGCTTGGTATTATAAATGTGTATTTATCTTAGGAGTAATAAAATTGGATATGTTTATAGATGAGAGCTATTATATTCCATTCAATTTCTTACATCTTCATCCTGAGACTCTGGTTTGCCCTTGTGTACCTTCCCTGTCTCCAAATCTTCAAAATCACCATAGAGTTCTTCTGTGAACAGAAAACAGATATATATTATTACACCAAAAAGCCTCTATTCTAAGACATTGCTACTACTGACTTGCTTAGCAAACAAAGGCAAAATGTGTTGCCTTCTCACATGTCAGATTATATAGGAGTCCATTTGGTACGGTCAGCTACACACACTACAGATGTGCGAATAACTTTGGCTAATGAGACACAGTAGCAAGCCAAAATTACTGTCTGGCTGAGCATCTGATATCTATCATCCTGGTCTTTCAGCAGTGACCATGGCTATGATAATGATGTTGCTCTATTCCTGGAAAGCATTGGGGATTTCTTCCTTCTACTTTTTTGCAATGCATATATTTCAGACACTGGCAAAACAAACATGTTCAAAATCTTTTGGAGAAGATCTCTCTGCAGTAAGAGCAGCACTGATCAGAAAAACTAGAAGCCTTAAAATGAATCACCCCTGCTTCCATTTTATGTAAAAATTTATAGTAAATGTGAGAAGCACTTACCATCTTCCTCCAGCATTTTTTCTGCATCTTTATCCGCCTCCCATTTGCCAGTTACAAAACAGTCCCGGATGCAGTCCATTACCTAAAAAGGACACACAGGAAAATAAATGCTCAACAACAACAAGAACTATCAATTTCTATTGTGCTTTAAGTAAACCTGTTACATCGTAAAAATGCCTAATTATTATATATTGCTTATATAGAACTATACCAGTGTAAAATTCAAATAAAAAAAAAAAAAAAATTGCTCTCAGAAGGTCCCTGGATCCTGGAGACCAATAGTAGGCAGGGTCTTACCATTTACCCTAGCTTCTACGCTGCCCCCACATGGCCCCATTTCTTACTGAAATTAGAACTGCATATCAGGAGGAAAAAAAAAAAAAAGGAGAGAGAGAGATGGCAACCCCAAGAGAGCTATGAGCAGGCTCACTATCATATTTATTATCATCATCTCCCCTTTACCATTAGGCAGTTTGTTTATAAGGGTAAAAAAATATATATATAACGTGGCCCCCTCTCATTACGCCAGCCAGGTCATGATAAGCACCAAGCTCCAGTTCATCACTAGTTTCCCAAAAAGGAGGTGTTGGGTTGTGAGGGTTATCCAAATTAGTTAAAGATTCCTTTGTTGCCTATAGCCCATTTGTACCAGGTTGGTGTTTCAAGATTACGACCCCATCTTTCCTGCTATCTTTGATGCCAGAGGATACAAATGCCAGTGCAAATATATTAGGGAAGAAGACAGGGAGGGTGGGCTATCTTACAGTTTTAAAAACTCTAATGTGGTTGGGGAAAAAAAAAAAAAAAAAAAAAAAGCAAAAAAAGAGCATACCTCTTCAGCATCCCAGTCCTGAGGGCTCTCAACTACAAATTTGGAGCAGTCCAGGGCATTCGCTGCTCTTTTAGATTCCTTCTCTGGACGACTGACGTGGAACAGGCCACCTAGTTCTTCTGCCTTATCAACCTCATCTTCCTCATCAGCCACTAAATGTAACGGAAACCAAATGAAAAACACATAAACTTTTTTTATAATATATATATTAATTACACACACACACACACACTAAAACCTATTATTTAACCCATTCCCGTCAAACGCTTCCCAGCCCTTTAAGGGTTTGAAAAGCCAGAGGCTGAGGCGGCCATTCAGGTCATGTGACTGCTGTGATTGGCTGTCAATGTGGTTACATGATCGGAAAGTTCCCGATCGCTAGTATGCATCTGGAACCTTTCGGTAACCGCCGGCTACCATGCTGGGAGCGTGCTCTCAGCGTGGTAAATGGTTTACACAGGGCCACACATATTCGGCCGACGTGAAGAGGTTAAAACACAACACCAGCCACCTATAGATCAAGTCGGGAAGAAACATAAGCTCAGTCAGCTTTTCAATTGTCGTCATATGCCGAATGGGGGAAATTTTCCTTCATTTCTCCAGGAAAAAGTGAGGAGATTCTCCCCAACAGGGACACAGACAGTAATAAACATTTTGGCTAGAATTCCATTGAAAAGATAGTGTTTTTTTTTTTTTATTATGTTACTTATTGGTTCAATTAAAATACCAGCCCCAAGGCCCATTCACACCTGCGCAATGTACTTATGCATGTTTTTCTTTTTTTTGTCGTGTTTGTCGCGAATGGGTTGCTCTACTTGCGAAAAGCACACCAAAGTAGATCATTTTCAGGAATGTGTAGGTGTGAATGGGGCCTTGGATCTAAAAACAAATATATAGATAGAAAAACACAGACTTGTTTTGTTTGATTTTTAACCGGTTCCCGACCGGCGCACGCCGATGTACGTCGGCAGAATGGCACGGCTGGGCAAATGGGCGTACCTGTACGTCCATTTGAATTCCTGCCGTGCCATTGCGTGCACGCCGCCCGGGAGCCCTGTGAGTCGGGTCGCGGGTCTCGTGGACTCGATCGCCGCGGGGATACCCGCGATCGCCTCACGGAGAGGACAAACGGGGAGATGCCGCTATAAACAGTATCTCCCCATTCTGCCTAATGACAAGTGTCACTCGATCTCTGCTCCCTGTCATCGGAGCAGAGATCAGTGACGTCACACACAGAGCCCATCCCCCTACAGTTAGCAATCACTCCCTAGGACACACTTAACCCCTCCCCGCCCCGCACTGATCGCTTTATAAATGACAATGGTCCCAAAAATGTGTAAAAAATGTCCGACATGTCCGCCATAACGTCGCAGTCACAATAAAAATCACTGATCACCGCCATTACTAGTAAAAAAAAAAATGATTAATAAAAATGCCATAAAACTATCCCCTATTTAGTAAACACTAACGTTTGCGCAAACCAATTATTAAACGCTTATTGCGATTTTTTTTTACCAAAAATATGTAGAAGAATACGATCGGCCTAAACTGAGGAAAAAAAATGTTTTTATATATTTTTGGGGGATATTTATTATAGCAAAATGTAAAAAATAATGTGTTTTTTTCAAAATTGTCGCTCTTATTTTGTTTATAGCGCAAAAAATAATATCGCAGAGGTGATCAAATACCACCAAAAGAAAGCTCTATTTGTGGGAAAAAAAGGACGTCAATTTTGTTTGGGAGCCACGTCGCACAACTGCGCAATTGTCAGTTAAAGCGACGCAGTGCCGAATGGCAAAAAACGCTCTGGTCAGGAAGGGGGTAAAATCTTCCGGGGCTGAAGTGGTTAAAGATGAAGCCCAGTCTAGCCTGCATACTCTTAATGTAGGGAGATAGGATTTTTACAACAACATTTGCCTGTAACATAACTTACCTGTTCCATAGACAAGTTTTCGGAGATTAGGAACAGACTGTTGATGGCGAAGGAAAACTTCAGCTGCCTTTTTCTTCAGGTCTTCTTTCCACTTTAACGCACCTGCAAACAGTTCTAAATTAATCAACCATAAAATATAATGGTCAATGCGTTTCGGCCTTATAGACTAAGCTAGGAAGATAAAGCACTTTAAGTTGAACTCCAGGCATATATATATATATATATACACACACACATATATATACATACATACATACATACATACACACACACACACACACACACACAGGAGACACAGCTCTGTATGCATTAGCAAATCATTACATACATGTTTTTAAAAGCAAGCAATGGAAGTATCTGCACAGCAAAGCTCGGACTGGAAGAGGGGGGGAAGCAGCACAAAAAGCTAGTCAGTTGTGCTGCAGTACTCATGTGCTAACAAGGGAGATATAATAAATATATATATTATATATACACATACACACACACACACACACATACATAAAGTTTTAAGCTTCTCCCTTCCATGGCTGGGGGGAAGAAAAATACCTGTAAAAGCAGGGGAAAAAAAAAAAAAAAAAAAAAAGGGGGGGGGGGGGGGGAGAGGTTTCCTGCCGTGCCAGAAATGCAATGCAAATCTTAGAACTAGATGGAAAGAAATAAATATATATCTCTTGGCAAGGAAAACAACCCAGTATGCATTTCATCTGTTTTTCAAGCAGTTTGCCTGGCACCAGGCTGCCCAGCACCAGCAGAAAGAGCGCCAGGCAGCCCAGCCCCAGTAAAAAAAAGAGCGCCAGGCAGCCCAGCCCCAGCAAAAAAAGAGCGCCAGGCTGGCCAGCCCCAGCAAAAAAAGAGCGCCAGGCTGGCCAGCCCCAGCGGACAGAGCGCCAGGCTGACCAGCCCCAGCGGACAGAGCGCCAGGCAGCCCAGCCCCAGCAAAAAAAAGAGCGCCAGGCTGGCCAGCCCCAGCAAAAAAAGAGCGCCAGGCTGGCCAGCCCCAGCAAAAAAAGAGCGCCAGGCTGACCAGCCCCAGCGGACAGAGCGCCAGGCTGACCAGCCCCAGCGGACAGAGCGCGCCACGCTGGCCAGCCCCAGCGGAGAGAGCGCGCCACGCTGGCCAGCCCCAGCGGAGAGAGCGCGCCACGCTGGCCAGCCCCAGCGGAGAGAGCGCGCCACGCTGGCCAGCCCCAGCGGAGAGAGCGCGCCACGCTGGCCAGCCCCAGCGGAGAGAGCGCGCCACGCTGGCCAGCCCCAGCGGAGAGAGCGCGCCACGCTGGCCAGCCCCAGCGGAGAGAGCGCGCCACGCTGGCCAGCCCCAGCGGAGAGAGCGCGCCACGCTGGCCAGCCCCAGCGGAGAGAGCGCGCCACGCTGGCCAGCCCCAGCGGAGAGAGCGCGCCACGCTGGCCAGCCCCAGCGGAGAGAGCGCGCCACGCTGGCCAGCCCCAGCGGAGAGAGCGCGCCACGCTGGCCAGCCCCAGCGGAGAGAGCGCGCCACGCTGGCCAGCCCCAGCGGAGAGAGCGCGCCACGCTGGCCAGCCCCAGCGGAGAGAGCGCGCCACGCTGGCCAGCCCCAGCAGAGAGAGCGCGCCACGCTGGCCAGCCCCAGCAGAGAGAGCGCGCCACGCTGGCCAGCCCCAGCAGAGAGAGCGCGCCACGCTGGCCAGCCCCAGCAGAGAGAGCGCGCCACGCTGGCCAGCCCCAGCAGAGAGAGCGCGCCACGCTGGCCAGCCCCAGCAGAGAGAGCGCGCCACGCTGGCCAGCCCCAGCAGAGAGAGCGCGCCACGCTGGCCAGCCCCAGCAGAGAGAGCGCGCCACGCTGGCCAGCCCCAGCAGAGAGAGCGCGCCACGCTGGCCAGCCCCAGCAGAGAGAGCGCGCCACGCTGGCCAGCCCCAGCAGAGAGAGCGCGCCACGCTGGCCAGCCCCAGCAGAGAGAGCGCGCCACGCTGGCCAGCCCCAGCAGAGAGAGCGCGCCACGCTGGCCAGCCCCAGCAGAGAGAGCGCGCCACGCTGGCCAGCCCCAGCAGAGAGAGCGCGCCACGCTGGCCAGCCCCAGCAGAGAGAGCGCGCCACGCTGGCCAGCCCCAGCAGAGAGAGCGCGCCACGCTGGCCAGCCCCAGCAGAGAGAGCGCGCCACGCTGGCCAGCCCCAGCAGAGAGAGCGCGCCACGCTGGCCAGCCCCAGCAGAGAGAGCGCGCCACGCTGGCCAGCCCCAGCAGAGAGAGCGCGCCACGCTGGCCAGCCCCAGCAGAGAGAGCGCGCCACGCTGGCCAGCCCCAGCAGAGAGAGCGCGCCACGCTGGCCAGCCCCAGCAGAGAGAGCGCGCCACGCTGGCCAGCCCCAGCAGAGAGAGCGCGCCACGCTGGCCAGCCCCAGCAGAGAGAGCGCGCCACGCTGGCCAGCCCCAGCAGAGAGAGCGCGCCACGCTGGCCAGCCCCAGCAGAGAGAGCGCGCCACGCTGGCCAGCCCCAGCAGAGAGAGCGCGCCACGCTGGCCAGCCCCAGCAGAGAGAGCGCGCCACGCTGGCCAGCCCCAGCAGAGAGAGCGCGCCACGCTGGCCAGCCCCAGCAGAGAGAGCGCGCCACGCTGGCCAGCCCCAGCAGAGAGAGCGCGCCACGCTGGCCAGCCCCAGCAGAGAGAGCGCGCCACGCTGGCCAGCCCCAGCAGAGAGAGCGCGCCACGCTGGCCAGCCCCAGCAGAGAGAGCGCGCCACGCTGGCCAGCCCCAGCAGAGAGAGCGCGCCACGCTGGCCAGCCCCAGCAGAGAGAGCGCGCCACGCTGGCCAGCCCCAGCAGAGAGAGCGCGCCACGCTGGCCAGCCCCAGCAGAGAGAGCGCGCCACGCTGGCCAGCCCCAGCAGAGAGAGCGCGCCACGCTGGCCAGCCCCAGCAGAGAGAGCGCGCCACGCTGGCCAGCCCCAGCAGAGAGAGCGCGCCACGCTGGCCAGCCCCAGCAGAGAGAGCGCGCCACGCTGGCCAGCCCCAGCAGAGAGAGCGCGCCACGCTGGCCAGCCCCAGCAGAGAGAGCGCGCCACGCTGGCCAGCCCCAGCAGAGAGAGCGCGCCACGCTGGCCAGCCCCAGCAGAGAGAGCGCGCCACGCTGGCCAGCCCCAGCAGAGAGAGCGCGCCACGCTGGCCAGCCCCAGCAGAGAGAGCGCGCCACGCTGGCCAGCCCCAGCAGAGAGAGCGCGCCACGCTGGCCAGCCCCAGCAGAGAGAGCGCGCCACGCTGGCCAGCCCCAGCAGAGAGAGCGCGCCACGCTGGCCAGCCCCAGCAGAGAGAGCGCGTCACGCTGGCCAGCCCCAGCAGAGAGAGCGCGTCACGCTGGCCAGCCCCAGCAGAGAGAGCGCGTCACGCTGGCCAGCCCCAGCAGAGAGAGCGCGTCACGCTGGCCAGCCCCAGCAGAGAGAGCGCGTCACGCTGGCCAGCCCCAGCAGAGAGAGCGCGTCACGCTGGCCAGCCCCAGCAGAGAGAGCGCGTCACGCTGGCCAGCCCCAGCAGAGAGAGCGCGTCACGCTGGCCAGCCCCAGCAGAGAGAGCGCGTCACGCTGGCCAGCCCCAGCAGAGAGAGCGCGTCACGCTGGCCAGCCCCAGCAGAGAGAGCGCGTCACGCTGGCCAGCCCCAGCAGAGAGAGCGCGTCACGCTGGCCAGCCCCAGCAGAGAGAGCGCGTCACGCTGGCCAGCCCCAGCAGAGAGAGCGCGTCACGCTGGCCAGCCCCAGCAGAGAGAGCGCGTCACGCTGGCCAGCCCCAGCAGAGAGAGCGCGTCACGCTGGCCAGCCCCAGCAGAGAGAGCGCGTCACGCTGGCCAGCCCCAGCAGAGAGAGCGCGTCACGCTGGCCAGCCCCAGCAGAGAGAGCGCGTCACGCTGGCCAGCCCCAGCAGAGAGAGCGCGTCACGCTGGCCAGCCCCAGCAGAGAGAGCGCGTCACGCTGGCCAGCCCCAGCAGAGAGAGCGCGTCACGCTGGCCAGCCCCAGCAGAGAGAGCGCGTCACGCTGGCCAGCCCCAGCAGAGAGAGCGCGTCACGCTGGCCAGCCCCAGCAGAGAGAGCGCGTCACGCTGGCCAGCCCCAGCAGAGAGAGCGCGTCACGCTGGCCAGCCCCAGCAGAGAGAGCGCGTCACGCTGGCCAGCCCCAGCAGAGAGAGCGCGTCACGCTGGCCAGCCCCAGCAGAGAGAGCGCGTCACGCTGGCCAGCCCCAGCAGAGAGAGCGCGTCACGCTGGCCAGCCCCAGCAGAGAGAGCGCGTCACGCTGGCCAGCCCCAGCAGAGAGAGCGCGTCACGCTGGCCAGCCCCAGCAGAGAGAGCGCGTCACGCTGGCCAGCCCCAGCAGAGAGAGCGCGTCACGCTGGCCAGCCCCAGCAGAGAGAGCGCGTCACGCTGGCCAGCCCCAGCAGAGAGAGCGCGTCACGCTGGCCAGCCCCAGCAGAGAGAGCGCGTCACGCTGGCCAGCCCCAGCAGAGAGAGCGCGTCACGCTGGCCAGCCCCAGCAGAGAGAGCGCGTCACGCTGGCCAGCCCCAGCAGAGAGAGCGCGTCACGCTGGCCAGCCCCAGCAGAGAGAGCGCGTCACGCTGGCCAGCCCCAGCAGAGAGAGCGCGTCACGCTGGCCAGCCCCAGCAGAGAGAGCGCGTCACGCTGGCCAGCCCCAGCAGAGAGAGCGCGTCACGCTGGCCAGCCCCAGCAGAGAGAGCGCGTCACGCTGGCCAGCCCCAGCAGAGAGAGCGCGTCACGCTGGCCAGCCCCAGCAGAGAGAGCGCGTCACGCTGGCCAGCCCCAGCAGAGAGAGCGCGTCACGCTGGCCAGCCCCAGCAGAGAGAGCGCGTCACGCTGGCCAGCCCCAGCAGAGAGAGCGCGTCACGCTGGCCAGCCCCAGCAGAGAGAGCGCGTCACGCTGGCCAGCCCCAGCAGAGAGAGCGCGTCACGCTGGCCAGCCCCAGCAGAGAGAGCGCGTCACGCTGGCCAGCCCCAGCAGAGAGAGCGCGTCACGCTGGCCAGCCCCAGCAGAGAGAGCGCGTCACGCTGGCCAGCCCCAGCAGAGAGAGCGCGTCACGCTGGCCAGCCCCAGCAGAGAGAGCGCGTCACGCTGGCCAGCCCCAGCAGAGAGAGCGCGTCACGCTGGCCAGCCCCAGCAGAGAGAGCGCGTCACGCTGGCCAGCCCCAGCAGAGAGAGCGCGTCACGCTGGCCAGCCCCAGCAGAGAGAGCGCGTCACGCTGGCCAGCCCCAGCAGAGAGAGCGCGTCACGCTGGCCAGCCCCAGCAGAGAGAGCGCGTCACGCTGGCCAGCCCCAGCAGAGAGAGCGCGTCACGCTGGCCAGCCCCAGCAGAGAGAGCGCGTCACGCTGGCCAGCCCCAGCAGAGAGAGCGCGTCACGCTGGCCAGCCCCAGCAGAGAGAGCGCGTCACGCTGGCCAGCCCCAGCAGAGAGAGCGCGTCACGCTGGCCAGCCCCAGCAGAGAGAGCGCGTCACGCTGGCCAGCCCCAGCAGAGAGAGCGCGTCACGCTGGCCAGCCCCAGCAGAGAGAGCGCGTCACGCTGGCCAGCCCCAGCAGAGAGAGCGCGTCACGCTGGCCAGCCCCAGCAGAGAGAGCGCGTCACGCTGGCCAGCCCCAGCAGAGAGAGCGCGTCACGCTGGCCAGCCCCAGCAGAGAGAGCGCGTCACGCTGGCCAGCCCCAGCAGAGAGAGCGCGTCACGCTGCCCAGCCCCAGCAGAGAGAGCGCGTCACGCTGCCCAGCACCAGCAGAGAGAGCGCGTCACGCTGCCCAGCACCAGCAGAGAGAGCGCGTCACGCTGCCCAGCACCAGCAGAGAGAGCGCGTCACGCTGCCCAGCACCAGCAGAGAGAGCGCGTCACGCTGCCCAGCACCAGCAGAGAGAGCGCGTCACGCTGCCCAGCACCAGCAGAGAGAGCGCGTCACGCTGCCCAGCACCAGCAGAGAGAGCGCGTCACGCTGCCCAGCACCAGCAGAGAGAGCGCGTCACGCTGCCCAGCACCAGCAGAGAGAGCGCGTCACGCTGCCCAGCACCAGCAGAGAGAGCGCGTCACGCTGGCCAGCACCAGCAGAGAGAGCGCGTCACGCTGCCCAGCACCAGCAGAGAGAGCGCCACGCTGCCCATCCGCCTGCTCAGCGGGACCTGTCATCCGCCTGCTCAGCGGGGATCAACGGTGCAAGCCCCGCTGAGCTAGTGGAGTCCGTCAAAACGGATCGACCCTGTGTGAAAGGGACCTTACAGTGTTGTCTCATAAGATAATTTACGAGAGCATGTTTAGGGGCAGGGTAGGGGTTGGGTGGGGCAAGTGGTGGCGAGTAACTCTTAAGGCCTGGCTAGTGGCTCATAACTTGAAATCTTGAGGCCTGCTATTTACATTCATATCGGTTCCTGTCCTCAAGGAGCTTACAAGTAGGCACTTGATACCAACTTTTAATGTACGGAGAGGAAGAGGTGGAGCTCCAAGAGGAAAAGGTAGGGCGTAAAGAGGAAGGGGTATGATTGAGAGATGACCGGGTGAGTCTTAAACAGAAAGGGGTGTGGCCTTGACAGGAAGGGGTGGTTCATATTTAAATTAGGGGGTGCATGAGTTTAGACAGGCCTAGGGCAGCACAAAACCTAAATACACCACTGCTCCAGAGTTTAGTCCAGAAATACTCTTTCTGCTGCTTCTGGATCATCACAAAGTGTTTCTTCACCAGTAGCATCTCCAAGTAGGGAAGTGTTACAAACCACTGCCTCCCAAAACCACACAATACTTTTAGTTATAGATAAAAAAAACAAACATGAAAAAATCAGGAGAAAATTGATCAAGCTCTTTATAGAGCAAGATATGCTTCTGGATCAGCATTATCAATAACTGAAAATGCATATTAGCAGTAAGCTTTTCAATTATTATGAAGGAAAGGGGGTGGTTACCTTTTCTTATGTATAGTTGAAATGTTCTTAACATATACATTTAATTTGTAATTAAAAATACAATTTTAAAAAGCTAGTTTAGTGAATAAGCTGTACTTTTACTTCAAGCATAATACTTCTTATATACACTGCAATTCATATTCCCAGCGTAACAAAATTACTTTCAATTTGTAAAGCTACTCTACACAGATTTTCTTTTGTCAATTTTTCCAAAATTTTAATTTATTCGGAAAAATAAATCAGGAAAAAAAAAAAAAAAAAAAAAAGGTTTTCCCTATGGCTTAATCTCCCTAAATTTTACATCTCTACTGCAGAGAGCTCGAAAGCCAGGGGGTAACTCATCTCTCAAGTTCTACGTATAAGAATCAGTTCTAGATGAAAGAGAAATGAAAAACTGGATATTATATGCCGAGTAACTCACCAACTGTGTCTTCAGAAGCACTGTGATCTTCAGTAAAGGAATCCTCATCTTTTAGTAGGTCCTCTTCATCATCATCATCATCATCCTCGTCCTCCTCCTCCTCCTCCTCATCAGAAGTCCTCTGTAACTCTTCTCCCTCAAACTCCAGGTCTTCTGGTGTATCAGATGACATACCATCCTCCCCAGTGCAGTTCCCACTGTCCAATACAGGCGTTTTCCTTTTACTACTTCCTGGGTGTGTTTGTTTTTTTAAACTGGTCTTTTTCTTCACATGTACTTCCTCATCACTATCTGATTCTTCATCATCATCATCATCCTCCTCCTCCTCCTCCTCCTCCTCCTCCTCTACCATGCCACTTTTTTCATCATCGTTGTGCTCTAGGTCATCATCACTGTCAGCAAAGGCAGGCAATTCAAATGAGGAAGATTTATTTTTATCATCCAGTTTTATGCGTTTAACAGCCCTTAGAGCAAGCTGCTGCTCGGCAAATTTCTCATCATCATCTTCATCCTCCTCCTCCTCTTCTGAGGTTTCATCATCCTCTTCACCATCATTAACATTATCCTCATCTTCCTCCTCCCCAACATCCTCTTCATCAGATTCGTCATCATCTCCAGTTTCCCCATTCTGGTCATCCAGAAATACTGCTTTGCGACGAATACACCCGGTTTTAGCATCCACCACTTCCTCCTCAGTGGGCATCACAAAGCTGAAAGACAGCAGTTATTTAATAGAGATTAGAATGAAATGATCAAACAGTGACAGAAAGACACCCACAGCCCTTTACAATATATGAAAACTGGCAAAGGGAGGAAAACAGTTACAACTAGCCAATCACTTTATACACTGACTGTAGTTTTAGTATGCAGTGTCTTTGAGCGTATTCATTTTTCTTAGTTCTGTAAAAAAAATCTACCGTATTTAATCAGCGTAAAACACGCACTTATTCCCTCTGAAAACAGTGCCTGTGTGTTATACGCTGTTACTATGTTTTACCAACAGGGGGCAGTGATCGGGTGGTCTGCCCTGGGAGCCACCCATTGAGGGGGGGTTGGTGTCAGGCCTGCCATCCCACCTCTCCTGGCCCTGGGACAGCGCTGCAAGCATAGTCTGAAGTTGATTAAAAAAAAAAAAAAGCGGAGTTAGACTTACCGGTAACTCCTTTTCTGAGAGTCTTCCAGGACAGCCCATGAGACCTTGGGCTCCTCCTACCAGGACAGGAAACACATCACCCCCACCAGATAAAAGGGCGGTCCTCCAGGCCCATGTCAGTCTTCTTAAGAACCGTAGGACCCTGCAAAACATATACATAACTTCAGACAGAACCGGGTGGGAATCCGGCTGTCCTGGAAGACTCTCCGAAAAGGAGTTACCGGTAAGTCTAACTCAGCTTTTCTCCAAGCGTCTTCCAGGACAGCCCATGAGACAATGAGCCAGAACTTACCAGTCTAGGGAGGGACAACTGCCTGAAGGACCTTACGACCAAACGCCTGCTCCTGAGCTGATAGGTGATCCAGGCGATAATGTTTAATGAAGGTCGAGTAACTGGACCATGTGGCAGCCCTGCAAATTTGTTCCGGTGAGGCACCAGCCCTCTCAGCCCAAGACGTAGACAAGGCTCTAGTTGAATGCGCAGTAACAAAAGGTGTAGGAACCTCCCTAATTTTGTAAGCTTCAGAGATGCCTTGCTTTATCCATCTAGCCAATGTGGCTTTAGATGCACTATTCCCCTTGAACTACAGAAAAGAGGACAAATAAGGCATCAGTTTTCCTAAAGGTCTTGGTGACCTCAAGATAGACTAAGAGAATCTTTCTTACATCTAGAAAACTAAATTTTCTTTCTAGGTCACCCTGTGGCAAACTACAAAAGGTTGGCAGTACAATGTCCTGAGATCGGTGGAATGTACTTGTCACCTTGGGCAAAAAACCTGGATCGGTTCGTAAAACAACTCGATCCTCAAAAATCGTGAGGAAGGGCTCCCTTACTGATAGGGCCTGCAACTCACTTACCCTACGAGCTGAGGTAACAGCTATACGGAACACAGTCTTTAATGTAAGTAACTTAACTGAAATACTTCCCAGAGGCTCAAACGGAAATTCCACCAGAGTTTGAAGTACTAGGGACAGGTCCCAAGTTGGACAACTTCTCACCACTACTGGTCTGGCCCTAGAGATAGATTTGAAAAATCTGGCTATAGTGGGATTTTCCAGGAGAGAAAACTGGAGGAACACACTAATAGCTGCCGCCTGTACCTTTAAGCTACTAACTGAAAGACCCTTGTCGACACCCTCTTGGAAAAATTCCAAAATAGATGGAATATCATGGGTTAATCTTTCATTTTCAGATAACCATGAGTTAAACCTTTTCCAAACTTTGGAATATTTGGCTCTAGTAACCAGCTTCCTGCAATTAACGAGAGTCTTGACTACCTTGTCAGAGGGCGCTCAGTATCTTTTCTTCAGATACCAGGCCATCAAGTTTAAGGAAACCACCTGAGGGTGTGATACTGGACCCTGCAATAATAAGTCTTCCCTTTTCGGAAGACTCTGCGGAGGCTCTGAAACCAGAGACTGTAGCAGGGAAAACCATGGGCTCTTGGGCCAAAATGGGGCAATTAGAATCAGATCTGTCTCTTCTAGCAGAAACTTCCGGAGGACTTCTGGAATCAGTCTGATTGGCGGGAAGGCATAACATAGGCCTGGAGGCCACGGGTTTGCGAGAGCATCGATCCCCAAGCCTTGGTCTGCCAGGTTCATGGAAAAGAATATCTCCGTCTTGCGGTTGTTTCGGTTTGCGAACAAATCCGCTACGGGATAACCACATTTCTTGGTGAGGTCTGCAAAGACTTCGGTCTATCCTGTGACGGCTGAGATAATCTGCCAGGCAATTGTTTGTCCCCTCCAGGTGCACAGCAGAAATGGAAGCTAGATTCCCCTCTGCCCAAGAAAGAATCTCGTGGGCAATGGACTGAAGCATCCGGCTTCTCGTGCCTCCATGCTTGTTGGTATACGCGACTGTCGCGATATTGTCTGACAGAATTTGGAGGTTGTGACCTCTGATCTACATCTGAAAAGACTGCAGGGCTTTCTGGACTGCAAGCAGCTCTCTTTGATTGGATGAGGCCCTTGCCTCCCTCGAGGACCACTCTCCCTGTGCTACTGCATTGCTGAGGTAGGCCCCCCCATCCCCAGGAACTCGCATCTGTGGTAATTCTTCGGGATATGGGAAAGGACCATGGGAGACCTCCTGCTATGTGCTGGCCAGCTCTCCACCACCACAGGCTTCTTTTTATCCTGGCGGGAAGCCGGATCCTTGACTCCAGAGACCTTACGTCCCCGTCCCAGTTTCTTAATAGAAACATTTGTAACGGACGCTGACGGAGTCTCGCCCATGGTACCGCAGAAAAACATGAGGTCATAAGACCCACTGCCCTCAAAACCTGTCTCAGAGAGACCGACTGGTTGGTCTGCAATGCTGACATAGTCTGGAACACTTTGGTAATCTTCTCCTGAGGAAGAAAAACTCTTTGGTTCACTGAGCAAAAATCGTAATCCAGATAAGTTACTTTCTGGGCCGGGATCAAGGACGATTTTTCTTTGTTTATCAGCCAGCCTAGGGACTGTAAAAAGTCCTGTACAGCCTGGAGATCCTCCAACAGCCTCTGGCATGTCTTTGCTACTATCAGGAGGTTGTCCAAATAAGGGATAACAGTTATCGCCTTTAATCTCAGTGGCACCAGCACTTCCCCCAACACCTTTGTAAAGATGCGTGGGGCTGAGGAAAGACCATAAGGGAGGGCTTGAAATTGAAGATGTCGGGTTCCCATACTCGTCTTCACTGCCAATCTCAAAAACTTTTGGAAGGCTGGATGGATAGGGATATGAAGATAGGCATCCCTTAAGTCCAACGTGGCCATAAAGCAGTTTGGATATAGTAGGTTTTTGATTGTAAAAACTGTCTCCATACGGAAATGCTTGTATCTGATGGACTTGTTTAAGGTCCGGAGATTCAGGATAAGTCGAAACTTTCCCGATGGCTTTTTGACCACAAATACATGGGGATAGAATCCCTTGCCCTGCTCTGACTGTGGATCAGGACTTTTTGATCCAATAAGTCTCTGACCTGGAGACCCAGAGCCCTCGCTTTCTCTCGATCTTGTGGAGGAAAGGTGACCAACAATCGTTCTGATGGTTGGTGAACAAACTCCATCCTATACCCGTTGGTCACTAGGTCCAGGATGAAGGGGCTCGAAGTGACTGCTGCCCACTGTGGGATGAAGGCCCTCAATCTTCCTCCCACCGGGGAACACGAGTCACTGTGGCTTGGCGGGCTGTTGAGGAGGGTTAAACAGCACTCCCCCTTTGCCTCTGCTTTTGTGCCCAGTCCAATGTTTTTTCGGCCTGCTGTCCTTTTCTCTAGGACTCTGTTGCCTGCCTTGGCCACGAAAAAATTTTCTGGCTGTCGGGATTCTCTTTTTCTCTGGAAACGGCTTTTTCTTATCAGCCGTGCGTTCCAGAGCCTCCTGCAGTCCTGGGCCAAATAAATGATCGCCTGTTAAGGGAAGCCCACAAAGGCGTAATTTGGAGGCTGGGTCCCCTGACCAGGTTTTAAGCCAGATGCTTCTCCTGGCTGAGTTCACTAAAGCCGAAGTCCTGGGCGACATTCTTACCGACTCTGCGGAAGAATCTGCCAAAAAAACCTACAGCCTGAAAGAGGAGAGGAAATTACTTCAAAATCTGCTCTCTTGAGGTACCCGCTGACAGGTGTGACTGAGTCTGAGTCAACCAAACCTCCAGATTTCTGGCCACACAAGTGGAGGCTAGAGCTGGTTTCAGGTTCCCAACCGCTGAGTCCCAGGCTCTGTGGAGAAGGATATCCCCCCTCTTGTCCATCAGATCCTTAAGCGTGCCCATATCATCGAACGCTAGGTCCAAATTTTTTGAAACCTTTGAAAGAGGTGCGTCCAGCTTCGGTTTTTTATTCCATGGCTGCGCAGTGTCCTCATCAAAAGGGAACCTTCTTTTTAGGTTACTAGAGAAGAATGGTTTTCTCTCCAGGTTATCCCATTCCAGTTTAACAGTATCAACCAATGAACTATGGACTGGAAAAACTCTAGGTTTTTTCTTATGCAATCCCTTATACATAAGATTGTGTTTGGATAACTGAACCTCCTCCTCTTTCAATTCAAGGGTGGTATAGATAGCCTTTAACAAGTCATCCACATCCTCTACAGATAACTTAAATCTCGAGCCTCGAGTGGATTCTCTATCCCTGGGCTCTATATCTGACCCCGATTCTTCAGGGGAAGAACGGGTAGATCTGACCTCAGCCTCAGAGTCTTCACTCTCTGCCTGCTGTGGAGTGCTGACTGAAGCTCTCTGTGTGGACGGACTCTCAGCTGGGGTCTGGAGCTTGTCAATAAGTGTTCTAAAAGAACTAAAGGTGGACGCAAGCTCGTCTCTAACAGAGGTTAGCATTTTCTGACAAGAGGTAACCGGGTCATCCTTTACAAGGCCATCTATACAGCTGCGACAAACAGCTTTGCTCCACGAGGAGCTCAATTTGTTTGCGCACACCTTTTTAGGTGGCTGTGCTTGAGTCTTGTCTTGGTCTGTAAGACAAAAAGATAAATGACCCCTAATGAGACTCACAGCCAACCCACCACTCCAAACCACCATGTGTAGGAGGGAGGAAATGTGTCCCCTTAACCCACTACTACAGAGAGAGGAGGGGGAGGGAACACTCACAGGGAGAGCAAGATAGTGACATAACACTTCAGGCTTACCTGTGAGGTGCTGGTGTTGGGCGCATCGACTGCCTGTGTAGGAACTGCAGATTGATCCATCTTGCCCCTTTCTGGCTTTCCAAAGCCTGGCTGCTTTCACCAGAAGACACCAGCGGCCAGTGTCTCCTGTTCGCGCCGTTTAAGGAGACTGGAACCGGCGTCTCCGGCGCCCGGCGATGATGTCATATGCCCCGGAAGTGACCTGCTCTCAGTACTTCCTGTGGGCCAGCTTGGAGCGCAGAAGCCCCGCCCCCTACTTGAGAGCCGCAGCTTCCTGCTTCTCCTCACACAACTTGCCACGCTGCCTATGAGGAGAGTAACTGCTGCTTTCCTAAGAACAGCGCTATGGGAGCTGACACCATGCCGGTCCTGGTCCTCACAAGGCACTGAGACACAGGAGACCGCAGCACAGCCAACCTCTCCAGCGGAGTGCTGCTACTGGCAGAGGAGAGGTTAGTGAAATGCCCCAAATAGCCCTATAGAGCCCCTGCTCATGAGACCTAGGGACCAGGTTCCAGGAACATATTACCCCCCGTCCGGAGGAAACACAAATAACTGACATAGGCCTGGAGGACCGCCCTTTTATCTGGTGGGGGCGACGTGTTTCCTGTCCTGGTAGGAGGAGCTCAAGGTCTCATGGGCTGTCCTGGAAGACGCTTGGAGAAAAATCACTTGCCAGCCCCTTCTACACCGCTCCTCCTGTGTCAATGTAATTGTAAATATCTCAATAGCTCAGTTTTTTTTCTGGTTGCTCTCCTCCTCTGAATGTAGCTTTAGATTGGAGGAGGAGAGCAGTCACATGACCATCTGTGTAATGTCAGAGGAGAGCAGTCATGTGACCAGGTCAGTGAAAAAAACTGAGCTATTGAGGTATATGGAAGCTTCATTTAAAAAGGTGTGACACAGGAGGAGCAGTGTGGAAGGGGCTGGCAGTGGATTTTTTTCTTAACTGTAGAGAATCCTGGTAGTGCTATTCCAGGAGACTGGGGGTCTGTATACTGGATGGGGGGCTGTATACTGTGCAGGGGGAAGGGAGCTGTGTACTGGATGGGGGGCTGTGAAAAAGCTGAGTTAGACTTACCGGTAACTCCTTTTCTGGGAGTCTTCCAGGACAGCCCATGAGACCTTGGGCTCCTCCTACCAGGACAGGAAACACGTCACCCCCACCAGATAAAAGGGCGGTCCTCCAGGCCCATGTCAGTATTCTCAAGAACCGTAGGACCCTGCAAAACATATGCATAATACACATAACTTCAGACAATACCGGGTGGGAAACCGGCTGTCCCGGAAGACTCTCAGAAAAGGAGTTACCGGTAAATCTAACTCAGCTTTTCTCCAAGCGTCTTCCAGGACAGCCCATGAGACGATGAGCCAGAACTTACCAGTCTAGGGAGGGACAACTGCCTGAAGGACCTTACGACCAAACGCCTGCTCCTGAGCTGATAGGAGATCCAGGCGATAATGTTTAATGAAGGTCGAGTAACTGGACCAAGTGGCAGCCCTGCAAATTTGTTCCGGTGAGGCACCAGCCCTCTCAGCCCAAGACGTAGACAAGGCTCTAGTTGAGTGCGCAGTAACAAAAGGTGTAGGGACCTCCCTAATTTTGTAAGCTTCCAAGATGGCTTGCTTTATCCATCTAGCCAATGTGGCTTTAGATGCACTATTCCCCTTGTGAACTCCAGAAAAGAGGACAAACAAGGCATCAGTTTTCCTAAAGGTCTTCGTGACCTCAAGATAGACCAAGAGAATCCTTCTTACATCTAGAAAAATAAATTTTCTTTCTAAGTCGCCCTGTGGCGAACTACAAAAGGTTGGCAATACAATGTTTTGAGATCGGTGGAATGTACTTGCCACCTTGGGCAAAAAACCTGGATCGGTTCGTAACACAACTCGATCCTCAAAAATCGTGAGGAAGGGCTCCCTAACTGATAGGGCCTGCAACTCACTTACCCTACGAGCTGAGGTAACAGCTATAAGGAACACAGTTTTTAATGTAAGTAATTTAACTGACATACTTTCCAGAGGTTCAAACGGAAATTCTACCAGAGTTTGAAGTACTAGGGACAGATCCCACGTTGGACAACTTCTCACTACTACTGGTCTGGCCCTAGAGATAGATTTGAAAAATATGGCTATAGTGGGATTTTCCAGGAGAGAAAACTGGAGGAACACACTAATAGCTGCCGCCTGTACCTTTAGGGTACTAACAGAAAGACCTTTGTCGACACCCTCTTGGAAAAATTCCAAAATAGATGGAATATCATGAGTTAATCTATCATTTTCAGATAACCATGAGTTAAACCTTTTCCAAACTTTGGAATATATGGCTCTAGTAACTGGCTTCCTGCAATTAACTAGAGTCCTGACTACTTTGTCAGAGAACCCTTGGGCGCTCAGTATCTTTTCTTCAGATACCAGGCCGTCAAGTTTAAGGAAACCACCTGAGGGTGTGATACTGGACCCTGCAATAATAGGTCTTCCCTTTTCGGAAGACTCCACGGAGGCTCTGAAACCAGAGACTGTAGCAGGGAAAACCATGGCCTCTTGGGCCAAAACGGGGCAATTAGAATCAGATCTGTCTCTTCCAGCCGAAACTTCCGGAGGACTTCTGGAATCAGCCTGATTGGCGGAAAGGCATAACATAGGCCTGGAGGCCACGGGTTCGCCAGAGCATCGATCCCCAAGGCTTGGTCTGCCGGGTTCATGGAAAAGAATATCTCCGTCTTGCGGTTGTTTCGGTTTGCGAACAAATCCGCTACCGGATAACCCCATCTCTTGGTGAGGTCTGCAAAGACTTCGGGATGAAGGGACCAGTTGTCTCGGTCTATCCTGTGACGGCTGAGATAATCTGCCAGGCAATTGTTTTTTCCCTTCAGGTGTACAGCAGAAATGGAGGCTAGATTCCCCTCTGCCCATGAAAGGATCTCCTGGGCAATGGACTGAAGCCTCCGGCTTCTCGTGCCTCCCTGCTTGTTGATATACGCGACTGTCGCTATATTGTCTGACAGGATTTGGAGGTTGTGACCCCTGATCTCCATCTGAAAAGACTGGAGGGCTCTCTGGACTGCAAGCAGCTCTCTTTGATTGGATGAGGCCCTTGCCTCCTCTGGGGACCACTCTCCTTGTGCTACTGCATTGCTGAGGTGGGCCCCCCCATCCCCAGGAACTCGCATCCGTGGTAATCCTTCGGGAAATGGGAAAGGACCATGGGAGACCTCCTGCTAGGTGCTGACCAGCTCTCCACCACCACAGGCTTCTTTTTATCCTGTCGGGAAGCCAGATCCTTGACTCCAGGGACCTTACGTCCCCGTCCCAGTTTCTTAAAAGAAACCTTTGTAACGGACGCTGACGGAGTCTCGCCCATGGTACTGCGGGAAAACATGAGGTCATAAGACCCACTGCCCTCGACACCTGTCTCAGAGAGACCGACTGGTTGGTCTGCAATGTAGACATAGTCTGGAACACTTTGGTAATCTTCTCCTGAGGAAGAAAAACTTTTTGGTTCACGGAGCAAAAATCGTAACCCAGATAAGTTACTTTCTGGGCCGGAATCAAGGACGATTTTTCTTTATTAGCCAGCCTAGGGACTGTAAGAAGTCCTGTACAGCCTGGAGATCTTCCAACAGCCTTTGGTATGATTTTGCCACTATCAGGAGGTCGTCTAAGTAAGGGATAACCGTTATTGCCTTTAATCTTAGAGGAGCCAGCACTTCCCCCAACACCTTCGTAAAGATGCGTGGGGCTGAGGAAAGACCGAAGGAGAGGGCCTGAAATTGAAAATGTCGGGTCCCCATACCCGTCTTCACTGCCAATCTCAAAAACTTTTGGAAGGCTGGATGGATAGGGATGTGAAGATAAGCATCCCTTAAGTCCAACGTGGCCATAAAGCAGTTTGGGTATAGTAGGTTTTTGATTGTAAAAACCGTCTCCATACGGAAATGCTTGTATCTGATGGACTTGTTTAAGGTCCGGAGATTCAGGATAAGTCGAAACTTTCCTGCTGGCTTTCTGACCACAAATACATGGGAATAGAATCCCTTGCCCCGCTCCGATCGAGGAGCAGGAATCAGGACTTTTTGATCTAATAAGTCTCCGATCTGGAAACCCAGAGCCCTTGCTTTCTCCCGATCTTGTGGAGGAAATGTGACCAACAAACGTTCTGGTGGTTGGTGAACAAACTCCAGCCTGTACCCGTTGGTCACTAGGTCCAGGACGAAGGGGCTCAGAGTGACTGCTGCCCACTGTGGGATGAAGGTCCTCAATCTCCCTCCCACCGGGGAACACAAGTCACTGCGGCTTGGCGGGCTGTTGAGGAGGGTTAAATAGCACTCCCCCTTTGCCTCTGCCTTTGTGCCCAGTCCAATGCTTTTTCGGCCTGCTGTCCTTTTCTCTAGGACTCTGTTGCCTGTTTTGGCCACGAAAAAATTTTCTGGCTGTCTGAACTCTTTTTCTCTGGAAACGCCTTTTTCTTATCAGCCGTGCGTTCCAGTGCCTCCTGTAGACCTGGGCCAAATAAATGATCGCCAGTTAAAGGAAGGCCACAAAAGGCGCAACTTGGAGGCCGAGTCCCCTGACCAGGTCTTAAGCCAAAGGCTTCTCCTGGCCGAGTTCACTAGAGCCGAAGTCCTGGCTGACATTCTTACCGACTCAGCGGAAGAATCTGCCAAAAAACCCACTGCCTGAAATAAGAGAGGAAAAGACTTTAAAATTTGCTCTCTGGAGGTACCTGCTGACAGATGTGACTGAATCTGAGTCAACCAAACCTGCAGATTTCTGGCCACACAAGTGGAAGCCAAAGCTGGTTTCAGGTTTCCAACTGCTGAGTCCCAGGCTCTGTGGAGAAGGATATCCCCCCTCTTGTCCATCGGATCCTTAAGCGTACCCATATCATCAAACGCCAGGTCCGAGTTTTTTGAAACCTTTGAAAGAGGTGCGTCTAACTTGGGATTCTTATTCCATGGCTGCGCAGTGTCCTCATCAAAAGGAAACCTCCTTTTTAGGTTACTGGAGAAGAATGGTTTTCTCTCAGGATTATCCCATTCCAGTTTAATAGTATCAACCAAAGAACTATGAACTGGAAACACTCTTGATTTTCTCTTATGTAATCCTTTATACATAAGATCATGTTTGGATAACTGAACCTCTTCCTCTTTTAATTCAAGGGTAGTATAGATAGCCTTTAATAAGTCATCTACATCCTCCACAGATAACTTAAATCTTGAGCCTCGAGTGGATTCTCTATCTCTGGGCTCTGTATCTGACCCTGATTCTTCCAGAGAAGAACGGGTAGATCTGACCTCAGCCTCAGAGTCTTCACTCTCTGCCTGCTGCGGAGTGCTTACTGACGCCTTCAGTGAAGACGGACTCTCTGCTGGAGTCTGGAGCTTGTCAATAAGCGTTCTAAAGGAACTGAAGGTGGACGCAAGCTCATCCCTAACAGAAGTAAGCATCTTCTGGCAAGAGGCAACCGGGTCATCCTTTACTAGGCCTTCTATACAGGTGCGACAAACTGCTTTGCTCCATGAGGAGCTCAATTTGTTTGCGCAAACCGCACATTTCCTTTTAAGTGGCTGCGCTTGGGCCTTGTCCTGAGTCTTGGTCTGCAAGACAAAATAAATGCCCCACAATGTAATTAAAGCCACACAATCACTCCGTAACACCACGTGCAGGAGGGAGGAAATGTGTCCCCTTACACCCACTACTACAGAGGGGGGAGGGGGAGGGAACACTCACAGGGATAGTAAGGTGGTGACAGAACACCCCAGGCTTACCTGTGAGGTGCTGGTGTTGGGAACTGCATCCGCTGCCTGTGCAGGTACTGCAGGAGGATCCATTCTGCCCCTCTTGGTCATCCACAGCCTGGCTGCTTAACACCAAGAAACACCAGCAGCCAGCGTTCTCTGTTCGCGCCGTTTATGAAGACTGGAACCTCGTCTCCGGCGCCCGATGATGATGTCATATTCCCCGGAAGTAACCCTCTCCAGGCACTTCCTGTGGGCCAGCTTGGAGCGCAATAGCTCCGCCCCCTCGAACGCTGCGGCTTCCTCCATTCCTTGCTCAGATCAGCCAGGCTGTCGGCAGGGAAGGACAACCGAAGCTCAGCTGAGCTAGAGTGCAATGCACTGCGCTAGGGGCACGACCTCACACCGGTCCTGGCCCTCTCCAGGCACTGAGGACAGAGAACAGCAACACAGCCAACCTCCCCAGCGGTGTGCTGCTTCTGGCAGAGGAAGAGGTAAGTGATATGCCCCAGAAAAAGGCCATACAAAGCCCCTGCTTATAAGGCCTATGGGAGCAGGTTCCATGAACATGTTACCCCCTGTCCGGAGGAAACACAAATAACGGACATGGGCCTGGAGGACCGCCCTTTTATCTGGTGGGGGTGACGTGTTTCCTGTCCTGGTAGGAGGAGCCCAAGGTCTCATGGGCTGTCCTGGAAGACGCTTGGAGAAAACATTTTTTCCTTAAACTTCCCTCTTAAAATTGGGGTGAATGTTATACACATGTGCGTGCTATACGCCAATAAATACGGTATTTAAGTGAATAGTTATTTCCCTACAGATAACATGCCCAAGCTCAGTTCACATAGCTTACACAACAGGATGAGGATTCTCATTTTCAAAAAAATAAAAAAAAATAAAATAAGAGATCGCATGCTTGCGTTGCACAAATCTTTGTAATTTAGGCCTACAGTGTATAAAATTATTAGCATAAACATTTTATTAAAATTTAGCGCCGATATAGCAAATAATCACCAAATACATTGCATCATCATGTAAATGGAAGATGACAAACCATAAGGTACATCAGCAAATGAGAGACCCTACCATAAGGTAGAAAACGCATTGTACAATTGGTACTATTCTTGATCAATAAAAATTAGTGTCTATACCAAGATTCCCCGTCAATGATTATCCTATGTAGAAGAGGAGATATATAGGACATTTGTGGAAAACTTGGTCTGCGAGTAATAAGGGTTTTGAAAATAGTAGATAGCCATCCCAGGACATTCCTATATCACCCATCCACAACCACCATAGCCAAACTACAGGGCAGAAAAAGGAGGAAGAGAAAGGAAAAAAAAAATAACATATATATTTTTTAATCATAATGGGGGGGGGGACTAGAAAAAGAGAAGGGAGGAGGCAGATAAAGGATAAGAGATGGAGAAGGGGTGGAATCACCACCAACTGCCCTCTCCACCTGTTGCTAAAGATTACGCTTTGTTGTAACACCTCTGAAGTAGGGAGCAAGTGAGTCTGTTAGACTCAAGAGTTGAAGCAAAAGCTTCAGGTCTACAGTGTATAAAATTATATTTACATATGCGCAAGTGCTCAGAAAATTATGCAAAAGAACTTACTCCTTTTTTCCAACATCCTCCATGCCCAGTGGTTTGGAGTCTGTGAATAAGGACACTTTGCTGGTGGACATCTTGGAGTCGATAGTGACATTGGTAGAAATCAAGCTCTGAACCAGTTCATGTGAGGGCTTTGCAGCTCGCTGAAATTATAGATCAGAAAATGATTGGTTCCTTTCTTGTCAAGGACATTTTTTTTTGCTTTGCATAATATATAAATTGCATTCAAACAAAAAACTTAGCTAGTGATAAATTAGTCATCTCTGACAAAGGAAAAGGCAAGGAATTTAGAATATATTTTTAATTTTTTCTCTTATCATTTAAAAACAAGATTTCCAATTGGTCTAGCTACATATCGCTTAACGTTATGAGAAAATGATTTTTCTATTTGTACCTCTGAATATAGCTTGTGTAAGTACATGAATTTTCTGTAATACTCTGCAGAATAGAAGAAGGGGAAAAAGCATCACTGGGAGCCAGTCAGTCTGTGCTGTACTGCATGGGGGCTGTCAATGTAGGTCTCAAATCACACCGCGGCTTCTAAACTGACATTTTTTGGGATTTTGGCATTTTTTGCCTAAGCCCCTAAATGCACCTCAATTAAAGACTGTGTCCCCATGCATGCATAAGCTTTTAGAGGAGTTTATGAACCGCACGGTTTAGAGGCAGTCAAAGCTCCTTTTCCTTAACGTAGAGTGCGCTGTGGCAAAATGACATAGGTTGCTGCAGCGCACTTACACGGTAGTGGGAGCTGGTACCTGTTTTTGACAGGTATCCGCTCCCCCCGAAAGGTGCCAAATGTGGCACCGGAGGGGGTGGAGGAAGCAGATAAGCAGAGCTTCCACATTTGGATGGAACTCCGCTTTAACTGCACACAAGCAAAGTGAAATAACCAACTTAGCTATGGTGCCTGGTCAGAGTACCTAGAGCACAAGACTGGGTGAACAGTATTACAAACCGTCACAGGTAGGACAGTTGACAAATATATATATTTCAATCTCGTATTTAACAGTTTCTGTGACATTCAGCTTTATTTAGCATTGATTTTGAACTGCATCTGAAGGTGAAGGAAGTAGATTAAAAAATAAAAAGTATAATGTGTGTAAAGGTTATCTCTTTAAGAGTGGGGACATTTATACCTGCTGCTCCTGTTGAATATGATGTGGTCCTAGGTCTATGTAAACAGCATCTTTATCATAGACCACACCACCGACGCCTGAGAGAGGAGCATAGATTGTTTTCTCCTTTTCATTTAGCGAACGCTTCTTCAGTTTGTCTGGGAGTGGACATGGATCAGGCAAAAAGCTCACATCTGAAAGGGCAAAATCCCCAACACCTAAAACAGACATAAAGGTATAAGAATCAGAACAGCACAATATAAATGGGAAGACATTTTGCTCTCTAAACAGCACTGACATTTCACATTTTCACAGGTCCACAGGTGTCTGTGCATAGGAACATGCTAAAAAATACAGATCACAACTGACCAGTGCCATTTGAGAGCTCTCCTGGGGCAGCGACAGGGATAAAGCCACAATACCTTAAGAACCATAATTGTTCCTAAAAAAACACAAGAATGTATAAAGCATGCGAACGTATAACCTGGTAAGTGAACTTGGCTCTTATTCTTTAAATATGCCCCACGCAGATATCCATACAGAGAAACTTTGCGGTCACACTTAGGATTAACTCTGATCTCTTCTGGATTTGTTAAATCTTCCATCCTGAGTAAAAAAGAAAAATTACTTTTAGATGGGGAATCAAGCGATGAAGTCTACCTAAGTATATGAAAAGCAAAGAAAATAGCACAGAAAACATTAACACAAATATCCAGTTCTATCTTTCATTTTATTTCGAAAACACAAACTTTTTTCTTTTCTTTTTTTCCCTGCACACGATTGGGTAACGAAAGGACATGTTTCCTGGTTAAATTTTTTGGGGAAAAATCTACACTAAGAAATCTATTTCTCCAACTAGACTGATGGCAGAACTTGCACTGCTGTCTACATTTACTGGTTCAGTCACCACAGCAAAGTATTCTTTTACACACTTCTTCCTATGCACAGCTAGAGCCATTTTGGTTTTGGAACACCATTTTAATTCCACCCATCAATGATTGGGTACAGGAAAGTCACATAATGAAAATGGAAAATGAGTTGCCCAATATCATGACATATATGAATAGATGGTCTTCCTGGATTGTATTCATGGGCTCACAAGAATGTATTAATCATAGCTTTAGGGTTAAGAAATGAGGGAGTGCCTCCCTCCTCCCCTTCCTTCTAATCCTGTCTCCTTTTAGAAATCCTTTTTTTTTTTTTTTTAAAGTTTGTCTATGGTCAAAATAGTATATATATATATATATATATATAGTATTTTCATATTGTATTTCAGTTATTTCTACTCCATTCCTATTAATCCGAGCAATCTTGAAGTTTATAAACTTTGTTAGGATCCCCATACATTTACTTCCTTGAAATCTGTAACAAGTTTTTACTAATCCCTGTAAAGATGCACTGCCGTGTTATACATTTCCCAGAGCCTGCTTTCTCAACTACAGAGTCAGTACAGGAATCAAGGCTTGCAGGCAGTAAGGTACCATGGGAAATGTAGTCCTTCAAAAGTAAATGGCAGAAGAGAAGCTGCAAAGCATGCAGAGAATCCAGGAAGTTGTGGAAAGAGATGTCAGCAGATCATCTTTTACAATATGAAAGAGGATTTTTCAAGTAAACTTATATTGGATTGTCAATAATAACTATTGCTTGTAGTGTTTTTACAATGCTGATGTTCTAAAAAAAAAAAAAAAAAAAAAAAAAAAAAAAAGGTGTATGCTGTGACCTGAGCTCCACTTTCAAATGTAACCCTTTTACTTCCACAGCTGTAAGGCTTACAGCAGTGGCAGCATCTACAACTGCCGAAAGTGTGTGTACACTCCACAAGCCGACTGTCAGCTTTCTAATGAACGCAGTCCAGCGACTAACCCTGGAGTGTGAAACCCGCCCCCCCTCTCCCATCATGCTTCCTGGGTAGGGTTGCCATTTTTTCTTAAAACCAAACCCAAACACTTTTTATTTTTTTGGAAAAACACTAGTGACTAAAAGGATTGTAATAAACTTGGGACACCTTTGTGCTCTCCAAAGAAAACAGTAATGTGGCGTGCATAGAGCCCCCTCACCCTCCTATCAGGCCCTGTTCTGAGCCACATTCCTGTCTGTATATTGTGTCAGGGTTTCAGGAGGACTGAAACCCGGACACATGATTCAAAACCCGAACTGTCCGGGTGAATCCTGGACAGGTGGCAACCCTATTCCTGAGCCCCTGGGAGTGTGTCCCATTTTCCCTAGCTGCAATGGAGAACCTGTTGGGACTGGAGAAAGATGCACATTGCTGCACTGGAGCAGGATGAGTGCCGCTTTGAGATTTTATTTTTACAAAAGTTAGTGGAGCTCAGCTTTATAAGCCTATGCAGTTACAATTGCTCAAATCTGTCACCCCATAATATAGAAGTGTGCAGCAATAGTTACTTAGGTTACAATTATTGTGGCTCTCTTTTAGGAGTCAGCAATTGCTGCTGGCCCAGCCGTAACTAAAGCCATCAATTATCTATTTTTTTGTACAAAGCATTCTTTCATGGCAGGGCTTGACAAAAAAACAAAAAACAAAGACAAAACCCATTCTCTTATGTAGCCCTGATGTGTATCTTTACAGATGCATGACACAGGATTACACATGGAGAGTACAAAAGAGGTCCCAGTATATAAAGGAAGAAAAAAAAAGGAAGGAGGAAGGGCCTTTAGCACTTTCACCCCCATCCTTTTTCAGCGGCATCACACTTTACATGACAATTGAGTGGTCATGCAAGACAACACATATGAATTTTTTATCATTAGACAACTTTCTTTTGGTGTTTTTTTTTTTTTTGCTAATCAAAAAAAGACTGCAAATTTTGAAAAAACAAAAACTAATAAAATGCTTCTTAATTTGTTGAAAAAGTTTTGCAAATAAGATTTTTTTTTCTACTGCACTGATAGGCAGAACTGATGAGGAGGCACTGATAAATCAGTGTAAGTGTGCCTGTCAGAGTTGCCGGTTACCTGCTGTCCTTTCCTCGCGCTGTAACAGCGCGTGAGGAAAGTACTGCCAATACCTATCAAGTCTGTTTACAATGTGATCAGCTGCGATTGAAGATGGTTGATCACATGGTAAAGGGCTGCTGTGATTGGCCTTTACCTCGATTTGTAATCAATTGTGTCCTTCGGACACACTGATCACGAGCGTGCTCAATGTGCTCCCCAGGGGCGTGCAGGAGGGGTGGGTGGGGTTTTTGGGAGGACGTCAGAAGATGCCCTCCGAGAACTAGCAGACATCGCAGTTGGCATCCAGCTGCCCAGCACTCCATGTCCAGGGAGTCGGGTAGTAGGAATTGCTCATACCTGGGAATGGGTTGATAAAAGCCCAGGCACCAGGATGCAATTTTTAGTCTCCATGGCGACCTGGCGCCTGGGATTTGTCTAGTCCTGTTTGACAGGATTAGCCTCACCCCCCCCCACCTCCACCCCCAAAAAACAAAAAAAACATTTACAACAATATCATAACTCAGTCCCGTATTACAAACAATAACAGAAAGCACTTTGCTTGTTTACAGTGGCTTAAGGTTAAAAAACAACTACCATCTCACCTGTCTGCTAGAACATAAGGATGAGACGTCTGCCAAGTCAGTGGGCGAAATTTCATGACAGATATAAATCGTCCCAGATTACGTATTTCTTGTTTTTGGTACTCTGCATACACCATCCCAGAGAGGTAGAAAAGCTTGGCACCCTATAAAGAAAAATCATCCTCAGGTTACATTACTTAGCATGAAGTATTACCTTAATAATAAAATGACAGACAATGTTTCATCATATATCAATAAGAGGGTTCAGGTCTCTAATGAGTGTTAAAGTGGGATCCTTAGTAAAACAGTGAGACTGGGCACCATCCTTGGTGCACCAATATTTATTAGCAGAGTAGGACATCTGCTAGGCAAGCCAGACATTTTCCTAGGGCACCAGAAGTCATGGCAGATTACGTATTTCCATCATGACAGAAAGTAAAGGAAAACCTTGCCCCATCTATCTAAAATTTAAAAAGTTTGGGCTATATGAAATAATAGCGTATGCCTTCCCCCATCTTGAAATACGTGTGATATAGTCTGTCATTAGCAATTAACACAGCGATTTTTGTTTTTCCCTGTTCCACAGCCTTATTACCTAATGATCTTGCTCCAGCTATTTTATTCCCTTAAACAGGGTGACATTGCTGTTTGTTCTTCAGTGCATTTGCGCAGCGACAAGTCATACTGTGGACTGTGGACAGGGTAATCTTAGATGAACAAGAAGGTTTTTAATGGATTAAATAAATACAAAATTGAAAAAAAAAAAAAAGGGAAAAAAGTATAGCCAGCTTTTTTGGCTATACTTCTATGGATCACAGTTCATTCTGCACACCTGTGACCCGTTATAAGCCGACAGTGGGCTAAAGCCTGCTGTCAGCTGACATTACAGACCCAGTCGAGGCTCTGAAAACATCTTGGCCTTATGGTCAGGAGCCGCCCAGAAGCCTGGATCGGCTTACAGTAACCAGCTGTCTGCAGGCTGAAGACCGAAGGCTGATCGATGCAACGGTGTTTGATTGTTCCGTTCTCGGTCTTAGAAGCCGTGGGGCACAGCTGCAGCAGCCATCTAGGCGAGTATGATTTTTTTTTTTTTTTTTTAAACCATACTCTTCTTTTAAAGTCCAAATCCAGCTAACACTTTTTAGAACAGTTTCCATCTTTTTCTTTTGGAAAAACAGTTTGAACCACAAACACTAACAATTATGAGCAGGCAGCATTATATGGTATGTCCCAACACCTGTAATTGTCTCTTTTACTAGAAAGTTTGCTCTGCGTTCAAATGTGGGGAAAAAAATCCAAACAAAAGACTGGGAAATAAAAAAGGAATATATACAGTATAGGATATATTGAATACTATAATTACAGGTATGAACCACATACAGTTAAAGGAATACAATACTTTTCTCTACAGTAGTCCTTTAGTATTGGACCATATACTCATTATAAACTGCAGCTGTACTATATGCAGCCATTATTTTGGATAAAGATTAAGCATACATTGTTTTAAACAGGTTAAAAAGCATCCGTCATCCCTAGTATTAGTTTTTAGTAAATCTTATAGGATACCTGATAAACTTCAGTCCAGAACCTATGCTTCAGCCTTTTCTTGACCTTGCGCAATTGCTTGTTGTTCTTAAAAGAGTCCAGGTGGGTTAGAACCCCCATTATTTTTGGAAAACCATGGACCTGGCAGATGTTCAGGAACTCAAAAGTCTCCATCTCAAATCCAAAGCTTGCATCTATGAGCATTAATACCTGTTTGAAATAAGGGAGAAAAATATTTAATTTTAATCTATAGGCTTCATATGATCCCATACCTCTAAACAGCATATATCCACATCTTGTGATACAGCAAGGCCAAGACATTGGGTAGTTGACATTTCTCATGATAGCCGCACCTTATGCTTAACTATTATCTTTTAATATAGAAACCATATACAGTTTGCATAAGGAGGACTTGACTATCGACACCATGGAATTACATAGCAACATAGTCGGTAAGGCTGAAAAAAAGACAATAGTCCATCCAGTTCAACCTGTGTAGGTGCGTGTATCAGTGTCTATAATGATTTCCCATATCCCTGTATGTTATGTCCTTTAAGATGTATTATTGAAAGCCTAAAGAGCAGGCGCCATTGGAAAATTAGGTATACAATCACAGACACACACACAGTTCAGTAAACATTTAGTTTAGTACACCACAGTTTAGCAGATTATGAAAGCCATGAGATAAGGAATTGGGCTTGTCTCTGCAATCATAATAAAGTAATAAAAAAAAAAAAAAGGAATCTTCCGATTCAGCTCAACCAGGCAGCTAATTTTGATTAGGTGCACTAAATTAAAGGCTCACTAATAGCCATTCATTGTCCAATTAAAAAGATATACAAAGATTTTAAATAACACCACAAAAAAGTAGGCACGTCGGTGTGCAACTTCAAATAAAAGTCAATGCATCTCAATGAATAGGGTCAATCTTATAATACACACACACACACACACACACACACACACACACACAGGAATTTAAAATAACTGTAGAACTCATAACAGATAAGTGAGATAGAAGAGGAAATGCTAAATATAAATAACAGACAAAAATCCTCAATTAATACATTTGTGTAATTATTATAAAGCCATAAAATATATTTTAACTTCTCGATTGCTCTATAACCAAATTATCGCTACAGTGCAGTCGCATATTTCCCGGGGGGGGGGGGGGGGGGGGTTTGCACCTATTGATCCCTTGATTTGCAGGGATCTGCGATTGTTGTGCCATTCGGACACAGATGTCTGTCTGTCTTTTTTCAACCTAACTATATCCGTGTGCTGCTACTCCTTTGCTAATCGATCAGTAGGCTGTGGGTGTATTCTTGACCAAGCTGTACAGCAGCTGCAGTGGAAGTCAAGGATCTATTTGTCCTATCTGAAAGGGGCGAGTTCAGTTTTAATCAGTCATGTATAAATTAGAAATGTACCCATTTATTTTGCTATCAAAAAGGTAACATATAAAATGTGTAAAAACTGGCATCAACGCTTCCTTTTTTTTTTGAGTGGTAATACAAAACACTGCTTATTTTTATATGTGTAAAGTAGTAGTTTGGATGTCATTTTATTGACCTGACATAGAATAAGAAAAGATAAAATAGTGACAAAACATTCATAACAAACATGTTTTCTTACCAGATCTGCTACTTTAGCCAGGTCTATCATGGTATTTATGTCACAGCCACATTCTATGATGGTAAGGCGACGCTTTTTCCCTACACAAAAAATTTTTTTTTTAAAAAGTCACCACAAGTAAAACAAAATGACTGGAACATCCACTATGACTGCTAATGTACCAATGTGAGCGAAGAGTAGTAAGAAAGTATCTAATATAAATACATTTCACATTCTTTCCGTCACAGATAAAAAAAACACATATAGCCAAGCTAATTAAAATGGCAGAGTTTTCATGAAATATAGAATCTCTAGAGAATAACAGTGATTGTATTAGAATTAACAGACATATAAAACATACTGATCTATAAAGTAGATTTACAATGTTAATCCACAAAGCTATCAATCTTACCAGAAACAATGGTCACAGGTCCCCGAATTTCACTCAGCTTCTGCTTGGTAAAGTTTTTAATTAGACAGCGGATCAAGGTGCTCTTTCCAACTTTTGGGGGTCCAACAACTACCACAACCACAGGAGGAGGCTCTAAGGGGGTTCGGTCCACAACTGGGATGTGATGCTTTTTAGTCTTGAGATCCTGCGTCCTATAGTAGAATGGCATTAGACAGATTATTATTATTATTTTTTTTTTACAACAGCTTGGTTGTAGTAAGTTTCTTGTATCACTTGTGGACTCTGGTGGAGAGACCCGTGTTCATGGTCTAGGTCTTTATGCTTGGAGTCATTATGAAAGAGATCTTACCTAAATTCTCACGGATATGGATATAATATGCTCATCTGTCATTGTCCATGAAGAGCTATAACTCATCATAGTAGTCCAGAATTGGGGTGCTGGCTTTGGGCATCCCCGATGCTCATTCCCCTTATCCTACCTCTCTCTCGCATCCTCCTACTGTGGACATCCTTCCTTTCTCTTTCCTTCCTTCTTATTTCCTTGTTGCAAATTTTGTTGTTAATTCAGACTTGACGTCTGGACCTCCTTTTTGTTTTGCAGCTGGTAGAGATATTACCTTGCTCATCGACACCTACTCTAACTTACAGGCTACAAGTTTTGTTCATTATTAAGCAATATATATCGTTGGATGTTTTTACATTCTCGGCATCTGCATTCTAGCTGTCTACTATCTTCTTGACAATTTCAAAAAGTTCACATATGCCATGATTTGAAAGATCTTACCATCCTTTTTAATGTTTTCATTTAATTTAACTGAGAATGCAGCAAGTAAGAAGAGATTCCTGGAGTGATAAGTGGATTCTAAGATTTAGCTGAACTCCAGAAGATATAAAAAGGCACAAATGAATGCAGCTCTTTTAAAAATAATAATACATCAATAAAGCACAACTCCCGGAATTAAAAGAAAACAAAAAAAAAAAAAAAAAAAAGTCACAGTGCCCCCACCCTGCAAGGGTTTAACCACCTGCCATCCGTGGACCTTAATTCCCGGGAGGCTGTCATATGACGGCCTCCCCTGTGCACACTCCCTGCGCGCGCCCTGCAGGGCGCTCGCCAGGCGCGCTGTGATCACCGAGTCACTGAGACTCGGCTGATCACCGATCCGAGTAAGGGGCCGGTCCCGGCCCCTTACCATGTGATCAGCTGTCAGCCAATGACAGCTGATCACATGATGTAAACAAAAGATCGATAATCGTTTTTTTTTTTTACTCACGCTGACAAGCGTGAGTAGAAAAAAAAGCCGATCACCGGCTCGGATGTAAGGGACATCGGTCCCCAAGTGGAAGAGGCACATCTGCCTCATCAGTGCCACCATAATAGTGCCAGCTAACAGTGCCCAAAGTGCCACCTAACAGTGCCAACAGTGCCAACTAACAGTGTCCACCTGTAGTGCCAATCAGTGCCCATCACTGCCGCCCATCACTGCTGCCTCATCAGCGTACATCAATGAAGGAGAAAAATGACCCGTTTTAAATTTTTTATAACAAAATATAAAAAAAATTTAAAATTTTTTTTTTTTTTTAATCAGTTTTTTTACATTTTTTTAACAAAAAGTAAAAACTGCATAAGTGATCAAATACCACCAAAAGAAAGCTCTATTTGTGGTGAAAAAAATGATAAAAATTTCATTTGGGTACAGTGTTGTATCACCGCGCAATTGTCATTCAAAGTGCGTCAGCGCTGAAAGCTGAAAATTGGTCTGGATATGAAGGGGGTTTAAGTGCCCTGTAAGCAAGTGGTTAAAAGCTCATTAACCACTTCAGCTCCGGAAGGTTTACCCCCCCTTCATGACCAGGCCATTATTGCAATATGGCACGGAGTTACTTTAACTGAAAATTGCGCAGTCGTGCGACGCTGTACCCAAATAAAATTTCTGTCCTTTTTTTCCCACAAATAGAGATCTTTTAGTGATATTTGATCTCTGTGTTTTTGTGTTATAAATAAAATAAAAAAAAAAAAAAAAAAAAAAACACATTTTTTACTTTGTTATGAAACTCACTCAATAAAAAGATGTAAAAATAATAATAATAGTAATCTAAAATTTCTTTATCAGTTTGGGACAATATGTATTCTGCTACGTTTTTTTGGGGAAAAAAAATTCCCAATAAGCGTATATTGATTGGTTTGGGCAAAAGATATAGCGTCTACAAATGATGGGATATTTTTATGGAATTTTTATTTATTTTTTATTAGTAATGGCAGCGACCAGCGCCTTATAGTGGGACTGCAACATTGCGGTGGACAAACCAGACACCAAGTGACACTTATTTGTGTCTGTCACTGTACTGACACTGGAAGGAAAGGGGTTACCATCAGGGGCAATCAATGGGTTAAATGTGTCCCTAGGTAGTGATTACCAACTGTGGGGGAGGTGCTTGTAATGTGGGAAGACAGAGATCCATATTCCTGCTTAGCATAAACACAAGATCTTCCCTTGTCACAGAATACCAATTTGCCTTGTTTACATAGGCAGACCACCGTTCTGCCTCTGTCGGGAGAGATCGGCGGGTCCGCCGGACCCGCTAATTGGCTACCACCGTGTCCAATCACAGCGGGAGTGGGTCGCCGTTGGTGCACACCACAGATCCAGAAGTGCAGAATCATGTACCTGTACGTGATTCTGCCTGTAGGAGCCACTGGCCCACAGTATATGTACGTGAGGGGGTTGGCAAGCAGTTAATGCATAACTAAAGGCAAAACTTTTAATTTTTTTTTTTTTTTTTTTTAGTTTTGGATAGAGCGGACAACAATCATAACACCCACCATGTTTTTATGGCTCTCTGTACCCCCTTTTAGGGAGATGCACCCCCTCTATTTGTCATGTTTATCGTTATCCTTAAAAGGAAAAGAAAATTCCAAATTTTGGGTTGTCCCTAGAGTACTAATTGAGGGGAAATCTTCCAATGGAGATACTAGTTCTGGTAACCCTGCTGACAACCAGGCACTCCCTTACTTTGGTAGGATTATTATTCACCTCTTGTTTTGGCTATGTGACAGAAAGTGAAGGGAAGTCTCCCCAATTGGCCAAAAAAAAAAACCTGACAGGGATTATAACTCTCCCTTATGGAAAAGGGTTGCCTTAATATCAACGCCAACACTAGGGATAGAGGAATAAGGTCCAATATTGACGCGACTCCAGCACTCTTCTCAGTTCTGGGTTGTGGGCAGTCCTTCGCTTTCCTTGCATGCCATATACTTGATGACATCATTAGGCAACCACCACCTGAATTGTCTTAAAGAAGAAGCTTTGTGAGACTGGTCTCACAAATGGAAAGAGCCTGCCAGAGCAAGGAATAGGGTACCGTAAGTATTACTGAACAACTTTTTCTACCACCGCTAGATTTTAAGCATTTAACCCTTGCATTGGAGCTTTACAGAAAACGGACCGTGAGAGTCATACAGAGTTTGATACTGCTGACATTTTGAAAACTGTAATTCTCTGGGTGTCATACTGAATAGATGGCATCAATACTTTGAGTCACTTGCCCATCTGCAGACCCGGGACCGGCATAGCAGGCGCGAAGCATAGAGGGGAGGGAAGAGAGCGGATACACGTCTGCTGCTGACCCGGAAGTGACGTGTTCAGTTTCCCCGGCCATCAAAGCCAGGAAAGAATGTAATGCAGTGCGATGTGCATTCAGTGGAGCCAAGGGGAAGTATGTATGGTCCCCACGAATGTCTCATTAAAGAGAAACTGTCACCAAAAAAAAAAAAATCATCACACAGGATACTTTTTGTTAACCACTTGCTTACTGGGCACTTAAACCCCCCTCCTGCCCAGACCAATTTTCAGCGCTGTCGCACTTTGAATGACAATTGCGCGGTCATACAACACTGTACCCAAATGAAATTTTTATCATTTTTTTCCCACAAATAGAGCTTTCTTTTGGTGGTATTTAATCACAGCTGGGATTTTTATTTTTTGCTAAACAAACAAAAAAAGATGGAAAATTTTGAAAAAAAAAAAAAAAAAAAATCATGTTTCATAGTTTGTTATAAAATTTTGCAAACAGGTAATGTTTCTCCTTCATTGATATGCGCTGATGAGGCAGCACTGGTGGGCACTGATAGGCTGCACTGATGGGCACGGATAGGCACAGTTAAGGTGGCACTGATAGGCACAGTTAAGGTGGCACTGATAGGCACAGTTAAGGCGGCACTGATAGGCACAGTTAAGGCGGCACTGATGGGGACAGATAAGGCGGCACTGATGGGTGGCACTGATGGGTACCACTGATGGGAGGCGCTGATGGGTACCACTGATGGGAGGCGCTGATGGGTACCACTGATGGGAGGCGCTGATGGGTGGCGCTGGTGGGCACTGATGGGTGGCGCTGGTGGGTGGCGCTGGTGGGCACTGATGGGTGGCGCTGCTGCCTATTGCTGTTGGGGCAGATGATCGTCGTGATCGGGACTGATGCCCCTCTCATGGCCGCCGGTGATCAGGTTTTTTTTCCTCCTCACGCTGTCAGCGCGAGGAGGAAAAATAGCCGATTACCGGCTCTGTTTACATCACATGATCAGCTGCCATTGGCTGACAGCTGATCATGTGGTAAGGGGTCGGGACCGACCCCTTACTCTGATCTGTGTCAGGCAAGTCTCAGACTCGCTGATCACCGAGCGCGCCGTCCCGGTAATGTAGATCCACGCTGTTGCCGTCATGTGGCAATGCCCCGGATCTGAAGTGGTTAAGTAAAACAAAAATAAACACAAGTTGCACTCAAGCACATAAAATTGCCCCCCAAAAAATTGAGACCCCCATGTATCGGGGGGCCTACACCTAAAAAAGTTGATTGCGATACACGTTGGGTATCGTCATGCACGCTGGAATGAGAGCAATTATTCTAACACCAGGCCTCCTTCGTAACGCTAAACTGATAACCTATAGGGGGCTTTTAAAGAGTTGCCTACAGAAAATATAAGATACTGAAGTTTATCGCCATTTCCTGGGCACACGCAAATTTAAGGTTTGACATGTTGGGTATCTATTTACTTGGTGTAACCTGAGCTTTGCGCGCGCCGCCTGTGACCCGTCGATAGTTCCCGAGAAAAGCAGAACGGCAGTCTGCCAATGTTAACAAGGCAGATCACCTGTCAGAAGGGAATTTAGTGATCACGTGTTTTTCCTAAGCAGGAACACAGCTATAAGCCGCCATTACTAGTAAAAAAATAAATAAATAAAATTATAGAATATATATATATCTACCCCATAGTTTGTAGACGATACCTTTTGCGCAAACCAATATACGCTTACTGGGATTTTTTTTTACCAAAAACATGTAGCAGAATACATATTGGCCTAAATTGATGAAGATTTTTTTTTTTTTTTTTTTTTTTTTAATTGGATATGTTTTATAGCAGAAAGTAAAAAATATTGTTTTTGTTTTCAAAATTGTCGGTCTTTTTTTTTTTTTATAGCGCAAAAAAATAAAAATAGCAGAGGTGATCAAATACCACCAAAAGAAAGCTCCATTTGTGGGAATAAAAAGGGCCAAACATTTCATTTGGGTACAGAGTTGCACAACCGCGCAATTGTCACTTAAATTAATGCAGTGCCTTATCACAAAAAAAAAATTTAAAAATGGCCTGATCATGAAGAGGGGTAAACAATCCGGAGCTGAAGTGGTTAACGTATATTTAGAGGCCACGAATATTGTGTAATATTAGTTCACCTGTGGAAGTTCCTTGCCATGCGCACAGCAGATTGGACTGCAAAGGCTTTTGGGTTCCTTTTTCTGGCATCTTCTCCTGCACCGACTCCCGCTTCCGCCTGCTGACGATTCTTCTTCTTGTTTGCTTTTGTGCCGCTGTTTTTCTTGCGGTGTTTCTTTTGGTCTTTTTCCTCCATATTTAGAAGTGTTTAGAAGACTATGCCGAAAAGAATAAAATGAAGATGCATAATCAGCTTTAGTGTATGGACATGGCAACATTCCAAGGTGGACAAATGAATGTAGAATAACTCCAATACACTTTAGTTTATCCTACGTGAAACTTTCCATTTACAATAAGAGGTCACCAACAAATGTCCATACTTAGGGCTCATGCACACGGCCACTCGCTGTCCAGATCAGCACATTTCTGGGAACGCTATGCCCAGGTGTTTCCGATCAGCCATAGACAGGAAGCCTGAACATAACAATGACTGGCTGACAATGTCTGCATGTAATATAACATGGAGCAATTACCTGTGGTCAGGAAGTTGTGGGTGCATGAGCCCTTAGGGCTCATTCATATGAGCTTTGATCTCTAAAGAGTGATCCACATTTGAATCACTCTTCAGAGAGCATTTGACAGGTAGTGAGGAGGTATTGTATCGCTTTCTCACACCTGCTTTAACCCCTTGTTCACAGCACATAGATTACATGCAGCTGCAGGGCGCTTGCAGAGTGGCCCCATTCACTTAAATGGGTCACGTTCGGTGGGTGCTATGCCCGATGAAAGCAAGAGGGAGTATAATTCTTCCGTGGGCTTAAAGAAAAGCACTGCAGCTGGGGAAAGTCCACCCACCGCTGCAGCTAAAGAAGGTAGCAGTTGGGGGGTGGTAAAAAATAAAAATGTGTTTCACAACCCCCCCCCCCCCCACTAGTGTGACGGAGATCATAGACGGCGGTCACTGTAATAGGTGACTGAAATGGAAGAGTCTCCTCTAGTGATCCTTGGACCTTTTCTCTGACTCTCAGTCCAAGTAATAAGGATCACCAGTCCATACAGAGAGGGGAATCCTCCAGAGAACACACTGCAATGACAACTTGGCTGGCCACGATAGATATAGATTTACAGTGACATGCTGCACAATGCAGAGATCTAATGGCACAGCCAGTCTCCAGAGATCAGTCCTGTCCCTGAACATGTCTGTTCCCAGCTCTGTGACAACGATGACAACTGACCCGACCACCTCATATATCAGGGAGATGATAGAGATGTGCACCCAGCACCGCTCCCCACACTTATCACCTGATAACATGGAAGCACGGAATATCCCTCACTCACCAGAACCAGCCGATAGACTCCACACCAGATTACAGCAACCACATGGGTGCCACTTCCGCCGGAAGTGTCCGCTGATAATGTGCTCCGTGGGAGAACAACTGTGGGTGGGAACCAAGTGACGGAGAAATGTTTCCTAGCTGTAGGTATAGAAGTCATGTTATAGCAGCAAGATCGGAATCCCATGAAAGACGGTAGCCTTCGCTGCTACTGCGCTTGCGCCGGTTTCCGTCAAAAACAAGCCGCGAGCAAAGCTACTGCCGAGTTGGTAAATTTGATGGGAAGCCACGTGCAGGCGAGAGGAGTTGGTGGATTCTACATTGTTAGGGCAATTTCACACTGGCAGCAGTAAAGTGAAGTGCTGCTATTTTTAACCCCCGCTTACGGCTGAAAAAGGGTTAAAACAAGTGCTCCTGCAGCGGCGCTACCCATTGATTTCAATGGGCAGGGGTGCTCTAGGAGGTGTGTATACACCGCTCCTACATCACATCAAAGGTGCGGCTTGCAGGATTTTTTTGAGAGTCCTGTCAGTGCACCGCTCCAGTGTGAAAACCCCCGGGCCCTCACATTGGAGTGAAAGGGGAGGCGCTTTTTTTTTTTAGCGCTAGAGCGCCTGTAAGGCGCTTCAGTGTGAAAGGGGTCTTAAAGTCTTTCACTGTATTACGCAATTTAATATACGTTTACGTTGATTTTGTCGCCCCTATTGTCATTTTTATTTTTTTTAATCTTATGTAAGAAAAAAAGTAAAAACAATATACACACCTCTATCTATATATGTGTGTGTGTATATATATATATATATATATATATATATATGTATATTGTTATCATGTGTCTAAACATGTAATTTACATGTTCTTTTAAACTTTGGTTTCACTTTTTGAACTCGGCTGCACTATTATCTCATGAGATTACAGGCGGCCCACCTACTTTTAGGCCTCGTGCACACTGGACGTTAAAATAATGTTATAAAAACACCAGTAGCTTTGCAGTGAGTTTTTTTTTTTCAACATTTTTGTATTAGCGTTTATTTATATACACATATATAATTTTTTTTTTATTCCAATGGCTCAAAATCGCTGGTGGGCCACGTTTTTGAGCGTTTATCAGCGTTAGAGCATTTTTACTGTTGAAAAACGTCTCAGAACCCACTAGTGTGTTTTTTTTTATTTTTTATTTTTTTCACTGCTCAAAAAACGCCACTGCCCAAAACTGCTGATAACAGCCTATGTGTGCATGGACACATAGGATAACATGATGGAGAGCTGCTGTAAAAATGTCACAAAACATCCAGTGTGCATGAGGCCTTACACTGATCTCGGACATTTTCTGAGGAAACACTTCTCCTCTGTTCTCCCTCTGAGAACTGAAGTTCTCGGCTTCTTAACTGTTTGCGGACCAGCCGCCGCAGTTATGCTGCGGCAGGTTGGCTCCACTGGGCAAACCGTCGTAGCTGTACGTCGGTCGCTTTATGCGGTGTTGGCAGGCGCGCGCTTGCTGCATCACGAGAGTGCTGATGTTCGTGATCGGCGGTCGCGAGCGATCTTCGGGCACGAGAGGCAGAACAGGGACGTGTGTGTGTGTTTACACACACACGTCCCTGTTCTGTGAGCTGAGGAAATGCAGATCATGAGTTCCTAATAGCTAGGAACCAGGATCTGTAATTATCTCTAGGTTAGTCCTATCCCCCTTCAGTTAGAACACTAATTAGGGAACACAATTAACCCCTTGATTGCCCCCTAGTGTTAACCCCTTCCCTGCCAGTGACATTTTTACAGTAATCAGTGCATTTTTATAGCACTGATCGCTGTATAAATGACAATGGTCCCAAAAATGTGTCAAAAGTGCCTGATATGTCCGCCATAATGTCGCAGTCCCAATAAAAATTGCAGATCGCTGCCATTACTAGTACAAAAAAAAAATAATAAAAATGCTTTAAATCTATCCTCTATTTTGTAGACGCTATAACTTTTGCGCAAACCAAACAATATACGCTTATTGCAATTATTTATTTATTTTTATTACCAAAAATATGTTGAGGAATACAGATCAGCCTAAACTAAGAAATTCACTTTTTTAAAAAAAAAAAAATTGGCGATATTTATTATAGCAAAAAGTACAAAATATTGAGTTGTTTTTTTTTTCAAAATTGTCGCTTTTTTTTTGTTTATAGCACAAAAAATAAAAATCGCAGAGATAATCAAATACCACGAAAAGAAAGCTCTATTTGTGGGAAAAAAAGACGTCAATTTTGTTTGGGTACAAAGTTGCACGACTGCGCAATTGTCAGTTAAAGCGACGCAGTGCCGAATCGCAAAAAAAATGGCCTGGTCATTGGGCATCCAAATCTTCTGGGGCTGAAGTGGTTAAACCGGCTGCAGAGGACATAATTTTCCCTTGAGAACTTCTCAGTTTCATAAACCTACACCTTAGTTCAGCCAAAATGCGGAGGGCCTGGCTCGTGAACATTGCACTGACAGGCTAAGCCACTTGCCCATCAGGCATTGATGTGAATCCCCACATTATTGTTGACATACTTGCACATCCTGGACCTGTTCTTTTTGAGGTCTGATCGCAGTCCGCTGGAGCAAAATGTCTGCTGTAACTGGGTCACAGGAGAGCAAAACAAAGTACACTCCTATAACACACAGAAGTAGTATTAAAGAAAGTGTGTTTGCATTAATTTTCTGTTCATTTTGTATTATATTTTAAAACATTGCAATTCACATTAATAAATAGTTCATGGTTTTTGTGTTTTTTTTTCCTTCCGACAGATGGTTTATTACATTATGTACAAAAAAAAGTACAAAAAAAAATGTGCTAAAGTAGCGACCGACCTGAAAGAAGCCAGTGAACTATTCCACCATTTTCACACCAGTGCTATTGGAGGTCACAGTAACATTCAAAGAACAATCAAAACATTATCAAGTTGATTCTATTGGACAGCATTATGATGGACATCTTTATTTTATTTAGTTTGCAGAGCTGATCACAGAAAGAAAAGAAATAGAATTTTGATAATTCAAATTAGTTCAGTTAATGAAATAGAAGTAGAATGAAGTAGAGGTCAGAAGATATTTTGAAGTTATATCTGATATTTGCAGAAACAAAATTGATATACAGTGTATGTTTGATATATATATATATATATATATATAACACTTTGCTACAATGTAAAGTAGTGAGTGTACAGCTTGTATAACAGTGTACGTTTGCTGTCCCCTCAAAATAACACACAGCTTTTAATGTCTAAACCGCTGGCAACAAAAGTGAGTACACCCCTAAGTGAAAATGTCCAAATTGGGCCAATTAGTAATTTTTTTCTCCCCGGCGTCATGACTAATTAGTGTTACAAGGTTTCAGGTGTGAATGGGGAGCAGGTGTGTTAAATTTGGTGTTATCGCTCTCACTCTCTCATACTGGTCACTGGAAGTTCAACATGGCACCTCATGGCAAAGAACTTTCTGAGGACCTGAAAAAAAAGAATTGTTGCTCTACTTAAAGTTGGCCTAGACTATCTGCTGCAGAGGTTGAAGGAGTGGGGGGTCAGCCTGTCAATGCTCAGACCATACGCCGCACACTGCATCAAATTGGTCTGCATGGCTGTCATCCCAGAAGGAAGCCTCTTCTAAAGATGATGCACAAGAAAGCTCGCAAACAGTTTGCTGAAGACAAGGAGACTAAGAACATGGATTACTGGAACAATGTCCTGTGGTCTGAGACCAAGATAAACTTATTTGGTTCAGATGGTGTCAAGCGTGTGTGGAGGCAACAAGGTGAGGGGTACAAAGACAAGTGTGTCTTGCCTACAGTCAAGCATGGTGGTGGGAGTGTCATGGTCTGGGGCTGCATGAGTGCTGCCGACACTGGGGAGCTACAGTTCACTGAGGGAACCATGAATGTCAACATGTACTGTGACATACTGAAGCAGAGCATGATCCCCACCCTTTGAAGACTGGGCTGCAGGGCAGTATTCCAACATAACGACCCTAAACACACCTCCAAGACGACCACTGCCTTGCTAAAGAAACTGAGGGTAAAGGTGATGGACTGGCCAAGTATGTCTCCAGACCTAAACCCTATTGAGCATCTGTGGGGCATCCTCAAATGGAAGGTGGAGGAGCGCAAAGTCTCTAACAACCACCAGCTTCGTGATGTCGTCATGGAAGAGTAGAAGAGGACTCCAGTGGAAACCTGTGAAGCTCTGGTGAACTCCATGCCCAAGAGGGTTAAGGCAGTGCTGGAAAATAATAGTGGCCACACAAAATATTGACACTTTGGGCCCAATTTGGACATTTTCACTTAGGGGTGTACTCACTTTTGTTGCCAGCGGTTTCGACATTAATGGCTGTGTGTTGAGTTATTTTGAGGGGAGAGCAAATTTAAACTGTTATACAAGCTGTACACTCACTACTTTACATTGTAGAAAAGTGTCATTTCTCCAGTGTTGTCACATGAAAAGATATAATAAAATATTTACAAAAATGTGAGGGGTGTACTCACTTTTGTGAGATACTGTGTGTGTATGTATATATATATATAGGAGGTGGGTAGGGGGGCAGAGACGAATAGTTACTCCTAAGGGGGGAGTTCCTGCACCTATTCTCTGAGGAAAAAAAGCCGTGTGTGTGTGTGTGTGTGTGTCTATATATATATATATATATATATTAGTGACAGCCACTGTCAGTGATAGATGGGGGTTTATCTGCCACGAAGGATCTTGAGGTTTTTGAGTGTAAAGTCTGTAGGCAGCAAGGGGTTAAGCACTGTTCACACCTTGCTCCCCCCACCTGGGGTATAATTTTGACTTACCAAAGTATAATCAGTGGTGGTGCTGAGAGAGGAGATGTAGGCTGTGAGGGAACATGCCTGCAGGCCTGAAGCAGACCCAGTGAGGTCTATCTGTTAGCCAGGAAGCTTGCCGCCTGCGCTATAGCTGAAAGACAGCTACAGAATGGGCCTTGATTGCCAGGCGGGCGTCCATGGACGTCCTCCCAAGCAAGCGCTGTCTGCGGGTCAGGCGCAGCGCGCTCTGTGATCACCGAGTCTATGAGACTCGGGTGATCACAGATCAGATAAAGGGCCGATCCTGGCCCCTTACCACATGATCAGCTGTCAGCCAATGACGGCTGATCACGTCATGTAAACAGAAGCTCAGTAATCGGTATTTTTCTTTCCCTCGCGCTAAAAAGCTGATCACCGGCTTCTGTCAGAGGGACATCGGTCCCTTGCACAGAAAGCCACAGCTACATTTTATGTGCTCTCCAGTGTCAGCTGCCAGTGCCCACTGTACCCCCTACCAGTGCCCTAAGTGCCACCTACCAGTGCCCACAGTGCCACCCATCAATGCCCACCAGTGCTGCCAATTAACTCCCATCAGTGTCTCACAATCAGTGCCACAGATCAGTGCTGCCTATCAGTGTCACCTATCAGTGCCACCCATCAGTGATCATCAGTGCTGATTATCAGTGCCACCTATCAATGCTGCCTTATCAGTGACCATTAGTGCTGCGTTATTAGTGCCTATCAGTGCAGCCTCATCAGCGCACATCAGTGAAGGAGAAAAATTGCCTTGTTTCAAAATTTTATAACAAATTATGAAACTGCTTTGGTTTTTTTTCACAATTTTCGGTCCTTTTTTGTTTTATTTAGAACAAAAATTAAAAACCCAGCAGCAATTAAATACCACCAAAAGAAATCTCTATTTGTGTGAAGAACATGATAAAAATTTCATTTGGGTACAGTGTAGCATGACCGCGCAATTGTCATTCAAAGAGTGACAGTGCTGAAAATTGGTCTGGGCAGGAAGGGGGTTTAAGTGCCCAGTAAGCAAGTGGTTATATTCTTTTAATGGACTTTTGTTTTGGGACTGTTTTCTAATGCTGCGGGGGAAGCCTTTCTGTTTTCTTTATTTGCAGTCCAAAGAAACATGGACAGGAAGGTGATTGTAAACCTTTTGTGTTTTATTTTTTTTTAAAATAACAAACATGTCAAAATTGCCTCCACTGTGCAGCTCGTTTGCACAGAGTGGCCCCGGCGGCTCTCGCAGTTCCTCCCCGCATCAGATAACCCCCTAGGAGAAGTGCTCTCCCGGGGGGGGGGGTTACCTTGCGGGCACGCTCCTGAGTCCAGCATTTGCGTCCATAGACATGAACGGCGGACTCGGCCCCTCCCTCCGGTGCCCGCATCATTGGATTTGTTTGACAGCAGTGGGAGCCAATGGCTGCGCTGCTATCAATCTATCCAATCAAGAGCCAGGACAGCGGGGGGAAATACAGGGTTCAGGTAAGTAAAACGGGGGGGGGGGGGGGGGGGGGCTGGTCACTGCCAGAAGTTTTTTCACCTTAATGAATAGGATTTAACCTTGCATATGGCTGGATTACCTGTCTGAAAACTCTTCACTTGGAGCTAATCGCCCAAATTATATATATTAATTACACACAGTTATAGTTTTTGTAGAGGTATAAGATTGTGCTCAATGCTTCAACATTGTGTGTGCTTTGTAGCTTTACATTGTATGTTTGCATTACATGATAATTACATTGAAATGTTCCCATACAAAAAGGTTTACACACAACAATTCTGCACAGCAGTCCAAAAAAAAAAGAATTCAACTTCCTGGAGATAACGTTCACTCTGCCAGTAAATACATCACAATAACTGCAACACAGCCATCTATGTATAATGATGCACAGTTTGGGCAGTACAGACTCCCTTCCTGCTTAAAGTGATAGTAAAGGTTTGTTGCATAAAGCAGCCCCGATCCACCTCTTTTCATGTCCTCCTGGCCCCTCCCTCTCGAGCAGTACCCTCTGAGCAGGCCACTTGCTCTGGGTACACAGGCACATGCTCATTCCTGAGCCACTGCTTTATGTATTCATAAGACATATAAAACTGTGGTTTGGCCCCGCCCACCACTCTCTTCTAATTGGCTCACTGCCTGGGATTGACAGCAGTGGGAGCCAATGGTCTCCCATTGTTGTCACAGTAAATGAGGAGGGAGAGTCGATTCAGAGCCAAGGCTTTCATGCACATCGCTGGACTGAGAGGGGCTTCAGGTAAGGATTGGGGGGGAGAGAGACACAAGGTTTTTTAAAAAAAACCCATTCAGCCTTTACTACCACTTAAACTCATTCCATACACAATGGTTTGCAAAAGTTACATGGGGATAAACCCTGGTGCTCGAGGAATCATCCCAGTTTGTTTTTTTTTAACCGGTTCAATACCGGGCAATTTCACCCCATTCCTTCCCAGGCCAATTTTTAGTTTTCAGCGCTGTCGCACTTTGAACGTCAATTGCGCGGTCATGCAACGTTGTACCCAAAAAAAATTGACGTCCTTTTTTCCCCACAAATAGAGCTTTCTTTTGGTGGTATTTGATCGCCTCTGCGGTTTTTATTTTTTGCGCTATAAACAAAAGAAGAGCGACAATTTTGAAAAAAACACAATATTTTTTACTTTTTGCTATAATAAATATCCCAATTTTTTTTTTTAAAAACTAATTTTTTCCTCAGTTTCGGCCGATACATTTTCTTCTACATATTTTTGGTAAAAAAAATCGCAATAAGCGTATATTGATTGGTTTGCGCAAAAGTTATAGTGTCTACAAAATACGGGATAGATTTATGGCATTTTTAAAAAAAAAATATTTATTTTTTTTTTTAGCGGCGATCGCGATTTTTTTTCATGACTGCAACATTATGGCGGACACATCGGACACTTTTGACACATTTTTGGGACCATTCACATTTATGCAGCGATCAATGCTATAAAATTGCATTGATTACTGTGTAAATGTGACAGGCAGTGAAGGGGTTAACCACTAGGGGGCGGGGAGGGGTTAATATGTTTCCTAGGGAATGATTCTAACTGAAGGGGGAGGGGACGCTCAAGGGGAGGAGACCGATCAGTGTTCCTCCGTTCTGGGAAGACAGATCGCTCTCCTCAGAGCTGACAGGCTGTGGATCTGTGTGTTTACACACACAGATCCACGGTCCGGCCCGGTTAACGGGCAATCGCGGGTGCCCGGCGGCCGCACACGCACCGGGTCCCGAGCAACGCGGCGCGCGCGTGATCCCTAGACGCCCGGGAATCCCAGGACGTCATATGTGGACGTCATATGACTATGGCTGGGTAGGGAAGTGGTTAAGTGGGTGATGCCCCGTGGTTGTAAAAGCAACCATAACAACTAATTAGCCAATGGATTGCTTTTTTTTATTTTTATGTATTGTCCTTGAACAATATATATATAGATATATATATATATCTATATATATATATCTATATATATATAGATATATATATTATGTAAAAATATTTCAGAAGAGGCTATCTTGTGCTATCTTTTTTTTTTTTTCAGTCACGCAGATTGATTGATACTAACGGCTATTAAATGCAGAGCATGCAGCACAGTTCATGTCTCATTTTAAAACCAAAACAACTGCATTTAGAAACAAAATGAATAATGCCCTGTACACACGACCGGATTTTCCAGCAGACTAGGTCCGACGGACTTTTGGTGGACTTCCGACGGACTTTCTGAACGAACGGACTTGCCTACACACGACCGGACTTTCCAGCAGGCTAGGTCCGCCGGTCTTCCCGATGGAGTTACGGCCGGACTTCCGAATGAACGGACTTGCCCACACACGGAATAAAGTCTGTTCATTTTGAACGTGACTCGGGTACGACGGGACTAGAAAAGGAAGTCAATCTCGCCGCTTTTATCGGCGAGATTGACACCTTGCGAGCCCCGTTGCAGAGCATGCCAGGCCCTTAGGTCTGGTATGGATTTTAAGAGGAACCCCCTACGCCGAAAAAACAGCGCGAGGTCCGACTTCTCCGGCCTCTTCTCCCGGTGTCCGGTTCTTCTCCCACTCTCCGGCCTCTTCTCCCGGTGTCCGGTTCTTCTCCTGGTGTCTGGTTGTTCTCCTGCTCTCCGGTTCTTCTGCCAGGCTCCTCCGCTATCTTCTGCTGTTTTGCCGCTCTTTTGCTAGCGGTGGCCCGGTCTTCTCCATCGTCTTGTTCCCTCTTCTCTTCTTCCGATGTTGACACAACGCTCTGTCCCGCTGTAATGCTGTGTGAGCGGTGCGCAATGACTTATATAGGCATGGGGCGTGGTCACCCCGCCCCCTTATGACATCACAGTCCCAGCATGCCCCAGCGCCCCCCTTCCCCAAAGCACCCACCCCCCATGTTGAGGGCATGCGGCCTGGTACGGTTCGGGGGGGGGGGGGGCGCTCGTTCGTCCCCACCCACTTTCCTGACCGGCCGGGCTGCGTGCTCGGAAAAGGGTCTGGTATGGATTTTGGGGGTACCCCCACACCGTTTTTTCGGCATAGGGGGTTCCCCTTAAAATCCATACCAGACCTAAGGGACATTGTCGCCTCCCTCTCGCACTCGCTGCAATAGGAAAATTTTTTTTTTTTTTTTAATTATGCCTTTAAAATTATGCCTTTAAAATGACAAGGCTGCATAATGCATTGCACAACACTTTGAAATATACTTTTAAATTACTTAAAAATAGCTGTCAGCATCAACATACAATTTAAATTATGAGTGCTTATTGAATGCAAAGGGTACAAAAAAAATCAATCCTATGAACTAGTAAAAAAAAAAAAAAAATGTATTTTATTTATTCACTTTTTTTTTCCTTCTACATGTATTTTGCACAGATGATCTGCATGGCCTTTGCAGAATATGTGGAGAAAAAGATGACTTCCAAGAAAGTACCTCCACAGTCAAATGGGTACATTGCATAAGTTATATAAAAGTGACAGCACAACAAAAACAAATATGTATTCCCAGCTTCTTTGGATACCTCCCTAATAAGTGGTATACATTGTTTTGCCATTACAAGATACATTTCTGGAAAAAACACAGGAGTTGATTTACTAAAACTGGAAGGTACAAGATCTGTTGCAGCTCTGCATAGAAACCAATCAGTTTATAACTTTAGCTTGTTCAATTAAACCTTGACAGAAAAAAAACATGCACCAGATTTTGTACTCTACAGTCTTAGTAAATCCCTCTCTCTCTGTATCTGTCTCTGTCTCAAATTATATTACAAAATATTTGTTTTTTCAGATTGCATGTGAAAAGGGTTTCACTTCACTTAACCTGCATTGGCCAATTCGAAAAGGAATACATGCATATAAATCTATGTATAGATATTCTTAATAAGTTGGATGATCATTGAATTTAAGAAATACATTTTTTCAGATGTTTGTAGCTATTAAAATTGTTTACAGAAATTTATATATATTCATTATATTTTAGAAGTTATTTTTATTTTAAAAAAATTGCTATAAAACACTATGTAAGTGTGTGTGTGTTGTATACTAAAGATTTTTTTTAGGGGTCATTGACACTTGCTTCAAAACAAGGCTTCGGACACACTGATTTTAAAGCTCTCTGCAAGCCAGTCAAAGCTCCTGTCACTTAAAGGAGAAGTCCAGCCTGAGCCACAGTAGTGCAATTCGTTTTGCACTCCTGTGACCAGTTTTCAGCGGAGAGCACTCTGGAGTCTGGATCCGCCAGGTGCCTGGACTGATGGCAGTTTTAGCAAGCCACTGTGACGGTTACACGGCCGCTGCCCGCCCCTCCACAGCTCAGCGCTCCAATGAGTGTGGAGGAGCAGAGCAGAGAGCTGCTGACTGACAGGCAGCAGCTCTCCGCTCGGGGAGGTGAGAGAACTGAGCCATCAGCGGTGTTCGGTTGCTCGGTTCTCAGTGAAGAGGCCGCGGGGGACAGATGCTGCATCCACCAAGGTAAGTATGAATCTTTAAAAAAAAAAAAAAAAACATGCTTCTCTTTTTTAACCACTTGCCAACCGCCGCATGTGTATATATACAATGGCAGAATGGCACGGCTGCACATCTCGAGCTCCGTGACCGTGCCCGAGGGACCCGCGGACTCGATGTCTGCCAGTGTCAAGCGATTGTGTCACGGAGTTGCAGAACAGGGAGATGCCTATGTAAACAAGGCATTTCCCTGTTCTGCCTAGTGACAGGACAGTGACAGTGATCTACTTGCCTCCTAGTGGTTAACCTCTTCCCTGCCAGTGTCATTTACACAGTAATCGGTGCATTTTTATAGCACTGATCGCTGTATAAATGACAATGGTCCCAAAATAGCGTCAAAAGTGTCCGATGTGTCCGCCATAATGTCGCTGTCGCAATAAAAATCGCAGATCGCTGCCATTACTAGTAAAAAAAAATTGTAATAAAAATGCCATAAATCTATCCCCTATTTTGTAAATGCAATAACTTTTGCGCAAACCAATCAATATTTGCTTATTGCGATTTTTTATTTTTTTCATTTTTTATTTTTTTACCAAAGATATGTAGAAGAATACGTATCGGCCTGAACTGAGAAAGAAATTTAGTTTTTTTTATATATTTTTGGGGGGATATTTATTATAGCAAAAAGTAAAAAATATTTTTTTTTTTTTTAAATTGTCGCTCTTTTGTTTATAGCGCAAAAAATAAAAACCGCAGAGGTGATCAAATACCACCAAAAGAAAGCTCTATTTGTGGGAATAAAAGGACGTCAATTTTGTTTGGGTGCAACGTCGCACAACCGCGCAATTGTCAGTTATTGACGCATTGCCGAATCACAAAAAATGGCCCAGTCATTGGGCAGCCAAATCCTCCGGGGCTGAAGTGGTTAATAAAATGGTTAGCTTACAGTAGTGTTTACACCTTGCTTTTGCTTTGTTTTAGATTCAGAACTTATACCTTGTGTAGCTTTAATGGTGCTTTAAAGGGTATTCAAAGTCTCCATAGAAGTCAATGACAAAGATTGCTTGAAGCACCTGCAGCATTCATTCAGCTTTAGCTTCGCTTTGTTTTGAAGGTGCTGCAGGTCTGAGATATCCACACACGGGGCATCTGCCAAGCTTTATTAATCCTTCAAAAAAGCACCACCAAAGCATCAACAACCCATCCAAAAAGCATGTTGAAGCGGTAGGTGCTTTAAAGTGGTTGTAAGCCCACAAAAAAAAAAAGTTAGACATTCGGCCCATCAGGAACACCTGTCAATAACTCATAAGTACCTCATCAGTGCCACCTGTCAGTGTCCATCACAGCCACCCGTCAGTGCCCATCAGTGCCCATCAATTCTACATATCAGTGCCGCCTCATCAGTGCCCGTCAGCGAAGGGGAAAACAAAATTTTATGACAGAAGAAAAACTTTTTTTAAATTTTGGTATTTTTTAGTTTGTTTAGCAAAAAATAAAAACCCCAGAGGTGATCAAATACCACCAAAAGAAAGCTCTATTTGTGGGAAGAATATGATAAAAATTTAGTTTGGGTACAGTGTTGCATGACCGCACAATTGTCATTCAAAGTGTGACTGAAAGCTGAAAATTGTCCTGGGCAAGAAGGGGCAAAAGTGCCTGGTATTGAAGTGGTTAAACATGTTCATGCTTGACATTTATTTATGTACATTGTAGTGCTGCACAAAAAAGAAATAAGTAGTTCTGTACAATGCAAGGCACATTAGTGTTCTGACACCTTTTTACAATGTAAGGTATGCCAATGGTAAGGTGAACTGGTGATATTATGAATAAATTGTCAACAACATTGCATAAATATTGCACATGTTATATTGAAGTTGCATTTTAGAGGAAAAAACACCTTTGGCAATGAGCTGTAACAGGACCCAACTCTATAGGCACACTTTTATAAGAAAGAAAAAAAAAATTAAAAGAGAAGTTCAGTGTTTTGAAAAAAATTAATACTAAGTGGATGCAACATTGATCCAATGCTGCATCTGGCCCCTGCTGACTCTGCATTGAGAAGTGATTGATCAAAAAAACATGAAAAGGTAACCATAAAGGAAAAAACATCCATTTCCCCTGCAAGTGATGACAAGTGAATAGGTAACGAGCATGTATGGAGGTGCATGATCATAACATATTAAACTTGAAAACCAACAGCATGGTTGTGTCACCGCCGCATCACCAGCCGTCCAATTAAAGTGAATGGGACTGTCGGTTAGTCAACAGTGGGACAAAGGAGGAGCTGCCGCAGGACAGAGATGACAGTTTTTAAAAAATTATGATTTAAACCAAGCCTTTTTACAAGTGATTTAAATTGTGATTTAAATTAAATACACCCTGCACTTAACAACACACTTGTATCCCAGAATAACAACCCGCATCCCCACCTACCTCAAACTGAACCTCCCCCCACCCCTAACTACTAATATCACAGACTGAGCCCTGCACCAATGATATCCCAGACACCACCCTCCACCCCCACCTAGCACAGATTTACAGACCCCCACCACCCCAAGACTGTCAATACCTAATTCTAACTACTGATACAATCATTTTATATCACTGCACCTAATAATGCAGGCAGTGATGTTCTCTATTCTCTCTATTTCTCCTCTAACGATTCTGCAGACTATTAAATTCTGTGTCCCCTATTATAATAATGAAGGGCGTAAAATTAGGCACCCCTTCTATAACTAATATGAAGATAATGCAGCCTGAGAAATTCTGCATCCCATAATATCACTGCTCCCCACTGCAAGACCACAACTGTACACACAGTGACCTCCTCTAGGCCAGTGGTCAACAACCTTATTGGCACTGGGGACTGGTGTAATGGTAAAAGTGTCGCAGGTGACTTGTTGGGGCAACGGAAAGTGTGAGCGATTCAATCATCATGGCACCATGGTTGATATGGTGTCAGAATGATTGCAGCGTATTATTTATATTAATACATTGTAAGATAAAATGAAAGAGTTCAACTCGCCATAATGCAGAATCAATGGGAGTCCTGAGTGTGTCACCTGCCACCAGATGCACCGTGTCACTTGGCACCGTCTCCGCTCGTCAATATCCTAGCACCAGATGCAGCTTCCCACTGTAGCCTGGTAGCACAAACAGCAGATACAGATGCTCACTTTAAAGTCAATTTGTAAAGGTTTTCTGCAGTGAAAAAATCTACATGTATGCCTCTTTCTTATCGTACATCACGGGACACAGAGCCATAGTAGTTATTATGTGGGTTATAGGCCACATTCAGGTGATGGACACTGGCATGCCCTGAATTAAAAAAGTGCACTCCCTATATAACCCCTCCCTCTGGTGGGAGTACTTCAGTTTTTTTGCCAGTGTCTAAGGTGTTGGTTACGAGTAAAGATGTGCTGTGCTGAGCTCCTCTGGGGCTAGCCATGCTGCCGGATCCATTCAAAGTGTCTTTTTGGCCGAATTGAATAGTACCTGGGCCTCGTATCTGGAGAAATTAGGTCTTGCCTGTAGCACTTCTCTTTTAGAGAGATGGACCCTGGGATCCAGTACTTTTTGGTATTAAGGCCATAAAGTTTTACTGGCGGTGATGCTATTACAGGTCCAGGATTGTGGGTTTCCTCAAGGATTCCCAGCTCCTGAAGGTTTAACGGAACCCGCCGTGAACGATGAAGATTGGGTATGTTGGTTTACCACAGAAAACCCTGCGGCAGGAAAGGTAAGTGGAGTTTTTCTAAGAAATTTTCAAAATTTTCTTATGAATGTCTCTATTAATTTAGTAAACGTTGTCATGCCTATGTGTCACCACTGGGGGCTGTATAGAGCACTTACCGTCTCATGCTTCTCAGAGAGCCCACGTTGTGTCCAGGAAACAGCAGTTTTTTCCTTCTCTGGCCAGCAGCAAATCTTCGGTAAGTCTGGGGGGGTTTTTCCTCCCCACCAGACGCCCGCCTGTGCTGTTTTCTTCCCCTCTTCTCGGGTAGGGAGCACAATGAAAAAAAAAAAAGCAGCGCGAACGGCAAGCCGCTCAGCGGCTTCCAGGACCCCCTTCGCCATTTTTTTCCCCTCTCTCTACTGATCCCATAGGACTGGAGCCTGTGCTCGTGTGGGAAAAAGCTCTTTTTTACAAAAAGGGAGGGGTAGCCGTAGGCGACGGGAAGCTTAAGTGTGGCGTTGGCATCCTCCAACGCCCAACGTGGGAAGGAGTGTTTTAATAGACACCATTGTTGCTGTTGCAGGCTGCGGAGGCACACAAGAGCAAAGGTGGCATATAAAAGGATTGGTGACACAGGCATTCCTTTGACACATTTGCTGCTGCATCAGGCTGGGCATTAATAGCAGCAACGGAGCTGAACTATTGCTCAAGCAAGTGTATGCATTCCTTCTGGTAGTACCTCTGCTTTGTGCATTGGGCTATGTTCAGAAGGGGGGTAAAAACACCTCAAAAGGGGCTCTTGTAAGACTTCTACAGTCACAGGGAAGCCTAGAACCATCTCAATAAAGATGGCATCCTCCCCTGAGAGTAATATGGTGATCAGAGTGAGCCATCAGTGGGGGCAAGTGTTGTAGCTGCTCTTAACACTGCAGCCCCTGCATATATTACTGAGGTTTTTCTCCAACCATTTTAAGTTTGGAGCAAAAAACTTGATGCTTAAATCGCATCCCAAAGTGGGACTAAGCATAACAGGTCCCCGTCTATTGCTCGGGACCCTCATGCTGAGGAACAAGGGGCGATAGATAACGTTTGGTACAGTCTCTCACTGAATTGGTCCGCTCCACATTTTTACTGACAATAAGCGCAGTCAATCGCTGAGCCTACTTCTGGTTTGGGTTCACTAAAGCCTCCTCAATCTGTTCATGCTTTTCCTATCCATTCATTGCTAAAAAAGCTCTGAGTGGGAGCACCCAGATAAAGTTTTTTTTTTTTTCTCCCAAAAAGTTTTTCAATACTTTTTTCTTATGGAGGAAGAGTTCTATAAGAAATGGGGATTTCCAGCAGTTGATGCTGCTATATCCTCTGTAAACAAAAACCTGACTTGTCCAGTAGACAATGCTCATATGCTAAAGGACCCAACAGATAAGAAGTTGTAATTCCTTTTTTTTTTTTTTTTTTTTTTTAAAAAGAGCTATTTTTTCGCTCGCAGGTTCAGCCTGCGCTGGCAGCAACCAGAGTATCTCAGTCCTTAAAGGACCAGTTTATGGAGGTACTCAAGATTATTCCTGATCAGCATGCCCAAGATTTGTCCAGGTTATCAGAAGTGTTGTGTTTTACTGTAGACGCTATGAAAGATTCTATTCTCCAGGCCCCACGGGTCATGCTAGGGCTGGTACATGTGCGTGGAATCCTATGGTTGAAAAGTTGGTCAGCCAAAGCGCCATACAAAAGCTCTTGGCCAGTTTCCCATTTTATGGTGAATGGTTATTTGGAGACGATCTGGATAGGTATACCCAAAGAATTTCTAATGGCAAAAGTTTCCTTTTACCGGTTAAAAAGAAGTTAAGCATTTTTTCTTTAAAACGTGCTTCTTCTCCGGTGCCAGGAGCATCGGCCTCCAGGCAGTCATGACGGCCTCCACCGTCAGGTTCAAGAGGTAAACCTCAGGGTCAGTCCCAGGGCCAAAAGAGGACCTGGGGGAGGAAACCTACAAAACAAGATACTAAAGCCTTTTTATGAAGGGGCACCCCCGCTCGCTCGAGTGGGGGGAAGGCTTCTACGGTTTGGTCTGGCAGGAACAATGTCAAGACAGATGGGTGGCTGCCTCGATTTTCTCTAGGTTACAAACTAGAGTTCCGAGGGTTTCCGTCTCCTCGTTTTTCTCAGTTCGGAGGTTTCCAGAGATCCAGTGAAAAAAGAAGTCTCTCTTTCTAGCTTTGGATCATCTCTTGGTTCAAAGAGTGATATCGGTGGTCCCTTGGAAGAGCAAGGATTAGCGTTTTATTCAAACCTTTTCACGGTTCCAAAAACAAACGGGATGTCAGACCCATTTTAGGTCTCAAAGATCTAAGCCGGTTTGAGTATCCGTTCTTTTCGCATGGAGTCAATCTGGTCAATAGTCTCCATCCTACAAGGGGGAGAACTTCTGGAGTCAATCCACATCAAGGATGCTTTTCTCCATGTGCCGATTTGCCCCGCTCACCAGAAATTTCTACGCTTCAAGGTAGAAAATCTTCTATTTCAGTTTGTAGCTCTACCTTCATTCTAGCTTCTGCACCTCAAGTGTTTACAAAGGTCCTGGCTCCTCCTTTAGCCAGATTAAGGGCTCAAGGTATAGCGATACTAGCCTACTTAGATGATCTACTCTTGATAGATCAATCGGTAACCTGCTTAAAACCAAAGTTTAGTCACCGCGGTCAGCTACCTGGAATACCTAGGTTGGATTCTCAACATAGAAAAATCCTCCTTAAAACCATCAAGGAGATTGCAGTACTTGGGGCTGTTCATAGATACAGCTCAGAAGACGGTGTTTTTCCCCAGGAAAAGGATCAGTTCCATAAGGGAACTGATTCAGTTGATCAAAACAAAGAAGAATCTTTCTATTCGACTTTGCATGAAATTGTTGGGAAAGATGGTGGCTTCTTTCGAGGCTGTTCCTTATGCGCAGTTTAATTCAAGACTGTTGCAAAACAGCATCCTGTCAACTTGGAACAAGAAGGTCCAAGTTCTGGACTTCCCAATGCGTTTATCCCCCGAAGTGCGTCAGAGCCTCAATTGGTGGTTGATATCCAAGAATCTTCAAAAAGGGAAAATCCTTTCTACCAGTTACCTGGAAAGTGGTAACAACAGATGCCAGCCTTCTGGGCTGGGGAGCAGTCCTGGAATAAGCGTCTGTCTAAGGGAAATAGTCCAAATCAGAGATGACATTGCCCATCAATATTCTTGAGATTCGGGCAGTACGCCTGGCCCTGGAGGCTTGGATGCTCAGACTATGGAATTGTCTTGTCGGGTTCCAATCTGGCAATGCCACAGCTGTGGCCTATTTCAATCACTAGGGGGCTCAAAAAGTCGTGCAGCCCAGAGAGAGGTGAATCATATTTTATCTTGGGAGAACAACATTCCTTGCCTATCAGCAATTTTCATTCCAGGGATAGAGAATTGGCAGGCGGACTACTTGAGTCGCCAACAATTGTTCCCGGGAGAATGGTCCCTTCACCTCGACATCATCTGTCAATATGCCAAAAATGGGGAGTTCCGGACGTGGATCTGTTTGCGTCCAGGCTCAACAATAAGATCGACAACTTTTTGTCAAGGACAAGGGATCCGATGGCATACGGAACAGATGCCTTGATTTTTCCATGGTATCAGTTTTTCACTGATCTATGCTTTCCCTCCTGTTCTGCTGTTTCCGCGCCTTCTCACAGGATCAGGTAAGAAGGGAAGGAGGTGATTCTTGTGGCCCAGGAGATCTTGGTTTGCAGAGATCGTAAAAATGGTGGTAGGGGACCCTTGGACCCTACCGCTATGGCCAGACCTTCTCTCGCAAGGTCCGGTATTCCATCCTACCTTACAAACGCTAAATTTAGCCGTTTGGCTATTGAGACCCACATTCTAAAAGATTGTGGGCTGTTAGCTTCAGTAGTTTCTACTTTGGTTAATGCTAGGAAGCCGGCCCCTGGAGTCATATACTATACAATCTGGAAGGCATATGTCTCCTGGTGTGAATCCAGGGGTTGGCACCCCAGGAAATATGTCATAGGTAGGATCCTTGAATTCCTACAGATGGTACTCAAGGCCAGCTTCATTTCTAATCCTATCAAAGGCCAGATGTTGGCTTTATCTGAGTTTTTTCAACGACCACTTGCTTCACACTCTCTGGTTCGTAACTTTTTTTCAGGGGGTAACGTGGATTAATCCTCCAGTTGGGTCACTCTTGAACCTTTGGGACTTGAATTTAGTCCTGTCGGCTCTACAGAAGCAGCCTTTTGAGCCAATATGAGATATTTGCTTTGGTCCTCTTGATGAGGAAAAATAATTTTCTTGGTTGCCATATCTGCAGGAAGAGTATCAGAGTTGGCTGCTCTTTCTTGTAAAGAGACATATTGGTTTATTCATCCTGAATTACTACCGAAGGTAGTATCGGTTTTTCAATTAAACCAGGATATTGTTATTGTCTTAATTTTTTCCAGAACCTCGTTCTGTGGAAGAAATGCCACTACATTCTTTTGATGTGGTGAGAGCGGTCAAAGTCTATTAAAAGTGTCCGCTCAGATTAATAAAACAGATGTTTGTATTGCCAGGCAGCGTCAAAATCTACTATTTCTAAATGGATTCGTAAAGTGATTGTTCAAGCTTATGGTTTAAAGAGGAAAATTCCTCCTTTTCATATTAATGTGCACTTCTCCAGGGCTGTTAGTGCTTCTTGGGCAGTGCATCACCAAGCCTCCATGGCTCAGATCTGCAAGGCTGCAACTTGGTCTTCGGGTCCATACATTTTCCGGATTCTAATAAGTAGATGTAAAAGATCATGAGGATATCGCCTTTAAGCACAGTATACTGCAGGCTGCAGTATGAGTCCTCTAGTCTCTTGGTGCCCTACTTTGTTGCGTCTCCCTCCCTTAAGTTGGCATTGCTATGGGGCATCCCACATAGTAACTACTATGGCTCTGTGTCCCGTGATGTACGATAAGAAAATAGGATTTTTATAACAGCTTACCTGTAAAATCCTTTTCTTTGATGTACATCACGGGACACAGAGGTCCCTCCCTTCTTTGGTATACACGTGTATTCCTTTGCTACAAAACTGCGGTGCTCCCACCAGTGGGAGGGGTGATATAGGGAGTGCACTTTTTTAATTTAGGGCGTGCCAGTGTCCATCACCTGAAGGTGGCCTATAACCCACATAGTAAGTACTATGGCTCTGTGTCCCGTGATGTACTTCAAAGAAAATAATTTTACAGGTAAGCTGTTATAAAAATCCCATTTTTTGCAGCCTCTCCACAGCGGTACAGCATCCGGAGCATCCCACCTTAACGAGCAGAGAGACCGGCACATGCACGATGGCTATACTACTGTCCTATGACAGTCACAAGGCAAAACAGTGGTGATGCTGGGCGGGTGGGGAGTGACATTGATGTCAACTCTGCTCGCCCACCGGACCTCTCGGTACAGCACCCCCTCCTCAACGACCCCTCCCCCTCGGAGGACCACAGGGCTTGAGGGGAAAACGTCTATGGAAATCACGGAGGAGGATGAGACCCAAGAGCTTTCCTCCAGACCTTAACCCTTCCAATGCACCAGGTACTGTATGCGCCCACAGAACCTACGGGAGTCAACAATGGATTGTACTTCATACTCCTTATGGTTCTCAACCTGTATAGGGTGAGGACGTGGCACCGAGGTGGTAAAGCTATTGCAGACCAAAGGTTTCAATAAGGAGACATGAAACACATTTGAGATGAGCATACTAGGAGCAGGGTCCAAGGTGTAAGCCACTGGGTTAATCCCGCAAAGGATATGGAAAGGCCCAATAAAACGAGGTGCGAACTTCAAAGAAGGAACACGAAGTTGGGGGCTGCGAGACAAAAGCCAGACTCTGTCCCCAACCTTGTAGGAAGGTGCAGGCAGGCGTCTGTGGTCAGCATGGAGTCTGTACCTATCGTTAGCATGTTGCAAAGCCTCCTGAACTTGTGCCCAAGTGGAACGAAGACCACAGAGATGCTCCTCTAATGCAGGAATACTCTGCGGAACAAACGAGTCAGGAAACATGGAAGGTTGGAAGCCATAATTCGCCATAAATGGGGACAATCGGGAAGCAGAATTCAAGGCACTGTTGTTATGATGGTCAGAAATATAGCAATGTAAGAATTGCTCCAAGGACTGATTGGCTCGTTCTGCGGCCCCATTAGACTGCAGGTGATACGCAGAGGAGAAAGCAAGCTGAATTCCCAACTGTGCACAAAAGGCTCACCAGAACCGGGAGACAAACTGACTACCCCTGTCTGAGACAATCACCTTGGGTAGTCCATGTAAGCGAAAGATCTCCCGAGCAAAAATGGAAGCCAGTTCCTTAGAAGTGGGCAGCTTTTTAAGTGGAATACAATGACACATCTTTGAGAACCGGTCAACCACCATAAGGATAACAGTGTTGCCTTGGGAGTTGGGTAACTCCACAATGAAATCCATAGACAGGTGGGTCTAGGGCCTCTCTCCATTGGGTATGGGTTGTAGGAGGCCCACTGGAAGGTGTTGTGGAGTCTTACTCTGAGCACACAAGGAACAGACAGCTATGAAGGCAGTTACATCAGCCCATAGACTAGGTAACCAAAATTGTTGGGAAATGGCCCAAACAAATTTATTGTGCCCAGGGTGGCCAGCTGCCTTGGGAGAATGGTAAGTCTGGAGCACGGCAGTACGGAGACTCTCTGGGACAAAGCAGCGGTCACAAGGTTTCTCAGGAGGAGCATGGAGCTGAGCAGAAAGAATTTTGTCACCCAAAGGAAAAGTAAGACTGGTGCAAACCGTAGCCAGGATACGATCAGGAGGAATCACAGGAACTGGAACTGACCCCAACTTGAAAGTGGCGTCAGCCCTTACATTGTTAGTACCTGGTAAGAATGAGACAATGTAATAAAAACTCGACAAGAAAAGAGCCCATCGCTCCCTTCTGGGAGAGAGGCGCTTAGCCTCAGACAAGAATTTGAGATTCTTATGGTCAGTAAGAATGAGAACCGGCACAGTTTACCTTCAAGGAGTTGTCTCCATTCTTTCAGGGCTAAAATGATTGCCAACAGCTCTCAGTCACCAATCTCGTAATTGCACTCTGCAGGTGACAATTTATTGGAAAAGTTGCCACACGGATGCATAGCGCTCTCAGAGTTAGGACGTTGAGACAGAAGGGCACCAACTCCAGTCTCAGAAGCATCAACTTCTAGGATAAAAGGCAACGTAGGATCAGGATGTGCCAACACAGGAGCAGAAACAAAGGCAGCCTTGAGACTCTCAAAGGCCTTAATGGACTCCGGAGACCAACTCTGTGGGTTACCGTCCTTTCTGGTCGTATCAGTCAGGACAGCACAACTATCAATTACCCTCCGTTAATTTTACAGTCCTAGACAGGATTCATCTACCAATCAGGGGGGGCGACTGGAACAAGGTTCTCCTCCAGCGAGAAATGCGCTGGATAAGATACCTTAGGGCCACCACCCCCCGGGCTTAAATAAAACTGAAAGGTTCAGACCTTTTCTGGAGGGTTTCAGCTCTGGGAAAACGGATTAAAAATAAATCACAAATATGTATTGCACTTTGTTGCTTTGCTTTGCATGCCTTGACCCCTGTTTAGGCATTACACTTTTGGGTTACCCATACATTCGAAATAGTTACACGGCCACATCCTTAGCTACACTTAGCATGGTTCCTCTCGTGGGACCCACAGTGGGATACCACATGTTCCAAACCGCCAAGGTATTGGGCATATACTCAATCCAGTAAAAATTCTTTAGGAGAGTTTCCTTTACTTTATATTATGATTCATTATGCGTAGTCTATTAAGTTCCATCTACCTACATGATTGTTGTATAATTGCTGTCATCATTAACGCATTTGAGGAGAACAACTTCTATAATTGCTTCCCAGTGCAAAGGTTTCAGGTCTTGACATATGATTGCCCTCTCTGTTCTTTTATCCCTACCTGGCACAGGGGGGCCACTTTTCAAATATGGTGGCCTATATACCCCAGGACCCTGATCATGATTCGGGGCTGGGGTGTTTTTCACTGTGTTGTTGGTTATTAGTCCTAATAGGTTTTTCTCTCCTGAACCTCCACGCTGGAGGTAAAGGGAGATATAGACTGCTTTAAAGGGTTCAGGCATTCCGCATATGGAATATAAATCTCCAATGGTGCTGTTCTACTCCATTATAATGCAACCTCTTAAATCAATATAGTTACCCCCATTGCCTTTATATATTCTATCTGTGCACCATGTCTTATCAGACCACGGAGCATGAATTTAAAATAATTTCCTAACTTTAATCTAAAAAGGTTCTCTGTATAACAACAAGTTATTTATTCTTATGTTTCACTTAGGCTGGCCTCTGCCCACTTGCGAGACGATTTTTATTTTTCTTAGGTGAAACGGCGTCCCTGCAGCGTCTGAGTCATATGGTTTTGACGCTGCATGTAACGCCGACGGGCAATGGGAATGCGCTGTGTTGCCTAGGTGGCGCGACGCCTCCCTCCCCTGTCTCGGCAAGCCACGCCCACACCCTATAGGATATGGGGAGGTGAGGCGTGGTGCCTCGATTAAGGGGTGGAACGGCGCTTTGCGTCCCCCATCATTGCAACAACTAGTCATGGGGCGTAGCCATGGAGATGCGACGCCCCAAAGCTTTTGACACATCAACACTCTCTACGCCTTGTCGGCACCGTGCCCCCAACATTAGCACCAATTGGCAGCGGAGCGTCGCCATAGTGATGCGACGCCCAAAGCCTTTGCCACGTCCACATCCCTTTATTAGGACGCCAGGGACGGCTTATGGCAGCATTTCCCACTCGGCTCCTAACCGAGGGGTACTCTACAACCTGGGCTCATCGTTACAGGCTGCTTTGAACTTTTAAGACCTATACTCTACTTTATCACCAGAAGGTAATCCCATACAAGCTCTAACCATTAAGCTTCAGAGAATATTGATCTCTGAAAAAACTCTGCTTTTACTACCATTATCTATCTAAAACATTCTTTTTGCCTTCTGTTTTTTTAGCAACTTTACCTATTGGCTGCCTATTATTGGTTCTTTTAAAAACATACCCGGTCGTCCTGTAGAGGATATTAGACAGTATGGGCAACAAATAATGGAGACCCCTGTTAGCATTGGGAATGCGTTTTTCTTGCAGTTACAGGAAAAATGTAAGTTGTGTTTATCCAATATATGCGGCTAATGAGATATATGCGATATGTATATTGTTTGTAACATTGCTATTTTTTGAAACTTTAGAACATGATGCAATCTTTCCCTGAGGAAGACTTTTTTTGATGTTATAAAGTTGAAACGCATTGGAATATCGCTACTTGACGCCATTGCATCATTATAGGTGGTGATTGTATCTTGTAGCAGGATGTATCACGATGTAGGAGCTCCAGCTCCCTGTTTATCTCATGTCATTTGACGATTTTTTAATCGCATGATCACTAAAAGTATTTTTGTATGTTATATATTTTCTATGTATCAATAAATTATCTTTTTATCTAAATATAAATTTCTCTTTACTACATTGCCTTAAAAATCCCACATTGAGGTAATTATTTGTTTCTAAATCTTCAAAGGGATGATGGCAATGACACACCCAACCCTCTGAGTCACCTATTTTTATATCAGTCAGGGGCTTAACCAGAGATGAGAAGTTACGAATAAACTTGATAATAGTTGGCAAAGCCCAGGAAACGCTGCAGAGGACGTAATCCCATGGGTCGGGGCCACTGTAGGACTGCCGAAAGTTTCTCTGGGTCCATTGAAAAACCAGCAGTGGAAATTACATAGCTCAGGAATTTAACCTGTTCACGATGGAACTCGCACTTCTCCAGTTTACAGTAGAGATTGTTTTCTCTTAGTTTCTGAAGCACACGACAGACATCTGTGTGGTGGCTCTCCAGGGACTTGGAAAATATGACGATATCATCGAGATAAACCACCACACATAACTGCAACAAATTTTGGAGGACATTGTTAAAAAATTCCTGGAAAACTGGCAGGACGTTACAAAGGCCAAAAGGCATTATGAGGTACTCATAATGGCCTGTTCTGGTATTAAACGCAGTTTTCCACTCGTCGCCCTCCTTAACCACTTGAGCCCCGGACCATTATGCTGCCTAAGGACCAGAGGTCTTTTTCCAATTTGGCACTGCGTCGCTTTAACTGCTAATTGCGCGGTCATGCAATGCTGTACCCAAACGAAATTTGCGTCCTTTTCTTCCCACAAATAGAGCTTTCTTTTGATGGTATTTGATCACCTCTGCAGTTTTTATTTTTTGCGCTATAAACGGAAAAAGACTGAAAATTTTGAAAAAAAATGATATTTTCTACTTTTTGTTATAAAAAAAATCCAATAAACTAAATTTTAGTCATACATTTAGGCCAAAATGTATTCGGCCACATGTCTTTGGTAAAAAAAATGTCAATAAGCATATATTTATTGGTTTGCGCAAAAGGTATAGCGTCTACAAACTAGGGTACATTTTCTGTAATTTACACAGCTTTTAGTTTATGACTGCCTATGTCATTTCTTGAGGTGCTAAAATGGCAGGGCAGTACAAAACCCCCCCAAATGACCCCATTTTGGAAAGTAGACACCCCAAGGAAATTGCTGAGAGGCATGTTGAACCCATTGAATATTTATTTTTTTTGTCCCAAGTGATTGAATAATGACAAAAAAAAAAAAAAAATATTTACAAAAAGTTGTCACTAAATGATATATTGCTCACACAGGCCATGGGCCTATGTGGAATTGCACCCCAAAATACATTCAGCTGCTTCTCCTGAGTATGGGGATACCACATGTGTGGGACTTTTTGGGAGCTTAGCCGCGTACGGGGCCCCGAAAACCAAGCACCGCCTTCAGGATTTCTAAGGGTGTAAATTTTTGATTTCACTCTTCACTGCCTATCACAGTTTCGGAGGCCATGGAATGCCCAGGTGGCACAAAACCCCCCCAAATGACCCCATTTTGGAAAGTAGACACCCCAAGCTATTTGCTGAGAGGCATATTGAGTCCATGGAATATTTTATATTTTGACACAAGTTGCGGGAAAGTGACACTTTTTTTTTTTTTTTGCACAAAGTTGTCACTAAATGATATATTGCTCACACAGGCCATGGGCATATGTGGAATTGCACCCCAAAATACATTTAGCTGCTTCTCCTGAGTATGGGGATACCACATGTGTGGGACTTTTTGGGAGCCTAGCCGCGTACGGGGCCCCGAAAACCAAGCACCGCCTTCAGGATTTCTAAGGGTGAAAATTTTTGATTTCACTCTTCACTGCCTATCACAGTTTCGGAGGCCATAGAATGCCCAGGTGGCACAAAACCCCCCCAAATGACCCCATTTTGGAAAGTAGACACCCCAAGCTATTTGCTGAGAGGCATGGTGAGTATTTTGCAGCTCTCATTTGTTTTTGAAAATGAAGAAAGACAAGAAAAAACTTTTTTTTTTTTCTTTTTTCAATTTTCAAAACTTTGTGACAAAAAGTGAGGTCTGCAAAATACTCACTATACCTCTCAGCAAATAGCTTTGGGTGTCTACTTTCCAAAATGGGGTCATTTGGGGGGGTTTTGTGCCACCTGGGCTTTCCATGGCCTCCGAAACTGTGATAGGCAGTGAAGAGTGAAATCAAAAATTCACGCCCTTAGAAAGGCTGAAGGCGGTGCTTGGTTTTCAGGGTCCCGTACGCGGCTAGGCTCCCAAAAAGTCTCACACATGTGGTATCCCCGTACTCAGGAGAAGCAGCAGAATGTATTTTGGGGTGTAATTTCACATATTCCCATGGCATGTTTGAGCAATATATCATTTAGTGACAACTTTGTGCAAAAAAAAAAAAAAAAATTTGTCTTTTTCCTGCAACTTGTGTCGCAATATAAAATATTCCATGGACTCGACATGCCTCTCAGCAAATAGCTTGGGGTGTCTACTTTCCAAAATGGGGTCATTTGGGGGGGTTTTGAACTGTCCTGGCATTTTATGCACAACATTTAGAAGCTTATGTCACACATCACCAACTCTTCTAACCACTTGAAGACAAAGCCCTTTCTGACACTCATTGTTTACATGAAAAAGTTATTTTTTTTTGCAAAAAAATTACTTTGAACCCCCAAACATTATATATTTTTTTAAAGCAAATGCCCTACAGATTAAAATGGTGGGTGCTTCATTTTTTTTTTTCACACAGTATTTGCGCAGCGATTTTTCAAACGCATTTTTTGGGGAAAAAGCACACTTTTTTAAATTTTAATGCACTAAAACACACTATATTGCCCAAATGTTTGATGAAATAAAAAAGATGATCTTAGGCCGAGTACATGGATACCAAACATGACATGCTTTAAAATTGCGCACAAACGTGCAGTGGCAACAAAATAAATACATTTTTAAAAGCCTTTAAAAGCCTTTACAGGTTACCACTTTAGATTTACAGAGGAGGTCTACTGCAAAAATTACTGCCCTCGATCTGACCTTCACTGCGATACCTCACATGCATGGTGCAATTGCTGTTTACGTTTGACGACAGACCGCCGCTTGCGTTCGCCTTAGCGCGAGAGCAGGGGGCGACAGGGGTGCTTTTTTTTTTTTTTTTTTTTTTTTTTTTCTTTATTATTTTTTTGCTTTTTTATCTTATTTTTAAACTGTTCCTTTCATTTTTTTTTTTTTTAATCATTTTTATTGTTATCTCGGGGAATGTAAATATCCCCTATGATAGCAATAGGTAGTGACAGGTACTCTTTTTTGAAAAAATTGGGGTCTATTAGACCCTAGATCTCTCCTCTGCCCTCAAAGCATCTGATGACACCAAGATCGGTGTGATAAAATGCTTCCCCAATTTCCCAATGGCGCTATTTACATCCGGCGAAATCGAAGTCATAAAATGCTCGTAGCTTCCGGTTTCTTAGGCCATAGAGATGTTTGGAGCCACTCTGGTCTCTGATCAGCTCTATGGTCAGCTGGCTGAATCACCGGCTGCATTCTCAGGTTCCCTGTTGAGACAGGAGAGCCAGAGAAAAACACGGAAGACGGTGGGGGCATTCCCTCCCACGGCTTGTAAAAGCAGTCTAGAGGCTAATTAGCCACTAGGATTGCTTTTACATGAAAGCCGACCGCTGGCTGAAAAGAATGATACCAAGATGATACCTAAACCTGCAGGCATCATTCTGGTATAACCATTCAAAGTCGTGAATGGCGTACCTGAAGACAAAAAAATGGTTAACAATAAAGCACAGTAAACGGTAAAGTATAAAAAATTGCATACCTGAAAAGCAAACATGATAAAACATAATAACAATAAAACATTGCAGAATAGAATACAGTAAAAAAGAGCAGAACAAGAGAGAGAGAATAGAGAGAGAGAGAGAACAATAAAACGACAACTATTTTTTTTTATTTTATATATTTTTTTTTTTTTTTACACTTTTTTTGTAACTAACTTTTATAACGGTAACCGGTTCCAGGTTCGGGTCTCTCAAAATGCGATGGCATCTTGGGAGACCCTGTGAAAGTGTGCCTAGTCTGTGCAATGCTGTACCCTACGCTAATACTCAACTAATGAGTGGTAGCGTTCAAAACATTCACCAATGCAAAGACCAGGATTGTCAGGACAGGAGGGACAATAATAGAGGGTGTCACGCCTATATTCGCGCTTGCTGCAGACACGACATCTTTTTTGGGGGTTCGTTGGGTAGGGGTACTCGGGAGGATATAAAGAAAATGCCTCTCATGCAGTCGACTGCATTTGGTTGGGGATGTGAATGGGGGAAGTACGGGCGCTGCAGAAGCGGTGGGTTCCCAATTAGGATTGACGAATGCAGCAGGAAGGGCACTATGGGCACGATGGGCCTGTGTTTGTCTTCTTGGTGGCAGCGGGACACTCCTTGTGCTTGCCACCTCACCAGCTTGAACTGCACTTATGGGACTTGCCACGTCACCAAGTGTTACTGCAGTGCTGGTTTGACTACGACCGGGGTGTACTAGGCCGCTGGCGCTTGCCAGTTCAATAAAAAGCTACCAAAAAAACTGTTAGCGATCGCAGGGATCAGGCCTGACTCTGCGAATGCTGCAGTTATGCGTTAAGTGTTTTGTAAGTGACAGTGATCGATCGATACTGCACTTGGGTGGGCTGGGCCGGGCGGAGGGGCAAAATGCAGGTGCTAGCAGGTATCTGGGCTGATCCCGCTAACACTGCGTTTTTGGAAACCCTAAACTGCTGGGGACGCCAGTATAGATCTGATCGGATCAGATATTGATCCGTTCAGATACTATACCACTAAGGGAGGTGTACGGTGCGTGCGTGGGTGTTAGCGGTACTGGCGCTAATCTGACGCTGCTTGGGGCTGGTGCTTGCCAGTTCACCAAAATACTACCAAAAAAACTGTTAGCGATCGCAGGGATCAGGCCTGACTCTGCGAACGCTGCAGTTATGCATTTAGTGTTTTGTAAGTGTCAGTGATCGATCGATACTGCACTTGGGTGGGCTGGGCTGGGCCGGGCGGAGGGGCAAAACGCAGGTGCTAGCAGGTATCTGGGCTGATCCCGCTAACACTGCGTTTTTGGGAACCCTAAACTGCTGGGGACGCTAGTATAGATCTGATCGGATCAGATATTGATCCGATCAGATACTATACCACTAAGGGAGCTGTACGGTGCGTGCGTGGGTGTTAGCGCTACTGGCGCTAACCTGACGCTGCCTGGGGCTGGTGCTTGCCAGTTCACCAAAATGCTACCAAAAAAACTGTTAGCGATCGCAGGGATCAGGCCTGACTCTGCGAACGCTGCAGTTATGCGTTTAGTGTTTTGTAAGTGACAGTGATCGATCGATACTGCACTTGGGCTGGGCCGGGCGGAGGGGCAAAACACAGGTGCTAGCAGGTATCTGGGCTGATCCCGCTAACACTGTGTTTTTGGGAACCCTAAACTGCTGGGGACGCTAGTATAGATCTGATCGGATCAGATATTGATCCGATCAGATACTATACCACTAAGGGAGGCGTATGCTGCGTGCGTGGGTGTTAGCGGTACTGGCGCTAATCTGACGCTGCCTGGGGCGACGCATATCACCGCCGGGCGATCAGGGGGCTAAACCTTTATTCGGTAATAAACGGCGGGTGCCCTGACACTATAAAAAATAAACAAACTAACCAGCGTCACCCGTAACAGTTATACGGTGATCAGTGGTGAAAGGGTTAACTAGGGGGCCATCAAGGGGTTAAAACATTTATTCGGTAGTATATGGGGGCATTAAATACCAGGAGTGCATTATATACAGAGTGCAGAGTTTTTTTTTTTTTTTGGGGGGGGGGGGGGGTCACACACAGAGTGCAGAATTTGGGTGTCTATGTACGTGCAGAGTTTGGGGTGTGCTACGTACATAATGCAGAGTTCAGGCTTCTTCTATAGCAGCTTACCTCTGCACCCCCCATCCACATCTCACTTTTACCCCTCTTCAGCTCTGACTTCTGCATGAAACCCCTCCTCCACTGCCCACCTATTCTCACATACTTGAAAGCCCCACCATCTTCCACCTGTCTTACTTTTGTTACTGTGTTAGGCTGAAGCACCCAGTCGGCTCTAGTACCTCCCCGCACACTGTAGTTGGCTCTGCCTCTCTGACTTGCGGGGAGATCATCCAGTAGGGGTGGGGGTATCTGCACTGGAGATCAGATCTGTGAGAGCTGTTGGGAGACAAGCTGTCACTAGTAAACGCAGAAGCTAGACTTTTTTTTTTCCAAGTGATAGTGGTGAGCAGGGGTTAAAGGGCCTGAGCCAGAGGTGGTGGAACCGAGTTCCAGCAAGTTCCAGCTGAAAAAAAGCCCTAGTCATCATACACTCCGCACTCCTCTCCTAAGTACAGCTTGTACAACAGTGTAAATTTGCTGTCCCCTCCAAATAACTCAACACATAGTCATTAAAGTTTAGGCCCCTTTATTGGGTTTGAAACAATTTTAACTATGAAATGAAATTTAACCTTTAATACCAAACAGAATCGCTGTTAACCATTAACAGACCAACATGGTTAGTCACTAAGGGCTCTTTCACACGGACGTGTCCGTGTACGGACTCCACTTTGCTCAGCAGGGATCGCTCTGTTGATCCCCAGAGGACAGCTCCATCTCTGCACACTGTGCAGGGACGGACCTGTCAGAGTGCCGCTCTCCTCTATGGGGGATCGGATAAGAAACGGACCGTAGAGTCCATTTTCATCCGGTCCGATCCGCCAGATGGACGGAAAATAGGGTTTCCATCCGTCTGAATTTAGCAGAGCGGATCGGATGTCAACGGACATGTCACCGCTGACATCCGTCGCTCCATAGACCAGCATGGAGCGTCCGTTCAGGTCCGCCTAAAAAACTGACAGGCGGCCCCTTTCACCCATGTGAAATGGGCCTTAGACTCAAGCAGTGATATCTTATACCAACCAAATACCAGTTTACCAACCACTGTCCACCCACAAAGTGGGCGACGTTACCCAAAAACCAGGTTACCAACCTGGCCCCACCCCACCAACGCGACCTAAAAAAATCACTCTACAATCTAGCATTGAAAATGCCCTTACCAATGACTGAGAAAGTGTATCAAAAACATACCTCCCAAATTTCTAAAATTATAAACAGGGACACTCTTTTGCCCAGTAAGTAGCAAAGGACATGTCCCCGGTGAAGTAAAATAAAATGAAGTAAATATTATTGTACCTATATATTAATTTGTCTAATCCCTATAGTTAGTTAGTCTATTTTCATGCAGAGTTAGGCTTAATTGGCTACATTCTAACCTAGGCCACCTGGCTGTATCAACCAGGAAGTTTACCAGAAATATGATATTAATTCATGTTGAATTCCAACATATACCGCTTTGCACCTAAAGGGCGCATACCACCCTTCTTCAGACACGGCTCCTATGGAAAAGTTAATAACTGTCTTAACGTGTTAGGTTTACCAACAGGTCCTTAAGAAACAGCTCCTATGGAACAGTCCATAATGGTCTTAATGGGTTGTGCTTCCCAACATGTGCCGCTTTGCCACTGAGTGACACACCACCATCATTCTTCCGTGGCAGCTTCCATGTCACCATCCTTCCATGTCACAGTGATCTTTCCTATCGCAGCTTGGCATGTCTGCGGTACCTCTGGGCTCTGAATTGGCAGCAAAGTCTCTAACTTGTACGAAGAGACCTTACCGTCCATTTGTCCCTCAGCTTGCATAGATAAATGGGAGACCCTTCTATATAAATTTTGAGTCTAACTACACAAATAAATCGGCAACAATGACAAAACCCACAAAATTCCATTCCTGTGCCTGGATTTCCGTGACCATGCCCAGGGTATATCATGCACCTCTACCTACTGTTAGGTTCAAGGAACACCCTAGTTCTCTGACTAACGTTACATCGGTATCCTTTAGGACAAAGAAAAAAAACATATCTATGTCCCAAATAATACCCAGGTGCTTTCTTCCCAGCAATGATCTCTCCATCCAGAACACAGAGTGAAATAACTTCCCAACATTTTTCATTCACTACCAAGTATTGACCTGGCATACAAAGGACGTCATGGTCATGCTTCAGACAAAGGGAAATATCAACCTGCCTCTGTGTGCACGCCAGAGCCCATGACAGATTTCTGTCCTATACCATCACACTTTCTACCAACCTCTCAACATGGTTGACCAAAATCCGGAGCCACTTTAACCTGGGTGTTTATGTGACTTTGATGAATGTTATTAAGGATGCCACCAATCTCTCTGAGCAACAAAGCCCCATTTAAGCTATGGCTGAGAGTTTGTTCCTCAGGATACCGATGTCCACTCCATTAACAACACCCATCCCAGCTCCTATTCCCCCAATATAGTGCTGAATACATCCCTCCTCTTTCGGTTACTCCTCAGCCATAAGCGTCCTGCATGAACCTCATTCTACATCCGCACATCTCTGGGAGCAAGCCACTGATATACTGACTGCTCCTGTGTGTATTTACTGGCATTATCTGTACAAGGTTCCAACCTCTCAGGTGAGACATCAATCAGGCGTATCTCCCTCATGTCCAGTTCTGGTGTCCCACATATCCAGTACCCGAGAGCTTCTCTACAGGACTGCTAAGATTGAGACACCACCCCTACAAGGAAGTTTTCACCCCATTGATGTGTCACCTGGCACCCTCTAGTCTGGCCAACCAACACCTTATAATGCATAAGTGGCAGCCTCCTGGGTACCTGCACCATATTAATTCCGTTATGTCAATACATGTCATACATTAAAAACCTTTTCTTCTTCCACTTCCTCCCTCCAACAAAAAAAACATATTTTTACATTTCATGTTCTGACGGATTGGATTTGTTATATTCCTTCCCCAACCTCCAACCCACTGCACATGTATTAATAGCACGTTTGCATTCATCAGTGACAGGAGAGACTCCGGCAAAAATGTTTGACAAGTTTTGTTGATAGGCACAGCCTTTCAGATTCAGCATTAGCACTAAATTGTCCATAAGAAAAAAACAAGCATTAATCTAAATCTTTTCATTTGTCCCTTCTCTTCTGATGTTTATCAGAACAAATTTGCGGTGTGGTATGGAACAGACAAACTGCCAGCCAGATGAACATCTTTCATCTCTGTTCCAGAAACCTCTCCAATCTTGCTTCACCGGGATTCTGGAAGTGAAAAACAAGAGCAGAATCAAATTCTTATCCATAATATCTGCTCGCTTACTATGTTTACTCATAGCTCCCTCCTTGGAACCCAGGAACTGAATATTCCTGGCTTCTGCAACTCTAAACAAATTATCAATACAACCATGATTTCTTTAGGCTGAACCCACTCTAAAATAGATCCCCATGGTATGATCAAAAATTTAAAAAAAACGAACGTCAATGTTGCTTTCCAAAAATTCTAATTTTATACTCTAAAAAAAAAAATGCATTTATCCATATCTTGAGACCTATGCACTAACGCCCCTTTCAGGTGGACAAAGCCTAAACCTTTTGGAACTCTTTCGAGCTGAATGAAAATAAAAGCAAAGAAAGAAAAAAATGGACTCCAGCGGCTAGAATGGCTTCCTACCAACTCTTGTCTTAAACAAGTGTAAAAACCAAAGAGGGGGGATAGGATTGGGACTTTGATTGAGGCCTGTGGGTGTGTATGATAATATAAGTATATTGCATGAAAGAAATCTGAGTGTCACATTGCCCCTAGGGGTGATACATGGTAGTGATATTATGAGAGCATAATGAGGCAAAGTAATAAAGTGTTTATGATGTAAGAGTAGAATCATAAAAATTCACCATAAGTTGATATAATAATAATACATTTAATAATAAAAGAATAATCACTAGGACATGATTTGTGACAAACGGTAAAATTCATGACAGCAATAGAATGTGACCACTCTACGGGTTTCATGGCCTTGCACCAATCGTCAGTAGTTGGATGCATGCGTTGTACTATAAAGTAATGAAATATGGAATGATTTTAATGGTTAACTAGGTGTTAGGCCCTGAAGATGAAAGATGGAAATAATTGCTTTGTTGCTTACAGAGTGGCCCATAGATGAAAAAACAGTTCCAGGGGTGGAGTTGTGCGGGTGTCTGGCAGAGGTGCTCTCAACCGGGGCTGAGGTGGGAAATAGGTGGATTTCAGAGAGGGCACAGCCACAGGGGCAGGTCGACGGTCACTAGGTATGTGTATAAGATGCATACTGGATGCAGGATTAACATTTGATATAATCTGTGTGTCATTGGGGAGAAAAAAAGAAGATAATAAAGAAAAAGATAGAGATGCAGGAGAGGAAAGAGGGGAGGTTGGAAGAGTGAGAATGAGTGTGTGAAAGTGGGTATATGTTAAATAAGTAAATTGAGTAAATGAATGAATAAAAGTTTAGATAAATGTGTGAGGTAAAAAGTGAATGTATGAATGTAATTGAATACAATTATATATACGCCTATGAATAGGTGTAATTCTTAGGAATATCCTAGTGATGGTGTGGGTAATGATAGAGAAGATAAATAAAAAAATAAATAAAAATGAATACAAATGGTGATTGTAAGAATGAATAAAAAATATGTATGTGTAGTTGAAAATAAAAGAATTATGGATGAACAAAATGTGGATGTGTTTACCTGTGAGTGTGTAAATGAATGTGTGTTGAGTATGAGTGTATGTATGTGTGTGCGTTGCATTAAAATCAGTTTATTTGAAGATGTATGTAATTAAATGTGAATGTGTGTGTGTGTGTAAGTCAGTGTAGGAGAAAGGATAAAAGAGAGGACGGGTGGAGAAAGTCCTCAATTACTTGTATTAATAAGTATAAATGAAATCATTTGCTCCTCAGGGCAAAATGTACTGTCGGTCCGCTCCCAGCTGGAGGTCCCCTGGCTCTGGGTATGTTTTCCCGCCAGCGTCATATATACCTCGTATACCTCGTAAGTTTGGCATGTGGGAGGGGCGGCAGCACTCCATAGGTGTTGTTGACACACTAATGGATACCCGCCTCCCACCGCCAAGACGGAAGGTGTTTACAGCGTGTTACCGTCCAGCAGGTGTACCTGACACCAGGGGCAGGGAATGTGCATATGACCCCGATGTGCTGATATCAGGCTCCGCCCCCATTGGGTGTCGGGCGAGGGGAGAGAGAGCTGAGCACATCGCAGCCTCGGGAGAGAGAACAATGCCAAATTGGCCCCGTCCTCCACCCATGGGCTGGATGGGTAAACAGATGGAATAAAAATTGGGCATAAAAGGAAAAATCATTCAATATAAAGAAGGATCTCTAGAATAGCCATTAAACCGAGGTTAAATTCTGATTAAAGTGGTAGTAGTTCAGAATGATAGAACATAAACAAATGGGTGGTATATTGATAAGAGAATATGAATACATGTTCTAGGCGTAAGTTGGATTTGACTAATGGGTTGGTAGGACTGCTTAAAAAAAACAATAAAAGAGTACAAGGTGGGGCAGGTCGCTGGGGGAAGCGGGTATCTACTACCCATAACTAAATTTACATAAGGGGTGTGACCTGTCTCAACCTGGAACTATACACCAACAAACCTCCATCCCTGCATATATATGTGTAAAAACCAAAGAGGGGGATAGGATTGGGACTTTGATTGAGGCTTGTGGGTGTGAATGATAATATAAGTATATCGCATGAAAGAAATCTGAGTGTCACATTACCCCTAGGGGCAATACATGGTAGTGATATTAAGAGAGCATAATGAGGCAAAGTAATAAAGTGTTTATGATGTAAGAATACAATCATAAAAATTCAACATAAGTTGATATAATAATAATACATTTAATAATAAAAGAATAATCACTAGGGGGTGACTAATGGCTGACAGTCAGAGCACACTGAGCAGGGAAGACACTGACACAGAGGAGACTGAAGCAGACAGAACAGAGTGAAGTGTGTACATTCTCAGCCCTCAGAGCCTTCACTCACCCTAGACTGTGATGATGATGAAGATGATGATGATCCTGTTGGAGAAGTGTTGATCACGCTGTTGGCCCATGGTAGCAGCTTCAGACCCGCTGCATACCTCGCTTACGCTGGCAGGAACAGTGGTGCTGTGGGTGTCTGAGTAGGGCCTTCTTATCCTGCATATTCTTTCATGGTAGCTTCTATCGGCCTGTGCACTGACACTTCCAGTCAGCGGTCCTCCTCTTCTGGTCCCTGTAAAGTCCCAGTGGTGATGTGATACTCCTATGGTCTTGCCTCAAGTCCAGGTCTGCCTACAGGTGGATGAAATGTTCCATGGCTGGCCTCAGGCAACCTATTACCATCAGTATTTAGAGTAACCTTGGCACTTCAGGAATAAGAGGCACAATACAGGCACAGGGCCCACAGATGTAAGTGAAGATACAGCTGTCACCAGTGAAAACTGAGGGGGGAAAAAGTAAAAAAAAAAAAAAATTACTGAGGCAAGCTTTTCTCCAGGGGAATTAGTCCTTTGAAGTAGTTCATGAAGTCGAATATCCATTCTGGTCTGAGAGCAGATCAAAAGATCCAGAAGGAGGGCTGAGGAGAATCCAGAGCTGACAGACTTGAGGTAAATGCTGACTCCACCCAGTGACAGGAGAGGATATAAGTACATGGTTACACTCATTGGCTAGATTTTTCCCGCCAAAGGATTTGTCACCAATCCAGTGCTCTGAAGGTAAACCTTCCTAGTGTAGCGCTGGTAGATTTTTAATCTACTACTGATAGGTAAATTTAGTGGGTTACTTGTTAGGTGAAGTTAGATTTGCCTCTATTCCAGCTTGGCTGAGTTGCGTGTAGTTCCACACTGCGCCTGTGGGTGTCGTTGTCCCCATGGGCCGGTGTTGGAAAGGCAACGTGTTGAAGCGTATGAGTGCTCCTCTGTCCCGGAGACAACTCGGTGGAGGTGGTCCTCTGAGTTGCATTCTGGGGGAGGGTATTTATGGGACAGACGCCATGTTTAGGGGTCTTTTTCCGTCCACCTGCTGGCCCTCCTAGATGACAGGTATGCATTAGGAATACCACCTCATGGTCCTCTGTTCCGGAAGCCCATGTCGCTGCAGCGTGTGGGTGGGCCCAGAAGCCTGTCTGGGGCCTACCACAGAGGAATGGTCCTGGGCTGTCTATCCTGAGAGAAGAAGCTGGACAACTGAGGAGATCCCAGGGAAGGACCCGTCATGGAAGGATCATTCAGAGTGCTGGTCTGGAGAGGGGCCTGGTGACTCAGTTGGAGGACGTATCCTGAAGTAATTTTACTGCATAGTACTGCCAGGTTGGCTTAAAGGTTCAAGTGCTGTGTCTGATATTCATCGTAAACCATTACATCCTATGGCAGAGGATCATACCGGTTCTGTTCCAAACAAGTCTGTGGCAGAGACTTTTGTTCGTGCTACGTACTGGCGGCTAGGCAAGTGAGAGAGGCCTATCCAGGCAGGCAAAGATTGAATCCCACAAGGGGAGTGCATTCAACTACAAGTGAGCAATTCCTAACAATGTACTAAAGAATACTACGAAAAGGTATTTGAGCTTCCCTGCAACTTTCCTTCTACCTCTTTCCTGCTACTTCCTTTATTACCTGTTCAATAAAGCATTGGAAAAGATACTCAAGTGTTTGGTGCCTACATTGTCTGGAGGTAAACTCAATGGGACCCTAGACCCGGTGCCGGTGAAACAGAGGTTGCGAGAGTGAAGGTAACAGCCCGCTTTAAACCAGCAGCTCCACCAAGAGTTATTGCTACACTAGCAACAATTATCATAGTCTTCTATTAAGAGTAAAATGTATTTATAAAACAAATGGGTGTTAGGGGTGACGATCCCATTGGGCCACTTCTCTATTTTATTCTTTCGTGGCTCTGACATTCTGCCACTTTCTCTCTGTGGCGCCTTACGTCATTTCCCTCGGCGCCCGTGCTCGCTGGTGCTCCTGGGAGATGTGTGTCATCATTTCCCAGGAGTCAGTGGGCAGCGCCGAGGGCTGGAATCGCGTTACTTCAAAACCGGAAGTGACGCGGCAAAAGGCGTTCTTCTGCGCCATTTTTAAAATGGGAAGAAAGCCCTTTGTTGCCATTCTCATACACTAGATACAGAGCAGCCAGCACAGAAGGACGTGGGTTGAGCAGCTCCAGCGCATTTACTGTGCTCACTCTCCTTGTACCTCTGTTTAGTTTATCTTCGTTGCCATCACAACGGGGCAGGCACTTCCGACGACACCGCCCTTTGTGATGGCAACGTCTGAAGTGTACGGCGCTGTGAGCCGTACATACTGAGCATGCACGACAATGGGCGGTGCATGCTGGTCGCTCAGCTGCACTGTGTCCCAGAGGATAGTGCTTGTGGGCTTCACCTGCCCACAAGCAATATGGAAAATGCCAGCAAAGCAGAATATAAGTTATCTTACTTTGTGAAATCGGCAATCGAGCGGCGATCCATCCGTAAAACGTGAGTGCTATAAATAAGATTATTTGAAAGCGATATTCATGCAAAAAAAAAAATTTTAAACAGTTGGAACTCCGCTTTAACCACTTACGGACCGCCGCACGTCACACGATATACGTCGGCTGTTTGAAGAGGGATATATCGGTTATGGTAGCAGATAGCTGGCATAACCCAGGTATCCTTGTCTTCAGCCGGCGGTCCGGTTTCCGATAATGGTGGTCTCTGCGGTGGATTCACCGTGAGATCACCGTTATCGGTGGCAGGAGAGGGGCAACCCCTCCTGTCCCTCTCCCGTGCCCTCCACCGCTTACCGGAGTCAACGGCAGAGGCGGAGGCAATCGGGTCCTTGTCGTGGCTGGGTATGGAGACGAGTGAGGGGAAGATGGCCCCCACCCGTCTCCATACCATAGCAGGGCAGAAGCGACGTCAAAACGTCACTTCTGTCCATAGCTCTTAAAAGGCCATTTTTATTCTTATTTTCAAATGACAACATTTTTATTTTTTGTTTTTTTTATTGCATTTTAGTCTAAATATGAGATCTGAGGTCTTTTTGACCGCAGATCTCATATTTAAGAGGACCTGTCATGCTTTTTTCTATTACAAGGGATGTTTACATTCCTTGTAATAGGAATAAAAGTGACACATTTTTTTTTAAAAAAGAACAGTGTAAAAAATAAAAATAAAAGGTAAAATAAATAATAAAATAAAATTATTTTTAAACGCGCCCTGTCCCGCCGAGCTCGCGTGCAGAAGTGAACGCATACGTGAGCAGTGTCTGCATATGAAAACGGTGTTCAAACCACACATGTGAGGTGTCACCGTGATTGGTAGAGCAAGAGCAAAACTTCTAGCCCTAGACCTCCTCTGTAACTTAAAACTTGCAACCTGTAGAATTTTTAAACATCGCCTATGGAGATTTTTAAGGTAAAAGTTTGTTGCCATTCCACGAGCGGGCGCAATTTTGAAGCATGACATGTTGGGTATCAATTTACTCGGCGTAACATTATCTTTCACAATATAAAAAAAATTGGGCTAACTTTACTGTTGTCTTTTTTTTAATTCAAAAAAGTGTATTTTTTCCCCAAAAACCGTGCTTGTAAGACCGCTGCGCAAATACGGTGTGACATAAAGTATTGCAATGACCGCCATCACATTATCACGTTGGAATACTGCCCTGCGGCCCAGTCTCTGAAGGGAGCGGATCATGCCCTGCTTCAGTATGTTTCACGTACCTTACAGCGGAGCCCGAAATGATGAGGGTGGCCTCTTGCACGGTTCCGGTCCAAGCACCCCTGGTGGTGGGTACAGGGAGGGCGAGGGCAAGGAAAGGGTGCAGGCGCCTGCAGGCAGGAGGCTGGAACTTGGAGATACAGGAACCTCTACTGAGGAGATGTGGAAACTGATCACCAAACTTGTTCAGCGGGAGCCAGATCAGGATCAACTGCAGAATCAGGAACAGGCAGAGGTTGGCAACAGACGGGCAGCAGGGTACAGAATCAGGAGGCAGAGCCGTAATCATAAGTTCAAGCCAAGGTAAGTATTGCAGGTAGAGGCAGGTTCAGCAGACAGGGGAGATCCAAGAGAATGGTCAGAAGATAGCCGGGCTTTCAGGAACAAGGTCAATCAGGCAGAGTAACAACAGGAACACAGGAACAAGCTGAAGACAATCCAGCACTGATGCTAGGCAGACTCTCTGTTTATATAGGGTGCTGTGTGCCAGGATTCGCGCCAGCGTACGTGCGCGCATTAGCACCTTAGCACATTGGAGCATGCGCGTTAGCACATTAGCGCCTTTAGCACATTGGCGCATGCGCGTTAGCACATTAGCGCTTTGGCACTCGCGGGTGCGCGTTAGCACGCGCGTTCGCATAGAGGTGCCATTGTGCATGCCCACCCTGGATCTCATTTGTCTCTGGCTACGGTTCCGTGCATGCAAATTGGCATTAGCAGAACGAGGATTGGCAGCTGCTGCACGGAGACGGGTGCTTGCTGTGTGAGTTCTCTGACAGTATGTCACAGTACATGTTGGCAATCCTGGTTCCCTCAGTGAACTGTAGCTCCCCAGTGTCGGCAGCACCCCATGCAGCCCCAGACCATGACACTCCCACCACCATGCTTGACTGTAGGCAAGACACACTTGTCTTTGTACTCCTCACCTGGTTGCCACCACACAGGCTTGACACCATCTAAACCAAATAAGTTTCCAGGAATTCATGTCCTTAGTCTGCTTGTCTTCAGCAAACTGTTTGCGGGCTTTCTTGTGCATCATCTTTAGACAAGACTTCTTTCTGGGACAACAGCCATGCAGACCAATTTGATGCAGTGTGCGGCGTATGGTAATGCTGGCAGCACTCATACGTCTTTTTCCCAAAGACAACCTCTGGATATGACACTTAGCACGTGTACTCAACGTCTTTAGTTGGCCATGACGAGGCCTGTTCTGAGGGGAACCTGTCCTGTTAAACCGCTGTATGATTTTGGCCGTGCCGCAGCTCAGTTTCAGGGTCTTGGCAATCTTCTTATAGCCTAGGCCATCTTTATGTAGAGCAACAATACTTTTTTCTTCAGAGATCCTCAGAGAGTTCTTTGCCATGTTGAACTTCCAGTGACCAGTATGAAAGTGTGAGAGCGATAACACCAAATTTACCACACTTGCTCCCCATTCACACCTGAGACCTTGTAACACTAACGAGTCACATGACACTGGGGAGGGAAAATGGCTAATTGGGCCCAATTTGGACATTTGTACTCACTTTTGTTGCCAGCAGTTTAGACATAAATGGGTGTGTGTTGAGCTATTTTGAGGGGACAGCAAATGTACACTTTTATACAAGCTGTACACTCACTACATTACGTTGCCGCACAGTGCACTTTGCACATATGAATTTCTGTTTACTGGTCGCACTTTAATGATCTCATTGGATAAACACAGGCCATGTATGAGAATAAGAGAAGTGATTTATTCTACTACTGCTATACACATTTCTTCACTCATCATTTTCCTCATAGTATCATATATATGTAGCAATGGCCCCGCGGGGTTGCTACGTGTTACAGCATCCACACATTTCACACTGCTGCCAGACATCAATTAGACACACTTTTTTTTTTTTCAAATATTTTTATTGAAAATAACACAGTACGTGTTATTAGTACAGATTTTGAAATAAAACAAGATAAACAGGTATAGGTGTCCAGGCTTCTCGGTAATCATTTGAGACAAAATAAATGTTATTGATTATTTCCATTAGGTTATTTAGTACAACAGGTCTACTAAATATATCTTTTGTTTGTGTCTGTTACACATAATTAAAAAAAGTTGAGTGAAGATTAATGATAACACAATATATCTAGAACACAGAACCAAAAAAGATAAAGTAGCTTATTGCTATTGGTCAATATAATGGTTATTTGCATGATGGTTGGAGGAGGTATTCTTTATTACTAGACACACTTCTCAGTCAATGAACGGTCTCTTGCTTGTTTTTGTTGTTTTTATTAGGGGATTGAACTTGGTTAGGGAAAGGGGACATGGGATGCTCATAGGATAAATTGTACTTTGTAGAATAAAAGTAACTGTGTCGCATTTCTCAGCAGAACAAGATGGCTGACCCTAAACTTGACAGACTTTTACCTCAGAATACTTCTTCCAGCACACTTCCTCCAGCACACTACTTCACAGTCCAACTTTAGTCTCCTGTCACACCATCAGCATGACTAGGCCTCACTCCGAATAAGCCCCACTGTCTTTAATTGTTAGTCCTTTGTAGGCCAGGGCTGCAGTACCCTTTTGTGGTAGCAACCGATTCACTTGAGAAGAATAAATGTAGATGGACTACTGATCCCAGCAATTCCGACTTGCAAATCCTGGCCGCCCTCCTGGCTGCAGCGACTTGACACAAACTCCCACAGTCTCTCCCCCTGGCTCTACATCCAGCTTCCCTGGCATGTCTCTTCCTGAGCTTTCCACTCACTGACACCTATCCTGGATCCTTCCTGAATGACTTTAATCTGAATGTGTGGACCAACTGTCTCCTCCAGCTCCTGTTCCAGGACACCTCTCCATGACTGTGTAAGAAGAGGCTCTCTCCCAGCTCCAGAGCTCCTTGCCTGAGGTACACCCCCCACCCCCACCCCCAGAAAGGGGGTTCCCTCAGACACGGCAGTCTGACCCCCCATCGTCCAGCTCACCCAGCCGACAACTCCCCCCCCCCCCCAGCAGGCTCACCATGGGTATATGTAGGAGGCCTGCCCCCTGCCAATCCTAGTTGGGGATTGGTCAGAGCTCCTCACATGCACCCCATGTCACTCCAGCTCTCTGTCTTGCCCCTTTTCTAGAACCTTCTCCCTGGAAACAGAGGAGGTGCCCAAGAGCTGAAGTACATGTCAGTCACCTACTGCCACACTAAACCACTCCCCTTCCCCCAGATCAAAACTAGCTCACAGCATAGGCCTGCTTAAATTTACCTGCGCTGGCAGCTTACACAAAAACCTCACTAGCACCTACCTACCTACCTACCTAAGGTAGAGGGTGCTATATATACAATTGTGTTCTGATTCATGAACTGCAATACCATTTTTCCTTACTTAGCACGTTATCTAAAGGAGTAGTGCACAGCACTCACACTTCTATTATACACTAATACTGGGCAGTGTCACCCATACCTCTCTATCTATTGTGCCTAACAGTTACATGTAACTTTGGTAAAATTTAAATCAAAGAGATGAATCCTAAAATAGTGACTGATCTCTGGATGTCTGTCTAGCCATTTATCTACAATATTACTTTACAGATTCCCTGTGTTACTGGAGAGGTGCCACTCTATTACCCCTTATGGGTAAGAATATAGACCTAAGAGGGCAGATGCCGCTTGCACCATCAATTTTAACTCCTAATTCGGACATAAACACGAACACTTGGCTCAGGAAAGACCTCTTGTTTATTCATACGCTGAAGGCAGTAAGATAATTATTTGATATGATGGAAATAGTCAGATGAGAGCCTGTAATTCAATATCTAGGGAAGCTATACACAGGAATTTCATTGTTCAAAATCATAATCCTCCCCTTGTCAGGCAACCATATAATTAATGTGTGTGTAGCAGGACTGCATGGGTAGCCAGTATACAGTGAGGGAAAAAAGTATTTGATCCCCTGCTGATTTTGTATGTTTGCCCACTGACAAAGAAACGATCAGTCTATAATTTTAATGGTAGATTCTTTTTAACTGTGAGAGACAGAATAACAACAAAAAAGTTATAAATTGATTTGCATTTTATTGAGTAAAATAAGTATTTGACCCCTTCGCAAAACATGACTTAGTACTTGGTGGCAAAACCCTTGTTGGCAATCACAGAGGTCAGACGTTTCTTGTAGTTGGCCACCAGGTTTGCACACATCTCAGGAGGGATTTTGTCCCACTCCTCTTTGTAGATCCTCTCCAAGTCATTAGGGTTTCGAGGCTAACATTTGGTAACTCGAACCTTCAGCTCCCTCCACATATTTTCTATGGGATTAAAGTCTGGAGACTGGCTAGGCCACTCCAGGACCTTAATGTGCTTCTTCTTAATCCACTTCTTTGTTGCCTTGGTATTTGCTAAGAGGCATGGTGAATATTTTGCAGCTCCATTTGTTTTGGAAATTAAAGAAAGAGAAGGAATTTTTTTTTCTTTTTTACATTTTTAAAACTTTGTGACAAAAAGCAAGATCTGCAAAATACTCAGCATGCTTCTCATCAAATATCTTGGGGTGTCTGCTTTACAAAATGTGGTCATTGGGGTCATTTGGGGGGGTTTGTGCTATCTGGGCATTTCATGGCCTCCGAAACTGTGATAGGTAGTGAGGAGTGAAATCAAAAATTTACGCCCTTAGAAAGCCTGAAGGTGGTGCTTGGTTTTCGGGGTCCTATACGTGATTAGACAAAAAACTCCCACACACGTTGTATCACTGTACTCAGGAGAAGCAGCAGAATCTATTTTGGGGTGTAATTTCACATATTCCCATGGCATGTTTGGGGAATATATCATTTAGTGACAACTTTGTGAAAAAAAAAAAAATTATTGTAATTTTCCCAAAACTTGTGGCAAAATATAAAATAGTCCATGGACTCAACATGCCTATCAGCAAATAGCTTGGGGTGTCTACTTTCCAAAAATAGGTAATTTGGGGGGGGGGGGTTGAACTGTCCTGGTATTTTATGCAAAACATTAGAAGCTTATGTCACACATCACCCACTCTTCTAACCACTTGAAGACAAAACCCTTCCTGACACTTTTTGTTTACATGAAACTTTTTTTTTATGCTAGAAAATTACTTTGAACCTCTAAACATTATCTATTTTTTTAAAGCAAAGGCCCAGCAGATTAAAATGGTGGGTGTTGCAATTTTTTTTCACATTGTATTTGTGCGGCCATTTTTCAAACACATTTTTTTTGGAAAAAAAACACTTTTTTGAATTTTAATGCACTAAAACACACTATAGTGCCCAAATGTTTGGTAAAATATATCTTATCCCGAGTACATAGATACCAAACACGACATGCTATAAAGGTGCGCACAACCGTGCAGCGGTGACAAACTACACACATTTTTAAAAGCCTTTACAGGTTACCATTTTAGATTTACAGAGGAGGTCTAATGTTAGAATTATGGCCCTTGATCTGACGTTCGCGGTGATACCTCACATGCATGGTGCAATTGCTGTTTACATATGACACGAGACCGACAATTACGTCCGCCTTTGCGTGTGAGCACGGGGGGCAGGGGTGCTTTTTTTTTTTTTTTTTTAATTTCATTATTATTTATTTTGCCTTTTTATTTTATTTTTACACTGTTCTTTTCATTTTTATTATTTTTTATCATTTTTATTGTTATCACAGGGAATGTAAATATCCCCTTAGATAATAATAGGTAGTGACAGGTACTCTTTTTTAAAAAAAAAAAATGGGGTCTATTAGATATTACGTCCAAGATCAGTGTGATAAGATGCTTTCCCAATTACCCAATGGCGCTGTTTATTTCCGGTGAAACCAAAGTCATGAAATGCTCGTATGATTCCGGTTTCTTAGGCCATAGAGATGATTGGACATGTTCTGGTCTTCGATCAGCTCTATTGTCAGCTGGCAAAACCAACGGCTACATTCTCAGGTTCCCCAGTGGGACAGGAGAGCCCGAGAAAATCATGGAAGACGGCGGGTGGGGGGGGATGTTCCCTCCCACTACTTGTAAAAGCAGTCTAGTGGCTAATTAGCCACTAGGATTGCTTTTACATGAAAGCCGACCGCTGGCTGAAAAGAACAATACCAAGATAATACCTAAACCTGCAGGCATCACTCTGGTATAACCACTTAAAGTCCAACAACATACCAGTACTTGGCTGGTCCTTGTTGGTTATATATTGTAAAGTTTTTTTTTTTCTTGCAGCCTGTGGGCTAAACATAAAAAGAGATTGATCAGTGGGTATGCCCACCATTAGAATACTACCCTGAATCCACCCACTTCTAATGATGGGCATACATACACCATTTTTTTTTTTAACTGTGGTGGTGAAATCACCTCCTAAAGCGCTCGAGTCGCTGATTTACGTATTGTGAGAGCAAGCACTGTTGCTGTCAAGATAAATAAATCAGTGCTGCAGACGAATGGCGCACCTAAAAAGAAAATAATGGTTAACAATAAAACACAGTAAACAGTAAAGTATAAAAGTATTCCATAACTGAAAAGCAAACATGATAAAACATAGTAACAATAAAACATTGCAGTTATAAAAAAACAGTAAAACAGAGCAGAACAATAGTGAAAGAATAGAGAAAGAAGAACAAGAAAACGACAACTATTTTTGGCTTTTTTATTTTATATATTTTTTTTTTAAACTTTTTTTTTATTACACTTTTATTTGTAACTGTAACAGTTCCAGGTTCGGGTCTCTCAAAATGCGATGGCAACTTTGGAGACCCTGTGAAAGTGTGTCCTATGACTGTGCAGTGCTGTACTCTATGCTAATACTACACTAGTGTGTGGTAGCGTTCGAAACATTCACCGATGCAAAGACCAGGTTGATTAGGACAGGATGGACAATAATAGCGGGTGTCACGCCTATATCCGCGTTTTCTACAGACACAACATCTTCTTTGGGGTGATCGTTGGGTAGGGGTACCAGGGAGGACATACGGAAAGTACCTCTCATGCAGCCGGCTCACTGCATTTGCGCTGGGAAGTTGGACCACAGCACCGTCTGGAAACAGAAGGGCTGTGATGATCTCTTCCTGGAATTTAAGGAAGGATGACGCCTTGTATATTACATAAGCGTTCAGCAGAGTCAATTGGAATAAGTGTCTGTATACTTGGCCTGGGGACAGTGTCCTCCATTCGAGGACTGTCCCCGAAAACCGGGGATGTCTGGTCACCCTAATTTAGATAGCAAAATGATTATCTCTGGTTGTGTTTCAAGACCTCCACCACATAATCATTGAAGATATGTCATACTTCTTGGACCAGCAACAGAAAATGACCAGCACAAATTATGGGAGAACCTACCATTAAAGCAGAAATCTCTCCAACTTTTTTGTAGTGTATGAGATCTTTGTATGATTGATTTCCAAGCCCACATTGGAAAATGGTCGGTCATAGACCTGAAATGTTGCATTAATGTTCAAACTGTTCCTGCTGTAACAGTGTACACTGCTATACTTTCTTTTTTTTTCTTATAAAATGCTTCTTCCAACCAGTGATGTTGCTCTTGTGACGGCTGAATTTGAAGCATTATAGTGCTACAAATGGACCTCTTGTGTCGGCCATTTTATGTTGCTGTTGGATCTAATCTCTGGGACCCTAAGGGGTGACCACAGCATAGGGAATTTTATAGTGAAAATAAAGCCACCCTAGTCAGTGCTATAGAACCTTTGATGTCTGTACCATTACAGTAGTTACCTCACCACTTAGATCCCCGTTGCTGCGCCTACAGCCAGCAAATGAAAGTGCTGTGTATTGTGAGCAATTGGTTATTAAATGGCATGCCTTCTGCTCCCTTGTGACAGTGCTGGGCTACTTAAGCCTATACCCAGACATACTGGCATTTTGTAAATTAAGGCGGAATGAGAGCAGTAAGGTAAGTATAAGCATCAGAGAGTACTTGGCTCAGGATTAGGGCGATGGGTGAGGGTATTTTTCTTTTTTGACACATTTATTTTAATTGAGAGGCATGTGATCTTTTAGCTTATTGGACTTTTTAGTGGAAACAACATACTAGACCTCAGCAATCCAATTTTGAACAATGATGAGCATTTATCACTATTATATAGTAGAAAATATATTACAGGTATAAAACTAATCAATTTCTTTTGTTTATTTTAGTGCCTTATGAATACCAGTGAACGTACACCAGAGAGCTGGAGAAGAGCATCTGCCGGGAAATGTCTGGGGATCAGGGAGAGGGGAATGATTGCAGTGGGTAAGTGGCTTGACCTAGTTCTACACATTGCCACTTGACATCCTGAAAACTCTGCAGAGCAGTGGAATGCCAGTCAAGCTTAGCTTGTGGCCATATGTCTGGAATTTGTGTCTCTATCACTACATTGTCCTGTGTGCACCTTTTATACAATTCTTATTATAGACTGTTACCTTCTGTATAATATCATCATTATATTGTGCGCTCTGGTTAATTCTATTGGTGCTGTTGCTGATTTCTTTGCAGCTTTTGTTCATGCTAATGTGGATTGTTTCTCCTTTTTCCGTAATTGTTTATAAGCTTCCTGAAGATATCTGGTAATTCTGAGCTCACTCACGTCACTTTGGATTTTGCAGTGTTGTAGTCAGTGGCGGCTGGTGACGTTTTAGGATGGGGGGGCGCCAGACCTGTCCCTCCTTTTTGACCCCTTATAGCATCCATCTACTCCATCCCCTGTATTCCTCTTGCTTCCACCCATAGTGTCAGGAGTGTACAGCTCAGCATCACAGGACAGGGTATACAGCCCCAGAATCGTAGGACAGAGTATACAGCCCCAGCACCAGAGGACAGAGTATACAGCCCCAGCACCACAGGTCAGAGTATACAGCCCCAGCACCACAGGACAGAGTATACAGCCCCAGAATCACAGGACAGAGTATAGAGCCCAGCATCACAGGACAGAGTATACAGCCCCAGCACCACAGGACAGAGTATACAGCCCCAGCATCACAGGACAGAGTATACAGCCCCAGCATCACAGGACAGAGTATACAGCCCCAGCACCACAGGACAGAGTATACAGCCCAGACTCACAGCAGAGTATACAGCCCCAGAATCACAGCAGAGTATACAGCCCAGACTCACAGCAGAGTATACAGCCCAGACTCACAGCAGAGTATACAGCCCAGAATCACAGCAGAGTATACAGTCCAGAATCACAGCAGAGTATACAGCCCCAGACTCACAGCAGAGTGTACAGCCCAGACTCACAGCAGAGTGTACAGCCCAGACTCACAGCAGAGTATACAGCCCAGAATCACAGCAGAGTATAAAGCCCAGAATCATAGCAGAGTATAAAGCCCAGAATCCCAGCATACTGATCATCACTGTTAACATCATCAATGAATATCACATAGCTGGATCACAGTGTGTCCCCTCCATGAGGTTATATCTATACAGGCTCTGATGTGAGAGCCCAATGACCTGTACAACTTAGACAGGACTGTACTCACCACCCGCACTGTCTGCCCGGACATCTCCTAAACAGAAGACTTGTCTGCTGTTGCTGGGCTGAGGAGTCAGTTGCTGGGACAAGGACTTGGGGGGAGTCCTGAGTCTGGACTGTCCAGCACCCTGTTCCCCTTCTTCTTCATGTCCAGCATCTCAGGGACATCCTACAAGGCTAGCCTGCCAACCATAGCTGCCCGTGCTCCTGGCTGGGATGGAAGTGTCAGTGTAGAGAGGAGGGATGGCTGTGTACTGTCTTACCAATTTGTGAATAAAAACCTCTGCTCAGGCCGTGCGTTCCACGGAGCTGCTGACGTCACTTCCGGTTTATCACTGGCACAGGGAAATCGGAAGTGACGTCACAACTCGGAGGGAAAGCAGCACCCATGTCCTAGGGCAGTGCCAATCAAAAACAAAGCACCCGTAGTAATACTATGGGGCAGAAGTATTCCGTCACATTGCATTGCGCCACAAGGCAGGTCAAGACCCTGCAAATGAAGCGTCTCATCTGCAATCACGTGATTGCATAGATGTCACGCTTCCCTTAGTTAACTGTGCACAGTGCACTTAAAGGACCTTTTTTATTTTTTTAAATTTTTTTTAAAGTGCCTTTTTTTTTGTGACTGCCTGGGGGGCGGTGCCCGTGCGCCCCCTATGGACAGGCAGCCACTGCCTGCTGTCCAAACTGTTACAGTGGGAGATCCCTGCTCTGTGTGATCCAGCCGGCTCTCCTCTTCCTCTCCTCTCCACTGCCTGCTGTCCAAGCTGTTACAGTGGGAGATCCCTGCTCTGTGTGATCCAGCCGGCTCTCCTCTTCCTCTCCTCTCTTTTCCCCACAGTTTCCTGCCTGGGGGGAAAACGACTCCTGTTCAACCCTGCCCGTTCCCCTCCCCCCCTCCTCCAAGGCAGCCCCACACTCGCCCTCAGGTTATTTCCACTCTTTCCACTCACCAAATGCTAGCAGACATTTTTAGGGCTGACCTATAAGTCCTATAATAAATACAAATAAGTCCTATTTGTAAAATAGGAGGATATAGTGGGCCATGTAAATGGAGAGAAGTTGCCAGATTCTAGGATAGGTTAGGTAATGAATGCAAATTTCTGCTCCATCTTCAGGAATAACTATCCCTGTGCTCTGATGATCAGAGTGGCAGCAACTAAATTGTATGGACAAGAATAGAGAGCTGTTTAGTCCCAGAATGCTTTAGGCCTAGAAATCTACAAAGCCTGAGTGGAAGATGTATTCTTGTCACCAAAATCCTTTTTAAGTCACCATGTAATGCTTTTTTTTTTATCTTATTATAATAGCAATTTCTGTACACACTGCACCTCTTTAGTTACAATAGGATTGATATGTTTTCAGACAAACCTGTAATAATAGCTATAAAGAAGTGGCTACATTTTTTTATTAAATATGTGTTTTATACTAGTTTCTAACATAGCAATCCATTATTTGTATGTTTTACATTGTTTGCTCACATGTTAATGCCCATGTCCTGTTGTAGATAATCTGTTAAAAATATTTTATTTTGTGTTCCAGAAAAAAAAAATACTGCGATGTGCCTATATTGTGCTGGAAATGTTGTATTCATTTTACCTGTTAATATGATGTAAAATTAAATCAGTTTTCAGTCTAAGGCCGAGGCTATTTATTCATCTTGTGCCAAGTGCAGCCTATGTACCATTCCTTCCTAGGCAGTATCTTGTGAAATGAGAAGCACAAAACCAGATGCACATTTAACATTTTTTATAAAACAAAAAAGTTCTTGGGAACTCCTCTCTGTTTATGTTCATTATTAATTGTAAATCATCAAACTATATAAAGTGATGTAAATTATAAAAAAAAAAAAAAAAATCGGTGAACATAATTTCTTGCAAAACACCAGAACACAGGCTCTTGGTTTATTAAAATATACTTTTATGTATCACAAAGTGCACATTAAAGAAAAGCTGTATTGATAAAATGTTGGCTTCTCAAGGGTAGTAGGTTGGGATAATCTTCATCTAGAGTCTGCAAGACAAAAAGATCTGATAAATAATAGCACAATGTATAGCTTATGTTTACCTTATATTCTGGACACTAAATGGTGCATTCTTTGAGGATATAACTGGGAAGGCGAAGGTGGGGGTCTGCCAGTTTTTTGCCAATTTAGTTTTGGGTCCCCCCCCCCCTCTGTAATGTTTACCATTGAAATGTATTTTCATTGATTTCAATGACAAAATTCCAGATGTTTCCACTGTTAAAAGCACATAACTTTTTTTTCTTTTTCCCGTACATTCGCTTTAATACATGTATATGGCACATACTGTTCACATCGTGAAATGAACTCTATATAACATCCTATGGACCTTTTGTCTGTCATTAAACACAAGTGTCAATTATAATGGCTGTAACAAACTATAGTGTACCCTGTTTTAGGTAGTTGTAATCCATATACAGTGAGCTGGTACCTCAAGGCACAGAACCTCTACTACCTGGGGTGTGACACCAGACATTCAGACTCTCAACTCAGGTCTTATTTAGGCTAGGAGAATGGACTGTGACAGAATGAATACTTTTTATGATTTGTGTTTATTTCTTTTAATGCGTTTCAGTTTATTACAGTAAATAGGGATTTGCATGAGCTATATAGTAGACACGAAAGATGTAAAAATGCTGCTATTTTTATGCCCCAATTTTATCAGTTGCTTAGCCACTGCGGTATCATATGTGTATATATTTGAAATGCCTGCCATATTGTGTGTATGTATATATTAAATACACACACAGCCAGTCACACATTTTAAAACACCTCCATTATAACTAGCTTCCGGTTTAACATCTCGATGTACTCTGTATTCTAAATTTTGTTCTGTGCTTGTATTTTATTCTAACTGTTTGAGCTCAAAGTAACTACCGTTAGCTCTGACTAAGCACTGTTGAGAGTGTGAAACGCGTCAATATTTTATCCTGTACCCTGCTGTGGTTTTTACTTTTGCACAATAAAGGCATTTTTATTGGAGTGCGGCTGTCCAGACCTACCCTCTTCTAATAACTACCGTTTGCAGATATAAGAGCTGAGCACACTTATAAGGTTACATAGTAGGAGAGGTTGAAAAAAGACACAAGTCCATCAAGTCCAACCTATGTGTGTAATTACAGGTCGGTATTACATTGTATATCCCTGTATGTTGTGGTCGTTCAGGTGCTTAGCTAATATATTTTTTTAAACTTTCGATGCGCCCCGCTGAGACCACCGCCTGTGGAAAGGAATTCCACATCCTTGCCATTCTTACAGTGAAGAACCCTCTACGTAGTTTAAGGTTAAACTTCTTTTCTCATTGGTTCATTGACAGACACAGCCTTCTTTATTCAGAACCATAGGGTTATATATCGCCCCCTACAGGAGTAGGACACTAGGCAGAAAAAAGACTTGGCTACGCCCATGGGCAGTCCTAGTTGATATACACCCCCAACCCCCTTTTCTCTATAGGCCTTCAGTTTTTATCTGCCTAGTCGGGAGTAAGGACCTAGTTCCCTGCTGGGATCTCTAGTCCTGGCAATTTTTATTTTTGTTTGTTTTTTTTTCCGCATTTTTCCGGTGAGATCTACAATCACCTGCTGGGCTGGGAGACGGGCTAGACATTCGATCCAGTGGTCACCCCAGTCTGGCCAGCGAGCGCGTGCAGACCGCAGCTACACGCTAGGTCGGCCGCGACATAGCCCGCTGTTTCTACTTAAAAAATTTCTTGGGATTCTTTTTGCTCTCCTCCGCTATATGTCTTTTGTGTTCTATCTTAGCTGCCCTAATTGCACCCTTACATTTCTTTTTGCATTCTTTATAAAGTTTGAATGCTGGTGATGATCCCTCAACCTTGTATTTTTTTAAGGCGTTCTCTTTTGCTTTTATATGCATTTTTACATTGGTGTTAAGTCAGGACTTTTGTTCGCTTTTTTAAATTTATTACCCAATGTGATGCACTGGCTTCACTTCACTGTATGCACTTATTTAATATGCTCTTAAAGCGAACCCATCTCTCCTCTGTGTTCTTTGTTCCTAAGATTTTATCCCAATTTTTATCTTCTAGCAAGGTTCGTAGTTTAGTGAAGTTGGCTCTTTTGAAATTCAGTGTCTTTGTATTCCCATAATGTTTCCTATTTGTGTGATTTCTACTGAAGCCAATTGACCTGTGAACTCTGTTTCCTAAATTGCCCCGTAATTCCACATCTGTGATCAGGTCTGTATTGTTGGTAATCAGTAGATCTGGTAACTCTTTATTTCTAGTTGGTGCATCTACCATCTGACCCATGAAATTGTTCTGCAAGACATTTAGGAACTGGCGAGCCTTAGATGAATGCTTGGTACCCTCCGCCCAGTCTGTGTCTGGATAATTAAAATCCCCCATTATGATAACACTTCCCATCCTTGCTGCTAAGCCACATTGTGATAGAAGGTCTGCACCCCCCTCCTCCCTCAGGTTGGGGGCCTATAGCATACACCCAGTATTATTTTCCCCTTAGCTTCATCCCTTTGGGGCTCTACCCACAAGGAGTCCACCTCCACCCTAGCTCCCTTAGTGATGTCATCTCTCACATTCACTTGTACATTATTCTTGATATACAGGCATACCCCTCCCCCTTTTTTACTCTCTCTATCCCTGCGATAAAGGGTATATCCTTGAATGGTTGCCAGACAATTATGAGAGCTGTTGAACCAGGTCTCTGAAATTCCCACAAAATCCAAATCCTCCTTGTACCACAGTATCACTTGTGTTTTTTTTTTTTTTTTTAAGTTAAGTTAGAGATGTATCCACAAATGCATTCCACTTGTAGGTTGCTTTGCTCACCCTTCTATCTAGGTTCTCAGTGTAGTTTAAAGTATAAGTTCACCTTTTGACAAAAAATAATAAATGCACTTTTTTTGTTTGTTTTGGAAGCCTGTAAAGCATTGCACCAGCAATTAGGAGTTGCCATGCAGGTCTCCTGCACACTGTCAGTGTATCGACAGTGCTGTGATAGTTCATTACAAGCCGACAGTCGCAAAGGCTGCTGGACCTTGTAGTATTCCATTCACAGAGCACTGTGAATGAGTTACGCGGCCAGGTGGGTGGAGCCCTGCAATGGCACATCTTTTTTGAATTGTGGCAGCATACACAGGGAGAAGATCTCCGGTCTGCTGTCACATTGGGGATCGAGTGTGGGGGGGTGTCATTCATAACATGTTACACCCTGAATATGGATGTAACATGTTATGAAAACTGAAATTATCCTTTAAAGCCTAGTACACACGGGCCAAATGTCGGGTGGCATCAGCCAGTTCAATAGAAATCCACTGACGTTCAGCCCGTGTGTACTGAAGCTGGTCCAACAGAAGCTGGCGGTTCGATCTGCTTCTGTCAAAGGGGTATGACCAAAAAAGTTCTGCCGACCAGAGTGTTTGGCAGGGGATGGGTTGCTGTACTAACATCGCAGAGTTAGCACAGTGGCTCCTCCTGAGCTGTCAGGTTTTTTTTTGTTCAGCTCTGCTGGGTTGAACAGAAAAAAAAACTAGTAGTGTGTACCAGGCTTAAATGATTTGAAGCCTGCTGTCCATTTTCTTCTGTCAAAGCCTAAAGGTAAACTTTCGGTCATTGTCTTGCTGTAATAAACCCCTGGCCAACTAAGTTTAGAATAGAGGGTATTGCACAATGCTGTGGCAAGGCTGTTTGCTTACCACCACAGAATGGCTTACTCTGGATTCAGCAAGTGTGCCAGAATATCACCTTTCCTCCCTCAATATTCAGTAGTTGGGGGTCATACGGAGATGTACTATCCTTTTATGTACTCAGGTTTAGACAAAAACCCTGCGGACGAATGGAAGCGTTCAAACTTTAACTAATAGGCTAATCGGACCTACTTTCAGTCTGCAGTAGTCCACTGGCAGCGGTAGGTGGCCCTGGCATGCTTCTTTTTATTAGCAATGACTTTTTAATAGTGACATGAACTATAAAAAACCCAAAGCGGAAAGTCTTCTCTTCACAGCTGAACTTGACCACTGTTAAAGCTGAAGTTCATTTTTTTTTTCTTGGGATACAACACCAAACCCATTCCTTACATGTAATGCTGTGTATCCTATTACCTGCAGATGGCTGCTTCTGATAAAATCCTCCATTCAGCATCTCCTTCATTGCCACCTGATACTGACCTGAGCAGTTATCTTTCAGTGCTATGAAGGTTCACAGCAGCCGCTGCTACTGAGAAAAGTTGTGCCACTCATTCTGCCTTCTTCGCTATTCATATTGCTTGTATTACTGCTCTCACACAATACATTATACTGTTTGAAAAGGGCAGGAAAAAGTTGAATGACAGTTTCTCCACTACCCATTCAAAGGACACATTGCATTGCAGGAGAATATGAATGGCAGAACTTTTCTCAGTAGCAGCCAGTTAACGCTCACAGCTCCGGAAGATAGCTGCTTAAGACAGCATCCAGTGGTCATGAAGGAGGCACTGTAGGGTAGATTTTATTTGTATTTTTTAACCAGAAGCAGCTCCCCGCAGGTTATGGGATACATCACATTACACATAACTAATGTGTGTGGTAGTGTATATACAAAAACAAACAAACAGCTTAAGTCCTACCTATCCGAACACTTGTACAAAGGGCTGTCTGTGCCTGCATGGGATGCACAGGTTTTCTGTGCATCTGCATGCAGGTAGTCCCATTCTAGTCTATTGGGATGCAGCAGCAGCTACACAGACGCTGTTCCCAAATCCCCAAACACATATTGTCTGCAATCGTGGACACACACCAACATAGCTGTGTCCTTGCAGCCACTGCGTCCCAATAGACATGAATGGAACTGCCTGCATGCAGATGCACGGAACACCTGTACATCCTGTGTGGGCAAAGACAGCCCTTTGTATAAGTGTACAGATAGATACATCCGTGTGAATGGGGCCTTAAGTTAAAGTCATATGAGGCCCATATCACACAAGCTATTGACTCTTAGAAACTTGTCTTCAGATCTGCCAGACCTTCAAGGATTCCTCCAGTACCAATTGCTTTTTGATAGTGACTGTAGAATACTACTCACTGACTTCTTTGCAACTTCTCTAAATGAAAGACCTACAACCTTTAGGGCTAGTTCACACCACATGCAGTCCAGTGCATTTTTTTTCTGCATCAAAAACGCATGGAAAGTAGGTTATATGGTTTCAAATGGCATAGTTCACACCAGCGTGGTCAGTTCCAGGGCTTTCCAGTTCCAGAATAAAAGTAGAACATGCTGCATTTCTCATACACTGGAACACAGTAAAATGCATAAAAAATGCACTGGAATGCATCCGGAAACATGTCAAAAACGTGCATGCAGAAACGCATCCGGAACAGCGCTGGAGTGTGTTTTTGTGGTGTGAACCAGGATTATATCTTTGAATTTTGCATTATTTTTGATCCAACCTAAACATTTCATAAGATTGGTTCACACCATAAAGGGGAAAAAAAGCACTTAATGTAACAGTAATGAAATATATTAATAAAAAAAAAATATATGTAAAGTCCAATGAGTAGCAGCTTAATGTGAGATATACACAGAATAAAACATAAATAGGAGAAGCTGCGCTAATTTTAAGGTTTAAATTACTGTCAATTGCTTGTTAGTAAAAAACAATCTCAGATTCCAGTTCTATTCCAAAGCAGACATCAAAGTGAAATTGATCAACAGAATTTGCCACCACCCTAAGAAAAACTTGCTTACCAGATGGCAAGCAAAACTGTGCAGATGGCTATAACCCAGCCAGAGCCTTTGCTTGTATAGGAGATCGTAGGTAAGCTTTAAATGGATGGCTGCATAAGTTCTACATACGCTACTGGCACCGTACGATCTAGGACCATAAGTTCAGCAGCAAACTCAGCAGTAACCCAAGGAGAGAAATCCAACTATAGTGTAATATTGCTTCACTCTGTATTTATTGTATAAAAACTATATTGCACTTACATTTAGAAAGTTAAAATCGCGCATGAAAACAGCAGAGCCGGCCGGCTACAAACAGAACCCGTCCTCCTAGCGAGACAGCGTGGTGATGTCAGCACGTATCCTCCTACAGACGCGTTTCGTCATATGTGACGTTGTCAATGGGGAACAGGTAGCGTGCTGATCCACCACCTTATAAGCAAGAAACCACACCTCGTTCTGAGTCCCATGAGCAGAGTCATAAAATGCCATTTTAGGTCAGGGCAACCCATCTTTATTGTAGGAACGGTGTGTTGGGCATACAATAGAAAGACCACACTTAAAAATTTAATGGATTGTTTATGATCACAGAAATGTTATTTCTTTTTCACATGAATTCTATTTATGTGTAAGGATCACCAAGACACGGTTTTGAAGAGCACTTGACACTTTATTTTTGACCATTTGGATTTATGAATGAACTATATATGATCACAGAATATCTACTTATTTTTGTATATGTGTATTACTAGCACTAATATATACCAGTGTATGCACTAGGCACTTTAAGCACGTTTATTAATTTTGATGCTTAATATTCCATTAATTGTACTGGGAGTATAATATAGGGTTACACAGTGGTATGCAAACATTGCACCCCAGAACAGCGCCACACCTACCTTTTTCCCATTTATACAATCAACATTTGAAGTTTTTGGGGATTGATAGATACACCCCCCATTGGAGGGGTGGGCCTTTAATACGTGGTATTTCAAGATTAGAAATGGCATGGATATATAGGATTAAATGTTACACTCCTTTTGGGCTTAATGTGGAAGTAGATCTCAATGCCTTTTATAGATAATTCTTAATTGTTTTTAATCTGTGTACTTGATGTGAACCCTGTGTAGCTTACCCTACCTAAATCAATATCCTCTTTATATGGGGGGTTCTTTATATATAAATATATATTTTATTTTCCATTTTTTGATTTTTATTGACCAGCACGGTTTGTTTTTTGCTTGTTCATTTTTTGCTGGACAGTTCTCTTGTGATTGGTATGTACCCCCCTTTAAGTGGGGTATCTAGGCAACCACCATTTATGCTCAATTTATTGTTGCCAATTCATATATTTATTTTGTAATGAATTACCAATTTTTAAATCAAAATAATTTTTTCTACTCCTATTTTCTATTTTTTTATTTTTATTATTTTTATTTTTATACTCAATGAGATTAATTTCCTATTGTTTTTTTTTCATTTTTTCATTGGAACATTATTTCATTTTTTTCATTTTTCATATATATTTCCTATGTTTTGGCACTGATCAATTAATTTGTTTAGGCCTGCCTAGTTTCATGTTTCCACTAGATGGCAGTACATGACCCTTGTATTATTATTTTTTAGAATTTTTTAGGATCGTTATATTTAGGCTGGTTTTTTATTGGTGCAATGTTCTAACTGGCCATGATACATTGCTTCCTAGGTCGCTTCCTAGATTATTTGGTTCTTGTCCAATTTTTTATTAGCGTTTTAGTGCTTTTTGGTCATCTTATATTTCCGCTCTGGATAATCGGTGTTGCCACACATGCTTCACATCGAGGCGTGGTTTCTGTGTGTATTTAAAACGATGAGTCAGAGCGTCGTCCGTTCCCTTGATGACGTCTTTCTAAGACGTACCGTACCTCGGAAGGTTGACGCGCTGACGTCATCGCTGTGTGTCTCGTCTCGGACGGGTGTTCGCCTGCCGGCCGGCTGCTATTATTTTAATCCATGCTTTTACATTCTGCTATCTACGTAAGTGCAATACTTTATTAAATAAACTGTTCATACATATTGATTTGCGCTATGGAGAGCCGTGTTTTTATTCTTTTTGGGTCCTCCCTTCTGCCTGTATACTGATCTTTCGAATGGAGCTACCCTGATGTGCTTGGCTGCCTGGTTATTCTGGTCATGCTCTCTCCATACTGTTAATCCTTATAGGACGCCACTACGATCGCGTGCCTGCTGGTAAGCATTCAATTTATCTGGTGGAGAATTTTATCTCATGTGGTGCTATTGGAAGGATTTGCCCACTTCATTGCATTTTATGGGACTTTTTTTGGAATTCACTTTTGGACTTTATTATTTTATTGACTTAATATTTTTTATACACAGTTATGTTTGTGTTTTTTCTTATATTATTTATGTGATCCTTCAGAGATCCATACACAATTTGGTTATAGCTTTGGTTTTGGTTTGTAGTTCCTACCCACTCAACATTTGAAGTCAGGTTGATCACACATGATTTTTGTACACTGTCAAGTGGGTGACAGGATGGTTTTTCAGTGTAGGACTTCAACTGCGAGACATGGAGGAGGTCTGATGCTTTGTCTGCAGCTTTGGTGCTGGATCCAGAGTCTGTGACTTGTACAGAATGACTGAAAAGACCTACCACAGCACCATGCAATCCCCACTGTTCTATATTCAATCAGGGGTAACCCTACAGCAAGTGAAAACTGAACTGCTTTAGATGAAATTAAGATGATAGGCTTCAAATCATATGTGAGTTTGGTTGTCATATCTGCAAAATTTAGTTCCTCTGTATCAAAAATGTCTTATAAATGTTGTTAGGGCCCATTCATACCAACAGGCGTGGGTTATGTTCTGTATGGTGTGCGCTGTGTAGGGGGTGGAGGATGTTCAGACAAAATTGTGTGAAGATTCAATACTATTATCCTATCATGTGAAGATGAAATAAGTAAACAGATTAATTACCCGTTCATGTAAAAAGAAAAGGGAATTTTAACATCATTTATTTGTTAACATTCTCAACTTGTTTAGTATACTAGCCTCAAATTGTTCATGATTGACAGATCCAGGTTGGTTTAAAAAAATAAATAAAAATCTTGATGGTTAACAGGTTGTTTTTTTTTACTACCATTAAAGACTAAAAATTTAAAGCTGGCAATTAATTACCGTAATTGGCACTGCAGGAATTTCTTATAAAAAATATGAACTCCACTTGTTATTAAATTGAAACATGATATAGGTTGAGTACCCTGACTTTGAGACATTAGTTTACTGGCTATGAAATGCAAAAAGTGCCTTCATGTGGACAATATCCACGTCATGTAGACAACTTTAGGAGGAAATCATTTATAAGGCTGCCTATATTTGCCTTGGGTTTAATGGGCCATTGCATTACAGTATCACTTTTTTTTGTTGGTCCTGCAGTGAAGAAATACAGAACCTCTCTACCCACAAAAGATTTCTCCAAGGTCGTATGAAGATTCTGCCGGAAGACACAGGGTATCATGAGTCCTACTTGTGACTATATGGGAAATTCATGGGTCAGTTTCAGCTATGCTCAGAGAAGGGGGGCTCAACAGCAGTAAAGCCCTTCAAGCGGAGGTCCGCTGAAAAAAAATATTAAAAGCCAGCAGCTACAAATACTGCAGCTGCTGACTTTTAATATATGGACACTTACCTGTCCAGGGGGCCCACAATGTCGGCAGCCGAAGCCGATCCGTCCTTCAGCTCTCGGCTGCTGCTGCCGCCATCCTCAGTAAGGGAATAAGGAAGTGAAGCAGTGCGGCTTCACTTCCTGGTTCCCTACTGCGCATGCGAGTCGTGCTGCGCGTCCTCTCTGGTCTCTGCTGTGTTCTGTGTCTCACACAATACAGCGGGGGAGGATGGGGTAGGCGCCGGAAGTGGCGTAGGTCACCGCAAGCGCCGCGGTGATCTATGCCAGGAAGTGGGAGCAAATACCTGTATTAGACAGGTATCTGCTCCCTCCTCCCCCCTGAAAGGTGCCAAATGTGACATCGGAGGGGGGGAGGAATCCAAAAAGTGGAAGTTCCATTTTTGGGTAGAACTCCACTTTCAGGAATGGAATCCGTCCCCACGCCCTATTAACCAGGCCTCTTTTTCAGATAAAAATCAAAAAAAGACTGCGCTAAAAAGAGAACACATAATTGACAACATATATGATTATGTAGATAATAAAAAATTCAATCAATCAGGTGATCAAAACAAATATTGTGAGTATAAACAATACAGTAAAAATGAATTATCAATGTAGTAAACCAAGTATAACACAAAATTGTAATATTGAAAACAAATGTGTCAAATGGCAAAAAGTATCCAAAAGTATAGTGGAAATGTTCGAAGGGAATTAGTCCTTAGAGCCAAAGCAGATAGAATAGGTGATCCTACGGTTAAACACCCAGCACCCAGTGAGAAATCCTCCACCTTAATAGATGTACGCTTACCAGAGGTAAGCTAGATAACAGCTTATCTGTGGACATCCACACAGGGGACACAACTCCTTAGATCTCTTCACACGGAAGGGGCAGACAGGAACTTTCTTTCAGTAACCTCAAACAGCATGCCAGGGGGACCAGATCAAATGGACTCCCCTGTCAATGACATGGAGTCATGAAGGCAGTGTGCCACCCAGGGCATGTGGAAAGATATCCCAACAGTCTGAACTTCTAGGTTGGACTCCGCGGAGATTCCAGAAATCAGCAGATGGATCCTCGCGGTAGGTACACACAATCAGAGTCTGGAAGATGGGATATCCATCGTATGGCAGAAGTTAGGCATTCACTCCCATCCGGATGGTATGTGAAAAGAAAGAATGTGCTTCCACATAGTGCAGATAAAAGGGGGTGTTTTTATTGCCGACTTCTAGTTGCTCCGGATCGGCGGCCGCTCCACACCACAGGTCAGGTCTGCGTTACATCCTGTTTGTCGATTGTAACGCAGACCTGACCTGTGGTGTGGAGCGGCCGCCGATCCGGAGCAACTAGAAGTCGGCAATAAAAACACCCCCTTTTATCTGCACTATGTGGAAGCACATTCTTTCTTTTCACATACCATCCGGATGGGAGTGAATGCCTAACTTCTGCCATACGATGGATATCCCATCTTCCAGACTCTGATTGTGTGTACCTACCGCGAGGATCCATCTGCTGATTTCTGGAATCTCCGCGGAGTCCAACCTAGAAGTTCAGACTGTTGGGATATCTTTCCACATGCCCTGGGTGGCACACTGCCTTCATGACTCCATGTCATTGACAGGGGAGTCCATTTGATCTGGTCCCCCTGGCATGCTGTTTGAAGTTACTGAAAGAAAGTTCCTGTCTGCCCCTTCCGTGTGAAGAGATCTAAGGAGTTGTGTCCCCTGTGTGGATGTCCACAGATAAGCTGTTATCTAGCTTACCTCTGGTAAGCGTACATCTATTAAGGTGGAGGATTTCTCACTGGGTGCTGGGTGTTTAACCGTAGGATCACCTATTCTATCTGCTTTGGCTCTAAGGACTAATTCCCTTCGAACATTTCCACTATACTTTTGGATACTTTTTGCCATTTGACACATTTGTTTTCAATATTACAATTTTGTGTTATACTTGGTTTACTACATTGATAATTCATTTTTACTGTATTGTTTATACTCACAATATTTGTTTTGATCACCTGATTGATTGAATTTTTTATTATCTACATAATCATATATGTTGTCAATTATGTGTTCTCTTTTTAGCGCAGTCTTTTTTTGATTTTTCTTTGTATATATGTGTGCACGCCTCACTTTAGGACTGCAGCTTGAAATATCCTACTAATTATTAGTAGCACATCTTTAAGAGTAGCGCGGTAATTTTTTGTGGTTTATTTTCTCTTTTTCAGATATGTTGTTTACAAGTTAAAAACAATTTTTTTGCTAGAAAATTACTTAGAACCCACAAACATTATACATTTTTTTTCTAACACCCTAGAGAATAAAATGGAGGTCATTGCAATACTTTATGTCACACCGTATTTGCGCAGCGGTCTTACAAGGGCACTTTTTTTTGGGGAAAAAATACACTTTTTTGAATTAAGAAATAAGACAACAGTAAAGTTAGCTGAATTTTTTTTTATATTGTGAAAGATAATGTTACGCCGAGTAAATTGATACCCAACATGTCACGCTTTAAAATTGCGCTCCTGGAATGGCGACAAACTTTTACCCTTAAAAATCTCCATAGGCGACGTTTAAAAAATTCTACAGGTTGCATGTTTTGAGTTACAGAGGAGGTCTAGTGCTAGAATTATTGCTCTCGCTCTAACAATCGTGGCGATACCTCACATGTGTGGTTTGAACACCGTTTTCATATGCGGGCGCTGCTCACGTATGTGTTCGCTTCTGCACGCGAGCTCGTCGGGATGGGGCTTAAAAAAAAAAAACATTTTTAATTCTTATTTATTTTACTTTATTTTATTTATTTTACCTTGTTTTTTTTTGTTTTTTAAATTGGGTCACTTTTATTCCTATTAAAAGGAATGTAAACATCCCTTGTAATAGAGAAAAGCATGACAGGTCCTCTTAAATATGAGATCTGGGGTCAAAAAGACCTCAGATCTCATATTCACACAAAAATTTTTTTAAAAATAACAAAAAAAAATGACCCTTTAAGAGCTATAGGCGGAAGTGACGTTTTGACGTTGCTTCCGCCCTGCTATTGTAGTACTCGTCTCCATACCCAGCCACGGACATGACCCGATCACCTCTGCCGTGACCGATGGCTCCGGTAAGCGGCAGAGGGCACGAGAGAGCGCCGGGAGGGGGGCCCTCTCTCCCGCCACCGATAACAGTGATCTTGCGGCGAATCCACTGTAGAGACCACCATTATCGTAAACCGGACTGCCGCCTGAAGATGAGGATATCTGGGTAATGGCAGCTAGTTGCTGCCATAACAGAGATATCCCGCTTCAAAGTGCCAACGTATATAGTCGTGTGGTGGTCCAGAAGTGGTTAATCAGATCATGTTGTAGGTGGGGTTTTCTTTAAGATTATGTGAGATGGGAAAAATGGACTATTGCATTCAAAATGCAGTCATAGTAAAAGTCACCTAGACTGGGCCCATCTATAAAGTGTTTGTCAGCTCTAACAATGACCATCTCCTGTATCATGTTTGCAGTCTCTGACTATCTCCTGTACCATGTCCGTAGCCTCTGACCACCTCCTGTACCATGTCTGTAGCCTCTGACCACCTCTTATATCAGGGACGCAGCCTCTGACCACTTCCTGTATCATGGCTGCAGCCTCTGACCACCTCCTGTATCTTGTATACAGCCTCTAACCTTCTCTTGTATCATGGCCGCAATCTATGACCATCTCTTGTCTTTTATCATGTCTGCAGTCTTTGAGGGGGGGGGTCTGGAGAGGAGTGGGAGTGCTGCCAGGATGGGGGTTACAGGAGGATTTAAACATGTGTGGACTGTGGAGAGGAGACTATAGGAAAAAACCAAAGTCGCCAAGCTGGAGCCGTCTGACCGAGCCTTGCATGGTGCACCTGAGAGGAGGTGTGTGACAGTGTCACCAGGCCAGTCTGAGGGGGGAGGTCACTGATGTAAAGGGGGAAGTGAATCCAATAATGTAAGGGTGCACTGATACTGCGGAAGGTGGACGCTGGTCACAAGAGTGCCCCCCACATCAGAGTTACATCAGAGTCTACAGGATTCCCCCTTACAGTGCAAGGGGGAACTCTGCGGACCCTGATGTAAAGGGGAACGCAGTGGACTCTGATATAAGGTGGTCTCTGGTCACCAGAGCCCCCCCTTACATCAGAATTCTGCCCTAGATCATGATCTGCAGCGTTCCCCTTTACATAAGAGTTCCCTTGCACTGTAAGGAGGAATCATGCAGACTGATGTAAGGGGGAACTCTGTGCTGGCTGGGTTATAGTAACCTGACCTTCATGTAAATGGAGAAATATGTTTTTTGACGTTTGTTTAAAACACATTGCTAATAGCACTAGCTACAAGTTTATAGTTTATTTGCACTGTTTAGCACTGAAAACTGTCATTTTAGGTACTTTTTTGCAGTGTCAGTAAAAAAAGTGGCTCTGTCAGTCAGATATACTGCATATGGGTTTTTTTTATTTTTATTTGCCATGACATACACTTTGAACTCTGGCCCTTTTATTGCAGTTTAATCTCTATGTAATAAAATAATCTTCAAAAAAACTTTAAAGTTAAAAAAAAAATTTAAATGTTCAAAAGTAAATGTACCAGAATGTTAACTTGTCCAGCACCAAATTGTGTGTTGATGTTACACTAAGTGGTTCTTTAGGGGCACACAGATTGCAATTATTTTCCATCCACTAACCTTCCTCAAATATATCCAAGAGAGGACCACTAGGCGCGACTGAGAGGGCCCAGGAAGATCCAGAAATTGCATCCAGAACAGAGTTCACTTCAGAGTACAGGTACTCCACCGTTTTTTCTACTCGCTGTGCAGATAAAAATAAAAAGTATAATGAGTACTGGAATAGCTGTATATAGTAGTGACATATAGCATACCTTTGTATCAAGCATTTGCACCAATATAACAAAACAGACTTTTTATACTTTTTTTGACCAGTGGGCATAAGATTTCAAAGTCACTTATGATGAATAGCACGCAGTAGCAATCCATCCATAAGGACGCACGGGCGCCGCCCCCTCTCTCTAGCCACCCCCTCTATGACCAATGGAAAGATTCATGCATAGCATGAATCTATCCATGGCCGCAGCTGACAAACCCCTATTCAGGCGCCCAGCCCCTTCCTGGGCGCCAGAATTACAGCGGCAGGGGGTGTTTTTGAAGAACCTGATTAGAGCCACAGGCTCTAATAGGCGTCAAAAACGGTGACCTGAGAACGCCATGCTTGGCGCTCGCAGTTTACCCAGGTGTGTTAGAACAGTGAATGAATATACACTTTTCTAACAATGAACCGCCTCTCCGTCAATCCGGTACTCGGGTATGTTACCCGTCACCTGATTGACTGAAACGACAGGTGCTGTTATTGGACGCCTATCAGGCATCCAATGGTCTTTAGGAGAGGACGGGAGGAGAGGAGGGGTGAAGATCCATGGAGGACACTGCTCACCGTCACCCGCTGCCCCACCGAGACAGGGTAAGTACCGAGCAGACGGTGAATAGGCGCAGGGGGGATCACAGTGGCGGCATTCGATGGACACAGTGGCAGAATTCAATGGACACAGTGGGAGCATTCGATGGGCACAGTGGGAGCATTTGGTGGCACAGTGGCAGCATTTGATGGGCATAGTTGGAGCATTGATGGCAAAGTGGCAGCGTTTGATGGGCACAGTGGCTGCATTTGATGGGCACAGTGGCTGCATTTTATGGGAACAGTGGCTGCATTTTATGGGAACAGTGGCTGCATTTTATGGGCACAGTGGAAGCATTTGATGGGCACAGTGGCTGTGTTTGATGGCACAGTGAGGCTGCAATTGATAGGTTTTTTCCAGAATTTTTCAGTTTGTTTGGGCCCCATCTCAAATAAAAATGTTGAGCACCAACCGCCACTGAACAATAAAGCTGAACTCCAGGGATGATTTTTATTGCATAATTACATTGGTCAAGCTTGGAGCAATGTAAGTTTGCATATCTCATACTGAGGGGCTGCTGACAATAACTTTAGTAGTCAGTGAACAGTGATAGCTGTAACTTTCAGCATCCTGTGCAGAACGGCATCCCCTCTGCCCCCTTAATGCAGGCTTGCTTGGCCCTATCACCATTCACAGAATACCATGTATTTTGTTTTTATGTATATTTTTCAGTAAATACAAGGCGTTCTCTGTTCTGATGAGGTGGAGATTGTGACGTTCCTCTCTCTCCTTTTCACCTAATCCAGTCCGAGAAAAGTGATGTTTTTATTTTTTTTAAATACAAGAAATTCTGTGACTGGTGAGTGTTGAGCGCCAGGGCCGGTACTAGACTATTTTGCGCCCTAGGCAAGACCACCTACTTTCATCCCCCCAAAAATAAAATGTGACCTGCGTCCAGTATAACATATATTGTCCAGTATAAAATATATAATACACTACCAATAATAGTGATACTATCTGCCACATGCACACCCAGCATACATTAGACAAGACACATTCAGAGGCAAGTAGGGGAAATTGAAGCAATTAGTGTCCTGGCAGATGATGTTTGTACACACTGGGACTTGTAGTTTTCCAGCAGGTCACACACTTGACATTACCTGTTTGAGGCTCACCAGTCGTCCAGGGTTCTCCTTCGCTATGATGTCAATAGAGATGAGGGAGCACACGCTGCCACGTCACTGACAGCTCCAGTCACCTAGCACCACACCACTGAGGTCAGCGCGGCAGCCAGGCTGCCCCGAAATTGATTTGTCGGGTGTGCGGATGTGGCTGCAGTGAATTATGTGTTCGGCAGTTGAGGGGGAGCTGTGTACTGGGGAGGGGACAAGGTGCCCGCCTCCTCCACCCGCCTAAATAACCATGAACTTCCAGTGTCTCCCTCCTAATACGCCAAGCTGCTGTTGACGTCCTCTGCAACCCTCACCCCCCTCCCGTGTTGGGCGTCCGTGGCGGCTGCTGCTTTCTCCGGATTGGCCAGCAGAGAGTCAGTCAGCTCTCCAGCCCCGTGTAGGGTGACGGCCTTCAGCCCCTCATGTTCCACGGCCAGGCTATTAAGGAAACCAGCAGCCTTAGCTTCTCCCTAGGCGGCTGCCTACTTCGCCTAGCGGTAGCGCTGGCCCTGCATACATAACTACAAACATGTACACTTGTATAGAAATAGACAGAAATATCTGATGGCAAGTGACAGTGCGTGACAGGCCCAATCTTGGAATCATTATTGTCAGATGTTACATGGCCAATACACACTACCACACTAATACAATTGAATTCATCATTACTGTACATATGTCTAAAAATGGACTCACAGATTAAAGAAGCTTTTAAAAAAACAACTCTCATAAATTTTACAATGAAATGAGGCGCCAATGCTGTCATGTGTTCCGTCTCCTACATATACAGGATGGCATACATTTTTATAATGGTGGTGCGGGAGCAATGACCTGCACAGAGGCAGCCTGAAAGGGGATAGACAAGAAGGAAAGGCAGTGTAATCATAGGTAAGTGGACTTGTTTATGTGTTATGTACTTTTGTTGTTTTGGGGGGGGGGGCACTTTAAGACATATAATAGTTACTAGAGGATTGCAGGGGAAAGAAGTGGAAAGAAGACATACAGTATATAATAAGTTTGTCATTTTTGAAAAAAAGTTACTGACCAAGCTTAGATTTTTGACAAAATACACATTTTAAAGCACAATTAGCACATGCCAGTTGAATCAAAGTCAAAAAGTATCTTCTTGCTTTCACTGGTGGAGGGGAGATAATATGTGATGTGCCATTTTTACACTTCATGCACACAGGACATCACTTTTCCAGGCATTTGACTAGGGCTGCAACTAACAATTATTTTCATAATCGATTAGTTGGCTGATTATTGCCTAAATTAATCGGCTAAAAACCTAAAAAAAAAAGGTGTTTAATTTAATTAAAGTGATTGTAAACGATCACCTTGTAAAACAACCTATTCAGTTTAAAATAAAATGGAAATGCAAAACATTTTTGTATAGATATAAAAAAAAAAAACATTATAAATATATTTTAATAACCAGTTATTTGGTTAGGAAACAAAATATTTTTAATCCACTCTGAGAATAACAGAAGAGTATACTGTATATACTATTAGGGGATGAATCTTTTACATATCAGGATCAGATCAAAATTTTTATATAAAGAAAAATAAAAGTAAAAAAGACCAAAAACGCTGTTTTGCAGATTTTCAGACAGGATTGCAATATAATAGTATGCATGAAAGAGCCCCTTTTCATCCCTGCACCTGCTGTCACTAAGACATTTAGTAGCAGCATCATGCTTTTTGTATCACCTGTCATGATGGGGTTAAAAAAAAAAAAAAAAAATAGCCCTTCATAGTACAAAAACAGCAGATAATTACTACTATAAGGGGTAGTATATATATATATATATATATATATATCTGCACAGTACCACTTCTGTCAGGGCTCATGCACACAGCCACAAAAAATGCAGCTTTTTTATCAGCTGTGTCTAACCTTGGATACTTGTCCCTAACAGCATGTAACTGCTTAGTCTGTGACTACATGCGAACAGTGGTGACCACTGTCAACCTACCATTAGTTTAAAAAAACACTTTCACCCCAAGGACGTCATACGACGTTTTTGACTTTCAGTGGGAATATCTGAATGATGCCTGCAGCTGCAAGCATCATTCAGATATCCTTGTTTTTAGTTGGCGATTCTGTGCTCCATAAGAACGATCATAGCGGCAGTTCCGCCACTTGATCTTTCTTACAGGCATCCCCCCCTCCTGCCGCCATCTGGTGCTTCTCCGGGCTCTCCCGTGCCATCGGGGACCTGGAGAACGAATCCGCCGCCGCCGGATGACGACCCTAGAGATTTCCGGTGACCAGATGGTCACCAGTCATCTCTATGACCGTCGGAGGCCCGGGCGTGATGTTATGCCGTCACGTCCGGGCCGCGATTGTAAACAAAGCCGCGATAGCGGCTGGTAAGCACGAGATCGTGAATTATTTCTTTTGATCTGATGCTTTCCAGCCTGGAGGAGAGATGTGGGGTCTTATTGACCCCGCATCTCTCCATAAAGAGGACCTGTCACACACCATTCCTATCACAAGGGATGTTTACATTCCTTGTAATAGGAATAAAAAAACCTCCTCTGTAACTCTAAACTGGTAATCTGAAAAAAATTAAAGCCTCGCCTATGGAGATTTTTAAGTACCAAAGTTTGGTGCCATTCCATGAGTGTGCGCAATTTTAAAGCATGACATGTTGGGTATCTGTTTACTCTGCGTAACATCATCTTTCACATTATACAAAAAAATTGGGCTAACTTTACTGTTTTATTATTTTTTAATTCATGAAACTTTTTTTTTTTCCAAAAAAAAGCGTTTGAAAAATTGTTTGGCAAATACCATGCGAGATAAAAAGTTGCAACAACCACCATTTTATTCCCTAGGGTGTCTGCTAAAAAAACATATTTTATATATATATATATTGTTAGAGGTTTCTGAGTAATTTGCTAGCAAAAAAGATATGATTTTTACATGTAGGAGACGAATGCCAGAACAGGCTGGTATAGAAGTGGTTAAATGGGCTGAGCATCTGCCGCTATTCGCATATCCCTGGGATAGCAATCAGCAGTATTCTAAATACAATAAAAAACACAAACACCTTTGTTTAGAAAAATAGTTGGACGAGGCCTTTATTATTATTATTGGCTTTAATAAATAGGTAAAGTTTAAATTAACCACTTAAGCCCCGGACCATTTGGCTGCCTAAAGACCCCAGCACTTTTTGTAATTCGGCACTGCAAAGCTTTAACTGACAATGGCACGGTCGTGCGGTGTGGCTCCCAAACAAAATTGACGTCCTTTTTTCCCACAAATAGAGCTTTCTTTTGGTGCTATTTGATCACCTCTGCGTTTTTTTTTTTTTTGTGCTATAAACAAAAAAAAGCGTCAATTTTGAAAAAAAAGCAATATTTTTTACTTTTTGCTATTATAAATATCCCCAAAAAATATATAATTTTTTTTTTCTCAGTTTAGGCCGATATGGTAAAAAAAAAATCGAAAGTGTTTATTGATTGGTTTGCGCAAAAGTTATAGCGTTTACAAAATAGGGGGTAGTTTTATAGCATTTTTATTAATAATTTTTTTTTTACTAGTAATGGTGGCGATCAGCGATTTTTATCGTGACTGCGACATTATGGCGGACACATCGGACACTGTTGACGCCATTTTGGGACCATTGTCATTTATACAGCGATCAGTGCTATAAAAATGCACTGATTACTGTAAAAATGACACTGGCATTGAAGAGGTTAACCAGTAGGGGGCGCTGAAGGGGTTAAGTGTGTCCTAGGGATGTGTCCTAACTGTGGGGGGGATGGGCTACGTGTGACATGACACTGATCACTGCTCCCGATCACAGGGAGCTGTGATCAGTGTCCTGTCACTAGACAGAACGGGGAAATACTTGTTTACATCAGCATTTCCCCGTTCTTCCTCCCCGTGAGACGATCGCGGTACTCCTGGTGGACATTGAGTCCGTGGGACCCACAGTCACACTCACGGAGCTCGCGTCGGGCGTGCGCGTGCCCACAATGCCGTGTCTTAAAGGTGACGTACCTATACATTGATATGCCCAGCCGTGCCATTCTGCCGATGTGTATCGTTGTGCAGCGGTCAGCAAGTTGTTAAAACACGTAAAAATAGCTCAGCCACTATGGCTCAAGCTGTAAAATCAAATAAAAAGGAAATCTCCCCACTTTCAAACATATAACACATTATATTATTTTTATAATGTTAACTTGCACCATAATAGCTAACCTTACTGAGCTGGTGCAAAGGGCATCATATTGTGGTAGGCAGCACACTCTCTGTGCACTTGCTTAGTTTGCACCCTATGACTGGATATTAGACAACCATACTTTGAATTTGTCATATTTAATTATATTAAAAAGTCTTTTACCTGGTAACTGCTACTGAACCCCCCAGAACAAAAAATGATCTACGCCCCTGGTTCATACAAATATTTGTATGAAAATCCTCATCAGTACATTTGATGGCATGAAGAACATCAGTTTGATCCTACTAATGATTAGAAAATCGATTGAACTTTCTTAAAATGAACATTTTCAAATAAAATTCTACTAGCACATGGCCTTGTTGAAGTGATTATTGTGAATAATGAATTGCTGCTTTTGTGTTTGAATTGATGTCTGAATTATATTGATTCAACTAGAAAAGGGTGGCAGTCCTATACAGATGTAATGTACAGGGGGTCCCCGGGTTACAAACAAGATAGGGACTGTAGGTTTGTTCTTAAGTTGAATCTGTTTCTAAGTCGGAACAGGTAAATTTTTTAAGTGTAGCTCCAGCCAAAAAATCTATTTTTAAGTTTTGTAGATAGCATAGGGAAGGGTTATCACTCCTGTAACATTTGTTTTGCTGTCTGTGCCCCTGTTCAGAAGATTTCACCTCACTTTCTGTCCCAATGACAATTGGATTTTGAAAATTTGGGGTTAATAGGGAAATAAGGATAGGTGATAAAGCATCAGTGGAGACACCTTTTACCCATATTAACTCTTACAGGAGTGAATTTCCCTTCCTAGGGGTAGATTTCCTCTCACTTCCTGTTGTCTCCCTCCGTTTGTAAGTAGGAGTCGTTTGTAAGTCGGATGTTTGTAAGTAGGGGACCCCCTGTATCTAGGTTTTCTTTTAACAACTTCTTTACTATTGTCTGTCAAGTACACTAGTATAGTTAATTTTGTATAATCTACAGGACTGAGCAAGAAGAAGCACATTTGAAAAAAAATGTGCATGGCTAAAATAGCCATACTCGGTTCTTTTTATGATTACATCATAGCTCCCAACTTTTTGAGATGGGAATGAGGGACACCTTTTAGCAAAAGTATGCAGGCATAGGACACACCCCTTGCCACGCCTCCCTAAAGGAGAACTGTATAAAAAAGTAAGATTGGTTAAACCCACAAGTGCTTTTTTTTACCACTACTATTCCTTTATATTGGCTTTTGGAATTTATAAATTCAGCAATTTATCAGATGAAAGGTTTAGCGTTGGAAAACACTTTTTGATAGATAAAAAATGCATTTTATATACAACTATATAGATCAGACCAAAATGAGGGGCAAATGAGGAGGGATGAGGGACAGAGGGACATTGCTCCAAATCCGGGACAGTCCCTCAAAATCAGGGACAGTTGGGAGCTATGTTACGTTTCTCTACAAATACATTACTTAGATGTTTAAAGTGGTATTAAACCCACAAGCAAGCATCTATTATATTACAGTTAACCATTTCTTACTCTTTCTTTCCCTTTTCACCTGGTGATGTAACCAGTAGGTCTGTTTTTCAAAACAACAAGAGGTGCTGATCAGATCAGATTTTATTTATTTCTGTAAAACCTTTATCCTAAAGAAAAAAAAAAAGTGCTGGAACTGCAGTGTTAGCTGGAGATTGGCTTCAATTTGTTAGAGTATATAAATCTGATAGTTCATCTAATACCCCCTCTCCCCAGGCTGACAATGGTGCTATCCAATGGTGCCCCTGTGCTCCTTCATCCAGAGTGGGGACACTCTAATACAGGAGGTGTATTACTGGTCAGATCCCCAGGTGAAAACAGAGGGAAAACGCCTAAAGAAAACTAATGCAGCCACCACATCTAATAATTGGTAAGCTCCAATATATAACATTTCGGGTTCTGGATTTAATACCGCTTTAAAAAAGAAGTATTTTTTTTTTTTTTTTTTGGTATTCATACTTACCTCAGTGGATGTAGCATCAGACTGATGCTGCATCTATCCCCCAGCGTCTATGCACGGAGAACCAAGCCACCGAACACCGCCGATGGCTCGGTTCTCACTCCTCCCCGAGCAGAGCGATGCTGACTGTCAGTCAGCATCGCTTCTGCTCTACTTCTCAGTGCTGTGCCATGGAGGGGCGGGGAGTGGCCATTTCAGCGGCTCACTGAAACTGTCATCAATCAAGGCAGCTGGCGGATCCCGACTGATGGCAGTGACGTCAGCGAAGAACGGACTTCAGACCGCTCGCCGCTGAAAATGGGTCACAGGAGTGCAAAACGAATTGCACTCCTGTGACCCAGAGGAGAAGCCCAGCCTAAAAAGCTCAGGCTAGACTTCTCCTTTAAACACACTGCAGCCTTTGCTCCATGGATAGACAAGCTATGAAGCAGGGGTATATTTCCGTGGTAAAGATATGTACAGTATCTAACAAAAGTGAGTACACCCCTCACATTTTTGTAAATATTTTATTATAACTTTTCATGTGACAACACTAAAGAAATGACACTTTGATGCAATGTAAAGTAGTGAGTATACAGCTTATATAACAGTGTAAATTTGCTGTCCCCTCAAAATAACTCAACACACAGCCATTAATGTTATACAAGGTGTACATTCACTACTTTACATTGTAGCAAAGTGTAATTTCTTCAGTGTTGTCACAAGAAAATATATAATAAAATATTTAGAAAAATTTGAGGGGTGTACTCACTTTTGTGAGATAATGTGTGTGCATGTTTAAATATATACATATATATATATATATATATATATATATATATATATATATAGCCACGTGGAGATATTTACATTCTGTTATTTCTTACACTTATTGCAGTCTATTACATTTAGAGAACACTAGGTGGTGCTGTGAGCCTGTAGAAAGATATGATGACATTAGCTTAGCAATAGTTTCTTCTTCTTCTTACAAATATTTAAACAATTGCAGTTGCATGGGTGGACTTTGGCTGAATAGCAGTTTTTCTAAGCCAACCTATATCTTCGTTATCCATATGCAAATATAAGTTTGTACCAATCTAACAAGATATGCTGCAGCAGAATATTTCACATATAGAAGTATAACAAGAGGAAGTAAATAAGACGAGTTATTTTAGCCTAGTGGGCAAAAAGGAATCAAAAAGAGCCCCACTGAACCAGAAGGAATTTTACTTTGGCAACACATTTTGCTAACACATGTAATGTGTGTTAAAGTGGAAGGCCACCCTGAAAAAAAAAGTTACACCAAAAATCCTAAAAAAACATTTGAAAAAAAATTTTTTTTAAACTTACCTAAACCCTTGTTTCTAGGCAGTCTTCCTAATCTGCCTCTTCCTTTTCCGCTGTGTTTTCTGCTCCTCGGTGAACGGCCCCGTTGTCTTCTGGGAACTGTGTGTGTTCCCAGAACACCACGGGGCCATTCACAGAGCGCCTCGCCGCTCGCGCGTGCGCAGTAGGAAACTGGCAGTGAAGCCGCAAGGCTCCACTGCCTGTTTCCCTTACCTAGGATGGCGGTGCCGGGACCCGAGAGCCGAGGGATGGGTCGGCCTCAGGCGGCCGACATCGCGGGCACCCAGGACAGGTAAGTACCTATTTCAAGTCAGCAGCTACAGTGTTTGTAGCTGCTGACTTTTAATATTTTTTTTTTACGGCCGGAATCCCGCTTTAACATGCACTATGTTTAACTGTGAGTCACTAAAATGGAATGCATTAGACAAGTGTAATGTGCCTATGAAATACCAGAAAAATCCCCACTGATCTGTCATAAATGCACCCAGAAACAAATTTCCTGTTGTGCTTCACTGTGAATGGTACTCCAATGCATTCTACATTAGAGCCTCCATCAGCATGACACCTGCACACGAGCAAACATTTTTGGAGCCTTTTTGAAATGCAAGTGTATCTATGGTCAAAATATCAAACCATACTGTATATTCATATCCACATTGTATTTTAATTATTTCTAGCCTTGTTCTATTAATCTGAATGATTTTGACAGATCTACTTGCTTGAATTCTGTGACAGGTATTCACAATGTCCTGTGAGTAGGCACTGCTGTGTCACACATTTCACAGAGCCTGCCTTCTGAACTAGAGAAGAGTCGTCTCTGGAGGTGGAGCCATTAGAGAAATCACTGCTTGTAGGCAGAAAGGTACCATGGGATATCCATAGCTCCTAACTGTCTCTGATTTCGAGGAACTGTCCTTGATCCCTCTGTCCTCCTTATTTGTCCTTCATTTTGGTCTGATCTCTATAGTTGTATATAAAATGCACTTTTTATCTTTCAAAGAGTTTTTCCCAGTGCTAAACCTTTCATCCAATTTCTAATATGCTGCATTTGTAAACGTCAAAAGTCAGGATAAAGGAATAATAATGGTTAAAGAAAAGCACTTGTGGATTTAACTAATTTATTTTGTATAATTTTCCTTTAAGGGGGTGTGGCAGGGGGTGTGTCCTATGCCTACATACTTTTGTTAATAGGTGTCCCTTATTCCTATTTTAAAAAGTTGGAAGGTATGGATATCATGGATATTGTACCATGGGTGCAATTGTGCACATTGCTACACCTGAACGGCCTTTGTTACATGAGATATTAAAGGGGATTCTAATGTTTTGTTTTTTTTTAATAACAAACATGTTATACTTACCTGCTCTGTACAATGGTTTTGTGCAGAGGACCCATTTTTTGGGGTCCCCTGCCAGCGGTCCTGCCACAACTGGAGTGCAGATCATCTTTTCCACAGAGACGCGGGAGAGCCAACGCTCTCATGCACATTGCTGGATTGAGATGGGGCTCAGGTAAAAGGGGGGGGGGGGAGAGGGGAATATTTTTTTTTTACATGAATGCAAAGATTGCCTTTAGAGCCTCTTTAAGTTCAAAAATAACATACAGTACCTAAATATTTATACTCCAGTGATAGTATCCCTTTCAAGCAGCCACATAATAAAGTCAAGATCAAGAACACACATGACATCAAACTAGCAGGAATAGGAGCATCATTCTTCACAGTAAAATAAGCTTTGAAATAAGCCATCCCTGACCATTCTAGTTGCTTGTACTGTGAGGTCATTCATTCTCAAATATCACAAAAACCTCTATAAATCAGGTAGGTTTCTAATAGCTTAGAAGCAACTGTTGTGTGTTTACATTTGGAGCCTGCCAAGATTCTGGTGCAAATCAAAGTAAGAAAAAAGCTCTTTTCTCTGCACTGCAAGGGTTAAATGCTTGTATATTATAAAACAAATTGCCCTTTTAGGAAAAAGCTGCTAACACATCAACTGATAGAAATTGACAGATAAAGTAAAATATTAGATACAGGGCAGCGCTAATAATGTACAGTATATAAACACCCATCACCATATATACATAAGTCCAATAAGGTAATATATATCGCTACAAAATTCCCAAATGGAAGAAAGGGACTCAAATATTATCTTCAGCCAAACAGTACCATTCTTCCACTTTAAAATTAGCACACCTCGGTGCTCCATCACCACGTGCTCTGCAGAACACACTTGTCAGTGTGTCTTACCTCTCTTGGTTAGAGGATTAAATATACGCACGTGTATAGGATCCCAAATTCAGTAGAGTAATCATTCTCCTGTATGGATAATTATTTTGCCGGGCTCCAAGATTCCACCATACCTGCAATTTTTTTTTTACGTTTGGGTCGGAGTCTCCTTAACATTGCAGCACTTGTAATTTTTCATAAATTTCTCATATATGCCTGGGATAGCCCCTGCGGCCTCTTCTCTAAGGTGATCCAGTGGTTGCAGATATCATCCAGTAAAATCACCATCAATGCCATAATTTACAGGCAAACAATTACATTCATAGCTGCCTGGAGTTCTGCTTTAACATATTCACAGAGCATTTTTATAAGTCTTGCATAGCTATCATTAGCCTCCACATAAGACAACATTTTTTTTTTTTTTTTAAAGGGACATTACCTCCTGTACTACATCCAGGCGGCTGTGGAACTTGCGGTGTTCAGTACACCAATCTCCTCTGTCTGTAATGAAGGGGCTTGCAGGCTCAGCAGCTAAGAATAAAAAACGAAAGAAACACTTATTACAAATCCATTTTTCTATCATCCATGTGTTCTAAAGCTTAGTGATTTTAAAACCAAAGCAATTACATAATTTTACACAGCTTTCCTGTTTATCCCAGCACAAAGACGTGTGCTGCAGTGGAAACCACAGTAACACCAGGCTTGCACATAAGGAGTGATTTTGGTCCACTCTTCTTTACAGATCTTCTCTAAATCTTTAAGGTTTCTTGGCTGTCTCTTGGCAACTTGAAGTTTCAGCTCCCTCCAGAAATTTGCAATAGGATTAAGGTCTGGAGACTGACTAGGCCACTCCATGACCTTCATGTGCTTCTTCTTGAACCACTCCTTTGTTGCCTTGGTGGTATGGTTTTGACTCGGTTAAATTGATGATAGGCAACTCCTATCCTCATATTGATTAGTGGTTCCAAATTAATAATAACTACTGCAGTAGGGAACAGACACAAAAGATACGCTCAGCATCTTTCCAAATAACTGTTCTGCTTTATTATGACGCAATTGAAGGTTTTTATGCACATGATTACGTAGGTATCACATTAATATTACAATTGTACATTTATGGTAACAAGGGGCGTTACATAGGCAGGCTAATTCTAATCAGGACTCAAAAGAATGTAAACATTTACTGAAAACATTATTAGTGCTGTGTGCACAGTGAGGGCAGTGTGCAATACATACAAAATACAATACAATTATATACAGAACTTACAAATTTCCATTAGTCTCCCCTCTTTTGATCAATATTTTGATCACTAACCATACCTGCTATCACCTTTAACCTGGAACCTCCACACGCTTAGGTGGAGGTAGTCCTGGCCAAAGAGGCAAAAACTCCATTGTGGAGAAAATAATAGCTGAGCAACTTTTTTTCATTACCAAAATGACTTTTCATTGTGAAAAACAAATGATTGATAAGACATATTTACAGAGTACTGGCTGTACACTCCTGTGGCCAGAATGGCCTTCTAGCTGAATTGTTGGCATGCTGACTTATCAGCATATGTAAACACAGACAATTCTACATAAAACAGAAGACGTACAAAAGACAAATATGACTTCAAAATGGCTAAACTACTTTTCAAATATATATATCCCTTACAATTAAAGTAATTGAATCAAAAAGTACCCTAGACTGTGATCACAAGAGGGAAACAACTCAAACTCAGAGATTTCTTTAATTTAGTCATTTTTGCAGTGTCTGGTGTGGATCCAGGTGACTTTTTCTTCACGTTTTGCAAAAACTGTACATGAAATAGATGCTGTATTGAGTCTCCAAACATTTCCTTATATATAAATGTCTCTTAACAATCCACAAGTCACCTGGCTTTAGTTTTAGATCCTTCCAAACTTTTAGGATCTGGAATTGGGGAGAAAACACATAAATGAGTTTGTCAAAAAACCTTAAAAGATCAGCAACATTCTCTGTGAGATCCGAATGGAAGACTTCAGCTGCTGAGACAAAATATATGCAAGTGAGTAACACACTCCCAAACCAAATCCCATAGGGAGAGAGTCCAACATCCCCCTTAGGGGCTTCATAAAATATAAGAAAACATTCAGGCAAAAGTTTTCTAGTTTCTTACTCTACTTTGTCCGCTACATTGTAGACAGTAGGGGGTGTAAAAATAAAACCTCAAAACTTCTAGTAAGGACTCTCCTATAAAAAAATTATTTCTTTTGTTACTCTCTGTACTTTCTGCACTCTATATTTACAAACTACTTCTGACAACACTTTTTACTGTGGCCTTTGCAGTAGCATTTGCCACTGGACATCCAAAAAACATGTCCATACAGACAAAATGCATACTTGTAAGATCTTGACTTGGGTATCTGGATATATCTTTTTGTAATCTCTGGAAGGGATGTTCAGCTTTTGGTAACACCTTTGGTAACAGGTAAAACAAGAAGTGGTATGTTATAAAAACAACTGTGGAGAACCCTGGCTCTATCCCATGCTCATTTACTAAGGCAGCCATAACTGCTTGTGACTGATGACACGGTCCATGTGTCAAGCTGGAGGGAAAAGAGTGGCTGGCAGACATAAATGATCACCTTTTCCAAAGTCCTGTTTCATAAGAAGTTGCCCCCTGTGAACCACTTGTTCCTCTCGTTCTGGGGTCCTTAAAGTTGAATTATTAATCCCAGCTATACTGGGCCAGAACTAGGGTGGAATCTGTGAGTTGCACAGACCCATCAAGTGTCCGGGGCTGTAAATGCAGCATCCTTAGTTGCCTGGTCTGCTTCCATGTGTGAAAGTTAATATGGCTACCTCAGCAAGAAGCTGGAAGGCTGAAAACAGCCGATCAAATTAACTTGGCATGCTTGGTTGGTTTACCTGCCGAAGTAAAAACAAACTTCTGGCCCTTTAAATGGAACCAAAAGCTCTCTATATCTCGACTATCTATATAAATATACACTCTTTTTATAGCTCACAGGCTTTGCTAAAACATGGAGCTCTGCTTCTGGAGCTGAGGTAAAAGGATCCAATGACTTTGAATACAGAGTATCCTTCTGGGTGATAAACTGCATACTCAAATCTACAAAAAATGTAATATCTGGGTCTTCAGGGAGTGTGTCCTGCACTGGGCTCACAGCAGCTGATTCCTACACCATCAATTTAACACACGTGTCTTCCTTTGTCTCCAGCCTCCTCTAATAGAGGCAATAAGGTGGCTGGATTCAAATGTACACATTTTTCATTGTTAGATTTGTACATAAACAAACTCATATTTTAAACCTTTCATTAGGCAAACATTTAGTTAGCTGTATATTTGCTGCACAGAATGTCGGACCATTAAAAATTAAATGTTTGACCAAAACAATATCTAACTTTGTCTAATAGCACCTTTGCATAAAAGCTACAGCTCTGATATATCGGGGTGAACCCTTCATTACTGGGTCCAGCTACATAAATATATTACAATGGCTTGTTTTCTACCATGCTGTTTGTGTAAGAACTCCAGTTTCATGTTTCAAAAGATAACTTTTTCCTGGCAATATTATAATAAATGATAACAATACCCTGTGGTCATGGAGAGATGCCCATAAATCGAAAATATTCTTCTGCTTATACCACTGCACTTACAAGGAAAAGGGGCACATCATTTCACAATCCACACATTCTGCTTTGGATTTCAAAAATAAAAATAAATAAAACAAAAGGATCAACAATCTGCATGATGGACCAGAAAGCATCAAAAACTATAAAACAACTGGCTGCAGGTGGCATCTATCCTAACAGGGTGTGTGGACTTGATGTGATGGGTCTGTTATATTTAAATTTTTATTTATTATAACTCTCACATCATGGACCGCACATCAAGTTATTATCAAGAACCTTGAAATTTAATTTTTGTAGAAAAACTTCTTATATATTCCATCCATCTTGGCTTTGTTAAATATTATGACAGCTGTATTCCAAATAACAACCTCATCTTAATCTTTTTTTCTCTCAATAAGGGCTTATTGTATAAACGTAAAATTACAAAAATTGTTATCTTATCTTATCTTAAACTAATCCCATTTTTACAAATTTCCCCAATAACCTGGATTTCATTTCCAACCAAAGGTTGTCTAAACCAGTTTCAATATATTAATATTATTAATAAAATTGTTAAACTCATATTAGAAATGAATACTCATTACTTAATTTCCCTTTTTTTAATGCACTGTTTCCACTCTCAAAAGATTTTCAATTTGTATAATACACGGTTAAATGTAACCTTCATTTTACCATAATTGGAAAACAGATTAAAAATAATTGTGATCACATTGTTTACCATTAGATTCGTTAACCCGGCACATTTTGTTATAAATGTTTTGTCTAAAAAAAATGGAATTGGCATGGTGTCCTTCAAGCTTATCACTAACCTCTCATCCCAGCCACATTTCTTTCATGAGAGCGCAAAGGAGGGGGTCACATCTGCGTACATGACACACACAAGCAATAGAACTAAAGGTCCCAGCATTCGCACACACATACACCAATATCTCTCTAAAATCGCTTACTTTTTCCCATTTGTACACAACACATGCATATAATTCTCTCACTTTCTTTTAACTCTTTAATATTTCCCTGCCTTAAATTCTGCATTCCTTATTTTGTTCAGAAATCCTTTATATCTAGCTTCTATGATCAGACGGTCAGCCAGAGTGCTCATCCCATCTTCCCTCTCTGAAAACATATAAAGTATTCTGTTTTACCTCTCATTTCTCTGTTTCTGATTTTTACTAGTTGTAGTGCCTGACCCCAAATTCATCCCACAACTTAACATGAAAATGTCCCTTTCTGTCTAGTGTTAATGTCACCCTTGATCCATCCTGCTCACATAGCTGTTTCTCTAGCTGTTTACTCTGCATGATTCTTAGTCCCTGTGGACCTTGGTGGTAACCCAGTTACCCATTGTGGATCCCTGTCCACTTTAACCATTTATCTAGGGGCTCAGTAACCTTTGGTTCATATATAGCGCTCCTCTTGCACTGGGCATTTTTGAGGGTCTCTTACCCTTCATTCCCTTACTTAATTCAATGCCCATAATGACTGGCCAGTCTTCTCTCTTCTCTATGTGTGCCTATACCCTCTTGCCTCTAAACTACTTTATCTAGCAGATGTACTACATATACCTGTGAACAGCACTATTCTTCCCTTTCTTATCTATAACACTCCAATGGACAATAGACAGGGACAACATAACATATAACCACCAATCAATACAGTTCGATTAAGGGGAGTAAAATAGGTACCCTTTGTCCCGAAAATGCCTTACCGATCAAGGAAGTCTGATAACTCAAATGTAAGCAAAAGGCTTACCTCAGCCGGCTGATTATCAGAAATTCCCGGATTGTCTCAAGCTCCTCGTTTCGGATACTCAGGGTCACCTGGAATCCCCTCCTAAGGCAAAGCTCGCCATGCTGACTCGGTTAAATTGATGATAGGCAACTCCTATCCTCATATTGATTAGTGGTTCCAAATTAATAATAACTACTGCAGTAGGGAACAGACACAAAAGATACGCTCAGCATCTTTCCAAATAACTGTTCTGCTTTATTATGACGCAATTGAAGGTTTTTATGCACATGATTACGTAGGTATCACATTAATATTACAATTGTACATTTATGGTAACAAGGGGCGTTACATAGGCAGGCTAATTCTAATCAGGACTCAAAAGAATGTAAACATTTACTGAAAACATTATTAGTGCTGTGTGCACAGTGAGGGCAGTGTGCAATACATACAAAATACAATACAATTATATACAGAACTTACAAATTTCCATTACAGTCTGGGTCATTGTCATGCTGGAAGACCCATCCATGACCCATCTGCAGTGTTCTGGCTGAGGGAAGAAGGTTCTCATCCAAGATTTTGCAATACATGGTCTCATCTATTGGCCCCTCAATGCGGCAAAGTCGGCCTGTATCTTTAGCAGAGAAACAGCTTTAAGGCATCATGTTTCCACCACTGTGCTTGACTGTAGGGATGGTGTTCTTAGGGTCATAGTAAGCATTTTTCTTCCTCCAAACACGGCGAGTCACGTTAATGCCAAAGAGCTCAATTTTGGTCTCATCTGACCACAGCACTTTCTCCCAATCCTTCTTTGAATCATTTAGATGTTCATTGGCATGACTGTACATGTGCCTTCTTGAGGAGGGAGACTCGTTGTGTTTGGAGAAAAAAAAAAATGTGACTATGACCCTAAGAACACCATCCCTGCAGTCAAGCACGGAGGAGGAAACATTATGCTTTGGGCCTGTTTCTCTGCTATAGGTACAGACCGACTTTGCTGCATTGAGGGGCCAATAGATGGGGCCATGTATTGTCTTGGATGAGAACCTTTTTTTTTTTTTTTTAACAGAAAAGTTTTTATTTGTCTCCAGCCGGAGATTATTCATCATACAAACATATTTACAAAGAACATAAAGAATATAGCGTTGCTACATATTTCCAGCTGTATTTCTATAGATAATTACATAGTTCCTACTGATACAATGCAGGGTCATAGCATACAGTTTACTGTGTCATTATTGCTTGTGCTTCCTCCTATCTGGAGGGAGGAGTTATTGTGTCGGTTATATCAAATTATCCACTTTTTCTTCTGCAATAGTTTAACCAGCAGCAAATAATCAGTATGTTATCTACTTGTCAATCATTCCCTCATTATGTATTGATATGTCTGTGATCAAGGGGGTAGGAGAAGGCAGGGGGGGGGGGGGAGGAAGAAGGGAGGGGGAGGAGGGGGGGGGGAAGGGAGGGCACCAAGAGATAGATGGATATTCTAATTGGGCTGGTCGCTACCGAACCTTGTCACTGCCTGGTCCAGGCTCCCCAGATCTTGGAGAATTTCTTGGGACATTTACGGTTGATATATGTGGCTTTATAGAGTGGTAGAACAGAATCTACTATACCCCTCCATTGAGTTACCGTGGGGGGGTCGGGTTGTTTCCATCTGAGGAGAATAGCCTTCCTGGCATAGAATGAGGCATAAAATACAAATAGTCTTTTGTGCACACTAGGTATAACATTGTCACATACCCCGAGGAGCAGAATAATCGGATTTCTTTGAATATTTAGATTACCTACTGCATTAATCACTTCAACCACCTCAGTCCAGAATTTTTGTATAAGCGGGCACTCCCATACTACATGAATAAACGTACCTATCTCCCCCGTACATTTCGGGCATCTGTCCGTTTGTGTCGGGTATATTCTAGCTAGTCTCTGTGGCGTGTAATATACTCTATGAATAAACTTGAGCTGTATGAATCTATCCCTTGCCGAGATCATAAGAGGAATAAATTGCTGCAGACCCTCTTCCCAGTCATCTGGCGCTAGGTTCGGAACGTCTCCCCTCCACTTATCATACAGGCCCATCTCTCCAGTCTGTTCATCAGTGAGAATTTGGTTGTATATGGACGACAAAGTTCGGTCTAAGTGTTTAGAAATAAGAAGCCTTTCTACCCCATGTGACCGCAAAGTAATACCGTCTGGATATTGGGCCCGCACTGCATGTCTCAGTTGTAGATAGCGAAAGAACATTTTTGAGGGGAGTTGGAAGTCAGTTTTAAGAGTGTCATATGGGATAACTCCATCTCCAGACCACACCTGCTGTATTGTTTTAATTCCATATCCCGCCCATAGGGCTGGTTCTGGGACTGTTTGGAGATGTTTTAATTTAGGGTTGCCCCATAACGGTGTGTGAGGGGAGATAGTAGCAGGCCCTGCAATCTTTTTGGACATCTGTTCCCATACTACGACCGTCGTTCGCATCGGGGTTGTCATATCTTTATGTGTCTTGACCCCTCTGAAGACTAGGTTACTCAGAGCTGAGTATGATCCCATTATTGCTGCTTCAAGATTAAGTGAGGGGTTAGATTTCGGCTGAGAGAACCACCACCGGACAGTAACTATTACTGCCGCCCAGTAGTACTTCCGAAAACAAGGGAGCGCCAAGCCTCCCAACGTCAAGGGGAGCTGGAGGGTGGTCCTTGCCACTCTGGGGGCAGATCCCCCCCATACAAACGAGCTAACAACCTGTTCCAGTTTATCAAAAAAAGATTTGGGGATAGGGACTGGGGTATTGCGGAATACATATAGGAATTTAGGGAGGAACGTCATCTTTAACAGATTAACCCTACCTACTGGTGATAACGGGAGGAACTTCCAGGCCTGACAGCGAGCAGTAAGCTGGTGAAGGATTGGATATATATTGTCTGTTAGGTACATGTGTGGGTCTCTCTGAATCTCAATCCCCAAGTATCTGAACTTAGAGACCAACACCAGAGGACTTGAAGGGTCAACATCCGGCAGCGTCGGAGACAACGAAAATATGGTGGATTTAGACCAGTTGATCCGAATGCCCGAGAAGGATCCATATTGGTTAATAATTTCGAGAGCTGCTGACAGCGATGCCGACGCATCTGGAAGGTACAGCAACGCGTCATCAGCATACAGGGAAAGCCTCTCAGTCAGCGGACCAACCTTTATACCCCCAACCTCCGGGGACGTTCTAAGCAAAATAGCTAAGGGCTCAATGGCTAGAGCAAACAGGCCTGGGGATAGCGGGCACCCCTGCCTGGTCCCTCTCTCTAGAGAAAACGGGGGAGAGAGTAGCCCGTTCGTACGGACTCTAGCTGTGGGGTGTGTGTAGAGCAACTTTATCCATGAAATGAATCGGGGGCCAAAATTGAATCGCTGCAGCACACTCCACAGGAACCTCCATTCAACTGAATCGAAGGCCTTCTCGGCATCTAAGGAGGCCACTACACCCCGGGACTGAGATCTCTCCGAGTGTGAGATATTAGTGTATAACCTGCGTAGGTTTATGTCCGTGCCCTTACCTGGCATAAAGCCTGTCTGGTCGCCATGTACAATAGATAAAATAACCGAGTTAAGTCTATTTGCTAGGATCTTGGTAGTTATTTTGGCATCCACATTTAAAAGTGATATGGGACGGTAGGATGAGCACAATGTGGGGTCTTTGTTGGGTTTAGCTATGACTACAATCACCGCCTCCGACATTGAGGGAGGGAGAGAGTCCTCTTTTAGCATTGTGAGGAGTAGTTTATGAAAGATAGGGTTGAGAAGGTCCTTGTTTGCCTTATAAAATTCTGCAGGTAGGCCGTCAGGGCCCGGGGTTTTTGCCGACTGGAGAGATGTCACTGCCACCTGGACCTCCTTAAGAGTAATTGGTTCCTCTAATTTGTTTCTAGCCTCTGTGGTCAGTTGGGGGAAATCGATCCGATCTAAGAATGCACTCAGATCCTCCTCAGTAAAGGAGACCCTAGAGGTGTATAGCCGTTGGTAATATTGTGTAAATTGCCTATTTATTTCCCCGGGGTCCGAGTGGACCACGTCCCCGTCATCCCTGATATGGGCTATATGTATGGAAGGTGAACGTTCCTTGGCCAACCAGGCTAGCATTCTACCCGTCTTCTCTCCCTGTTCGAAGATCCTTTGCGACTGAGCCAGTAACTGTTTCCTAGTGGTCTCAATCCACAAAAGAGAGATCTCTCTATGTAAGGATTGCATAGCATCATATGTTGATACGTTTCTCGTGTGCACATATTCTTTTTCTAAAAGGAGTACTTTTTTCTCAGCTTCCTCTAACGCTAACCGGGTATCTTTCCTAACCCTCCCAATTGCCGTCTGATATTGTCCTCTTGTGTAGGCCTTAAAGGCATCCCAAAGCGTAGGGGGAGAGACTGTACCCTCATTGATCGTCCAGTAGACTCCCAATTCGCCCTCCACCAGTGGGACCACCCTCTCATCCGCAATCCAGAGCCCCGAGAGTCGCCAAAGGACGTTGGCAACAGGGGAGTCTGTCTGCAATTTCAGTAGGAGGGGAGCGTGGTCTGAAATACCCCGAGGCAGAATGGCTACCTCAAGTATTCTGGGGAGGAGAGAACCAGAGGAGTATATCAGATCTATCCTAGAGAAGGAAGCATGTGCCGCAGAGTGGCATGTGTATTGTCTCTCACCCGGATGCCTCATCCTCCAGACATCTGTAAATCCGTAATTGTCAGCCCATAGTGTCAAGGGGGTCACCCCGGATGGCCCCACACCCATTCTATCCAGGTCTGGGTCTGGGGTCATGTTAAAGTCTCCTGCTATGATTATCCCAGCTGAAGGGTACTGAGCCAATATCGGAGTGATTTTCTTAAGGATCTCCACCGTGGCAGGGGGGGGGATATATATCCCCACTATGAGTAACTCCACTCTATCACACATTGCATGTATAGCTATATATCTTCCATCTGGATCTAGATGGAGATCCAACAGTGTAAACCCCACCGACTTGTGAACCAGGACACTGACACCCCGGGAGTACGAGGAATATGTCGAGTGGTAATATGCACCGACCCACGGCTTCCGCAGTGCCAGCGTCCTGCCCCCCACCAGGTGCGTCTCCTGTAGCAGACATATATGCGGGTTATACTTTTTCAGGAAGTTAAAAACCAGAGATCGTTTGATTTTGGAATTTAGCCCTCTAACATTCCACGACAGTACTGTTAGTTGTGGCATTGGTTCACTGTAAAAAATATAACACCAGGTTGATAATCAGCCCTCGTCAGGGTCATTGTAAATTTAAGGAGGAGAAATGAAATCAAAAGTAACATATATCCCTTATACATAGAGCCAGACATTAGACCTCCCATGCCCTCTGGTGAACACATATGCAAGTAGCCCTGTTCTTCAATACAGTATATAGTAACACAGTATATTAGGTACATGTAGCAGCAAAAAAAGAAAAAAGAAGGAAAAGAAAAAAAAAAAGGGTCAAAAGTCCCAACTTGGAGCAAAAGCTTGTGCTCCCCATCCGTCCCCCCCCCCCCCACCCCGCACCACCCCCCAAACTTCGGCGTGCTTCATTCCCAAAAACCTTCATGGCAACTGCCAATTGGGGTAATGAACAAAAAGGGGACCGAACCTCCCCCTGCTGATAAAGGATAAATGTTTCCTGCAGAATAAAGGAGTCAACTTCACCCGGAGAGACGCATATAGTCCTCCGGGGGCACTTATCTTGAACCTGTTACTCTCCTCGCCCCCAAACCCCTTTCGGTGATAAAATCAGGGGGGGCTGCTTTGTTGAGAGTGAATAATAGAAATGTTCTGTCTTTTCCCTCTTTCTGACTGCGTTGCTCCTCGCAGGCTTGTAACTAAAGCAGTTCGTCGTCAGTGTCTCTGAATGGTTTCCAGCCACTGCGATGCCTCTTCAGGGGAAGTAAAGAATCGCACCCTCTCTCCGTCCTGGACTCTCAGCCTCGCCGGGAACAGCATGCTGTACTTTATTTTCTTGTTGCGTAGATTCATTTTTACTTGGTCAAATGAACGTCGCTGCTTTTGGGTGTCAATTGAAAAATCCGGGAAGATCATTAGTTTAGCCCCTTCATAACGCAATTGCTCGATCTTTCTAGATTCACGGAGAACAAGGTCCCGATCTCTAAAGTTCAGTAGTTTCAGAATGAATGTGCGCGGAGGAGCTCCCGGGGGCCCCCGGGTAGCAGGCATTCTATGTGCCCTCTCCACCACAAAGAAATCCGAAAAATGCGCCTGAGGTAGCAATTCACGCAGGAGTTTTTCCGTGAATGACGTGGGTTCAGCACCCTCAGTTCCCTCTGGGAGACCCACTATACGAAGGTTGTTCCTTCTATTTCTATTTTCGGCATCCTCTGCACGAGTTTCAAGGGCCTTGACTTTTGTCTGTAGCGTGCGAAGTGAGACCGTATGGTCTTGCAGTACATCTTCCGTGTCTCCCACACGGCGTTCAGCCTCAGTAAGGCGGGTTCTGAATGTGTCCATGTCCCTTCGTATGAGACTAATATCTAGCTGCATTTGTTCAATTTTCTGGATGAGAACCTTCTTCCCTCAGTCAGAACATTGAAGATGGGTCATGGATGGGTCTTTCAGCATGACAATGACCCAAAACATACCGCTAAGGCAACAAAGGAGTGGCTCAAGAAAAAAGCACATTAAGGTCATGGAGTGGTCTAGCCAGTCTCTAGATCTTAATCCTATTGAAAAATTATGGAGGGAGATGAAGCTTCAAGTTGGCAAGCAACAGGCAAGAAACCTTAAGGATTTAGAGAAGATCTGTAAAGAAGAGTGGACCAAAATCTCTCCCTGATGTGTGCAAACCTGATCACTACAAGAAACGGCTTACCTCTTGCTTGCTAACAAGGGTTTTTCCACCAAGTACTAAGTCTTTTACTTGGGGATCAAATACTTATTTTACACACTGAACTGCAACTCAATTTATAACATTTGAATCATGCAATTTTTCTGGATTTTTTGTTGATATTCTTTCTCTATCATTTAAAATACACCTATGATAAAAATGATTAACCCTTCATTTCTTTGTAAGTGGGCAAACTTACAAAACCTGCAGAGGATCAAATAATTATTTTCCCCACTGTATATAGCGCCAACAGTTTACGCAGGGCTTTACAATATAAAAGGGAGACAATATAGGTACAATACAATAAAATACAAGAGGGTTAAGAGGGCCCTGCTCAGAAGAGCTTACAATCTAATAGGTTGGGACAAGTGGTACAGAAGGTTATAATTGTGGCGGTCGAGCTGATGGAAGTAATAAAACATTAGTTGGAGGCGTGATAGGCTTCCCTGAAGAGATGAGTTTTCAAGGATCACCTGAAGTGAAGAACTAGAAGTCTCAGCATGAACCCCTGAGATTGAAGGATGTGACCCCCCCCCAAAAGTGAAGGACTACAAGTCTCAGCATGAACCCCTGAGATCTAAGAATGTGACCCCTTAGATCTCATTCAGGAGTTCATACTGGGACTTGTAGTCTTTCACTAGTTGGGGGGTCACATCCTCAGCTCTTAGAGGTTCATGCTGGGACTTGTAGTCCTTCACTTTTGGGGGGGAGGGGATCACATCTCCAAAAGTGAAGGACTATAAGTCTTAGCATAAACCCCTTAGATCTAAGGATGTGACTCCCCCAAAAGTGAAGGACTACAAGTCCCAGTTTGAACCCCTGAGATTTGAGGATATGACCTCCTCCTCCCCTGTTGGAAGGCAGCATGGTTTAATATCATATTTCTGGAGGCTTCTTTCTGGTTAATACAACCAGGCGCCTGGAATGTAATAAGTTGCACATCAAAGCTTTGTAGCATATCAGAACCTTCATCTGAAAGAAGAAGTCATTCCCCCTAGCAAGGATGAACAAAAGCTTGGCTCCTGACCAAATGGTGTGATCCTTGATGAACACTCTGCAAGCAAGCTTCAAAGAGGGCCATGGCTGCCAGGATGATTGATGAAGGTGGGCTACAAAAGATTAAAGGATCAACAGGCACTGAAAATGACCCTGGTCACAAAGCGATGATACATGGATGAATGTTGCCCCTAGAGGCCAATACAGCAGGACAGACAAAAATATAATATATTGAGAAGGACTGCCCTGTAAATACTTTAGTCTGGATGGGCTGGCAATGGGGGTTGGATCTGGACGATGTATGATTGAAGTTTAATAAGTGCTGACCGAGAGGGAGAGCTCTCTGTTACTATATTGAGCCCAGCTGACGAGACAATATCTAGAGGACAGCCTTGCAATAAGTATCTTTGATGTCCTTTTGTTATATGCTCTGTAATATTTTCCTTTAGTGTTTTCATGTTAGCATTTTCCTATTTTCTTGGGAAATAAATAAGATGTTGTTTTATTAAGCAGTGTGTTTGTTTATATTATTGTGCTATCATTCTTGCCCATTCCTCCTTGCAAAACTGCTCCAGCTCCTTCAAGTTGGAAGTTTTGTGCTTGTGAACAGCAATCTTTAAGTCTGACCACAGATTTTCTATTGGATTGAGGTCTGGGCTTTGATTAGGCCTTTCCAACACATTTACATGTTTCCCCTTAAACCACTCAAGTGTTGCTTTAGCAGTGTGTTTGGGGTCATTGTCCTGCTGGAAGGTGATCCTCCGTCCTAGCCTCAAATCACACACAGAGTGGTACAGGTTTTGCTTAAGAATATCCCTGTATTTAGCACCATCCATCTTTCCCTCAACTCTGACCAGTTTCCCAGTTCCGACTGCTGAAAAACATCCTGTCAAGGAGATGCCTAACACAGGCATCCAACACAGGGTAAACAGATCAGTGGGCTGCACTAAAGGAATCAGGCACAAAAGTAAGTGAAAAAAAAAAAAAAAATATATATATATATATATATATATATATATATTGAAGATAAAGACACAAGTGCAAAACCAACCAACAGCAAACCATAAACAAGCAAAGAAATACAAAGAACACACAGCATCCCAAAACACCTAATTTAACTAACTAATATATATACACAAGGAAAGGGAACACATATACATCAACAAGGCAGGGACGAGAGACAAGGGGAACAGGAGGCCAGATAGAGGGAGCAGTAAGCAAGGGGGAGCTGGAAGCAGGAATCAGGGGACAAGTCTCAGGAACAGGGTACAGGAAACAGAGTCCAGGACAGGGCAGGAAGCGGATCAGGAACAGGTTTCAGTCAACGGATCAGGTCAGGCAGGGACAAGGCTTGCAGAGGGAATACTGAAGCCCTGAGCCTCAGTGAAGGGCGGGCTTATATACTCCCAGCAGCTCACATCAGGTGCAGCTTGTTCAATGAAATGTCCATCTGCTGGGAGACACCTGCTGGTGGCCACCAGAACTGCACCCTTTGGTGCTGAAAGAAATAGTGCCACCAGCAGGTGACCTGCGATAACAAGCGATAACACTGATCCAGACAGCCCCCCCCCAGGAGTGGCCTCCGGACACTCCATTCTGCCCTTGACCTGGCAGTGCATGTAGGTGCGGAAAAGTCTCAAAAAGTCTCACCTGTGACCGCAGACTTCTTTGCACTCTTCCGGCCAGAGTCTCTTAACCTACTGGGAGGTGTGCCACCTGAGTCCGGCAATGGGACATGCACCCCACCACCAAGGTCTGGAAGTTTAGATCTGGAAATGAAAACAGGCAGGGCAACGTGCATGAACCTATCGGAGGCAGACAACACAAGAGCATCACAGTCAGGCTAAGAATCAAGCAGGGAAAAAATCAGCGGCAAGTTGAGCACCAGGAACTGGTTTAGCCGGTACCATGTCAGCAGGCTGGGAAAAGGGCACCGGAACATAAGGCTGGGCAGCGAGCTCCGGGTCATCGAGCTTGGCAGCAGACAGGAACACATCAGGCTGGGTGGCAGACAGGAACACATCAGGCTGGGCGGCAGACAGGAACACATCAGGCTGGGCGGCAGACAGGAACACATCAGGCTGGGCGGCAGACATGAACACAGCAGGCTGGACAGCAGAGGCTCATCAAGCTGGACAGCAGACAGAGGCTCATCAGGCTGGACAGCAGACAGAGGGTCATCAGGCTGGACAGCAGACAGAGGCTCATCAGGCTGGTCATCAGGCACTTCAGGCTGTGACACTGGATCTTCATGCGGGGACACAGGCACCGGAACTTCAAGCGGGGACACAGGCACAGGAACTTCAGACTGGAAGGCAGGCACCGAGACATCAGACTGGAAGGCAGGCACCGAGACATCAGACTGGAAGGCAGGCACCGAGACCTCAGACTGGAAAGCAGGCACTGGAACGTCAGAGTGAATAGAGGGCAGTGGAACATCAGACTGAACAACGGGCACATCAGACGGAACAGCGGGCACTGGAACGTCAGACTGGACAACAGGCAGAGACACTGGCACAACAGGCTGAACAGCAGGCATCGGAACATCAGGCTGGAGTGGATTAGCTGGTGTGGAGGCAGGGTTGGGTGATGGCAGGATGGTATGGATTGGGAAAAACTTCTGCTTCTTTTTGGTTTTAGCCAATGAAGATTTGTAAGTGGGTACAGGGCTGTAGGTAGTGGATACAGCTGATAGAAGCAAAGAGCGGAAGGATGGTAAAACGGAGCAGATTTTGAAGGGAGATTTAGTGGAACTGATGGAGGCAGCCGAGAACAAGCAGAGGGGTTAAAGGCAGGGTAGGTGCAGCAGGAGGAAACAGGGTACTGGTACTTCATTGGTAGCAGGGTGTATTGGTCGGCAACTGTGGTTGTTGGGGGTAACAGAGAGGAAGACATCCCAGCAGGCTGGTATCTAGACACAGAAATGGGTGGTTGGGAACTGACAGAGGCCGATACAACAAGCTTGACCAGGCCTGTAATAATGATTGCACAAAATCAGGTTTTCACACGGCTTGTCTGACCAGGGACTGCACTGAATCAATACATTTTGCAAGCACCTGTTTAGAACAAGCTGAGTACAGCTCAAAGAAAAAGGCTGAGTTATCTTCAAACAGCCACACCAAAGACTACCAGAGCTGCACTAAAAGGGGGTGTATACTCATCACCTCCACTAGAGGCATCAGGCAGGGTCAACTCAAACAGAAAACTGCCCTGATCAACAAAGACATGAGCGATACGAATGCATTCCAGCAACTGCTCTCTAGTGTGTTCACTTAATGTCTGATGACAAAAATCTCTGTCATCTGTTGCCAGGAGCGAAAGATACAGAATATCTTCCAGATGCATTTTTGTAGCAATAGCAAGTGCCCAGACCCAATTCCCAAGCGCAACCGATCTGCTTGTATGGCTTCAGTATTCTGTCAAGGAGATGCCTAACACAGGCATCCAACACAGGGTAAACAGATCAGTGGGCTGCACTAAAGGAATCAGGCACAAAAGTAAGTGGAAAATATATATTTATTAAAGATAAAGACACACATGCAAAACCAATCAACAGCAAACCATAAACAAGCAAAGAAATACAAAGAACACACAGCAACCCAAAACACCTAATCTAACTAACATAGGTGTGCGCAGCCTCTTGCATTAGGGTGTGCACCCCAAAGCTCAAATACATATGGATTTGTATATGTACTGATGCTGTCAGTAGGGCAGTGGACAGTGTCAGTAGTTTGATTTTTATTGTTTTTAAATTATTTTATTTTTTAACATTTTTTTTTTGGATGAAATATCAGCGGTCTAAATAGGGGGGAATATGCACCACACAAGGCGATTAGGGTGTGCCCAGGCACACCCTGTGCATACGCCTATGCTAACTAACTAATATATATACAAGGAAAGGGAACACTTATACATCAACAAGGCTGGGACGAGAGACAAGGGGAACAGGAGGCCAGATAGAGGGAGCAGTAAGCAAGGGGGAGCTGAGAGCAGGAATCAGGGGACAAGTCTCAGGAACAGGGTACAGGAAGTGGATCAGGAACAGGTTTCAGGCAACGGATCAGGTCAGGCAGGGACAAGGCTTGCAGAGGGAATACTGAAGCCCTGAGCTTCAGTGAAGGGCGGGCTCATATAGTCCCAGCAGCACACATCAGGTGCAGCTTGATCAATGAAATGTCCATCTGCTGGGAAACACCCGCTGGTGACCACCAGAACTACACCCTTTGGTGCTGAAAGAAATAGTGCCACCAGCAGGTGACCCAAGCAATAACACTGATCCTGACACATCCCCACAGCATGATGCTGCCACCACCATGTTTCACTGTGGGGATGGTGTTCTTTGAGTGATGTGATGTGTTGGGTTTGTGCCAGACATAGCGTTTTCTTTGATGGCCAAAAAGTCAAATTTTAGTTGCATCAGACCAGAGCACCTTCCTCCATACATTTTGGGAGTCTCCCACATGCCTTTTCGCAAACTCAAAATGTGTCATTTTGTTTTTTGCTGAAAGTAATGGCTTTCTTCTAGCCACTCTGCCATAAAGCCCAACTCTATGGAGCGTACGGCTTATTGTCGTCCTATGTACAGATACTCCAGTCTCTGCTGTGGAACTCTGCAGCTCCTCCAGGGTTACCTTAGGTCTCTGTGCTGCCTCTCTGATAAATGCCCTCCTTGCCTGGTACGTGAGTTTTGGTGTGCGGCCGTCTCTTGGCAGGTTTGCCGTTGTGCCATGTTCTTTCCATTTGGTTATGATAGATTTGATGGTACTCCTAGGGATCATCAAAGATTTGGATATTTTTTTTATAACCTAACCCTGACTTGTACTTCTCAACAACATTGTCCCTTACTTGTTTGGAGAGTTCCTTGATCTTCATGGCAGTGTTTGGTTAGTGGTGTCTCTTGCTTATTAGGTGTTGCAGCCTCTGGGGCCTTTCAAAAAGGTGTGAATGTGTAATGACCGATCATGTGACACTTAGATTGCACACAGGTGGACATCATTTCATTAATTATGTGACTTCTGAAGGTAATTGGTTGCACCAGAGCTTTTTATGGGCTTCATAACAAAGGGGGTAAATACATATGCACATGCCAATTATCAGTTTTTTATTTCTGAAAAATAGTTTTATGTATATATTTTCTAATTTTACTTCACCAACTTAGCCTATTGTGTTCTGATCCATCACATATAATTCAGATTAAGAAAACATTGAACTAAAGGCTGTAATGTAACAAAATAGGTAAAAAGCCAAGGGGGTAAATACTTTTGCGAGGCACTGTATATGAAATAAATAGAGGGAATCCGTAACCACCCTTGGATAATATTTATTTTAGCATTTATTTCATCCCCTGTCTATCCCTCTGAGGGTGTCATCTGTTGTCCAGCACCAGTTCAACTGCCATCCTCTCTGTTCCTGCCTCTCTGCTCCGCTCCCTCATGACAGCCCAACAGGTTCCATCCCCGGCCTCACCTAAGACTTTCAAATCCACTTCCCTTCTCTTTCTGAACAGGGGGCCACCGCCGCAAAGGCTGGAAGAGGTGGGTGGAGTTGAGCTCTAGGAGGAGGAGGAGCAAGTTACATCCTCCTCTGCTCTGAATGCTGGGGCCTTTTTCTGCATTACGTGAAGTCACCGATTGCTTAATGCCAGGTGGTCCTAGCAGTGGGAAGTGACACAATGTGAAAACTTAAAAAATTAAAGTGTAACTCCACTTTCGGGGGGGAAAAATAGCAAATAAAGAAAAAATAATATAGTGTATACAATTGCGACACAAGTCATATTGTAATTGAATGTTATTAAAGATTACCTTTCCTTTTCTATCTGCAGCCGCTGTAATTTTCTGAAAATGCAATGCAATATGTCTACCTGGAGAAGTTCTGAACAAAGAATGTATACAGAACGCCCCCCCAGAAATATAATTTCCTGCTTGTGTGATTGGCTCACTGATTTTCCCACAAATCTACACTAGGATACAAGTCAGATTTCAGACACCCCCTGCAATCATTTTTGGTGAGATAATAGGAACACCTCTAAAGGGATGCAAACCCTGCAGCTTTCCCCATTAGTGCTCTGCAGCCCATTAGATTCACTTACCACATGGACACAGACAAACATACAGGGATGTCTTCAGAATAACAAAAGGTAGGAATCTGCAACAAAGTTTGATAAAATCTTTGCAATGTTTATAGATCACCCAGAGGGGAATGTTTTTTTCTCATTAAAAAAGTGGTTACCCTTTAAATTAAAAACAGTAATTTCTCTATGTTAACTATACATGTACAGAGGGGCAGCCTCCTTTGCTGTTTAATTAAACAGGTCGTTCTTTTGCTTTGTAATTCTGCATAGTGCTTGTGTTGTACAGTACTTTTCCTTTTTCTCAGGGAAAGCCTATGGGCCCAATTACCTAATGTATACACAGATCCAATTCTGCATAGCTCCTGTGTGAACAAAACAATCCTGTGCTCTTTCAATTCTCTATACATCCATGATGTGTGCAAACCTTCGCACAGCGATAGAGACTATATGAGGATGCTATATGCTATAAAATGTGCGCTTCAGTGTCCAAATGGACACAATCTATGCCATGATGTGCTTGTAACACAATATGATTTTCTTCACTGTTTTTGGTTTTATCAAAGTACTGTCAACATTATTTAATTGTGACAGACCCAACCAGGACATGGGCTTTAGGAGGGGACTGCAGGGTTGCCTCTTGTCTACTAACTATGGGCCCTGGCATCTGAGGTGGCTCTATTCTTTGGGAGGTGTGTGCCTGGGGGACCTTCGGAGTGAGTTTGCATTGGATTTGGGTCCATTTCCCCCCAGAAACACACACACAGACTCTGGAAACCTAGGGCCTGGATACAGATTTGGGGACCCTCTGTTTTGTTGAGGTATGGAGTCAGCAGCCCAAGCCAGTCTTGACTGATTCAACCCCTTCCTAGACTGAGAGACTCACAGCAGAAAATTATCAGTTCAAAAAACCTGATGCTGGTGTCTCCTGCTGCTTTGTGTAAAACTGTTTATTAAGATGTCTTTCTTTCATTGTAGATTTCCTCCATTGTGTGCCTCCTAGGTGTGAATTCTCATTGTTAATTGAGTCACCTATTGTTTCTGTCTGCTAATCTTCTTGGAGATGTGATTAATTTTGTGTTCACTTTACCTCATTACTGAACCATTGCGGGATGTTTATGTGTTTATGTTAGCTGTTTATTAGCTGTACTGTTAGATGTACTGATGATATTACTGTTTAAAGTTTGCATTGTTTAGGATAATGTCATAAAGCTCCTATCTGATTTTGTTTGGTATACATTCTGTGTGAATTTACAATAAAGAGTTCAAGTTTGCACTTAAGCTAATGTTGTCTAGTTCTTGGGTGCAATATTCCTCTGGAGGAGTGAAGCAATCTACAAATGCTTTGAACAGTGGAGAACGGCCCCTGATACTGGAATCTCGGGAGACATAACATAGTTGCATATTTATATAGTAGGTGAGGTTGAAAAAAAGAGTCCATCAAGTCCAACCTACGTGTGTGATTATATGTCAGTATTACCTTGTGTATCCCTGTATGTTGCGGTCGTTCAGGTGCTTATAAAATAGTTTTTTGAAACTATTGCTACCCCCCCGCTGAGACCACGCCTGTGGAAGGGAATTCCACATCCTTGCTGCTCTTACAGTAAAGAACCCTCTATGTAGTTTAAGGTTAAACCTCTTTTCTTCTAATTTTAATGAGTGGCCACATGTCTTGTTAAACTCCCTTCTGTGAAAAAGTTTTATCCCTATTGTGGGGTCACCAGTATGGTAGTTGTAAATTGAAATCATATCCCCTCTAAAGCATCTTTTCTCCAGGGAGAATAATGAGGTTACAGTACCAGAAAGTCACTGAAGCATAGAGATGTCTATTTATTAAGCAATGATAAATTATCACTGCTCAGTACACAGACATTCCCGGAGGAGACCGCCCACCTAGTACCTAGTTAACAAAATATCTGTCCCCCTAGCGCTTCCTCTTTTCCAAAAAAATACTAAGTGATGTAAATACAAAATGAATAAAATAAAATAGTGACCCCTAGTGGGAGTATTACATATGACACCAAAAATATATTATATATGTCACAATGAAAGTGATATGTGCAACCAGTGACCTCTAGTGGGTACAAAAATTATAACACCTATACCAACTAATATTAATATGTACAACCAGTGCTCTAGTGGTTACAAAAATTATAACGTGCATATATATATATATATATATATATATATATATATATATATATATATATATATATATCAGGCAAAGTCCATTAATCCAGTGATATCTTCTGTGAACCAGTGCTGTCCACACACAATCCAGCGATGAATGATAACAAATGAGTGACTTAACACCACGTGGACCCTCCACCAGTCACACTATGCGCTTACCTCTCAGAGCACTATCCCTGGTGCATACAGGTGATGAGCTTGAAGTTATACAGATCCATCCCTGGGGTCACAAAATCGTCTGCAAGTCCTCAGCCCTGCTGCCCTCATGCGTGATCGTGTACTTTCTACAAACGGTGCGATGATGTCACAAGCCCCGCCCTAACGTGTTTCTTTGCTCACATGCGACGTTATCAAAGGATATGATACCCTTTGATAAAGTCGCATGTGAGCGAAAAAATGATTGGCTGACAGGAGAAGCAATGTTATTGGCAAAGGGGGAGGAGGAGGAGAGAGGAGACCTGCGGCCGGGGCAGAAGCAGAAGACTGGTGGACCCACCAGCCGCCATTCCATGGATGGCTCACCATCTGGCTCAGCCACCCAGCTCTCCCCAGCTCGAGGATGGGGTGGGCAGGACAGAGGTAAGGAGGTCGTCCGTCTCCCACAGTGGTGTGTTTATATGGTGTTCCCAGTGCTCGTCTCCCATGGGGGAGAGGGGGTTTATATGGTGTTCCTGGTGCTCATCTCCCATGGGGGAGAGGGGGTTTATATGGTGTTCCCAGTGCTCGTCTCCCATGGGGGAGAGGGGGTTTATATGGTGTTCCTGGTGCTCATCTCCCATGGGGGAGAGGGGGTTTATATGGTGTTCCCAGTGCTCGTCTCCCATGGGGGAGAGGGGGTTTATATGGTGTTCCCGGTGTTCATCTCCCATGCGGGGGGGGGTGTATGGTGTTCCTGGTAGGGGGGGTGTGGCATTGGTTTGAATTATCGGGGACCAGCCACCACTGTCACTGATGCTGTGCAGGTCTCCTGCACACTGTCAATGTATCGGCTTACCTGTACATCACGTACACTGGATGTCGTAGTATTGTATATACTTTTGCAATAAGCATCCCCTTTTCAACCTGAATGTGTTGAAGAACACGGTGCTTCTCATGGAGTCATGGGCTCCAGGAACAGGGAACCTGAGAAAACAGTATCTCCTTCAGCAGTAAGTGCTACACTTGTATTGCCACGACTTAACAGGTAAGGAGTGTTAGGACATGCTTATTCTCCTGCCATATTCCCAGCAGTCAGGACTCCTTTTTGTTTTATGATTTAAGGTGTCTTTCAATCCAACTTTCAGTCCAAACTTGGCAGTATGAACTAAAAATATACAAAGAGAATATAACAAGAGACAAAGAGCATACAAAGACTTTACTGACTAGCTGTAATAAGTTAATAAGATAATTATTTTGTGGCAGGACATCTCTAATTACTTTAGTACAGTATCCATAACAATGGAGCATGGATAGTAGACCCCAGAGCATTTGTAAAATCTGCCCTTGTCTGCTTAAGTTTATCCTATCACATAGCTTCCAGCTGGCCAGAGACACTATAAAACCATTTGTTACTGTCAAGTGATGGGTCCAACATGTTATTTTCTAGTGCTCTGTGTAATAACTATTATTTTAATGTCTCAGCTAACTGAGGTTTATGATTATATCATGGGGAAACATTCAGCCAACGAGTGCTTGTTATATAAATTGTTCTGTTCCTTCCAGCTCTTCATTCCCATTAACACCGGAATATCAAGATGTTCTGTTTAAATTGCCTTAAAAATATTATAAAGAGCTTAGAACAGAGTATAGCATATTTGAGCACTCCAGTTGAAACCGATCGCCTTTTCCCATAGTCATTAGTCTGCTTTATTCAAGATGAAGTCTTACAGGTGGTCAAAACTAATCATACACAGCTTCAAGCGCTTTGTGGCTAGGTTTTAAAAATGACCTATGATTGTTAATAATGTACTTGAGTTTTAACATCATCATTTTTGCACCAGTTAGAAAATGAATAGGTATAATTCTTACGTATGCTAGGATTCAAATGTTCCTTCAGTCAAAAAAAAAAAAAAAATATATATATATATATATATATATATATACATAAACATGTGCCTTGAAAAAATATTCATATCCCTTGAAATTTTCCACATTTTTCATGTTACAACCAAAAACATATATGTATGTATGTGGGGATTTTATGTGATAGACCAACACAAAATGCCATATAATTGTGAAGTAGAAGGAAAATGATAAATGGTTTTCAAATATTGTTTACAAAAAAATCTGAAAAGTGTGGTGTGCATTTGTATTCAGCCCCCCTGAGTCAATACTTTGTAGAACCACCTTTCACTGCAATTACAATTACAGCTGCAAGTCTTTTTGAGGATGTCTCTGCCAGCTTTGCACATCTAGAGAGTGATGTTTTTGCCCATTCTTCTTTGCAAAAAAGTTCAGATTGGATGGAGAGCATTTGTGAACAGAAATGTTCTGTTTTGCCACATATTCCCAATTGGATTAAGGGCTGGACTTTGACTGGGTCATTCTAACACATGAATATGCTTTGATCTAAACCATTCCATTGTAGCTCTGGCTGTATGTTTAGGTCGTTGTCCTGCTGGAAGGTGAACCTTCGCCCCAGTCTCAAGTCTTTTGCAGACTCTTACTTTCCTTCTAAAATTGCCCTGTATTTGGCTCCATCCATATTCCCATCAACGCTGACCAGCTTCCCTGTCCCTCCTGAAGAAAAGCATCTCCACAACATGATGCTGCCACCACCATGTTTCACGGCGGGGATGGTGTGTTTAGGGTGATGTGCAGTGTTCGTTTTCTGTCACACCTAGCGTTTTGCTTTTAGGCCAAAAAGTAAAAATTCTTGTCTCATCTGACCAGAGCACCTTCTTCCACATTTGCTGTGTACCCCACATGGCTTCTTGCACACTGCAAACAGGACTTCTTTTAGCTTTTTTTTCAGCAATGGCTTTCTTCTTGCCACTTTTCCATATTTGTGGAGTGCACAACTAATAGTTGTCCTGCAGGCAGATTCTCCCACCTGTGCTATGGATCTCTGCAGCTCCTCCAGAGTTACCATGGGCCCTTTGGCTGCTTCCCTGATTAATGCTCTCCTTGCCTAGCTTGTCAGTTTAGGTGGACGGCCATGTCTTGGTAGGTTTGCAGTTGTGCCATACTCTTTCCATTTTCAAATGATGGATTAAACAGTGCTCCATGGGATGTCCAAAGCTTGAGATATTTTTTTATAACCTAACCCTGCTTTAAACTTATCTACAACTTTAGCCCTGACCTGTCTGGTGTGTTCCTTGGCCTTCATGATGCTGTTTGTTCACTAAGGTTTTCTAACAAACCTCTGAGGATTTCACAGAACAGCTGTATTTATACTGAGATTAAATTACACACAGGTATTTACTAAATAGGTGACTTCTGAAGGAAATTGGTTCCACTAGATTTTAGTTAAGGGTATCGGAGTAAAGGGGGCTGAATACGAATGCACGCCACATTTTTCAAATATTTATTTGTAAAAAATGTTGAAAACTATTTACCATTTTCTAGAGCTGCACGATTCTGGCCAAAATGAGAATCACTATTTTTTTGCTTAGAATAAAAAGATCACGATTCTCTCACAATTCTCACGACAAAAAATCCTTCACATTATACAAAAAAAAAAAAAAGGGCTAACTTTACTGGTTAGATTTATTTATTTTTTTAATTCAATAAAGTCATTTTTTCCCAAAAAAATTGCATTTGAAAGACCGCTATGCAAATAGTGTGACATAAAATATTGCAACAACCACCATTTTATTCTCTAGGGTGTCTACTAAAAAATATATAATGTTTGGGGGTTCTAAGTAATTTTCTAGCAAAAAAAACGATTTTAACTTGAAACCAACAAATGGCAGAAAAAGGTTTAGTGTTTAAGTGGTTAAACGTTTTTCACTTACACACAGTCTATTCAATTGACAAACTGTTACAATGTTTATACTTCAGTTCAACTGATAAAGAATGTTTTGTTTCTTGGCAGACAGCCCAGTTTTTCTCTTCCTTTCTTTTGAGGGCTGTGGCTTTAGAAGAGCAGAGAGAATTCTTTGCATAGAAAGAATTGTGAAACACTTTAGTCAAGATCGCGATAACGATTCTTGACGATTAATCACGTTAACGATTCTTGACGATTAATTGTGCAGCTCTGCCATTTTCCTTCCACTTCACAATTATGTGCCACTTTGTATTGGTCTATCACATGAAATCCCAATAAAATACATTTACGTTTTTGGTTTTAACATGACAAAATGTGGAAAATTTCAAGGGGTATGAATACTTTTTCAAGGCAGTGTGTGTGTGTGTGTGTGTATATATATATATATATATATATATATATATATATATATATATATATATATAAAGAAAAAATAATAATCTCTAAAAATTAAATGTATATTACATGTAATAGTCTAGCCAATTGAGCTATATACAGATGGCTTCTCTCAAACTCCCTTTAGAGTGTCTTTAAAGTGTATTCACATACTGATAACTTCCTGTGGCTCTCTGACTGTGCTGCACTACAGAGTCTTTGTGGACAACAGAACACCCCCAGGGTATGGAGATGAGGAGAGGAATTCTGTCTTAAGGGCCCTACACACTGGCCAAATATTGGGCGGCATCGGATTGTTCAATAGAAACTGTCCGAAACTCGGTTTCGAAATGCAGCTTTTTGTTTTTTTTCCATTCAACCCAGGGGGTTGTACTAAGCTGGACTTTAGTCTTAAATTAATTCTTGTCCTAGGGCGACAATACTTATCCTTCATATAATACAGTGAGTGAGCATTGTCACCTCATAAAGGAAAAGGTGTTACTGGTGGGATTACCAGGTGCATATTAAAAGGTGAAAAACTCTAAGGGCCAGTTCACACCATAGAAGCGCAGTCCGGATGCGCTCCAGATGCTTTTTTGCATGGGTGTTTTTGATGCAGTCCAGTGCATTTTTCCACCCTTTTTTTCACCTCAAATAAGAACATAGGTGTTCCAGTGCGTTTTTGGTGTGTTTAGGTGCCTTCCGGTGCATTCCCGTGAGTTTTTGATGCTTTTTACAGCGTTCCAGTACAGTCCAGTGCAGGAAAAATTCAGCATGTTCTACTTTTTTTTTCTGGAACTGGAACGCACTGGAACTGCAAGCACTGATGTGAACTATGCCATTGAAAACCATATAACCTACTTTCTATGGGTTTTGATGCAGAAAAAAACGCACTGGACTGCATGTGGTGTGAACTTGCCCTTAAAAGAGAAAAACGAATGCAGCCACCACATATAAGGACTGCTAGGCTGCAATATGTTTGTTTTTTCTTGGGTTTAAATGTACTAAAGGAGAAGAAAATGTTCACCTAATAAAGTGAATGTTTACCGAGCTTAGAAAAAGAGCCAAAGCTGCATTAATTCCCATCAACTAATCATTTGCTGGCAATTTTTTTTTGTTTTCTTCTAATTTTCCTTTTACATGATTGGGTATACAAAATGAACACAGCTGCAGCTTATTTAGAAACATTCTCTTTGCTTTATGAACAGCGTCTACTTTAGTAATTCAGCATTCCATGCACAGGTCTCCATACTTCCCAACCGTTCCGTTTTCCGCAGGACTTTCTCGTAATGTGTACTAAATCCCAGCATCCCACAGACCCACCCCATGTCCCGACACCAGGTGATAGAATGCACACTCCAGCACCCAACGCTTATATAAAATCACCTACCTAGTACTCCACAAACCACTCCCCCATCATCACTGATCTCCAACCACTCCCTCATCATCACTTTCTAAGCCACTCCCCTTCACATAGTCCTGGATCACCCTCATTAATTTACTGTTGTGCATACACCAGGTCGTACCAGGCTTGTGTAATCAGTCTCTTACAGCTCTTCATCAACTTCCCACCCCGACACACAGTATCCTCCATCCACTCACAGCAATTCATTTCTCATGCATCATTTTCTCACGGCCCCACCTTCTCAGCTTCCTGTAGTGTGATATCTACTCCTAGTCATATCCCTTTATAGCTCTCTAGTGTACAGGGGGACAGGGAGGGGGGCAGAGTGTGCAGGGAGAGTAGTGAAAAAAGGGTGTGTACTCTTAAGGGGGGGTAGTGTGTACAGGGGCAATAGAGTTAAAGGGGAGAAGTGTGTGCATGGTTTGGGGGGCAGTGTATTTGGGAATGGAGGGCAATGTGTGTTGTTAAAGGGGTGTAGAGTTAAGGGGGGCAGTGTGCGGAGGAAAGGGGACATTGCATAGGGTTAAAGGGGAGCAGTGTGTACAGGAAGTGTGGGGTTAATGTGAAGGGTAAAGGGGGGCAGTGTGTACAGGAAGTGTGGGGTTAATCTGAGGGTAAAGGGGATCAGTGTGTACAGGAAGTGTGGGGTTAATGTGAAGGGTAAAGGGGAGCAGTGTGTACAGGAAGTGTGGGGTTAATGTGAAGGATAAAGGGGGGCAGTGTGTAGTTAATGTGAAGGGTAAAGGGGGGCAGTGTGTACAGGAAGTGTGGGGTTAATGTGAAGGGTAAAGGGGGGCAGTGTGTACAGGAAGTGTGGGGTTATTGTGAAGGGTAAGGGGAGCAGTGTGTACAGGAAGTGTGGGGTTAATATGAAGGGTAAAGGGGGGGCAGTGTGTACAGGAATTGTGGGGTTAATATGAAGGGTAAGGGGGGCAGTGTGTACAGGAAGTGTGGGGTTAATATGAAGGGTAAAGGGGGGCAGTGTGTACCTTAATTGTTGCGCTGTGAAGGGTAAAGGGGGGCAGTGTGTAGAGAGGTTAGGATAGTGTGTACAGGTGGTGCATTTATAATTTCCATTTTTTTTTTTAATTTCTTGATTCTAGTAAGACTATTAAGCCACAGCCAATATTTAGAGTAATTTAACCGCGCCCATTTTTTGGCACATTTTGGATAACAGGTCAACTTCTTCTTAAAGTGTCCCTCATTCTCAAAGTTGTCAGGTATGGGTTTCCTCGCTGTATGCAGACATTATGGCACAAGCTGCAGCAATAGGTCTTGCACACACACAGCTTCAGCGGCAGGCTGCCTAGTCTGCAGCTCATTTCTCCATCCTTTGTGTCTTTTCCAGTATTATTGCTCTGCTGGGGGTACAGACTGTACATTCTTAGGCAGAACATCTAAATATACACAGCGCTATGTCTGTGTGTGCTAAGCTATAAATTCCCAGTGGTCTTACACAATGCAATGCAGTCATAGCATTACAGCATACAAGCAAAAACTACTGAAAAGTGGTATGCATCATGTAATAGAATAATCCTTTACAGATTGGGAATTTTCTAAATGGATGGCAGATGATAGATGAGGAGTCTTGCAGAACACTTGACATTTTCAACATACTGGGGCGGATTTACTAAGAACAGTGCGTTGCGCTGGTTCATACCTTAATTGTTGCGCTGGATAAATCATTGATTGAGCGTGCGAACTGGCAGACACACAACATGATAAAAAATATATAAACAGCAACTGGTGCCAGGGTAACTGCTGCTTTCTCATTGATAATAGCGCACGCCCATCTCATTGGATGTGTCTTGTTAGTAGGTGCTCTCACTTAATTAACCCAAGTTTCACACAAATATTTCAATATATTACAAAGAACAGAAAAGTGTTTCTAAACCCAATAAATTAATATTTTCAGATCTCAATCTTTAAAGGTGACCATAAACTGCAATCAGTTAGATCCTAAAAAAATTAGATTTAGTGCAAGAGCCTGTTTGATTTCCTATAAATTGAATTAATTGTTCAAGTGCATCTTCTTATTACCTATTTTGCAGAAATATCGAGTTGTACAGAGATTGGCCAATCAGATTGCATAGTGCATGACCATCTTTAGTGCCAAATTTGGATTGTAGATGTGCCATGACCCACTTGTATTTTCACCAGTGGACACCAGAACCTACATCTCTAGATACATATTTGTGCAGCACAGTGGTGTAGTGGCTAGCACTTTCACCTAGCTGGTTTGAATCCGACCCGTGACACCATCTGCCTGGAGTTTGCATGTTCTCCCTGTGCCTGTGTGGGTTTCCTCCAGGTACTCGGGTTTCCTCCCACAATCTAAAAACATGCTCTTAGGTAAATCGGATCCTGTCTAAATTGGCCCTAATATGTATGAATGTGTGTTAGGGACCCACACAAACACCACCCCATATTAAAAAAAAATATATTTTTCTTAATGTGCAAATAAGGATCATCTCTTCCTCAGAGAACAGTGAGCGGGGCATGGTGGTGGGAAGAAATTAGCAGCAGTACAAACAACTTCCTGTAGGGGCATGATGTCATTCCTGTGTGCTTGCCACCGCTTCAAGGAACCAGATCTGCACAACCGGCACATACCTACGCACACACAGTACTCGCGCATGCGCACGCAGCTGTTGCACATCTCACATACAGGGCAGTCGCGCATCTACATGCATTTGGCGCATCTAGCTGCAGGAACTCAATTTTTAGGGAAATAGTAAAGCAGATGCAGATTTCCAGGATTGGACTAGCAAATGTTTCTAGTGAAAGGCAACTGGTGTTTTCTATTAAACACAATCTAAATGGGCCATTGACATGCATCACAGTCGAACTTGAATGTGTCTTTGCAAATTTTAACTAAATGAAATCCTTTCTTATTTTTGCTTGGGGATAGAGTGCAGAGGGATTAGAAGTCTTGTCAGTTTTTGGGAATGTCTGAACCCCTGATAGGGTGAAGACACCTCCCAAATTTTGTCACTTTCTCCTTCAAATTTATTCACTTGCTGTCACATAGCCAAAAAACCCTAGTTAGACTTACCGGTAACCGTATTTCTACGAGTCTTTCAGGACAGCACCTGGAGAGAGCGCAGCTCCACCCACTTTTCCCAGGAAACACTGCAGTCAGTTTTTTCTTTAAAGACCGGACACTTCCACCATGGCCTCAGTTGTTCATAGAGTACCTCCAGCCATGCTGAAATTAGATAAACAGAACATAGCAATAACACCACATTTTTATAAACCAATTAGGGCGGGTCATCGGTGCTGTCCTGAAAGACTCGTAGAAATACCGTTACCGGTAAGTCTAACTAGGGTTTTTCTCCCCTCGTCTTTCAGGACAGCACCTGGAGATGATAAAAGAGTACTTACTCTAGGGTGGGACCACCGCCTGCAGGACCTTCCTGCCAAACGATTGATCCGCTGCTGATAGCAAGTCCAACCTGTAGTGGCGGGTGAAGGTGGAGAAGCTTGTCCACGTGGCCGCTTTACAGATCCGGCCTGGAGAAGCCCCTGCTCTTTCTGCCCAGGACGTTGCTACTGCCCTTGTTGAATGGGCCATTACCCCTGTGGGAGGATCAGCCCCTGCAGCCCTGTAGGCTTCACTGATCGCCATTCTAAGCCATCTGCCTATAGTGCTTTTAGAAGCACAATGACCCTTGCGTGATCCAGAAAAAAGAATAAAAAGAGAATTTGTCTTCCTAAACTCTCTCGTAATCTCTAAATAATGGGGTAAACATCTCCTCACATCCAGGGTATGAAAAGCCTCCTCTTTAGAGTTGGATGGTGTAGGACAAAAAGTAGGCAAAACTATCTCTTGTGCCCTATGAAAAAAGGTTGCGACCTTTGGCAAGAAACCCGGGTCAGTTTTCAGCACTACCCGGTCTGAAAATATCAAACAAAAGGGTTCTACTATAGATAGAGCCTGTAACTCACTAATTCTTCTGGCTGAGGTAACTGCTACCAAAAGAACCAGCTTAAGCGTCCATACTTTTAAAGTTGCTTCCTGTGGTGGCTCAAAAGGTGTTCTGATCAACCCCTGTAGCACCAGAGATAAATCCCATTTAGGAAAAGATTTGAAAGGTACCGGCCTAAGCCTGGCCAATGCTTTGAAAAATCTCACTATAAATGGTTCCTGAGATAACTTTCTCTCAAGAAACACTGACAAGGCAGCTACCTGGACCTTCAGGGTACTGGCTGCCAGCCCCATCTCCATACCTTCATTGAGAAACTCTAAAATTGAGGGCAACTCCTGTGGTGAACATTTTTTAGTCATGCACCAGGAATTAAACCGCTTCCATGTTTTAAAGTAAATACCCCTGGTAACCTTCTTTCGGCTATTTAACAGGGTTGACACCAGCTTATCTTTCACCACCCAAGGGATCATTTGAAAGGGGGGAAAGGCGTAGCACAAGCGGAAGTTCCATGGTTGTGCTAGTGCATCCAAACCTTTCGCCTGATCTTGCCTGTTTAGTGAGTAATAGGCTCTCACCTTTGCATTCTTGTGGGATGCGAACAGGTCTATCTGAGGAGTTCCCCATTTCTTTGTTAATTCCTGGAATACCTCCCTGTTCAGACTCCATTCTGCCTCTAGTATCCTTTCTCTGCTTAGAAAGTCTGCCACTAGATTCAGCTCTCCTTTTAGGTGTACAGCTGTTAGGGACTTTACGTTGCCTTCCGCCCAGGATAGCAACTGAACTGACAAGGCTAGCAAGACCTTGCTTCTCGTGCCCCCCTGTCTTGTAACATATGCCACTGCTGTGGCATTGTCTGAAAGCACTTGAACATGGTGCCCCCGGACTATTTCCTCGAAAGCCCATAGTCCTAGGAGAATAGCCCTTAATTCCCTCCAATTGGAGGATCTCCTGGCTTCCCTTTTTGTCCAATTGCCTTGAGTCATCTGTCCTTCCAGGTGGGCTCCCCACCCCAAGGAACTCGCATCTGTTGTTAATCTCCTCTCCTGGGGAAAAAACCAGAGCAGGCCCTTGTTCAGATTGGAGTGGCTCCTCCACCACCAGAGCTTCCTCTGAACTCGGGGAGATATTGTTATCATCTTTTCTAGGGACTCTCCATAAGACCAATTTTTCAAAATTGTCTGTTGAAGTTCCCTTGCGTGCAAACGTGCCCACTGAACTGCAGGTATTGCTGCAGTAAGGAGCCCCAAAACGGACATCACTGCCCTGATAGAAATTGGCAGGTTTGTCTGGGCCTTTTTTACAGCGTTCTGAAGCTTTACTATCTTCTCCTCTGGGAGATACATTTTTCCCTGTATGGAGTCGATAGTGTAACCTAGAAAGGTTATTGCCTGTGATGGGATCATGTTCGATTTTTCCTCGTTTATTAACCACCCTAGGCTCTCCAGATGCCTCCTTGTCCTTTGTAGATGTCTCTCCAATATGTGCCTTGATTTGGCAAATATTAGCAGATCGTCTAAATATGGGACAATCGAAATTCCTTCTATTCTGAGAGGGGCTAAGGCCTCCGCCAGAATTTTTGTAAATATCCTCGGAGAGGATGACAGCCCGAAAGGGAGAGCTCTGAATTGCAGATGTAGGACAGATCCCCCTATCCTGATCGCAAATCTGAGGTGCTTCTGTGATGCTGGGGCTATAGGCACATGGAGATATGCATCTCTTAGGTCTATGGATACCATAAAGCAGTCTGGGGTCAGGAGACCCTTTACCGAAAAGATCGTATCCATCTTGAACCTTTTGTACCTGACCGCTCTGTTGAGTATCTTCAGGTTCAGGATCAATCTGAACTTGCCTGAAGGTTTCCTCACCAGAAAGATGTGTGAATAGCACCCCTGTTCTACCTCGTTGGGGGGAACATTTACTACCACCTTCTGCTGAATTAACTCCTGCAGAATTGCTGACATAGCCGTAAGCTTCTCCGGGTCTCTGGGAGCCTGAGTTAAATAAAACCGAACCGGAGGGGGTTGGGCAAACTCCAGTCCGTAACCCTCCCTTATAGTTTTTAGGATAAATGGACTGTCTGTTATCCTCTGCCACTGTGGGAAGAAGGTTTGTAACCTTGCTCCCACAGACTGGGGACCGTCACTGGCTCTTTGTATTTGGGGTAGGGGGGCGAAAGAGTACCCCTGACTTGCCCCTGCCTCTCTGAGACTTCCAAGGTCTTTTACATCCTGTCTCCTTTGAGTCTGTGGTTTTCCGAAAAGGACGAAAATTTTTGTTGCCCTGAGGAACCACCTTTTTCTTAATGGGGAAGGCTTTCTTTTTGTCAGCCGTTCTCTCAAGAATGGCTTCAAAACCTGGGCCAAAAACCAAATCCCCCTCAAAGGGTAAACCGCATAACTTGGCTTTAGAGGCTGTGTCCCCGGTCCAAGTCTTGACCCACAGAGCCCTGCGCGTTGAGTTGATTAGGGCAGATGATCTGGCCGACATCCTAACTGATTCTGCCGAAGCATCTGCTATATATCCAACGGCTTTCATAAGCACTGGTAAGGTCTCTAAAAGATCCTTACGAGGTGTACCTGCCTCGATATGAACCTTTAGCTGTTCTAACCAGTGCTCCAGGTTTCTGGCTACCACTGTTGATGCCATAGCTGGTTTTAAATTTGCTAGGGTGGAATCCCAGGCTTTCTTTAGCAGGGAGTCAGCCCTCTTGTCCATGGGGTCCTTGAGGATACCCATGTCCTCAAACGCGAGGTCAGTGTTTCTCGACACCTGAGAGAAGGCCGCATCCAGTCTAGGCTTTTTATTCCAGACCTGTGCGCTATCTTCCTCAAAGGGAAACCTGCGTTTGAGGGATCTAGAAAAGAAGGGGGCCCTCTCTGGGTCCTTCCATTCTCTCTTAACTGTTTCTGACAGAAACTTGTGCACCGGAAACATCCTGTGTTTCACCTCACCCATGCCTTGAAACATCTTATCGTGTAACGACAGCTGGGCCTTGTCCTCTGTAATATTGAGAGTAGTGTGGATAGTTTTTAGTAGATCATCCACCTCCTCTAGAGACAACTTATATCGAGAAGAAGAAGAAGATTCTTTCTCTTCCTCTGCTTCTTCTTCTGATTCCGTAGCCACGCTACGATTTTCCTCCTCTGAGTCACTGTCACCCCTATATGCGGAAACAGAAGACTGGGAACGAGGTACTGAGCTGCCTGCGGCTGGACGTTTGTCAAGGTAGGATTTAAATGACTCAAAAGTCTCCGCCAAATCCTTCCTAAATGAGCTCAGTAAGTCCTGCTGAACCACAGGTACACTAGGAGTGGTTTCCTCCTTAACTAAGTCTGCAATGCACCCTTTGCATAACACCTTAGCCCAAGACTCTTTAAGCACATTTTTACAAGCTGGGCATTTTCTTTTAACAGGAAAAGACGAATGCTTGGTCTTTTCTTTTGCCTTCTGAAATACACAAACAGAAAAACACCTATAAACAGCATGCTGAAAAAGAGTGGAGAGCTAACACTTTAACCCCCCTCCTTCACTCAGCCAGTAAATCCCCCCACAGATTTACTTCACAATCTTAAACACATTTACTTCCTGCTTCAATACCCAGGAAGAATGCTGCAGGCTCTTTAAAACATTTACCAAAGAGGGAACTAAAACATGCCCATAGAGTAAGTTACAGAGACACGCTGTCCCCGCTTACCTGGGCCTGGCTGACTTGTGTGGCTCCTGCTCCTGCCACCACCGATTGTTCCTCCTCCATATTGACAGGATTTGCAATGGCGTTTGGTGCTTGTTTTTTAAACTTTCCCGGTCCACTCACCGCTGCGAGGGCCGGAAATGACGTCAGCCGGAAGAGACCTGCCCTCCCCTCCTGCGTTCCAGCGGCCGGAACCGGAAGCCGCGTCGCGCCGCTGGAGGTCCTGCCCCCGGCCGTAGTGACGCGCTCGCCACCGGAACCCGGAAGGCTGAGCAATGGGGTTGAAGAGGAGACGCCGCTCCTTCCAAGCCAGCCGCCGGTCTAAAGGAGCTGGGACCCCCCGCAGCCTGACCCTCGCCGGGTATGAAGAGGGGAGGACGCCGGAGCAACCCCCGCACGTGAAGGGAGGAAGCTGGGCTGGTCTGCCACAAAAGCACAGAAATACCGGTATGCCCCAACTCTCTCCACCTGGAGACAGCGCAGCACACCCCTGGTTCCCTGCAGCGCTTCCACCATGGCGGAGGAAACACTACAACTGTGAGGCCATGGTGGAAGTGTCCGGTCTTTAAAGAAAAAACTGACTGCAGTGTTTCCTGGGAAAAGTGGGTGGAGCTGCGCTCTCTCCAGGTGCTGTCCTGAAAGACGAGGGGAGAAAAGAAAGTTATGGTAAAACCCTACTAATGTCTTTTCTTGGGGACACACAGGTCAATCTAAATAGTTTCCCATTAAATAAATTGCACTCCAGCATTTTTCTGTGTACACCCCAAGTGATTAGGTATCTTGGACTTTGGGGTTTATTTACTAAAGGCAAATCCACTTAGCACTCCAAGTGCACTTGGAAGTGCAATTGCTGGAGATCCAAGGTGGACATATGGGGGGACACACACCATCTTTGCTTCTACATGATTGAATATTAAAATCACCAGTGCTTCCCCTCAGATTTTCAGTGACTACACTTGTATTGCAAAGTGGATTTGCCTTTACTAAACCCAAAAATGCATAATAATTTGGGGTGTACACAACAAGTGCTGTAGTGCAATTTGCTTAATGGGGACACTGGTTGTATTGACCTGTGTGTCCCCAAGGAAAGACATTGGTAGGGTTTTACCCTCACTTCCTGTTTGATTATGTGTCAGGAAGTGAATACATTTTAAGAAAAGGGACACAAAGCCCAACCTACAAAAGACAGACTGGGGTTTTAACACTCACTTGGTTTCCCTCAAATGCCCACAATTAGAATAGGATTGTCTTGAGCTAGATTTTAGCGCAGTGCTCTAAATCAGTGGTTCTCAACCCTGTCCTCAAGTACCCCCCAACAGGCCATGTTTGCAGGTTTTCCTTCATCTTGCACAGGTGCTTTAAATCACAGTCAATGGCTTGGTATTTTGGACAGCTATTTTAGCTAAGATAAATTCACAAAACATGTCCTGTCGGGGGTACTTAAGGACTGAGGCAGAGAACCACTGCACTAAAAAAGAAAATTGCATACTTACTGCTCTGTAATTTTCCTTTCCTGGTGACTATCCATGGCAGCATACACACAATCCATGCATATGCTACCATGAAGGCACCAGGAATATCACTGACAAATCACACTTTTTGTTTTGACATGCCAATCAGCCTAGTTAAGCTGCAGCTGGGAAATCTGTTGCATGAAAAGTAACAGACAAAAAACAAAAGTTTTTTTATTGGTAAGTTTTATTGGTCAACAAAACAGGATTTGGAAAAGAGCAAGGAAAGCAAAAAAACACATGTATGTTAATTTGACTCACTAACAGAATGGACATCTATGAGGCTGGGTTCACACTGGTCCCCCCTGAACTGTACCAGACTGCATGCCCTCAACATGGGGGCTGGGTGCTTTGGAGTAGGGGGGTGCCCTGCGGCCCCCCCACCCCCAAAGCACCTTGTCCCCATGTTGATGAGGACAAGGGCCTCTTCCCAACAACCCTGGCCGTTGGTTGTTGGGGTCTGCGGGCAGGGAGCTTTAATAAGGGGGCCCCCAGATCCCGGCCCCCCACCCTATGTGAATGAGTATGGGGTACATCGTAACCCTACCCATTCACCTAGGAAAAAAAGTGTCAATAAAAAAACACACTACACAGGTTTTTAAAGTAATTTATTAGGCAGCTCCCGAGGTCTTCTTCCAACTTCGGGGGTCTCTTCCTTTCTTCTCCACGCTCTCCGGTTCTTCTCCCGGTCTCCGGTATCTTCTGCCGGGCTCCTCCGCTATCTTCTGCTCTTTTGCCGATCTTTTGCTAGCGGTGGCCCAGTCTTCTCCATTGTCTTCTTCCCTCCAGTCTTCTTCCAATGTTGACAATGCCGTGTGCGAGGTGCGCGATGAGTTATATAGGAATGGGGCGTGGTCACCGGGTGATGTCATTCGGTGTCTCCGGCCCTTTATGACGTCACTGTCCCATCATGCCCTGGGTGGTGACCCCCGAAGTCGGAAGAAGACCCCCGGAGCTGCCTAATAAATTACTTTAAAAACCGGTCTAGTGTGTTTTTTTATTGACACTTTTTCCTAGGTGAATAGGTAGGGGTACGATGTAACCCATACACGTTCACATAGGGTGGGGGGCCGGGATCTGGGGGCCCCCTTATTAAAGGGGGCTCCCAGGTTCTGATAAGCCCCCCGCCTGCAGACCCCAAAAACCTACGGCCAGGGTTGTCAGGAAGAGGCCCTTGTCCTCATCAACATGGGCACAAGGTGCTTTGGGGCCCCCCAGTCCCAAAGCACACGCCCTCCATGTTGAGGGCATGCGGCCTGGTACAGTTCAGGAGGGGGGGCGCTCGCTCATCTCCACCCCTTTTCCTGACCGGCCGGGCTGCGTGCTCGGATAAGGATTTGGCATGGATTTGGGGGGGACTGCCACGCCATTTTTTTCGGCGTAGGGGGTTCTCCTTAAAACCCATACCAGACCCAAGGGCCTGGTATGCTCCTGGAGGGGGAACCCATGCCGGTTTTTTATTTAAAATTTGGCACCCCCTCAAGATCATCTGAGCACAAGTCACATGCCAAAGTCGAATCATGCAAGACTGCGATCCGACTTTGATCCAACTTCAATAATAGTCAATGGGCTGAAGTAGGATCAAAGTCGGACCAAAGTAGTACAGAGAGCATTTTCAAAGTCGGACCAGTTAGGACGGCTCCCATAGGGAAACACTGATTTTCACACATCATGCGACATGAGCTCCCGATGTCGGTGTGTTTGTCTCACTAGTGTGAACCCGGTCTTCAGGATTTAAAGATTAGTCACATCTTGAGAAAGATTTAGTAAAATAATGCAGCACAGACAATTAAATCAAAGTGAACAAACAACACACATTGATAAAATCAAAAATATTTTGGGAGAAAATATCCCCCACCCCAAAAAAAAAAGTAAAAAAAAAAAAGGGCACCAAAATGTACTCTCTTACCAGCCAGCCACACACAATCTTGCTTCTTTTCAGGGCAAGGTAAAGAATGCTCTCTGCAAGCTTTATATAACATAGGTTTGTGTGCTAATGAGGCAATTGAAAACACATGCACAGTCCATGAAACACCCAAAATGCAAGTTCACCGAATGTAGAGACTGAACTTCAAAGTGGGTACACCTGTAAGCATGTCCTTAAATTACTAACCCAAAAAACACACTCTGAGCATGCCCAGAAACATCCAAGTGCTGTTCACACACAAAAAGGGCCCAAAAAAAACAAAGTCCCTGAGCATGCCCAGACCAACCCAAATGTATTTCACACACCAAAAGGCACAGGAAAAAACTAAAGTCCCTGAGCATGCCCAGACCAAACCAAATGCAGCTAGCACAAAATAAGCCACCCGCTGTCCAAAATTAAGCACATCCAGCATGCTACAAAATTACCGATGGGACAAAACACCCCCCAGTCCAGGGGGGCAAACAAACAGCCTAACATGGGCAAAAGTTAGACAACAAATACCATTGCAGTCTATGGGAACTGATTTGTTAATTTTACTAGTCCCCACTTGGCTGGCTTATCTTCTAGTTATTGGCCTTAAAATGGGTATGGGGGCCCAGGTCCCACCCTAAGGGACATATATCAATGTCACCAATTTGGACAACCCCAAAAACAAAACAAGGAGAAGTGCCTTTAAATATGCCAAATTGCTTAAGGGCCAGTTCACACCACATGCAGACCAGTGCGTTTTTATTTTATGCATCAAAAACGTATGGAAAGTAGGTTATATGTTTTTCAATGGCATAGTTTACACCTTTGCTTGCAGTTCCAGTGTGTTCCAGTTCCAATTTTTCCTGCACTGGACTGTACTGGAACACTGTAAAATGCAACAAAAATGCATCAAACGCACTGGAACGCATTAAAAACACGCATGCAGAAAAGCATCTGGAACGCATCTGGACTGCGTTTTTATGGAGTGAACTAGCCCTAAAGCTAGTCACTTGGGGGGGGGGGTTACTCTGCCTGTGAAGTGGTGCATCTGTAGCATGTATGCAAAATGCTGCTTCAAAGATGTACGGCTTTAGAGAAAAATTACAAATCTACATTGCAGCTGCAAGATTTAAACACAAAACAAAAAATACCCCCCCCCCCCCCCCCCACTACATACAAGGCCATTTGGGTCTGGAAAGGCTTAAAATGAGAACCCCCACGTGAAAAATACCACCCCCTCCCAAACACTAACAAACCCCTAGCCAAACACAGCAAGCCGGCCCATGACAGGGGGGTGTATGCTTGAGAGCAGAAGGGGCTCGGGCACCCCAAAAGTCAACCACCTTGTTCCCATATTCAGGGGGACAAGGGCCTCTTCCACACAACCCTAGGCTGAGGTTGTGGGGGGCTGCAGACAGGGGGCTTTACTGAATGTGGAAAGCCCCTTTAAACTAGTGAACACAAGGTGCTTTTTGGTTGGTATTGGGCTGAGCCCAACATGCCCCAAAGGCAGCCAGCTATGTTGAGTTCATGTGGCCTTGTTTGGTTCAGGAGGGGGTTGGACGATCGCTCTTCTCGCCCCTTATCTAGCTGGCCCTGTTGTATGCTCTGAAAAAGGATGTCGTTTAGATTGGTGAAGGCAGCTCACAGCCTTTTGAGAATGGAGTGGAGTGTGGAGTTCCCCTTTAAAAGCAAAAACTAGCCCAAATAAATCATATGCATTAGAAGGGGGAGACAAGAGCATTGGAGAATGGAGTGTGGAGTTCCCCTTTAAAAGCAAAAGCTAGCCCAAAGAAATCCTATGCATTAGAGGGGGAAAGTTAAATGCCCTTTTAGGAGGAGCTAGAGTAGCGAGAGTCTTTTTACATAATTTTAACAAGGTACATGTCACATGTTGGCAACGTAACATGCTAACATGACCTGTGTGCAAATATCCTTAAAAAATGACATAAAAGTGAACCAGCGTTAAAAAAAATGTCAAGTTTAGAGGTGTGCCTGTTCAACCCACGCAAAGTATTTACGTTACTTGACATTTACTAATATTTTGGCCGGGCAGTGAACCAACGCATTTGAATGAGCGCAAGACCCGCTTGCGCATGAGCAGTGCATAAATTGATCTCATGCAGTTCTGCATGAATTGATCTCATGCAGTTCTAAACTTACTTGCAGGCACAGCAGGCTTGTTCTGAAAAAGTTACTTTCTCCTTCTATTTTGGGCATATTTGTTACTTGGGCAGTTGTTACTATACTTCCTCACATCACCCCATAATATTGGGACTTCCTGCTTCTTTTAATTTTGAATTGAAGATGCAGTGCGCCATGTCCATAGTGGCGCACTGATCACACTCTCCCGTGCGCCGAGATTACTTTTGTAAATGGGGATTAGCGCTGTGTTACCGGCGCAAACGTTTCGTAAATACCAAATCATACGTTGCACCTCAACTCATGGCGCAAACGGTTCGTAAATCAGCCCCACTGTCTTTCCTGTCAGTAAAGTGAAGTACCCTATTAGCTAAATATAGGCATCCCTAAAATAAGGAGGTTTGTATGCATGTAACACTAACGAATATCTAACTTTCTCCATAACAGAATTTCATAAAGTGTCAATTTAGTGGAATAATAATAATAAAAATGTTTGCAGCTATAGCTTAAATATTTACCTGTTAAAGGCAAAAGTGTTAAGTACAACACTGAACTATGAATAAAGCTTATGAAATGTTGCACTTTACTATGAAACAAGGCAGTTTCCAATCAGTACCTTGCCTGCTATTGCTAGGGTTAGCATTTTTAGCTTCCCACATTGCCATTTTCATTTTCACAGTGATCACTTTTTATCCTTGTATGGTGTTTTATTCCAATAAATCCCAATTTGGTTGACCTGCACCATGTGGAGTTCCCCTTTTTCTTTTTCCCATGTTTGAACGCTGATGACCATTCCTGGACCATCCCTTCCTGGAAACGGGTATTGTGAATGACAGCCGTTGAAATTTTGTCTGGGACCACCTTCCCTCTTGTGTCCATCGGTGCTCGCGGCTTACAAGATATTGTCCGGCTTGACATCACGGGAGATCCTCCCTATGCCTTTCTGACGCACTACTATATGGTCTGTGCGTCCTACTGATCCGGTAAGGATGCCCATCTTCCTCTATTGAATATCCATACGTTTTCTGGTGTTCACCTTTGTTTCGAAATCGAGGAGATATCCCTTCACTATTTGATACTTCACATGTGGACTTTTGGACATTTTGCTGTTTCATATTTCACATATGGACATTTGATATTTTTTTTCATTTTTATTCTTACACTCTTTGCACTTGAATTTGTGTTTGTTTCATATTTATATGTTTACCATTGTATATTTGATATTTCTAGCGCTGCACTTGTCTTTATTTATTTAGTGTTAAATTAATGACACCCCAAAACAGGTCACAAAAAACAAGAATCAGATCGCATGGGTTTCACGCAGTGCGGTGCGACTTGACAAAATGAATGGGCTCAAATCTGCCATCCTCTTGACCCCGCCCACCACAGACGGGAAGCCTGCTCCTTCTCCTCCCTTTTCCGACCACCACAGAGCGGCACCCCGCCCCTCCTCCTGACTCCGCCCACCACCAGTCTATGAACCCCAGGTTCTGGCAGCGGTGGAGTATGCTGTGAGGGGGCCCATCATCACCAAGGCCGGGGAGATCGAGAGAGAGCTGCAGAGGGCGAGTGGCTACAACTACCACCATGACCATGACAGGGAGACTACAACTACCAGCATGACCATGACAGGGAGACTACAACTGCCAGCATGACTATGACAGGGGGACTACAACTGCCAGCATGACCATGACAGAGGGACTACAACTACCAGCATGACCATTACAGGGGGACTACAACTGCCAGCATGACTATGACAGGGGGACTACAACTGCCAGCATGACCATGACAGAGGGACTACAACTACCAGCATGACCATTACAGGGGGACTACAACTGCCAGCATGACCATGACAGGGGGACTACAACTGCCAGCATGACTATGACAGGGGGACTACAACTGCCAGCATGACCATGACAGGAGGACTACAACTGCCAGCATGACTATGACGGGGAATTACAACTGCCAGCATGACCATGACAGGGGGACTACAACTACCAGTATGACCATGACAGGGAGACTACAACTGCCAGTATTACCAACTGACAGGGAGACTACAACTGCCAGCATGACCAACTGACAGGAAGACTACAACTGCCAGCATGACCATAGTGTCAGGGGGACTACAACTGCCAGCATATCCTGAGTTACAGGGAAATTAGAAGTTTCTGTATGCATAGGATAACACGGGACTGTATGTATGTAATGCACTCCTGAACCTCACATTCTGTACGTAATGCACTCCTGAACCTCACATTCTGTACGTAATGCACTCCTGAACCTTGCACTCTGTATGTAATGCACCCCTGAACCTCACACTCTGTATGTAATGCACCCCTGAACCTTGCACTCTGTACGTAATGCACTCCTGAACCTCACACTCTGTACGTAAAGTACTCCTGAACCTCACACTCTGTTCGTAATGCACTCCTGAACCTCACACTCTGTACGTAATGTACTCCTGAACCTCACACTCTGTTCGTAATGCACTCCTGAACCCTGCACTCTGTACGTAATGCACTCCTGAACCTCACACTCTGTATGTAATGCACTCCTGAACCCTGCACTCTGTACGTAATGCACTCCTGAACCCTGCACTCTGTACATAATGCACTCCTGAACCCTGCACTCTGTACGTAATGCACTCCTAAACCTCACAATCTGTATGTAATGCATAGCTCCCAACTGTCCCTGATTTCGAGGGACTGTCCCTGATTTGGAGCAATGTCCCTCTGTCACTCTTTCCCCCTCATTTGTCCCTCATTTTGGTTTGATCTATATAGTTGTATATAAAATGCACTTTTTATTGTTCAAATAGTGTTTCCCAGTGCTAAACCTTTCATCCAATTTCTAAATTGCTACATTTGTAAATTTTAAAAGCCAATATAAAGAAATAGTAGTGGTAAAAAAAAAAAGCACTTGTAGATTTGATTAACCTTTTTTTTGGTTAATTTTTCTTTAAGGGGGCGTGTCCCATGCCTACATACGTTTGCTAGTAGGTGTCCCTCATTCCCATCTCAAAATGTTGGGAGGTATGCGTAATGCACTCTTGAACCCTGCACTCTGTACGTAATGCACTCCTGAACCTCACACTCTGTGCGAAATGCACTCCTGAACCTCACACTCTGTACATATTGTACTCCTGAACCTCACACTCTGTACATATTGTACTCCTGAACCTCACACTCTGTACGTAATGTACTCCTGAACCTTGCACCCTGTACGTAATATACCACTTTGTGTAAGATAGTCTTCCACAGTGTGTGCAAAACCATTTGTAATGGAAGCTTTTTATTCTTTTTTTTAAACGATTGTGCTAGGGTTTGTGTCTGTGAAACTCTTGCTTGTGGCACAACAATCAAAGCAGGACTATGACAGGGGGACTACAACTGCCAGCATGACCATGACAGAGGGACTACAACTACCAGCATGACCATTACAGGGGAACTACAACTGCCAGCATGACCATGACAGGGGGACTACAACTGCCAGCATGACCATGACAGGGGGACTACAACTGCCAGCATGACCATGACAGGAGGACTACAACTGCCAGCATGACTATGACAGGGGAATTACAACTGCCAGCATGACCATGACAGGGGGACTACAACTACCAGTATGACCTTGACAGGGAGACTACAACTGCCAGTATTACCAACTGACAGGGAGACTACAACTGCCAGCATGACCAACTGACAGGAAGACTACAACTGCCAGCATGACCATAGTGTCAGGGGGGACTACAACTGCCAGCATATCCTGAGTTACAGGGAAATTAGAAGTTTCTGTATGCATAGGATAACACGGGACTGTATGTATGTAATGCACTCCTGAACCTCACATTCTGTACGTAATGCACTCCTGAACCTCACATTCTGTACGTAATGCACTCCTGAACCTTGCACTCTGTATGAAGCTCGGTTTTGTTTAACCATGCCCCATAAGGCCCCCCCCCCCCCCCCCCCCGCTCTTAATCATTTGGCCACACCATTTTTTTCCACGGCGTGCGTAGTGACACTTTCTCAAGCATCCCTCATTCTGAAGTTCAAAAGTTGGGAGGTATGGATATGTAGTTTCTTTACAGGAAACAAAAATTGCTGATAAAGGAATGTGAAGAATTACTGTACTATCTGCTTTGAGTACAGGGCAACAAACGACACAAAAAAACTATAGGATCAATGCACATCTTAAGTAGGTGAAAAACACAAGTTGTAGGTAGGAGGTTTATAAAGTGTACACATTCCATGATGTTTGCCACGGATTCTGCATGGTAGTCCAGAATTTGGGGGGTTAAAACAGGCTGTGAGGGTGCAGAATAACACCCCCTCAACGCTTGTCGAATGCTCTGAGGGTCGGTTCACACTACAACGACTTGGGATCCGACTTGTAAGCCCTCAAGTCGCTCCAAGTCGCTTTACTTTGAGATTTGCATTATAGTCAATGAGAGTGTCTTAATTTACACTACTGAAGTCGCTCCGACTTCAGAAAAGGTTCCTGTACTACTTCAATCCGACTTCTAGGCGACCTGTACCCATAGAATTCAATGGAAGTTGCCTCCAAGTCGGATCTCCATCTATATTGAAGCGACTTTACAGGAAAAGAAATCAGTTTACCCAGGCAAACCCCTCCCTCCCAGAGAGCTGATTATTCTGTGATTGGCCACAGCCAAAGTCGCCTGTCCTGGAGGCGACTTGAAGTTGTGTTGTAAGTTGCTTAAAGTCGCGCTGAAGTTGCGTTGAAGCCGCCTTGCAAAGTCACGCTGAAGTCGTGTTGCCCCTGTGTGAATCGAGGCTGAAGAGATCTGAAAGCAGTCCCTTCTTCAGAGAGCACCACGAGGAAAAATGGGGCCTAATTAAGTTACTTGGCTTTAGGCACAATCACCTCAACTAATACTGTATCTATCATTGTAGTGCTTAGTGACATGTGAGCACTGATTGGCAAACAAATATTCACAGGTGCACAAAATACTTCGTACAGGTTTTCCAATACCCTCTGTTTGCTATATAACATAATGGCAGGTGTTTTTACACCAATGCAGTTCACAAGAACCCTGGATAACTTACCAAGATTTAGCAAAGAAGCTGATTCAAGTCAAATTAGATAAGACCATATGACACATGCCATGGGAAAATTAAAACTCTACAGACTCTACAGTAATTTGTTAAAAAATGTATAATATAATATTTTGACAATTTATGGTACATGGGACCAAGCATGGGGATAGCAATAGGGGTCACAGGGGTCGCAGTGACGACCCCACTCATGCTCCAGGAAGCCCGGGCAGCAAGAGAAACAGGGACAGGAGGGGCGGCGGTGGAATTTACTAGACGTGGTCATTACTGCAGCAGCTGAAAGCCTGCTTTTCCTGCTCCTCCTGCTGGCATTCAGCTGCTGCAGGACAATGATCGGGCCTAGTAAATGCCACCCTCCTAACCCTGTTTATTTTTCTGCCCGGGCCCCCTGTTTGCTCCCCTGCTCCTCATCTCAGTGGTGTGCAGTGCCGGCGGAAATTCCTCCATCTGCTAGTGCGATGGCTCTGGTTTTCACAGGCAGTGTGCCTTTTGCTTTCCCATTTGGCCACCAGCTTCGGGTGTCTTGCTCCCCCCCCCCCATCCCATTTCCCCACTTATGTTGTGGACAGTGCTGGATTCACATTGAGTACCCTCAGAACACAAGCTGCTGACATCGGGAGACAACTGCATTGTTTCAACCTGAGGATTCCATCCTTCAAAGAGACTGGTTGCTGCTAGACTATATGAGATGCTGTAACTCGTTTACAAGACATGTGAGTGCAATGGTTGTTACTTTTCTTCTGCAACCACATAGGTTGGACTTGATGGACTTTTTCAACCTCACCTACTATGTAACTATGTACATCAAGACATCAAGATTTTTTTTTGCTTTTGATTCTGTCCAGTGCAGCTGAGGCTGTAGAGAAAGGGACTGGGGAATTGCTGTCCTCAGTCCCTTTCTCTGTCTCTTTAGACCCCTGATATTTCCCCAAAGCCCCCAACAGGGCTGCTAAAAATAATAATAAAAAAATAATAAAAAGTAAAATTGTACACAATAATAAAAAAGTCCACTGCCCGACTGACACCATTCTCTTCCCTACTGACACGTCCACTGGTCTACTGACTGACACCGTCCAATGCACTACTGACACCATCCACTGCCCTACTGACACGTCCTCTGCTGTACTGACACATCCACTGCTCTACTGACTTACACCGTCCACTGCCCTATTAACACACCCACTGCTCTAATGACTTATATAAAACTCTGGTTAGACCATATCTGGAGTACTCTGTCCAGTACTTTAAACTGCGCAGGGGAGTTTTCACTGTCAGGGCAATAAGAATGTGGAACTCTCCCACAATTGGTGGTGGCAGCGTGGAATATGGATACTTTTAAGAGACTCCTAAAGAACACAGCATACAGGGATATGGGAAAGTATAGACATTGACACATGTGCACCTACACAGGTTGAGCCGGATGGACTATTGTCTTTATTCAACTTTACCTACTATGTAACTATGACTGACACCAACCTCTGCTCTACTGACACCATCCACTGCCTTGCTGGCACCATCCACTGCTCTACTGACACTATCCACTGCCTTGCTGGCACCATCCACTGCTCTACTGACTGTGACTGACTTTTAAGATAGTGTAAGTTTATATTTTTACAGCAACATTTGTTTCATTATATTGTTCTAAGTTTTCCTAACTACTGTATTTAGTTAGGTCTTACTAGTTAATTTCTTTAAAAAGAAGGACGCAGAACCCCAATAATCTTTGATCTCTTTCATGTTGTTCAGGTGGATCTCCACCTCTCAAAGGTTGCCTACCTCTGTTTTACACTCTCTCTGGAGGAAAAACGATTGCCGTGTTACTCTGCATAGGTAATTCAGTAAACTCAGAGGGCCTAGGCCAGCCAGGGAGGAGCCCATCTAGGCCTGTCTGGGCCCTCTCAGTTTCACATACACAGGGTGATGGGGCAAGAATGCAGTGGAAGCGTAGGTAGGTGGGGGGGGGGGCCCGAGTCACCTTTTGCATCGTGTCCACAAGCTTCAAGCTACGTCTCTAGAACTAAGGTATGTTAGAATCCAATTTTAATTTTTAAATCTTGTTCAGTTCATTATTCTATTTCTGCATTTAGTTTAATTGTACATTTTATGTAAACCATCTACCGTATGTAATGGAAGAAGTGTTACACAAAAGACTTTCCTTTATTCAGTCCCAGAAACTAAAGGCTCCACAGAAAATATATGTTTTTTAAAGAAAAGCTAGCAGAAAATCTATTTAGTTTATATTGAATATGTAACTTTAATTTTTAACTTTCACCTTTTTTTTAGCACTAGTAATCGCATGTAAAAGTTGTATATTTGTATCTGTCTGTAGTTATCATGTAAAGGAGGTAATTGTCCTAAAGCAGAAGGAAAGCCTTCTCATGTGACAACTATGCTATGGTAGAGAATAATTTTCTAGATGCTTCTCCATGAACACTTAATGCTGAAGCTCTAAATGGTTCTCACAAGCTCTTGAGCAGTGGTGGCTGGTGCTAAAAAAAAATTTTTTGGGGTGGACGCAAACAAACCCCTTCAGGTCCGCACTCGCCAGAGGAGGCTGTGAGACTTCCCTACAAACAGAGCCCTCCAGCAGTCATGGCTCCCCTGATACCTGGCGGCTTCCGTGTTAACCCAGTCTTCTTTCCGGGTTCCAAATCTTCAGCCTCCTGATTGGCCAGGACGAGAAGCTGAAAACCAGAAGTGACAGTTCGGGGCGCAGTGCTCTGTGCCCCGATGACAACCTAAAACAAGCCAATTAGAGCCTCAGGCTCTAATCACATGCTTGTAAAAAAATGACGGACCTAATAGAAACCCATTAGTCTGGCGTCCCACACAGTGCACAAACACAGAACGATTGATTTTTAAATAAATTATAATATGACTAACATTTTGTAACTTTAAGATGTTAAAAAATGTTAGTCATGTTATCAGTTATTTAAAAATAAATGATTCTATGATTAGCTTTTTTATTTGGGAACTTTGGGGGAGCTGCCTTCCTTTTTGATGTGCCTGATTCTACACATGAATAGGACTTTACTAGGCCTTTGTATCATTACTCCTTTACTAGTTCCTCTTCAGCTTATCTTGGGACAGAGCAGCACTGGGACATGGGTTTGTCATTGTCTTTTCCATTAAATCAACAGATCACTCATCTCTCCCTGGGCCTCCGCTGGTGGAAAGCCTCTTATTCCCAATGCAAAAACAGTCCAATGTGGTCAATGCTTTCCTAGGTTTTCTGAACTCTTGTTTCCTAATAATCACAAACAACTCTGCATTACCTACCTCTGTCTTTATCAGGAAAACTCACCAATCATAGAGAGGGCAGGCCACAACTGGAAACTTCTAAAGAGAGATTACCAACATGCTCTGAAGGACAATTCATTTTAAACAATTTTAATTTTCCCTCTTGCTTAAATGAAAATTGAAAAATGTATTTCTTAATATACCATGAACATATTCCACTTGCTAATACAGGGTAACTGGATTCAACATATTTTTCCCTGCCCTGTGGGACATACTGTACTGCCCCTACAACAACACGCACACAAGGGTCAGAGTGAGCTAAAGTCCATTAAAGAAGATGTATACTGTGGAATTTGCGCCCACAAATATCAAGCAGAGGGCCAAAGACACCTGTAGGTTTCTTGGAGTGGGTCTTTTCTTCAGGACATATTTACTATGGCCTGCTCCACAAGGTGTCAAGGGGGGGAGATGTAATAAAACTGGTGCACACAGAATCTGGTGCAGCTGTGCATAGTATCCAATCAGCTTATAGGTTTTATTGTCAAATCCTAATTGAACAAGCTGAAATTAGAAGCTGATTGGTTACTATGCATAGCTGCACCAGTTTTAGTAATTCTCCCCCAAGGTGTCTGTGTGGAGGCAGCCATCTTTGGTAGGTAAACAGAGCATGTTAGAATCCAATCTTCTGAAAACTGGAAGAAGTCTGGGGACGGAAGAGAGTGAAAAAGATGCAGCAGAAGAGGTGGAAAAAGTACAGATCCACAGAATGTATGAAGTAGGTTTGAGGCATTGTGGGTCCTAATCTTCAGAAGGCCCTCAGAAGAATAACAACATCATAGTAGTTACATCATCAAATTTCATAGTACTCAGAAAGAAACTCCAGTCATTCTGAGAATAAGAAGTTATCATGGTGGAAGTGATAGGGATCAGCTATGAAATGCCTCAATAGAAATAGCTTTGCCTGGACAATGTTAAAAGTCAGCAAGTGCACTTCTCAAGCAGCATTCAACATAAAGTGCAGGTTGTCTATAGTACTATTTTGGCATGAATAACTGTATTAAATATTCTTTATAAGACAGAAAGTCCTAATTTTGGCTATAGGAGTACCTAGCATAAGAGTTTGTTTTGCAACTGAGGGAGAAAACCAACACAAATTTGGAGATCGTGTACACATCCTATCAAGCCCCTGGTATGACTAAGCTCTGAATCCTAAAGAGTTGAGCAATAATTCCAAGCACCACCTTACTTTTTTATTCTAAACACAAGCAATAATACACTAGGGAGAAGCTACTGAAGCTATGCCTACATTATCATACACAATACAATTTTTACTGTTAACTGCTTGTAAGAATGGTTTACACCACAAATACAACTATGTACAAATTACAGAGCTCTGTTTCTCCATGCATATTGTCTCTTGATTATAAATCAGCAGGGTGAAGAAGAAGAAGATGCCTTAAATCCCTGACATGGGGTTGTGACTCGTAGACATCTGGAATACTACAGCTTTCAAAAGAAAGGTCTCAATTTTCACCTAATAAAAAGGCATGTTTAAAAATCAGGCTAATGTGAAAATAGCAATCGAAACAGAGCAATGACATAAAACAGCTGGTTAACTGTCTGATTTATCCGTTTTTTTAACAGTGAAACTGCTTATTACATAACAAAGCAGAGTTGTTGTGCAGCCAGGCCATAAAATAGCAGCATGTAGTAAAATTCTTCTTACTACATGGACAGTTGGACTTGCTTGTTCTTATCAGGCCATAAATTAGAGCTGAACTCCAGGTTACATAGTACATTTGAAAAAAAAGACGCCATGAGTTCAGTCAAAGGCCAAAATTAAATAAAATAAGAACGCATTGTATTCTCCAAATTATAAACCTCCAGCTAATCCAAAGAAAGGTAAAACACCCTTATAAAGCATGGTCTAGTTTGTTCGCACAGGGAAAAATTCTTCTTGATCCTCAAAAGGCAAATGGATATTCCCTGGATCAACCATCCACAGTTTTTAAAGGAATCTACATAATTGGCTAGATCCAGCTCATGTGGAACACAAATTCATAATTTCTCAGATCCTATTGTGAAGAACCCTTTGCAAATGACGAATGAGGATGTGAACTTCCTTTAGCATCTTATCTTTGTTAAGGATTCTAAAGTAAACAACTTTCCACCAATTTTTGGCTTAATAAAATGATTCTAAAAGCCCCCACCCAAAAAAAAAAAAAAAAAAAAAAAAAAAGAATCATAAAGCTAAATCCCAAAAGTACAATCACACTTTCATGGACACATTTACAGATACTCCTCAGCAGGTAGACCTTATAAGGTTTAGGCTGCATTCACACCTGAATTCACAGCCTATCGTTTCCAGGCGGAAAGTCACGCGATTTTACCGCAATTTTGCACAGGTCAAAAGGTCACAATGTAAAACGCAGAAAACCGCCTGTAATCTGCCCAAAAAGAAGCTCATGTACTTATTTGAGCTTCAGGCGACAGAACGCTCAGATGTGAACAGGGGCAATTTAAATGAATGGGATTTTGCTTGTTGGGCGTTTTGGAACTTTTGAGATGAGTGTTTTACGAGCTAAAAACAATCAGATTTTTTAGTCTAAAGCTAAATCTGAGACCCCAAAAACTGATACCTGAAAAGACAAAAAAACAAAAATAGCATTCCTAACTTTTTCCTATAGCCTGTCTTTGTGTAAAACATAAAACCTCTCTCATATCTCCTTTCCTCTTCTGGATCCTTAAAAGTATTGCACCTCCGTTAGAGGTGGGCGGAAATGTATAAGTGTGTTGTGGGCAGCAGGCTGGAAAGGTGGCTTTAAAGGCATTTTACTCTTTCAAATGTAATATTTTTAACTAGGTATTGGTGTAGTGGTATTCCATGTGCTGTTTATTTGCCTTGCCTGGTAATGATGACCTCACATGTTGGGGCTGCAGTTTATAGTGTCATGGCTGATTGATTCCCCTATACCCATGGCTTGCTACAGTTAGCTTGTTTCTAGTCATTAAAAGAACAAGACAATCTCACAAAGTCACAGAGTCCAGTGCACAATTTGTGATCTGCTTTGTGTTTCAATGTGGAAGTGCTGATGCCGCATCAGTAAACTCTCTGTGTGTCTGTGAATGCACAGGTCATCTCTGGCTGTCAAATCTAAGTAGCTCTCATCTGCAGAGCACTAGACTGAGAGACTCAGGGATTATGGGATATGTAGTTTCTTCACAGAAAAGCTTAGTTCTCGGACTTCAGACAGAGGTCATGCATTAACCTGTGCAGTGCCATGCCATAAGCATCATATCTTAACACAAAACGAATTGCTGACTCCGGAATGTGAAGATTTACACTACTATAGGCTGTGTGTACAGGGCAGCAAAATATACCCTGAAAGTAAAGGATCAATGAACATCTTATGCAGGTGAAAAACACAAGGTTCAGGTAGGATGGTTTACAATGCCTTTGAAGGAAACCTTAACCACTTCGCGTCCACGCTATAGCCAAATGACGGCTACAGCGCGGACCTACTTTACCGGGAGCCATCAATAGACGTCCTCCCGTGCTCGAACGACTGCGCACCCCCTGTAGGGCATGCGCGGCTCACTCTGTGATCTGCAAGTCTATGTGACTCGCTGGATCACAGATCGGAGTAAGGGGTCGATCCCGACCCCTTACTACGTGATCAGCTGTCAGCCAATGACAGCTGATCATGTGATGTAAACAGAGCCAGTAATTGCCGGTAATTTACCAGAGCCTGTAAAAAAAAGCCAATCACCGGTGGCTGACAGAAGGACATCGCTCCTGATCAGGGAGAGCTGCCGCCAGCTCATCTGTGTCCATGTGCCACCTACCAGTGCACAACAGTGTCACCTACCAGTGCCCACCAGCGCCACCTAACAGTGCCACCCATCAGTGCCTACAGTGCCACCTATCAGTGCCCATAGTGTCACCTATCAATGTCACCAATCAGTGCCTCATCAACAGTGCTGCCCATCATTGTCACCTACCAGTGCCCATCATTGTCACCTACCAGTGCCCATCAGTAACACCTATCAGTGCCCTTCAGTGCCACCCATCAGTGCCCCCCATCAGGGCCCATCAGTGCCATCTTATCAGTGGCCATCAGTGCCCATCAGTGCTTCCTTATCTGTGCCTATCAGTGCCGCCTTATCTGTGCCTATCAGTGCCCAATAGTGCAGCCTATCAGTGCCACCTCATCAGCGCATTATCAATGAAGGAGAAAAATTACCTGTTTGCAAAATTTTATAACAAAAACATTCTTCAAAATTTTCCATTTTTTAAAATTTTTTAGCAAAAAATAAAAACCCCAGTAGTGATTAAATACCACCAAAAGAAAGTTCTATTTGTGTGAAAAAAAATGAGTACAGTGTTGTATGACCGCGCAATTGTCATTCAAAGTGCATCAGTGCTGAAAGCTGAAAATTGGTCTGGGCAGGAGGGGGGTTTAAGTGCCCAGTAAGCAAGTGGTTAAAGAGGAGCTCCAGTCTGGACAAAAAAAATTAAAAGTCAGCAGCTACAAATACTGTAGAATGCTGACTTTTAATATAAGGACACTTGCCTGTCCAGGGATCCAGTAATGTTGGAACACCAAGCCGATTCCTCAGTCAGCTTTGGGTGCAGGCACCGGCATCTTCACTAAGGTTTCCTACTGTGTATGCGAGATTCACGCTGCACTTTCTGAATGGTCCTGCTGTCTTTTTGGACCTGTGTGTGTCCCAGAAGGCAGCGAGAGGAGCAGAGAGGGCTGGAAATACTCGGAGATTGCAGCAATGATCTTACCCAGAAGTGGGAACAGGTACCTGTCAAAACTAGGTACCTGATACCCCCTCCCCCACAAAAAGTGCCAAATGTGGCAGTGGACAGGGAAAGGGTGCGAACAAGTGGAGCTTCCCCTTTTGTAGGTTAATATGATTGAATTTGTAGGTTTGTAGGTTACTATGTTTGAAATTTCCTTCTGAACCTGTCATGCTGATCCAAGGTCTTCAATGTGTTCAAGTCAATGACTTAAAGTATAAAAATCCAGAGTTCTGGTATTCCCATTCCTTCACTTGCTCCATGCTTGATCCAGGTTCAGCAACTACAGAGGCCCATTGTCCTTATAATGAAGTCCAATTGGAAACACAAGCTGTCAGCTGTAAATAGTGCAGACCACACAGATGGTGCTCCCATTTATTATACACAGGACAATAAATATAAAATGCTTGTTGCAATTACAGTGAGTTACAAGAAAGAGAGATTTCCATGCATGTGGCGAATGCATGCTGAAAGTGGCAGGTCTGGGTCAAGGTGGACAGCAGGAGAGGTCATTAGTATGACTGACGATTGTTAGAGCTGACAGCCTGTAAGTGGAGGACATTGCTTACAAACATTACAGTGCCTTTATCACTTCCTAATTTCTTCCACATCCTATCCCATATACAACCCCTGGCAAAAAGTATGGAATCACCATTCTTGAAAAATGTTCATTCAATTGTTTAGTTGTGTAGAAAAAAAACTAATCACAGACATGCCTTAAAAATATTTTCAATATTCCAACCTTCTGGCTTTAAGTTAAAAAAAGTAAAAAAGAAAAAAAAGAAAGAAAACTGTAGTCAGTTGCAATTGTGTTTGCAGATCAATCAGAGGAAAAAATATTATATCACTCAATTCTGAGGAAAATATTATGGAAAATATTATGGAATCACCATGTACTGTACTTTGCAGTTCTAAAACAAACATCTGCATCAGATTACATCCTGAAAAATTATGTCATCATCACCAAACATCCTTTCAATTGATGGAATAAGAAAAGTGTCCAATAGAAATGTGTGCATTTATTGAAGATTTAATGAGTGTCATCTCCCCCCCGTCAAATGGGAAGGTTGTTAAAGGGAACCGTACTGGTAGACCAAGGAAGACATAAAATTGTCAAGTTAGAAAACTTAATGTAATATGCCTTGAAAACAGAAAATGCACAACAAAACAAATTATATATAACACTGAATGTTGCAAGGTGTCTAATACATTCCACTAGGATGTATTAGACTTGACTATGACGTTTTGTTAATGTTTCTAGGGCTAGACTGAAAAGTAACAGCTAGAGTTTGGCCAAAAAAAGAATGATATATTGTAAGTTCTAATCAAATAATTAAATTCTATAATAATTGCTATACTTTATATATAAAAACTAAACAAATGATAAACTGGCAAATGTCAAACAGTGCGACATTCTAACATGACAGACAAGTCATTAACGATTTTGTCAATGTAATCGAACAGTAGAATCCCTGTGACATCTGTGTAAAATTTGCTAATTCCCTTTGCACATATTACTGTAACAACAAGCAATGCCTAGAAAATTGTACAGTTAAAAAATAGCAATTACTTGCATTTTTCAGCATGTTATTTCTTTTACGATCATCTGCATCTTGTTAAAGTTAAAGCACAGGTAATACTGGTGACTTGTTCTTTGCCCTCTGCTTGCTTTTTTTTGGGCTCAGCTTTCAAAATGTAGTTCCTTTTTAGTGCACCATTTAGTAACCTTTCCTTTTGGGGACAATAGTCTTAAAGTATCCGTCTATGGCAGTTACATTTCTACCAATGTCATTACCACTAGAAAAAAAAAAGAAAAAGCTAGTTGCCTGGCTGTCTCTGGTCTCAGGAAAGTAAAAACTTCTGATCTGTACACTTGCTCCAGGTCAGGCACTTAAAGTATTGAAGCTTTTAGATGAATGTAATAGCAAGGCAACAAGGGTTTTCAAAGTTCACCAAAGTTCAGTAATGGCAGACTATAGATTTCATCTGTACCAGTTTGCCATGAGTAAGGCAAATTGCTTTAGAACATACTATTTACCATGAGATCAGTAGTATTAGTCATCAAAAGTGTCATGGGTGGGGGATCTTTAGCCAACTGTCCCCATTCACTTCTGAGCATTCAGGTGCCTGTACCTCAATCCCTGAAGCTCAAAAGGTACGTGAGCTACTTTTGAAGTAGAATGTAGTGTTTTTGGCTACACTGAATTCAAAGGGAGTGCAGGAAAAAAAAAGTGCAAAAAACGCATGATATGAGCAATGTGGCCAGACGGTGGGGAAAGCGAATAGAATTCTAGGACGCATCATTAGAGAGGTCGCCAGCAGAAGGAAGGAGGTGATTCACCTATATAGATCTTTAGTGAGACCTCATTTAGAATACTGTGTCCAGTTCTGGAGACCTCACTTACAGAAAGATATTGATAAGATAGAGCAAGTCCAAAGACAGGCAACAACATTGGCGAAAGGTCAGGGGGATAAAACATATTGAGAGCGACTTCAGGAACTTAATATGTACAGTCGGGAGAAAAGAATGGAAGGGGGAGACATGATTGAAACCTTTAAATACATCAAGGGGGTGAATTAGGTTCAGGAGGGCAGTTTTTTCAATATGAAACCAAAATCAAGAACACGGGGACATGACCTCAAACTAACTGGAGGAACATTCAAAACTAATCTTACAAAGTGTTATTTTGCTCAAAGGGTAGTTGATGCTTGGAATAAACTACAAGCAGAGGTAACGAGTCAGTCAACAAGTGGCTTCAAACATGCTTGGGACAAACAAAGATCTATACTCAGACAAAAAAAAAAAAAATACAAAACGCGTGTAAAGGGAGAAAAAAAAAAAAAAGGCAGACTCGATGGACTATTCTGTCTTTTTTCTGCAGTCACTTTTCTTTGTTTCTATGTTTCTAATTTTTTGGTGTTCCTGTAATAAAAGTTTATGGGTCAAAAATGCACAATCCTGTCCCAAAGAAGCTCCTGTACAACACTTCACATGCCAAAACTTACAAAGAAACTACCTTGAAATTGCCTACCTGCACTATGCTCAAAAACGACTGGGGGGCTTAGAAAAAAAGCTTTCACCTCATGGAGAGGCAAGCCCTGCTAAGACAGGATGAGCCTATGTTTGTATGCACAGATCTGTCACACAGAGTTATTTCAGGAAACACTATAATTACCTGTCAGGCTTCCATTCAACACCATCAGCAACAGCAATACAAGAGGAGTGATGTACATGTTGCTACTATGGGCACAGTCCATCGAGCAGATTGGAGTCAGCAGGCTGTAGTCTCCAGTGTGCTGTAATACTATGGCCGGTGTCACTGTACTGTGAGAGAAGCGCAATCTGACTGGGGTTTAGAGGGAAGGAAATTACTTCAGAACTGGTGAGATTTTTTTTTTTCACATTCTCTCCATAACAGCAGAGCCAGTTATCCAGCAAGCTGGCAGAATTCCAGAGAGACTCCCAGGCCCCCCCTTCTCTCTGTATTTATACACACAGGGCGTGCATGGAATTCAAAGGCCAGTGTTTAACCTTACAGGAAAAGTGTGTGAAAAAAATACCCATGGCCTTAACCCTGTCCACGCCTCAGGTATTACAGGAAAAGGACATGCGGAGTCAGGGCTTCAGATCTTCCAGCATTCTATGCTCATACGGTCATGCCTGGTGCTCCGTAACAGCTGGAAAACCACATGCTACTTGTTTAACTGAAAGCAGATATTCTTAAAACCATTGGGTCATTATTATTTACATATTTAATCTGACATGAAAATACACATTTATTTTTACAGTAGGAATTAATCTCCTAAAGTAAACCTGTCATGAAAGAAATATGGGGTGGGCGGGCTCCATTTTAACCTGCTTTTTAACCACTTCAATGCAGGGCATTTTCACCCCCTTCCTAGCCAAATCTGCTGCCCTACAGCAGATTCGGGTAGGACTCTGGATTGGAGCTCTCCAGTTTGCTGGTATGCAACAGGGCAACTGCTTTCCAACCCCAGAGCAACGGATCAGTGACCAGTGGGCATTGCAAATGGCATTCCTGGGAGAGCAGCCACAGGAGAAATGCGTGACTGAGTTTGCTAAGGAAGGAACAGCATCTGGAAAGGGCATACAGGAAACTACTAGAACACATTCAGCAGCATGCCAGAGAATCAGCAGTGGAAACTCCAGGGTTGTCGTCCCAAAAGCTGAAGTGTTGACAACAGGGCAGAGCTCTGCTTACCTCTGCCCAGCACCGATAATATCTTCTGGGTTTCACGGACAGGAGATGGTGAACCTCTATCCCCAGACACCAGTTCCAGAGACTGGGGATTTAATAGACTTGTCTACTGAGGAAGAACAACTTGGTGAGCCTCTAGCAGAATAGCTGGCATCAAGGCCAAACATCACTGAGCTCCGCACAGCACCAACAGCAGCATCTGTGCAGTTACAAGGAAGTTCTCGTGCTGAAGCGCTGGCCACCGGACAGAGTGTTCAAGACCTCTGCCCCACATCTGTGGCAGTTCTGGAGGCTCAGGGTGAGAAGACGGCAGTCACTCCCCAGCAGCAGATCAGGATCCAGGGGGAGAAGGTAGAGGAGGTGTTCATCATCCCTCCCCAACAGTCGGCCAGGGTGGAGGAAGCAGTCTTTCCTCCCTAGCAAAGATCTGTGTACCTGGGAGACAGTACCAGAGACATGTCATCCCAGCAGCCAGATGAGGGTAAGGGAGATGGAGCAGCCGGGCCCCCCTTCTCAGCAGCAGATGGCACCCCAGAATGATGCCACCAACCCAGGAGAAAAGCTGGAAACAGAGCAGAATGCTACCAACCTCTGCCCATCACCAACAACAACTGCAGAGTTCCAGGGAGCCGCGGCAGTCGGCCCCTCTTCCCAGCAACAAACGAATGTAGTGAAACTTCTACTCCCAGCTGAATCACTGGCAACAGGGCAGAGTGCTACTGGCCTCTGCCTAACTTCAGTGCCTCCACAGCTTCAGGGAACTGGGGCAGTTGGCCCAGCTGCCCAGCAACAGGCCAAGCCATGGAATGGTAAAGACCACCTGGCTGAAGCGCTGGCAGCAGGACAGGGAGTCAATAACCTCTGCCCCACACCTAATGATGACAACTATTCCTTGCAGCCAAGTCCATGTCTCCCCAAGACACACAGAATCTGGGATCCCTTTATAGGGCCTATATGCCATATTAGAAATAGTGACTGCTTCACACTGTGGGGACTCATAGCAGATGCTGATGTCATCAGCAAGTCACCTATCCAGGGTTGTCTGCTATAATCTGTTTATTGCAAGTATGTCTAGTGAACCAACTAAGGGTCTTCCATCCATTGTTTAGTGTGCTAATTAACTCTGCTATTGTCTGCTAGCACACTACGGTGGGGATGTGTTTATACTTGTAATGCTGTGCCCTTTGTATTCACTCTTGTAAAGGTCAAACGTCTGAGTCACCTAGTCTGGCTAAATGACTAGTTAATTAGCTCATGTTAATTTATGTTTCTGGTTACAGTTGTATTGTCAGAGTAATATGATCAGGAGGGGGGAACCTCCTCCTCCAGTGTATATAAGACTGTATTCGTGTTCTAATACACAGTTCTATTTCTGGTGTACTCCAAGACTGGTGTTGTCTGGTTCTTTAGGGTTAGTATAGCCAGATCCATTGGTCTCGTGTTCCAGGACTTGGGAAGCAGCTTCATGGCAGAAATACCCAACAGGGTGCCCAAAGTCCATCACATTTGGTTGGCAGTGGTGAGATGCTTTCTTGTGCCTCGAACATCCAAACCACCAACGGGATCTAAGATCACGATAGCAGACTTCAGTCACCCCAGTGGAGATATGGACCTGGCATCAGAGTTCCCAGGGCTGCTGTGGATCGTCGTTTCAGCATACACCAGGACTGTGTCTGAGGATGAATACCTGGACCTCAGGCAGCAGATTTGGGTAGGACTCTGGACTGGAGCCCTCCAGGTCGCTGGTATGCAACAGGGCAAGTGCTTTCCAACCCCAGAGCAATGGATCAGTGACCAGCGGGCATTGTGGATGGCATTCTTGGGAGAACAGCTCCAGGAGCAATGGGTAAATGAGTTTGACAGACTGGCCCAGTAGGGGATAGAGCTGGATAATCGTTCTTGGGCTCTGCAATGGCACGCAGAGCAGGAATATTTAGTGGAGACAACAGAATGCTCTCCGGAGGGATGGCTTTGGGGGCCTGGATTGCTGTGGGAGAGCCTTACAGATCATTTTGTATTTGGCAATGAAGGGGAACCTACCCTTGAGGATCTGCAAGAATACAGAGAGGCTATGCTCGGTCTTGCAGGGGTCTCAGAGCTTAAACCTGATTTGGACTATTTGCTAAGGAAGGAACAGCATCTGGAAAAGGCATACAGGAAACTGCTAGAACACGTTCTGTAGCATGCCAGAGAATTGGCAGTGGAAACTCCAGAGATTGCTGTCCCAAAAGCTGAAGTGCTGACAACAGGGCAGAGCTCTGCTAACCTCTGCCTAGCACTGATAACATCATCTGGGTTTCACGAACAGGAGATGGTGAACCTCTATCCCCAGACACCAGTTCCAGAGACTGGGGATTTAATAGACTTGTCTGCTGGGGAAGAACAACCTGGTTAGCCTCCAGCAGAAGAGCTGGCATCAGGGCCAAACATTACTGAGCTCTGCCCAGCACCAACAGCAGTATCTGTGGAGTTACAAGGAAGTTCTCCAGCTGAAGCGCTGGCCATCGAACAGAGGGTCCAAGACCTCTGCCCCACATCTGTGGCAGTTCCAGAGGCTCAGGGTGAGAAGGTGGCAGTCACTCCCCAGTAGCAGATCAGGATCCAGGAGGAGAAGGTAGAGGAGGTGTTCGTCGTCTCTCCCCAACAGTCGGCCAGGGTGGAGGAAGCAGTCTTTCCTCCCCAGCAAAGATCTGTGCACCTGGGAGACAGTACCAGAGACATATTGTCAGGAAAGGTTCCATCCACTGGTAATATATCATTTGGCGTGCAGTACTGGGGTCCACCAGCAGGTGTTTCCTGGCAGTTTGAAACTGTCTGGAGAGCTTTCCCCTGCTGGTGTTTTGTCATCTTTGGGCCACAGTACTGGTGTCCACCAGCGGATGGATCCTGGCAGTGTGGAGCAGACAGCACCTCCTGCGATCAGGTGTCACCTGAGGCTAATTGCAGGTGTGCTTATAAATACCCGGCAAGCATTGACATGTTTGCCCTGGTATCTTCCTTGTGCCCTGATCCGTACCTGCGACCTGTTATCTTGATCCTGTAACCTGTGTACCTGAACCTGAGCCTGTACCCGATCCTATCCTGATCCTGTCCCTCCTGTGTTCCTGTTCCCTTGTAGCCTGATCCCATCCATCATCTCCTTCTCCTGTCCTGCCCTTGTTATCTGCTGATCTTCTGTGTATGACCCTGGCCTGGCTAACGTTTGTGATTCCGGAACTTCCCTTGTTATCTGCTGATCGTCTGTGTATGACCCTGGCCTGGCTAACGTGTTTGATTTTGGTACTTCCCTTTGGCTGTATATATTATCTGTTGTCTGTGGGTTTCTGTTGGCTGGTTGAGCACTATTTGTATTTGGAGTGTTTACTTATTTACCACTTATCTTTAACAAACTTTATATTATTCACCTTACGTGCATTTCTGGTTCTCTCTGTGCAGTCCACACAGTCTGGTCTTACCAATTCATGACACATATCGTCCCAGCAGCCAGATGAGGGTAAGGGAGATGGAGCAGTCGGCTCGCCTTCTCAGCAGCAGACGGCACCCCAGAATGATGCCACCAACCCAGCATAAGAGCTGGCAACAGAGCAGAATGCTACCAACCTCTGCCCAGCACCTACAACTGCAGAGTTCCAGGGAGCCGTGGCAGTTGCCCCCTCTTCCCAGCGACAAGCGAATGTAGTGAAACTTCTACTCCCAGCTGAATCACTGGCAAAAGGGCAGAGTGCCGCTGGCCTCTGCCTAGCACCTACAGTGTCTCCACAACTTCAGAGAACTGGAGCATTTGGCCCCTCTGCCCAGCAACAGGCCAAGCTATGGAATGGTAAAGACCACATAGCTAAAGCGCTGGCAGCCGGACAGAGAGGCAATGACTTCTGCCCCACACCTACTGATGACAACTATTCCTTGCAGCCAAGAATGGAGATCATGCAGGCTGACTATGTTACATAGTTACATAGTTACATAATAGGTGAGGTTGAAAAAAGACACAAGTCCATCAAGTCCAACCTATATGTGTGATTATATGTCAGTATTACTATCTTATATATCCCTGTATGTTGTGGTCGTTCAGGTGCTTATCTAATAGTTTCTTGAAACCATTGATGTCCCCCGCTGAGACCACTGCCTGTGGAAGGGAATTCCACATCCTTGCCACTCTTACAGAAAAGAACCCTCTACGTTTGTTTAGATCCTTTTGCAAGGTTTCCACATCCTGCGGAGAAGTTATTACCGTGCTTAGCTTAGTATCGTCTGCAAATACAGAGATTGCACTGCTTACCCCATCCTCCAGGTCGTTTATGAACAAATTAAACAGGATTGGTCCCAGCACAGAACCCTGGGGGGACCCCACTACCCACCCCTGACCATTCTGAGTACTCCCCATTTATCACCACCCTTTTAACTCCCCCTGGTAGCCAGTTTTCAATCCATGTACTCGGCCTATGGTCCATGCCAACGGACCTTATTTTGTACAGTAAACGTTTATGGGGAACTGTGTCAAATGCTTTTGTAAAATCCAGATACACCACGTCTATGGGCCTTCCTTTATCTAGATGGCAACTCACCTCCTCATAGAAGGTTAATAGATTGGTTTGGCAAGAACGATTCTTCATGAATCCATGCTGATTACTGCTAATGATATCGTTCTCATTACTAAAATCTTGTATATAGTCCCTTATCATCCCCTCCAAGAGCTTACATACTATTGATGTTAGGCTAACTGGTCTGTAATTCCCAGGGATGTATTTTGGGCCCCTTTTTTTTTTTTTATTAACTGACAATTTTTATTATTTTTTCCACAGAAAAACAGATACAGCATTATAGCATTGGGTACAGGGAGAGAGAGAGATCATAATGTCACAATTCAATTTGGCACACAATCACCCAAACGATGGGCGGCAAAGCCTTTCAATATAAACAGTTAGTGATAAAATGAAGTTGATTTACTGGATAATAATACATCTCAAGCAGTATACCCGCTAGTACCCTTTGCATAGATGTATACATTTTCAGAAAGAGAGAAGAAAAAAGAAAAAAGTAGGAAAAGGTAGAAGAAGGGGGAGGGGACGGCCACCCATCCCCAGAGCCCGGAACAGGCCGGTGGGGGATGAGTCATAAATACATAAATGACACATGTCTTTAGGTCGCAGGAGTCTCCAACAGAACCCAGGGTTCCTAAATACGGTTATGCTTATCAAGTGTATCATTTAATGAGGGGCCCTTTTTAAATATTGATGCTACATTGGCTTTTCTCCAATCAGCTGGTACCATTCCAGTCAGTAGACTGTCAGTAAAAATTAGGAACAATGGTCTGACAATTACTTGACTGAGTTCCCTAAGTACCCTTGGATGCAAGCCATCTTGTCCCGGTGATTTATTAATGTTAAGTTTCCCAAGTCTAATTTTAATTCTGTCCTCTGTTAACCATGGAGGTGCTTCCTGTGATGTGTCATGAGGATAGACACTGCAGTTTTGGATACTGAAGCCCCCCCCATTCCCTCGTGAAGACTGAGGAGAAGAATAAATTCAATACCTTCTCCATCTCCCCATCCTTTGTAACCAGATGTCCTTCCTCATTCTTTATGAGGCCAATATGGTCTGTCCTCCCTTTTTTACTGTTTACATACTTAAAGAATTTATTGGGATTTTTTTTTGCTCTCCTCCGCTATGTGTCTTTCATATTCTATCTTAGCCACCTTAATTGCACCCTTACATTTCTTGTTGCATTCTTTATAAAGTCTGAATGCTGATGATGATCCCTCAACCCTGTATTTTTTGAAGGCCTTCTCTTTTGCTTTTATATTCATTTTTACATTGGAGTTAAGCCATCCAGGACTTTTGCTCGCTCTTTTAATTTTATTACCCAATGGGATGCATTGGCTAATGCCCTTATTTAATATGCTCTTAAAGCAAACCCATCTCTCCTCCGTGTTCTTTGATTTTATCCCAATTTATGCCTTCTAACAAGGTTCGTAGTTTAGGGAAGTTGGCTATTTTGAAATTCAGTGTCTTTGTATGCCCCTTATGTTTCCTATTTGTGTGATTTATACTGAAGCCAATTGACCTGTGATCGCTGTTACCTAAATTGCCAATATTGTTAGTAATCAGTAGATCCAGTAATGCTTTATTTCTAGTTGGTGCGTCTACCATCTGATCCACAAAATTTTCCTGCAAGACATTTAGAAACTGGCGAGCCTTAGATGAATGTGTGGTTCCCTCCGCCCAGTCTATATCTGTATAATTAAAATCCCCCATTATGATAACACTTCACATGCTTGCTGCTAATCCAAATTGTGATAGGAGATCTGCCTCCCCCTCCTCCCTCAGGTTAGGGGGCCTATAGCATACTCCCAGTATTATTTTCCCCTTAGCTTCATGAAGCTCTACCCATAAGGATTCCACCTCCTCCCTAGCCCCTTTAGTGATGTCATCTCTCACATTCACTTGTACATTATTCTTGATATATAGACATACCCCTCCCCCCTTTTTACCCTCTCTATCCTTGCGATAAAGGGTATACCCTTGAATGGTTGCCAGCCAATCATGAGAGCTGCTGAACCAGGTCTCTGAAATTCCCACAAAATCCAAATCCTCCTCCTAAAACAGTATCTCTAGTTCGCCCATCTTGTTCGTGAGTTCACTCTGCCCGACTAACGCATGTCCAGACCAGGTGGATGTCTGGGACCTTTTTAGTCAACTTTTGATGGGGGAGAAATGTGATAGACTTACCTGGGACAGAGGCTTTTAGATGGGACTGAATGCTAGCCTTTTGCCTACTGATAATGGGCCCTGGGAACAATAGTCTTTGTGAAGTGTATGCCTGGGGACCCTTGAAGTAATGTTGCTTTGGATTCAAGTTCATGAATCTGAAGAGCTGGCAGCCGGACAGAGAGTCAATGACCTCTGTCCCACACCTACTGATGACAACTATTCCTTGCAGCCAAGTCCATGTCTTCCCAAGACACACAGAGTCTAGCATCCCTTTATAGGGCCTATATGCCATATTAGAAATAGTGACTGCTTCACACTGTGGGGACTCCTAGCAGATGCTGATGTCATTAGCAAGTCACCTATCCAGGGTTGTCTGCTATAATGTGTTTATTGCAAGTATGTCTAGTGAACCAACTAATGGTCTTCCACCCATTGTTTATTGTGCTAATTAACTCTGCTATTGTCTACTAGCACACTACATTGGGGATGTGTTTATACTTGTAATGCTGTGCCCTTTGTATTCACTCTTGTAAAGGTCAAACCTCTGAGTCACCTAGTCTGGCTAAATGACTAGTTAATTAGTTCATGTTAATTTATGTTTCTGGTTACAGTTGTATTGTCAGAGTAATATGATCAGGAGGGGGGAACCTCCTCCTGCAGTGTATATAAGACTTGTTCTAATACACAGTTCTATTTCTGGTGTACTCCAAGACTGGTGTTGTCTGGTTCTTGGGGCTTACTATAGCCAGATCCATTGGTTTCGTGTTCCAGGACTTGGGAAGTAGCTTCTTGGTGGAAAGACCCAACAGGGGTGTCTGGAGTCTGTCACAGTAGGTACAATTGTTTCAAGGAAAACAATAAGTAATGCGCTTTACCACAATAACACCCAAGCAATGCATGCGACTAGTTTCTCCATACAGGAGGTGTCTTGAAGCTGCCATTACCAACAAGGGATTTTGTACGAAATAATAAATACATTTCAGTTAGTGTGTACAATACATTTTCCCTGTTTCATTCCATTTTATTACACATAACTTAATTACTGTTTTGGGTTCTTTGTATGTATGGATTGCATGGGTTGTTACCAGCATGTGGTGAAAATGTCATGTCAATAGCACCTTTAGAAATATATTTATCTAGAAAATGGTGATGTGTTCAATATTTATTTTGTGTATTGTGTATCTGTATATTGTACATTCCAGTCATCCTTACTACCACACTTATCTTAGAGAAACTACAATGGTCTATCTACACCTATTTGTGCCTATTGCAAAGCAGCAGTGTTACAGTGTAGTGTTACTCATGTGGGTTCAGAACCCATTTATGGCCAGAGGCCAAACTTATCCACTTGGGCCCCACCTACAGAAGGATATCATCCTTTACACCTGCCAGGGACTCCTGTCTTGGTACTGACTACAGAAACATTTTGAGAGATACTGAATTAAGCGCTGAGTCTCTCCACAAGCTCTTCTCACACTGTACGCTTAACCATAGTCATCCCGAAGACAAAGAGGGGAGCCACATTACTTACTTCTCAAGGCCTTGCACAGATGTGGTTCCAGGCCTAGTCCCTAGGATGTTTGTGTCCCACAGTGGGCTCTAAGTTAGTCGCTCAGTTGGGTGCACCAAGTAACATCCAAAACTATCTTTGGAAGCTCCATCACCAGCCACCACCGCTCCTGTACCTGAACTAGCTGCTGCTCCTCATTTCGCCATGCTCCACAAACTCAAGGGTTAACTAGTAGTTACAGCATACCTTAATTCCCCAGTTTATCAATACACTGTAGTAGCACACTTTCTCCAAGTAAATCAGACCAGACTTTACCTCTTAACCAACACTTCTTTTACTGAAGCCTTTGCAGTTATACATTCTTTAATATTCATTTCTTTAATAGTTTATACAAAGTTACACAGAACAATATAATTCTCAAACAGTGCCATTTCTATTCCCTTTTTGTTAAGTATGCTATCGGAACTGTGCATGGGCTGTGCTGTGGTGCTTTTACCTTAAGATGTGCTTCTAGCTATTAAATGACACAAGAGTTCAGTTCATAATCCCATACCAGGGTCCCACTCCAGGGTAGCCCCAAATTTGGTATAACGATTACATCTCACATGAATCTTCTTACTTCCAATTTCCCATTAGCTACAAGAGACCAAGAGGCCTGACCTCCTTCTGCTCATATCCTCTCTGGAAAGGGAGGGAGTGACTCATGCTGAGGTAAGGCACGCCACAACAACACACCTTCACACACCCCTTTGTCACCAACTATTAACCCTTTGGTACAGAATACAAATAACATTTTAGGCACCTGCCTAAAGACTGACAGTGGTCCCATGAAATTGCTTGACTTTGCTATTGATTTTCTTTAAATAAATCTTTGTTGTCTACATTTAATCGTCCCATGCTTTAGAGTGCATATTTCTCCATAGGCATTTATTTCCCAATAAGTATATGGCCTGCAGCTGAGTGAAACTAGGAGGAGGGCCAGTATTACTGGGGCCTGCAGAAGAGGCGGAGTATTAGTGGGTGATTTAGAATGATGCAGCCTGCTTAGCAGATTGAAGAGTTCAAGGCAGAGGGTGTGTCCTGTAGTGGGCAGAGAGGAGGGGAGATCATGTCACAGCTCAGTCAGAGCTCATCACAGCATCAGACAGTTTTCATCCTTGTTCCTGGACTTCACCTGTAGGAAGAACAAAAAGTGGGTGACTGAAACAACATGCTGTCCCAGCTTAGAGCTGCGGCTGTGGCCTGTGGGGTGGCTACAAGACAAACTATCAGCCTTATTGCAGGAGCCCAGGCAGGTCTTTCCTGGGACCTCTTCTAGGAGGTCTTCTCCCCATGTGCTAGGAGGTCTAGGCCTTCTGAGCGCTTCATTCCTGAAGGGACATCTCAGGTTCAGTGCCATTCTGGGAGCCCCTCAAGGGACCCTCTGACCCCACCAGCCAAGCACACGCCTGCTTCCCCTGGTGTGCGAGTCGGGAGGAATCCCTGTCTATGGCGAACCCAGGGCGGGAGTTTTTTCATCTGGCAACCATTCCCCTGCCCTCACACCTCGCAGTGTGGATGGTGGGTCTGGCTATACAGGCTCCCTGCCTGTGTCTAGGGAGGCCTGGCACAGGCGTAGCAGTGCAGCGGGTGTCGGATAGGTTCTGGGAGCGGCTGTGGCCCTCGGTAACAGAAGATGTGGGTGGCAGCTTTCCCCAGTGTCCTGGCATTGCAGAGCATGGGCCGTGGATGGAAGGAGCTACCCTGTTTCCCCGAAAATAAGACCTAGCGTGATTGTCAGTGATGGCTGCAATATAAGCACTACCCCCCAAATAAGCCCTAGTTGAAGTCCTTGTAGGTCTTATTTTCAGGGTAGGGCTTATTTTCAGGGACACAGGGTAGGGCTTATTTGGGGGGGTAGGGCTTATACTGCAGCCATCACTGACAATCACGCTAGGTCTTATTTTCGGGGAAACAGGGTAGGCGTCGGTTGATGAGGCTTCCTCCATCCCTCACATAGCCCAGTGTGGGAGTAGGAGAGGGATCGCTCAGGGTTCCGGTGCGGCGGCTGCTGACATCATCGGCGGGCTCTGGGGCCAGCAACTGCACCCTGTAGCCTGCTGAGGGAAGAGAGCGACAGTGTGGCTTGGTGAATAGAGCTGGTCTGAAGGGGTGCTCAGCATCTCTGAAGATGGCAAACTCCCGCACGCTGCAAGGGGATCCAGATCTGCAGCTGGATGTCCATAGGGACAGAGCCAGCCAGATGAGCCTTTTGTTTCATGTCCTCTTTCTTTTTCTTATTCTCGCTCTGTTAAAGGGGGCTTAGTTGACAGCTCTGCAGGGAGTTTTGGGGGGCAGTGCTGGGTCCTCAGTCCCTTATTTGGTGGGGGCCCCTGGCGCACATGGTGTCTTATACACAACATCCTGTTAGCAGGTCTTAGGGAGGTGCTGGTGCGGTGTGAAGCTGGGGTGATGTCTGGGGCTTCTTCCTCTCTGATAGCTGCATGATCCACAGCACAAGCTACCACCTCCAGTGTCAGTGGTCAGAGTTCCATCTGAGGCCTCAGCTCGCCCTCTTGGTGTGGGTGTGGGAGTGTCGGATTCCTCCGGTCAACGGCCGGCAGTGTCTGCGGTAACTACAGCCAGTAAGGCTTTGGAAAACAATGTGGCTGATAAAGGAGTCAACGGGGTTGATGGAGTACATCTGGTTTTGAAGGGCCTTTGGGTGCGCATCTAAAACCGGAAGTGGAGGAGCGAATATAGAAGGGTGAGTATTGCCATTGGAGAAATTTTACTTTAATGTTAGACCAGATGAGAGTAAGAAGGAGGAAGAAACTGCGGTATCAGTTGATTCGCCATACGTTCTCAAACTTGTTGCAGGCGTATGCAATTTTAGCTAGTGTCATTGGGGAAAGGGCCCCTGAAAATTGCTCCCCCCTTTTTTATTTTGTTATTTGGACTCTATCGGCGAAGCCCAGCGAGTCTATAGTGGGTTTGCTTGGTTTCGCTTTGACAAGCAATTTCATCAGTGCAAGGCAGTCCGGCCCTCTTTACGGTGGGACCACAAAAACATCATTCTCTGGATGAAACCGATGTAGTCGCGACAGAGTTTGGTTCCTTCCATTCAGGGTGGGTCCGAGGGTGCAGCAGCCTCTTCACAACCGGCTGCAAATCACAGGGGGTTATGATGGCAATTCAATGTCAGATCTTGCAAATTTGGCACTGCATGCTGTTTCCGTCATGACTGTTCTGGGTGTGGAGGGTCTTATGCGCTGTCCAGATGCTTCAGGCAAGGAAAACATAAAGGAGGTGATGCTAGAAAGAGGGAAGACGCCAGTGAAGGTAGAAAAGATGGCGCCTTTCCTAAAACGTTATTCTAACAGGGAGGCAGCTTGTGTGTTGCAGCTGGGTTTTTCTGATACCCTGCCAGTTGCTTGTTGTTCCTTCTATGACAGATAGCTTGCAGTCTTCTCGTTTACTTCCAGCGGTCGTTTTCAGGAAAACTTTTCAAAGTAGTTACTTTGGGTCGCATGACTGGTCCTTTTGATTCACCGCCAGTATTTTTCCTTTGGGTATTATCCCCAAAAAAGAACCGACTAAGTTACGCCTTGTCGCATCCTAAAGGGGGTTCAGTGAAATAATGCCATTGATCCCGAGCTTTGCATGGTGTTCTATACTTCTTTTGATATGGCAGTTTCGTGAGTTCCTAGGTATAGTAAAGGTACTTTTGTTGGCCAAGATTGATATTGAGGCGGCCTTTTGTTTGTTGCCGGTACATCCTAGTTGTTGCCATCTGCTGGGGTGAAAATGGCTGGGGCAGAATTTTGTTGATATATGTTTACCAATGGGCTGTGCCATTTCTTGTTCGTTGTTTGAAATGTTTAGTTTTTTTGGTTGGGATGCTTCCAGGCTTAATTCAGTCATCCTTGACTTCTGATGATTTCTTGTGTATAGAAAAAAATGTATAGGTAAATCCGCCCCCCCGGAACTGCTGCCCCTACAGGTATGCTATCACCTGGGTAAAGTATACTATGATTGGAAATAAATAAATGTAGGTGTGGCGCTGCTCTAAATGATAAGTATTTGGTTTACACCTGTACTGATGAACCTGCTGTATTATACCCTCTGCAATACCCAAGAATATATAAACCAACTAAGGAGAAAAAAGATACCCTAAAAGGGATATGCAGAAGGATATTAGTGGCAGTATATGCCAATTGGAGTAAGTACTGTTCAACTTGGTCTATACCTGCTTAGGTACTGCACCCCCTGCAATAGCAGATGCAAAAAGGAGCACCGGGGTAAGACAAGTTGGAAAAGAATGTGTGATAAATTTCCTAGTGGATCAGAAGTGGGAATCAAAAGATAGGTGATATGGACTCCCAACAAAACTTTTTTTGTAATTGGTGTGCTTATTGTGCTACAACCTCTGCATAAAATGTGTGTTTGTCTTATACACCCTATGTGCTTCTATGACCCTTTTGGGTGAAAAAATGAAACGTAAAAATGCAATATAAACAATATAAACAAGTGATCGATTTGACATGTGTTACACCCTCTGCCAGGTGCTATCCAGAGAGTGAAAAATTATATAAAATAGAGATGAAATAGATGATGGTGACAGTAAAAAACAATGACCTGAATAAACCAGACCTAGTGATATAAAAGTGGGATGTGTTATACCCCCTGAAAGGTTCTAAACGAAATTAATTTGTTTTCCTAAATGTATTGTTTTCACCAATGGATACATACAGTGTGTTAAACCCGACAGGTTCAAACTATTAGTCTGGTGATGATCATAACACTTTAGGGTATGATTGCAAATTTCATGTGACAATAATACTATAAATGCAATATAACACAGATATAGTGACTTGTGCGCAAAAAAGTGTCCAGTGCTTATTGTTGAATAATCTCTGAAATCTTCTCCGGTGTTAGTGATCCTTATTCGTGCTCCTAATGTGAATGCACTCACCGGATGGCCTCACCCCACCAGGGGTACTGAGCTTCACAGTATCTGACACTGTGTAGCAATTCCTGGAACCCCTGGTCCGTGATTTGATATATATAAAAAAAAGCATGTGAACAATACACAAAATGGATGCCGTCAGAATCCTGTTTTTGTCCGACCGGAAGTGATGCCAAGACGTTCGTAACCCCGCCCTACACGTTTCGTCATACAGCTGTCAACTGGAGACGTCAATTAATTTCTGGTTTCTTACAATGGTCTCTCTCTTTGGCTGGAGCAGGTGATTTCCAATTTTGATCTAGAACTGTTCACTGATGCGGTGGGCCTTGCTGGTTATGGAATCTACTGTCAAGGTCTTTGAAGTGCTAAGAGTTGGTTGGCCAGTGGAATGGAGGGAGGTTGGTTTGGTGAGTAATTTAGCTGTTCGGGAACTGTTTTCTCATTGTACTATAAATGGAATTGTGCATGTTCCAGGAGTTGATAACTCAGTGGCTGATACTTGGTCTTGTTTCAAGTGGGACAGATTCAGTCAGTTGGCACTGGAAATGGAGCAGCATGGAATCCCACGCCACAAGCACCTGCATTGCCGCTTCTAGGTTCTTAAGTCATCATTCAGTATGTGCGTCAACTTGGTCCTCATACTGCAGAGTGTGGCAGGAATGGAGCGATCTGGTGAATGAAGATGGGGGGTGTTCTTGTGAGGACGATGATGTACACGTGTTGCTTCATTTTATTGGCAGGAATTTTGAACAAGATATGTCAGTCTTTGCGAGGTCTCAGCAGTTGGCCAGTCAGCTTTCATGTTTAAGTTGTCAGGTCAGAGAGATTAAGGGAAGGGTCGCTCTGTGGCAGATGCTCAAAGCCCAGTTTCATTTGAGGTTCTTGGAGTTGTAGTGGGTCACTCGGATAAGGTTTGTTCTTCTGCCTATGAGATTACCTTGTTCTGGGCCGTCTTTATGCTGGCCTTTTTTGGGGCTCTTCAGGTGGGGGAATTGGTAAGCCGGAACAAACAGGGTGAGGGTGGTTTGAGCATACAGGATGTGTGGTTACGGGACACTACATTGGGTATTCTCTTAAAAAAATCTAACACTGATCAGTCTGGGAGGGTTTTTTGGATTGAATTGTGTGTGGTTCCCTCTTCTCCAGTTTGCCATGTCCGGGCTGTGGGTTTTTTTTCACGGTTTCAGCTAAATCTTCCGGGAGTTTTCTTTATGCATGCAGATGGAGCAGCAATGTCTCGATTCCAGTTTAGGGTGGTGTTCAGGAAATGCCTGTTGTCAGTTGGTTGGAGTGCAGGCAACTATTCTTTGCATTACTACTGGGACGGCAATGGTAGCAGTCCGATGGGGACTTACTGACCAGATTGTTCAGCGCTTTGGGCGGTGGGAAGCAGTCAGGTTTTGGTAATATGTGCGCCCTCATTTATTGTAACGTATAAGGTTCGCTATATGTTGAGTCGGGCTCAGTTGTGTGGTCCGATATAATTGCCAGGTCTGAGTGGTGTATGTTTTGCTCCGTTGAAAAGATCATCAAAGCCAGGATAAAGGCGGGTAGCAATTTTTTTTTGTCCAAAATGGGTAGAGGATGAGACCTGGTGATATCTGAGAAGAGATGGTGTGCATCTGAATGCCGTCTGCATTTACAACATCTGGGATTGCAGGAGGGTATTCAGCGGGCCTTCCGGTTTGGGGGGGGCAACACGTGCATTAGGTGTCATGCTTGTGTGCTGTGGCAGGGGGTCTATTGGGTCTTTGAAGGCAGTGCCGCTTAACTAATTGTGGAAAATTGTGGGTTGGGCCCATCTGAGGTATGGGTGTCCCTTCCTAACAATACGGTGGTAACAACGTTGTATTATTTAGATTGTATCTGGTAGTATGTAAGTGGTTATTTGTCCCTGAGCCAGTGCAGTTGCAGCTGGAGGCCTTTCATTTTGTGGCAGGTACAACTGGTTAAACGTGAGTATACAGGCCTTCAAAGATCTTAGACCGGGCAGAGGTTGGTTAATTTGTTATGCATTGACTGTATTATATGCATTAAACTTGTTTTCTTGTGAATGTTTTATTTAATGGTTTGTAATAAAAGGCTGCTATGGCCATTTGACTCCAAAAAAAAAAAAACTGTTGTCTGGTCATTTTGGAAGGGGGGATTGGTCAATCGTTTAATGTTTTGTAGATAATCAGAGCCTCTGTATTCTGCAGGTCCCTCAGTCAAGTTCCAACACACACAAAAGTGTTGGATTCTAAAGATCCTAGTGATGGCTCTAGTTCTACAAGGTGAAGACTGGATTTGCAAGCAGGAGTACACCTGCTTTATTGTATACCAATACAATAGACAGGTAATTTAACCACTAGCTGCCCGCCCACTGTCATATGACGGTGGGACGAGGCAGCTCTCGTTCTGGGCGGACGTCATATGACGTGATCGCCTTTCCTAGCCACTAAGGGGCGCGCACCCGCCGCGTCACTGGGGACCGGATGCGCGTGCCCGGCGGCCGCGATTGCCCAGTAACTGAGCAGGACCGTGGATCTGTGTATGTAAACACACAGATTCACGTCCTGTCAGAGGAGAGGAGACCGTGATGTGTCCGTTGTACATAGGGACACCGATCGGTTACCTCCCCCAGTCAGTCCCCACCCCCCACAGTTAGAATCACCTCCCTAGAACACACATTTAACCCCTCAATCACCCCCTAGTGTTAACCCCTTCCCTGCCAGTCACATTTACAAAGTAATCAATGCATTTTTATAGCACGGATCGCTGTATAAATGTGAATGGTCCCAAAAATGTGTCAAAAGTGTCCGATATGTCCGCCTCAATATCGCAGTCACAATAAAAATCGCAGATCGCCGCCATGACTAGTTAAAAAAAAAAAAATATATAAAAATGCTATAAATCTATCCCCTAAAAAAATCTCTATTTTGTAAACGCTATAACTTTTGCGCAAACCAATCAATATACGCTTATTGCGATTTTTTTTTACCAAAAATATGGTAGAAGAATACATATTGGCCTAAACTGAGGAAAAAAATTTGTTTAAAAAAAAAATTGGATATTTATTATAGCAAAAAGTAAAAAATATTATGTTTTTTCAAACTTGTCCCTCTTCTTTTGTTTATAGCGCAATAAATAAAAACCGCAGAGGTGATCAAATACCACCAAAAGAAAGCTCTATTTGTGGGAAAAAAAGGACGTCAATTTTGTTTGGGAGCCACGTCGCACAACCGCGCAATTGTCGGTTAAAGCGACGCAGTGCCGAATCACAAAAAGTGGCCTGGTCATTTGGCAGCCAAATGGTCTGGGGCTGAAGTGGTTAATGCATTGAAGGCATTAAGATAAAAAAAAAACCTTCTAACTTTATAACCCCTTCAAATCAACAGTTTTTTTTTCCTTTTGGGATAGAGATTTTACATGAATTAGGGTGCAGTGTTGCATGACTGCGCAATTGTCATTCAAATGCGACAGCGCTGAAAGCTGAAAAATGGCTTGGGCAGGATGGGGGTGAAAGTGCCCTGTATTGAGGTGGTTAAAGAGACTCTGTTCTTAGGATGCATACATCCTTAAAAACACACCTTTTAAGGTGGAGGTCAGGATGTACAGGGTTGCTAGAAAATAAATCTGAATATGTGTAAGCGGTCAAATCAATTTGAAAAAATTGCATTCCTGTGGGTTAGGTTCTCGGTCCCTATACAGCCTCTAAGTCCCTATTGCCCAACCTGCAACCCTTTGGTATATGATGTGCGGCCCTCAGACTTTAACAGTCTTTAGTGAGAACATTGATTAGGGTAATAGCACTGATTTCTTCTAGCATCGTGTAACACATTCCCAGTTTCGTTATGTCTTCTACAGCATATCCACAGCCAATAATGTGGCATTTCTCAATCTCTGACCCTCATTTCCTCTATTACCGCGTTTCCCCAAAAATAAGCCCAGGTCTTATATTCATTTTGGCAACAAAAGACACAGTAGGGCTTATTTTCGGGGTAGGTCTTAACATGTAATGTGTTGTCTTCTCTCCCCCTCTCTCTCCCTACCTGACAGGAATCCCCAGTGTGAACTGAGTTAAAATGCTTGTAAAATCCTATAATCCACTCTATTACAGTAGTATATAATGTATAATGTGTGTGTTTCTGTAATATAATTGTGCCAAATACCTTCGTTAAAGCGCCGTTCTGCGCTTCTGTGACCCGCCAGAGCTCTCTTACCCACAATTATATTACAGAAAACACACACATTGTACATTATATACTACTGTAATAGAGTGGATTATAGGATGTTATAAACATTTGAAACTAGGGCTTATTTTTGGGGTAGAGCTTATATTGCAGCCCTCCTGGAAAATAACGCTAGATCTTTGTGACAGACCTAGCTGGGAAAGAGACTTTTGGAGGGGACTGTATGCTAGCCTCTTGCCGATCGATCGGGGGCCCTTGCATTTGGGGGAACGGTGCTCTTTGCGAGCTGTATGCCTGGGGACCCTGGATTTGCCATATTGGAATAGTGGCTGATTCATAATGCTGGGACAGATACTGTTAGGAGATGCTGATGTAAATTCCAATACCTGCCTGTCTATTGTCTGCTAAAATGTGTATTGTAAATAAGTCTACTATGGGATCTAAGAGTCATTAGATCCCCATTGTTATTTGTGTTAATTAACTCTGCTATTGTGTGAAGAAGAGTCTATGTTGATTGTGATAATGTTGATTGGATTTTCTGAAGTACAAGACGGCCAGTCTGGCCTAACGGTCATGTCTGAGTCATCTAGGCTGTCTAAGGGGATTAGTTAATTAGCTCATGTTAATTGGGTTAATTAGGTTACAGCTGTATTGTTAGAGTAATATGAGCAGGAGGTCTGCACCTGCACTTTGAGCGTATAAAAGCCTGTATTTTGCAATAAAAGATGTCCTGTTTTGAACTTACATACAGCCTGCCTGGTGTTTGTTCTGAGCTATCACAACTGGGTTAGAACGGCACATAGCTGAAGTTCTAATCCCGGAGCATTGGATGACCGAACCATCAGACGTTGCAATCTGATTCAATAGCTGCAGAGGAGTGTCAAGAGAGTGGAACCGAACGAGCAAAGGGGCTCGTTACATTGGTTGGCAGCCGTGGGATTTGCTCTCCAGTTACTGGGACACTCCAAACCAGCCTGCAGGAGAGCCACGCTGAAAGACTTACTTGAGAGCCATGGAGGGAATGGTGGGATCGTGCTTCCTTGCTGTGAACACATCCAAACCATCACCTGGATCCAAAGTAGCAGGATAGCAGGAGAGGAGAAATACCAGCCACCATGGATGAGGAATTCAGAAGGAGGTTGTGAGAGGAGATACAGCACAGACGACCAGTATCAGAGCAGGTCCTGCTAGGATGGTTTGATTCTCCTGCTAGGATGGTTTGATTCTATCCGCTGTGAACTCTGGAAGGAAACGCTAGCCCATGAGCAGCGACACCAGGGAAAAGTTCTCCCCTCCATTCATGTGAGGTACTGGTCGCAATATGAAGTGCGAATGCTGTTTTTGGGGGAACAGCTGAACCAGGAGTGGACAGCTGAGTTAAGCAGGCTGATCCGGGCAGAAATGCGGTTGGACGAGAGCTACAGAGCCCTCCAGTGGTATGTAGCCCAAGTGTGCCCATGGACAGCGGATGACAGCCCCACGGAAGGCTTTGACTATGATGGCCTGGGATTGTTATACTGGAGGCTGTTCAGGGACCCTGACTTTGGGAGTGATCGGGAGTGGCGTTTGGAGGAAATAATGGAGCACAGAGAGTGGAGACTGAATGTCTCAGAAGTGCACTGGGCACTGGAAGATTTGGAGTTTCTGGCCGTTCAGGAATGGGAGTTGGAGATCGCCTACAAACAGCTGTTAGACTCTGCTCAGCAGCAGGGTGGTGCTCCCTTTGCCTGGGACTATCATGAAATACCAGTTGACAACTCTGAAATCCTGGCTGAAGAGTTGACAATGTGGCAGAGTAACGGTGTGCTTTGCCAACCTGCACCCGCAGCTATGGAGGCGGAGGTCTTATGGCGGATGCAGCAATTGCTGACTGACCTTGATGAACCTGTTTCTGCATTGGATGATCTTGGATGGAGGAATGTGCCTGTCCAGCAGAATGCCAGAGAATCGGCAGTGGAAAATCTGAAGATTGCCGTTCCCAAACCTGAAGTGCTGACAACAGGGCAGAGCTCTGCTAACCTCTGCCCAGCACTGATAGCATCTTCTGGGTTCCACGGAGAGGAGATGATGAACCTTTATCCCCAGACACCAGTTGCATAGACAGGGGATTTGATAGACTTTTCTGCTGAGGAAGAACAACCTGGTGAGCCTCCAGCAGAAGAAGAGCTGTTATTAGGGCCAAACTTCACTGTGCTCTGCCCAGCACTGATAGCATCTTCTGGGTTCCACGGAGAGGAGATGATGAACCTTTATCCCCAGACACCAGTTGCAGAGACAGGGGATTTGATAGACTTTTCTGCTGAGGAAGAACAACCTGGTGAGCCTCCAGCAGAAGAGGAGCTGTTATTAGGGCCAAACTTCACTGTGCTCTGCCCAGCACCAACAGAAGTATCTGTGAAGTTACAAGGAACTTCCCCAGCTGAAGCGCTGGCAACCGGACAGAGGGTCCAAGACCTCTGCCCCACACCTGTGGCAGTTTCAGAGGCTCAGGGTGAGAAGGTGGCAATCACTTCTCAGCAGCAGATACAGGGGGAGAAGGGAGAGGAGGTGTGTGTTGTCCCTCCCCAACAGTTAGCCGGAGCAGATGGTGTGGGGTTTCCAGCAGAAGGGCTGGCAACAGGGCCGAGTACTGCTGGCCTCTGCCTTCAACTAACAGAGGATGGATGTCCTGTGAAGGTGGATGAGACTTCATTCTCCACCTTTATACCCCAGGGATGCTTGGCAGTCGGCCCAGATCCCCAACAGCATGACGGAGTGAGCCCAGACACCCTGTCTTCTCTCCAGCGGCAGAAAGGACTCCAGGGAGAAGGGCCAGTCCAGGCCTCTCCCCAGCGGCAGAAATGTTCTTTGAGAGAAGCAGAGGTTGCCTGGGTGAGTAATGCTTTGTTTGGAACAATCTGTTTGGTGTACTGTGTGGGTACAGGCATTAGAGGACTGGAACTACTGACTAACTTCGGAGTCAACCCGTCTAGGGTCTCCTCCTGTGTTACTCTCCTGCCGAAAGGGGAGAAATGTGACAGACCTAGCCGGGAAAGAGACTTTTGGAGGGGGCTGTATGCTAGCCTCTTGCCGATCGATCGGGGGCCCTTGCATTTGGGAGAACGGTGCTCTTTGCGAGTTGTATGCCTGGGGACCCTGGATTTGCCATATTGGAATAGTGGCTGATTCATAATGCTGGGACAGATACTGTTAGGAGATGCTGATGTAAATTCCAACACCTGTCTGTCTATTGTTTGCTAAAATGTGTATTGTAAATAAGTCTACTATGGGATCTAAGAGTCTTTAGATCCCCATTGTTATTTGTGTTAATTAACTCTGCTATTGTGTGAAGAAGAGTCTATGTTGATTGTGATAATGTTGATTGGATTTTCTGAACTACAAGACGGCCAGTCTGGCCTAACGGTCATGTCTGAGTCATCTAGGCTGTCTAAAGGGATTAGTTAATTAGCTCATGTTAATTAGGTTACAGCTGTATTGTTAGAGTAATATGAGCAGGAGGTCTGCACCTGCACATTGAGTGTATAAAAGCCTGTATTTTGCAATAAAAGATAGTCCTGTTTTGAACTTACATACAGCCTGCCTGGTGTTTGTTCTGAGCTATCACAACTGGGTTAGAACGGCACATAGCTGAAGTTCTAATCCCGGAGCATTGGATGACCGAACCATCAGATGTTGCAATCTGATTCAATAGCTGCAGAGGAGTGTCAGGAGAGTGGAACCGAGCGAGCAAAGGGGCTCGTTACAGTCTTATTTTCAGAGTAGGTCTTATTTTCCGGGAAACACGGTAGGTCTGCAGTTTGTCAGTTCTCTTAAGCATTACATATATTGAACATTACATGCAGCCTTTTGGTGATATCAGGGGCCACATTTGAGGCCCCCTTTAGCTCATAAGTTTACAAACACTGTTCTAAGTCCTACATAGGCAAAAGGTAGATTATTGCACTTTGATTCCTGGTTTACCTGGAGTCCAATCATGCTACGTGTACATTTCAAGAATGTATACATGTAGAGAAATAAACTTTTCATTGTGATTATCTGGATGGAGAGTTTCAATAATAGCACTGTAAATGTCTCTGAAAACATGTCATAGCTGTATCTGTGTACATTTTTGTTTATTAAAAATCTTACAAACATACAACATAATAAAAACATATTTACATATATACAAAATAAAATTATATATATATATATATATATATATATATAAACAAAAATAGCTTACATCAGCATAGAAAATGAAAAAACATATAGAAAACTAAATATACAAAACAAGACATATTTTAGTATTACTATCATCATGATGCCCTTTAACTAAACCCTAACCTCCACCTAAAGGCACCCTCAGGCTTAGAAACGAGTAAACATTTAACCCATGCATGCTGCCTTTTTCCAAAAATCGAATCATAACTATCGAATCAAAATATCTAGGGGACATGAAAGGACTGAAGGAAAAGCCGCACACCCAGAGACAGATAGACAACAGCCACGTGCACCTGACATTCCTCCACGCCTTTGTCCAGGCCTCTGGTCGCCACCGTCCTTTTCAAGACCCCAAATCCTCCCAACCTGACCCAGAATGTTGTGCAACACCAACTCAACAGGAAGGACTTTTTTTCTGAGTGGAAACCTAACACCGTGCATTCCATGTGAAGTAACGAACTACCAAACTAACTAGAAATAGTGTCTCAAAGTCAAAATCCAGATAAGTCTCAAAATCCCCGTACGACCACTTTGTGTAACTAAATACCCAGAGCCCCAACCACCCGCTTATAGACTTCGATATTGAAGGGGCACTGAAGCAAGAAATGGTCCATTGTCTTCTCCACCCCACCACACTCCACTCTTGGACAACCACGGTTTTTCTCAGAGCAATGCTTCAGGTCGCCCCTAACAGAGTCTGCCATGGAACAAGCGCCAGGCCAAATCCCAAAACATTAAAGGGATTCTCTCCAGATTCAGCAAACTCAGACCATCTCTCATAACAGGGCATGGGCAATCCATCAAGGCCAGTGGCTCGCTAAAGGCAGATTCAACAACCCTCCTCTCCAGGGTCTTCCTAGGAAGAGACTTATTTTCCTCCACTGTCACTCGCCACTGCTAGGGAGATAATGTTTTCATTGTGATTAATTGGCTGGAGAGTTTCAATAATTGCACTGTAAATGTCTCTGAAAACATGTCATAGCAGTATCTGTGTATCCTCCACATCTGGTAATGTTGTGCCCTATCATACACAGCATCAGATGATTTAATGGTTTCCTGGAGCAGGAAGGATGCAAATGGATAAGGGAATAAAATCTGACACCACTCAGAAAACAAGTCCGATGCTATGGTATATGGAAGTGATATATACCAGTGGGAATTTATACTTCATTGTTCTTTTTGTATTCTAAATCAGCTATGTAGCAGACAGCGGCAGTCTCCTAAACATGGGATTTGTGTGGTCTTGTAAAATAACCCAGTACAGAATCTGTAAGATATCGGCTACTAAACTACCAATGTTTTAAATCTATGCATATAATTACATTCCATTAGAAAATCACTCATTATCAGACTTTTATCCAAGCTCAATTATCTGTTAAAACTCAGATTCTTAGAAGATTAAAAGTGAAGTATGGCTGTAAAAAACAACAACATTATATTCACCTACTGTAGGTGGATCGATGCTGCATGTGTCCCCCACCACCTCTGTAGTGAGAGCTGAGTGATCAAACACCGCTGATCACTCAGTTATCCACCTGGGCTGAGCAGAGGGCCAGGACTGTAGGTCACCGGCTCTCTGTTCTCTCCATTGCTCACTGGAGTGCTGGGCTGCGGAGGGACAGGAAGTGCTGACTTAGACTCTTAGCAGGTCCCTGAGAGGCTGAGCCAGGTGCCAGTCCAGGATTCTGGGTGGATATTTTCAGAACCTGGACCAGCTCTGTGACATAAGCTGACAGCGGAATTCAGCAAGATGTTGGCTGAAAACGGGCCATAGGAGTGCAGAACGAACTGCACTCCTGTGATCCATAGAAGTATAGCCAAAGCTTATATATATAGATTATATAGCTCTATTATATATTATATATTATATATTATATTATAATATAAATAATTATAATATATTATAATTATATTATATATTATTATAGATTATATATAGATTATATAGCTTTTTCTTTAAATACTGTTCTCTATATTTCAGAAGATTTAACTGTAAAACATTACTAGCAAAAAGTGGCTAACCAGTGTATACATTTATTTCCTATTGGTTTTCTAGGCAAAATTTTTTGTGTGTTGAAGTTTCTGTAAACACAGTGTTACAGGGCCTACAGCCCACAGAGAACACCTGTAAGTTAAAGCTGAACTCCAGGCAGTTTTTTTTATATACAGTGGGGCTGTGCCCACACAACATAGGTTAACTGCTCGTTTTTGTGTAGGGGATTCAAAAGCTGACATACAGTGCCTTGCAAAGGTATTCACCCTCAGCTTTTTACCTATTTTGTTACATCACAGCTTTCAGTTCAATGTTTTTTTTAATCTGACTTATATGTGAGGGATCAGAACACAAACGTCTACGTTGGTGAAGTAAAATTAGAAAAATATATACATAAAACTATTTTTCAGAAATAAAAAAATGATAATTGGCATGTGCGTACGTATTCACCTCCTTTGTTATGAAGCCCATAAAAAGCTCTGGTGCAACCAATTACCTTCAGAAGTCACATAATTAGTGAAATGATGTCCACCTGTGTGCAATCTAAGTGTCACATGATCTGTCATTACATACAGTATACACACCTTTTTGAAAGGCCCCAGAGGCTGCAACACCTAAGCAAGAGGCACCACTAACCAAACACTGCCATGAAGATCAAGGAACTCTCCAAACAAGTAAGGGACAATGTTGTTGAGAAGTACAAGTCAGGGTTAGGTTATAAAAAAATATCCAAATCTTTGATGATCCCTAGGAGCACCAAATCTATCATAACCAAATGGAAGGAACATGGCACAACAGCAAACCTGCCAAGAGATGGCCGCACACCAAAACTCAAGGACCGGATAAGGAGGGCATTAATCAGAGAGGCAGCACAGAGACCTAAGGTAACCCTGGAGGAGCTGCAGAGTTCCATAGCAGAGACTGGAGTATCTGTACATAGGATGACAATAAGCTGTACACTCCATAGAGTTGGGCTTTATGGCAGAGTGGCCAGAAGAAAGCCATTACTTTCAGCAAAAAAACACAATGGCACGTTTTGAGTTTGCAAAAAGGCATGTGGGAGACTCCCAAAATGAATGGAGGAAGGTGCTCTGGTCTGATGAGAGTAAAATTGAACTTTGTGGCCATCAAAGAAACGCTATGTCTGGTGCAAACCCAACACATCACATCACCCAAAGAACACCATCCCCAACCACAGTGAAACATGGCGGTGGCAGCATCATGCTGTGGGAATGTTTTTCAGCATTCAGGACTGGGAAACTGGTCAGAGTTGAGGGAAAGATAGATGGTGCTTTATACAGGGATATTCTTGAGCAAAACCTGTACCACTCTGTGTGTGATTTGAGGATAGGACGGCGGTTCACCTTCCAGCAGGACAATGACCCCAAACACACTGCTAAAGCAACACTTGAGTGGTTTAAGGGGAAACATGTAAATGTGTTGGAATGGCCTAATCAAAGCCCAGACCTCAATCCAATAGAAAATCTGTGGTCAGACTTAAAAATTGCTGTTCACAAGCGCAAATCATCCAACTTGAAGGAGCTGGAGCAGTTTTGCAAGGATGAATGGGCAAAAATCCCAGTGGTAAGATGTGGCAAGCTCATAGAGACTTATCCAAAGCGACTTGGAGCTGTGATAGCCACAAAAGGTGGCTCTACAAAGTATTGACTTTAGGGGGGTGAATAGTATGCACATTGACTTTTTCTGTTATTTTGTCCTATTTGTTGTTTGCTTCACAATAAAAAAAAAAAAACATCTTCAAAGTTTTGGGCATGTTCTGTAAATTAAATGATGAAAATCCTCAAACAATCCATGTTAATTCCAGGTTGTGAGGCAACAAAACACGAAAAATGCCAAGGGGGTGAATACTTTTGCATGGCACTGTAAAGAGGTTTATTTATTAAAGCTGGAGAGAGCAAATTCTGGTGCAGCTCTGCATTGAAACCAATCATCTTCCAGGCTTTTTTGTCAAATCTTAATTGAACAAGGTGAAGTTAGAAGCTGATTGGCTACCATGCACAGTTGCACCAGAGTTTTCACTCTCAAGTTTTAGTAAATCAACCCCATACTCTCCTAATCCTCCGATCCTCCCAGCGCAAAACCGGTCCCTGCGGCTTTTACCCCCCTGCAGTCTAGCAGTCTTGGGCGGTGGAATGCTCCTGACATCATCATGCCCATTGACCAACTCTGGACATTAAGATGTCAGGAATAGTCCACCACTAGCCGTAGGGGAGCATGGTTTTCGAAGGATCAAAGGATCGGGTAAGTAAAGGCACTGTATTCACCCCTAGACAAAACGAGCAGTTAACCTTTGCAGTGTGGGCACAGTCCACTGCATGGGGAAAAAAACATTGTGACCGGAGTTGAGGTTTAAGATCTACACTGTATGTTTAATGATTTGACCACATGCTTTGTGCTGTATTACTCTCCCAGGCTGCTGTAAGAGGCTACCTACTGTCACTGTCCTACATATCCAGGTTGCTTTGAAGGAGAGAGAGCTGTTATCCAATAAGGTGCTGTCCAGTGAGAGACTGAAGAAAACCCAAGAGGTGCAGGTGAGAGGTAAGCCCAAGGTCTGACGGGCTAGCTGTCGTTTATTTAGGCTGGTGCTTAGCTTTGATCTACATCCATTCTGAGTGTGGGAGCAGTCATTGGTGCTGTATCTGGGAGGACAACACCAAGTGCCAAAGTGGCAAGATTCTTTCTGGCCACCTTGGTGTGCTGTTGCCAGTGTTGTGCCTTAAGAGCAGAGTTCTGCCAAAAGGGGAGATTACAGATTTCTCGATTGATAGAGAGCATTCCAGTGAGAGGGAAGGGCTCTAAAGCTCACAGAACTATATTAAGTCTGGCCAGTGCCTAGTCAGGAACTGGGACTTGTAGCTAGGTTTCTCAATACATGAGTCTTTTGTTATTGTGCTATTGTATGACATTTGCCTGTGCCAGTAGTGGAGGCAGGGCTAATCCTACTGTATCTGTGTTGTATTGCCATTGCTTCTTATTGTCTAACCCATCTTCCCTTGCAGAGCTTTTCCTGTTAATAAAGTGCATTTCAGCAGTTCTTGGTATGTCAGTGTCACTCAGAACCTGGTACAGGGTGGGTCATCACTGGAGCAAAAAAAGGAGGAACCAAACAATCCAGCAGATCCTCCAGAGGTAGTGCTACAATAATATAAAATTTATATTTGTGCTGAGTATATGGTGCAATAATATATTCAACATACAGCAAAGACAACATGATGTCTGCACTTAAAGCTCAACTCTGGGCAAATAGGTTTTAATGATTTCAATGATGCTCCAGAGGAGTTTAAAAAAATACATAAAAAAATGAGAAAAGATTGCAATAATTACCTGCTTTCTGGCAATGTCCCCCAGCATTTCTTTCCACTGTTAGATTCTGTGATTGCAGGGCCCTTCACCTGAGGGGAAATCACTACAGGGGCCTACACTTGCATACAATGATGATACAAAAAAAACAATACACACACACAAAATATAAGATAGATGCTTGGAGCCTCCCGGAAGGGTGGTCATCCAAAGCCAGTCCAGATAGTGTTTTTTTTTTTAATCTGTCTAGAGTTATCATTAAATTCTATTTAGGGTAGTTGCCCATATATTTTTAAATATGTGAGCATATATCTTACTTCTTCTGTCTTTATGTCAGCCTCTGTCACCACCTGGATAGCAGCACGTAGATTGAGACAAGGGGAGCATGCCTGGGCACTACTCTACTACTTACACATGTGCTGAGCTCAAAGGAGGAGAGAGAAAAGTTGATGGTATATCACGGTGTCCTCCTTTGTTGTCCAGTAACCAGACAGCGATTGGTAACTTAACGCTGATTCACACTTTAGTTATTGTTGTGCATTACTTTGCCTGCTAACATGCATTGTGGTCAAGAAGGCAATTCATAATGAATTGTCTGCCAATGCACCACGACAGATCAAAAAGACCATACCTCCCATAATTTGAACTTCAAAATGAGGGACACTTGATGGAGGAATGATCTGAAAAATGTGGGTGTTGCAAAACTCTTTACAGTGGGAGGGGGTTTAAGGAGTGTGGTTAAACAAAACCTGGGCTTTTTTGTACCTGTACAGGGGTCAGCAGGGCAGGGCCCAGGGGTCAGTATGGCAGAGAAGAAGGGTCACCAGGGCAGAGGACAGGGATCAGCAGGATGGAAGACAGGGGGTCAGTAGGGAGGGGTACAGGGGTCAGTATGACAGAGAAAAAGGGTCACCAGGGCAGAGGACAGGGATCAGCAGGATGGAAGACAGGGGGTCAGTAGGGAGGGGTACAGGGGTCAGTATGACAGAGAAAAAGGGTCACCAGGGCAGAGGACAGGGATCAGCAGGATGGAAGACAGGGGGTCAGTAGGGAGGGGTACAGGGGTCAGTATGACAGAGAAAAAGGGTCACCAGGGCAGAGGACAGGGATCAGCAGGATGGAGGACAGGGGGTCAGTAGGGAGGGGTACAGGGGTCAGCAGGACAGAAGAGAGGAGTCAGTATGGAAGGGTGCAGGGGTCAGCAGGACAGAGAACAGGAGTGAGTAGGGCAGGGTACAGGGGTCAGCAGGACAGAGGACAGGAATCAGTAGGGAAGGGTACAGGGGGTCAAATCCCCCCATTCATCCTCTTAACCAAAATCCCCCCACCCCCCGCCTAGCACAAATCCCCCCCCTCACATTTCTCCTCTTAGCAAAAATCCCTTCCCCCCCAAATGAACGTTCCCTATGCAAATAGCCCCCCTTCCACAAACCTCTCCCCCTCATGTCATCTGGAAATCTGGGAGGAGGGCACTGGGGAAATCTGGAAGGGGGTTGGCCAGCCCACCTAACCCCACCAGGCCAGCCCCATAGATCCGGACATGACTCTCCTACATAGATCCCAATCTACACTGTAGTCCGCTCCTCACCTGTATACTGACTGGCAGCAGCATTGATCTCCTCTCTCCTGGTGCTCGCACCTCGGCTCTTCACACAATATTGACAGTCCGGGCCAGCAGGATCAGCATTGCTGTGGAGATCCACATTGGGCAGCGCATACACAAAGCGTCAACTTTGCCTACCTGAGGGCACACCGCTGAGTGAGCACACACCACACAGCATGCTCAGGAGTCGGGACAGCGGGCGTGGGACCATTTCTGCATCTGCCCTTTTAGATGTTGCACACTGAACCATACACCACTGGAAGGTGTTGCAAGCCACTCTGCCCTCCACTGTATGTGTGCAGCAGCTGTCATCTCTCACCGCCGGCTGCCTGTCACACATACACAGCAGTGCGGGAACTGAGACACCACATACAGAGACTGGAGTTTAGAAGAATTGTTCTAATGTACAATGAGGGTGGACAGTCACAATGAATGGTACAGTTATGCACTGTACATAAAGCAGATGCACTGTGGGATGCACAGATGTAAGTGCACATTGCCACTCAAGTGTGAATGGGTCTTCAAAGAGAAGTGTCACCCTTCTGGCTGCTCTGTCTACCAGAGGTGTGTGAAATGTTGCTAGACAGAATCACTGAAACTGCCAGAACAGTACGAAAACCCTCAAATTACCCCTTTTTGGAAAGTAGATATCCCAAGGTGTCATTTCATTTTTTGACACAATTTTATGGAAATGAGGAAACATGCTGGTTTTGAGGGGGTTAAAAAATAGAGCTTGGTAATGGTGCACTACATACCACACGCACAGGTAATACACAGAGGAAGGAGATGAAGAGGTTAATGTACAGGTCGCAGAGAATACTTCCAATGGAGACACCTGTTTGTAGTGACAACTGTCTAGAAAATTCCCTTTATGGTTAGCAACCAAACAAGTCATGGAACACAAAAATACTCTGCGGTGTGCCAAGACAAACATCATGGATGATAATAAAAAGGAAAAATATAAGGCAAAATAACGTTACCATGCCTAAATCTTTAGAAAATGTAAGAACCATGGGTCAAATATTCCTTTCTAATTTAGATGCTTGCTTTCTTAGGCTAGCCATAAACACATGAAGGCAGTTTACTATTTGGTCAGTTAACAATAGCTAGACAGTATGGATTGCCCAGGTAGGGAAAAGGTTAAGACAGGATCTGCTGGTTTCCCAGGACTTTTAAGGTTTTGCCCTCAACCCCTGTTTGTATATAAAAAGGGGGAAAGCCAGGCTGGAGAGAGACACAGGACCACATTGGAAGTGAGAAGGTCCACTTCGAGCAGAAGATGTAGCCCAAAGTACCACTCAACTACAGCTCTAAGGGGACTCACTTACAAGGACTTTACCAAGTATGAATCTCTACCTGCAAAGTTATGCCTGGACAGCCCAAGATAGTTGTGAGGAATCCGTGAATGTTATTTATGTAACTAATGTTTGCACTACGAGAGTTTCAGTAAAGAATTTTAAACTGTTCTAAGTCTGGTCTAAAGTCATTCAAAAGGGTGCATGGTGGTACATGGAGTATCAGAAGAACAGGGTCTGTATAGCATACATGGGGTACAGGAGGAAAGCCATCACAAAAAACTTGGCAGAAGAGAAGAAAGACAGTAGTTGCTACGGGTAACCATTGACTGGTTGTAATGTATAGCAGCCAATCAGAGCGTGGTACCTGCTTTCTCCCTAGTGGTCGATAACCCTAAAAGTGTTTGGAACCGAACCCACGGTACAGAGACCCTTTGTAGCTTCCCGCATGGTACGAGGGAGCTGAAAGAATTAATTAAGTGCACATATGAGGTCTGTGCTATGTGCACAGCAGGACCCCATTTTGTTACTGGGAGTGAGGTGGCAGAGTTACACAGGACTGGTGGAGGCGGCATGGGCTCAGCAGTGTCCCTACTAAATGCAACATACTGTACATCGAGCAAGGGTGTGTAGTAATATGGAACAGTACGTTTTTACAGAGAGAGACTGTACATCACTCTACTGCACATGGTTTACGGCTCATCTCTATACCGGAGTTCTGCTTTAACGTTGACTTTCATGTGAACGCGGCCCTGCCTGGTCCCAGGCATTGATAAGCATGTACTCAACAGGAGAGAAGAGGTACCCCCGCGTGTGCAGGGCAAGTTGGCCCCACCAACACATGGGGCTGAACGAGATACATGATTAGATTGATTAGATTACCCCATCCACACTAAACAGCATGGGTAGAGAAATCTCCCCTGCCAGGAGCAGCAGCTGTCAGAATACCCTAACAGTAGCTGTATTTGATTACCTGCAGTCACTGTCCATCTGAGAATTTTCTGCCTGCCTCCTTTGATTTTTAGATCATAGTTTGTCAAGCTTGCTGGTGCTGCCAGGGTCATCCATGACCTGAAATTCAACCAATTCAACAAGAATCAGCCAAAATTCGAGCTGTGTATGACAATCATTACACTATGATGGTACATATGCATTCAATGATGTTTTAAGAATAGTAAATTCCCAGTCCCTTCTTTCTTTTATTTTCCCCTACAATCCTCTTTATGTTTTGCATTTTCTCTATGAATGCAAAAGGTTCTCTGACTGGACAAGGTGGAGAAGCTTGTTTATTGACTGTAACATGAAGACAATGTTTGCATACAGTTAAATATTCTAAAACATAAATATCATGATCTTTTGTCAATTAAATAGAAATGTAAAATAAAAATTATTGAACAAAATAAATATGGGTTTGTAACGTAACGTCCCTATACGCCGCTTGAGTGCTTTCGTCATATACCACTTCCTCCCAGTCTGAATCTAGATATCATATATTCCAACCGCTCACAAGCACAAAACAAGACGATACTTGTTTAGCAGCTGACATGGACTGTTTTATTTGAGATGACACACAAATATATACAGCAGGCTTACAATAAAACTGTACCCAGAAACCTAATTAACATGAGCTAGTTATCTAATCATTGACCCAGACTAGGTGACTCAGAGATATGACCTTTCAGGGTAAGACTTTACATCTCCTAGCTCACTGACTATTCAATGCACATTACCATAAACATCAACACAGAACTCCTTCATACAATTGCAGGGTTAATTAGTACAAACAAAAATGGGTGGAATACTCTTAGAAGCTGTGGTAAGCCAGACTAGACTCATTTACATTATAGAAGACAACAGACAGGTGGCTGGAGTTGATGATATTAGCATCTTCTCACAGTATGTGTCCCAACAGTATTAATCAGTCACTATTTCTAATATGGCAAGTACAGGGTCCCCAGAGTCTGTTTGTCTTGGGGGACATGGACCTGAATCTAAAGTAACACCACCTCAAGGGTCCCCAGGCATACAGCTCACAAAGAGCACCGTTCCCCCAAAGGCCTGGGCCCATAATCAGTAGGCAAGAGGCTAGCTATCAGTCACCTCCAAAAGCGTCTGTCATATTTCTCCCCCATCAAAAGTTGACTAACAAGATCCCAGACCTCCACCTGGTCTGCACATGCGTTAGTCAGGCAGAGTGAACTCACATAGTCTGTCCGCATGATCTCCTTTCTTGGCTGCAAGGAATAGTTGACCTCAGTAGGTTTGGGGCAGAGGTCTTTGACTCTCTGTCCCGGGTGAGTCTGTCACAGGGTTTTTGCAAGAAAAGCTGCCAATATATGCAGAGGACACTACCGTTTTCTTTGGAAGATACAGATGTAGCACCCTGGTGTTTAGGCAGGGTTGCTCACAAATTTAATCTACCAGGTAGTAAGTGTCCTGGCTAATTGTTAGAAGAGCCACTAACTTTTCCATAAATCTGGATTTGCTGCACTTCTCTCTTTTGTCACTGGGTGGCACTGTTGCCGTTGACATTGGATTGACAAGGGCATAGTGAAGCCAGACTATGAGTCCCTTGGCCTGCTGGGAGAACCTATTTATGTGGGAGGAGTCAGGTAATTGCTGTTCTGTGCCACCGGGATGGCTGTCTGGGTGGACGTGTGTCAAAATGCTCCGGGCTGCTAGGCCAGAAGCTGAGGCCTATCCTGGGAGTACCTGGCTGATAGGCTATCCAAGAGTAGGAGAAGCAGCGCAGGGTTGGGACTTTAGGCCTGGAGTCCAACCTAGTTGCAGAGGTTCTGCCAGATGGGGAACCAAGTTGTTGCTATCAGGAACAATCATTGCAGTTGCCAGTGGTTACCACTGATCAAGGCCAGAGGTAAAAGGGAAGCAGTCGCCACTAAGGGACAAGCTGGAACACAGGCTGGAACACAGCATCGTTCGTGATGTCATCACCGGCGTGCCCGCGATGAGGTTCGCATGCGCACTAGGGAAATACACTAGGGAAATAATAATCACACATAGGTTGGACTTGATGGACTTGTGTCTTTTTTCAACCTCACCTACTATGTAACTATGTCACTAAAATGCTCCTTTCTCAAGCAGGTTGGATATTATTATATGCTCGACAGCTCTTTTATTGAAAAAAGTTAAGGTACAAAACCTATTGAAAACGAAAAACAACAGAATTACAAGCCAGATCACTAGGTGAAAAAAGAAAGAAAGTTTAACCCCTTGAAGACCAGCTTGTTCAACCCCCTTGCCTGTCCAGGCATTTTTAAGTTTTCAGAACTGTACTTTGACTAACAAGTACTCAGTTGTGCAACACTGCACCTAAATGAATTTTAGATCATTGACTGAGATAGCAATTTCTTTTGATGGTATTTAATCCCACTCGATTTTTATTCATTACTATAAAAAAGGAAAAATTACACTTACAAAAAAAAAAACACATTTCCCAGTTTCCGCTATAAAACTTGGCTTTTCTTTGTAAAATTAACCCAAAATGTATTCTGCTATTTCTTTGGTAAAAAAAATATGGTTAAATACTGTGTATATATATATATGTGTATATATTCAAACTGTATCAATCCTGATGTACTGTCTGCCTATCTCATTTCTTAAGGCCTCAAAATTACAGAACGGTAGATCCTCAAAATTTTGGAGGGTGTACACTTCGATGTTACTCTGAAAAAAATGCTTTGAAATTTGATTTTATTTCACAGTATTGTCATTGGCATTGTCATTTCATCAAAACGCATTCTTCTACTCCTCCTGTGTATGAAGATACCACATGTGAGACTTTTTTCATTGCCTAGACGAATACAGGGACCCAAAATCCCAAGGAGCACCTTCAGGCTTTCAAGGGGCATAAATAATGCATTTCTGTTTCAATAGTTTATACTAAATGTTTTAGTAAAACAAAGAAAAGGGAGATTGTTTTGCAGAGCTGCAATCAATCCTCGCACGCTCCAAGCATGTATCATAGGAGACATACAAATGAGGGGCTTGAAGAATAATGCAGACCATAACACGCAGGTTAGGTCTGCCATGAGGTCACCAACACACTTTAACTAAAATATGAGACAGGATAGTTACTCCAATAGAGAGCCTTAGCGAGGGACACATCCGTGCTTCAGAATGAATGAGAAGACCACTGGATGGCTGGATGGCTGGCTCCTCTATCAGTTCTATCAGTTAGCTTCACCAGAGCTCTCCCTAGGAAAAGTGTTGTAGGCGCCCCATAGTCCTCTCCTGACTGGCTGTTTCTTTAGTCAGTGAGTGGCTCACTTGCGGCCTGTTGGCAGCTGCTTGATGAGCCTGTGTCTGTGGAGCCAGCCCATCCAGCCATCCAGCGGTCTTCTCATTCTCTCTGAAGCATGGATGTGTCCCTCGCTAAGGCTCTCTATTAGAGGAACTGTTTGACGTTGTTTATTCACCTTCACTTGTGAGTGTATTGATTTTATTCTTTTATATCCAATAAAAGAAGTTATTGCACCATGAGCCTGTGCGCTCATATTCCCTTTTGTTTTCATAGCTATCAATTTGATCACTGAGCTGCAAGAAGTATGGTGCTGGCCAGATTGTTTCACATTAAGCATTCCCATGAAGGGATTCCTTGGTCAGTGTGTTATCACTTTGGATTGGACATTTCTAGCGCAAAGACTATTTTTGTTGTATTTTTTTGTTCAGCATGATCCACGTAACTTTACGTTTCATCAAATAAATAATGCATTTCTTGACTACCTATAACACTTTTTGAGGCCCTGAAGTGCTGGGACAGGAAAAACAGCCATAAGATGACCACATTTTGGAAACCAGACACCCAAAGTTATTCTATAAGAGGCATAGTGTGAATTTTGAATTTTCCTGCCACCCATATTTGGAAAATGTATTTATTTATTTTTTACACAAAGTTGTCATTTTAATAAGATATTTTTCACACACAACATTGGCATACTTTACAAACCCACACACATTCTGCTGCTCCTCCAGAGTATGAGGATACCACATAGGACACTTTCACAGCCTAGTTGCAAAGAGTCATCTAAAATCCGAGGGGTACCTTTAAGTTTTCAAGGGGCACAATTTATGAGTTAAATTTCCTGAATATTGTGTTCTTTTACTGTACTAAAGTCGGAATTTAATCTTCCTGCCTCCATGCAGTTTTACTATTTCCAGCTCCAACACGCGGTGGGGGCCCAATCGAATAGGGACGCCTGGATCCAGAATCCCACACCCATTTTTAACTACATGAGGGAAGTAACCACATATAAGGGGTTCATATCATGCAGCTACTCCATGCTCCTTACCAATTTACTCCCTGACAACACTGCAGGGCTCATGTCTAAGTGGGAGAGGGACATAGGTACCTTTGAGGAAGACCAATGGGAGGAGGCGCTCTCGGCAGTTCCCTTATGTTTCCTTAACGTGGCCCAAAGATTGTCCCAGTTGTATATCCTTCTTCGTGTACACTACACACCAACTAGGCTGGTGAGAATGGGGGTGCGAGATGATCCTTCCTGTACAAGATGCAAGAGGGACCATGGTGACCTGATCCACATGTTGTAGAGGTGCCCCAAATTGCATATTTACTGGAAGGAGGTGTTGGATACATTCAACCATGTATTTCAGGTTAAGCTGAAGGCACGCCCTAAACTGTGCTTACTGGGTATTATAGATGATGCTCCGGAGGAGGAGCCTTCTAGGATAGCGATAGCCAGGGCCCTTTTCCAGGGTCGGAAACGTATTTTGAGGCACTGGAAGTCGGAAGAACCCCCTGCAGTGAGGGAATGGTTGAACCAAATGGGTGATACTATCAGACTAGAGAAATACATCTATCAACATAGGGAGAGTATGAAAAAAATGTGAAAAAATTTGGGCACATTGGTTGAATGCCCCTGGTTTAGCTCCAGTTGATCTGATTATGGACCGTCTGCTATTATAAAGGGCGGGGGGTGGGTGTTGTACTGTCCGTGGTATTTGCTGTTTTTATTTCCTGCTTTGTCTTGCCCACCTGGGTTTATCCAATGGTATACATCACTGTGTGGTGCAAAATGCTTCACCTGCTATATATCGATGTTTTGACGGTATAAGATTACTTTGAAAAAAAAAGAATGTGTGTCCGTACTGCTTGTAATCATTTTGTATTTTTTCAATAAAATCCTATTTGATTTAAAAAATTTCCTGAATATCACTTTTTTGGTGAATTGCCAAAATATGTGGTGAAAAAAAAAGAAATCTTCAAAAGATTTGCCATGCCTCTTAAAAATACATTGCAGTGTCTACTCTCCAGAATGTTGCCATTTTGTGAGTATTTCCACTGTCCTGGTGCTTTAAGAGGCATGGCAAATCTTTTGAAGATTTCTTTTTTTTTACCACATATTTTGGCAATTCAGAGAGAAAATTAAAATTGTATTTTTTGAAGTTGTCAATTCAATAGGATATTTCTTCACACAGCATTGGGATACTTTTAATTACACTCCTAAAACACACTCTTCTCCTCCTGACTATAGGGAAACCACATGTGAGGCTTTTTTGAATGTTTGGATCGATTATCCACTGGACATTATATCTTATATATTACATAAATCATACTGTAATAGTTGCCTCTGTATGAGTGGTGAGGGTACATAGCTTAGTGTAGCATAATCTATAGCAGTCCCTGTTTCTATAAGCCAAGCATGCCTAGGCTACTAGTACACGGCTGCCCCCAGTAATATTATATTCACTGGCCAAGAAGTACAGGAGACTGAACAAAGGGTGAACAATAGAGTTCCTGTATTTCCATAAGTGCAGTTGTTCACAGGGGATGGACTGAGGCTTGTATCTCACAAGAACATAGTCAGTGGGGTGTGCACATGGGTCAGTTCAGGCAGCAGATGTGGTCAAGCAAACAGGCAAAATATTGGTCCAGGCCACAAGCAGAAAAATGGTCAATAAACAGTCTAGGGTCAGTACAGGCAGCAGGCATAGCCAACATTGCACTGGTGTGGCAGTGATCAGGAAGGTTGTTGCTGACTGCATTGGCTCTGATGACATGTACTGATGTGGCCATAATCAGGAACACCGTTGCTGGCTGCACTGGTCTTGTGTGACAACGATCAGGAACACTCTTGCTGGCTGCACAGGTCTGGTGGTGATGAGACACTGTGGCTGGCTGCACTGATATGATGACACTGTTCTGGTGTGGTGGCAATCAGGGACACTGTGGCTCGCTGCACTGATGTGATGACACTGTACTGGGGTGGCTAGTGACCAGGGACAAAAAACCCCACACATGATCATAGAGTGTTTTCTTTAGTGTGAAGGAAACAGCAGTGGCTGCAGCATATAGCCTTTGTTTACATATGGGATCACTGTGATTGACCACAGCAATCACATAGTAGATGGTCCATTACTGTTGCCCTGTACCCCACTCTGTAACTGAAGGATACGGCAATCGTAGGTGGTGGAAGTGGGAGCACATTTATTCTGTGTATTTAGGAGTTCCACATTTTCACAGCTTTTACTGTGAAGAAGCCTCTCCATATGTGGAGGCTAAATGTCTTTTGTGTTGGGCACTTGCAGAGTGGCAGCGGTACACAGGGTTCTTAGACACTGTGCTTATTATTTTCACAATATATCAATTTTGGCAATTGGTTTTTATGATTGCTTCTGCAAAATTCTACAATTTTATTAACATTGACAGTTTTTATTTCTTCAAGTGTACATCAAATAAATTGCCTTAAGTATTGCAAGTTTTTATGCTGGTCCCATAGAGCGCTGCTTTTTTGTTTTATATGCTTGAAAGTCCTGCCTACGACTGTGGTCATGAAGCCTAACATCAGCCTCTTCTGCAAAGGTGTGCAAATTGGAGGTAGAACCCTTTTTAAAAATAACATGGTGCCACAGCACCGTGAATTTTGGTACATGTGAATACATACATATTAACAATTAATGATACCACTGTGTATCTGCTAAAGGGCAGCACCTTTCTGTGGTGTCAGGAAAACGATTTTGCATGCATTCCTGACACATACAAATGTGAACACAGGCTAAATGCCTCAGTTACATCGGTGCTCAGTGTAAATCTTCTCAGTTCATTGGGGCTGGTGTACAATCCTTTAATTCACACTAGTGGCTAGTGTGAAGGTCCCCCTTACATTGGTGGTCAGTGTAAATCCCTCCTTACATTGGTGGTTACTGCGAATGCTCCTATTACATTAGTGATCAGTGTAAATCTCCATTACATTAGTGGTCAGTGTAAATCTCCATTACATTGGTGGCCAGTGTAGAAACTTCTCTGGTAAGTGGTAAAAAAATCCAAACTTGCATTTGTAGTCAGTTTTGAATCCTCTGTTACATTGGTGGTCCAAGTAGAGACCCCCTTTAAATTGGTGGTGAGTGTAAATCCCCCTTACATTGGTGGCCAGTGTAGAAATCCCCCTTTATTGGCTGTTGATGTAAAATCCCCTATTACATTGGTTGTAAGTGTAAATTCTTCATTACACTGGTGATCAGTGTAAAGGTCTCTAACATCCACCAGCTCTGTGATGTCATCATGGAGTGGAAGAGGACTCCAGTGGCAACCTGTGAAGCTCTGGTGAACTCCATGCCCAAGAGGGTTAAGGCAGTGCTGGAAAATAATGGTGGCCAAACAAAATATTGACACTTTGGGCCCTATTTGGACATTTTCACTTAGGGGTGTACTCACTTTTGTTGCCAGCGGTTTAGACATTAATGGCTGTGTGTTTAGTTTTTTTGAGGGGACAACAAATTTACACTGTTATACAAGCTGTACACTCACTACACTACTTCACATTGTAGCAAAGTGTAATTTCTTCAGTGTTGTCACATGAAAAGTTATTAGGGTGGCATCGATACCACTTTTTTGACACCGAGTACGAGTACCGATACTTTTTTTTAAGTACTTGCCAATACCAATTACCGACACCTATCACCTAAAAAGAGTAGGTAAAGGGGTGGTTTGGGGGGAGTTGGGGGAATTGGGTGAGGCTGGGGTGAAGATATGATAGATGAAAAAAAAAAAGAAGGGCTGATAAAGTGGGGAGGGGAGTCACAATCCTGGCTACTGCTCTCTATTCAAATAAAACAAAACAAAAAATGTATGCACTGCCACGTAAATAAACATGATTGAAAACATTCAGCTGGTGCAAACACCCAGTGTATGTTCCCCACCAAAAATAAGTATAAATATATGTGTTGCGCTGCTGTGTCAAATTCTAATTATATAGTTTTAATAGCATAAAACAAAAATTACTGGCAAAGAAAAGTGAATATCGATGCCTAAATATATCTTGGCGTGTTAATATTCTGAAAATTAGCATATATATAGTGTTCATGCATAAACAAAATTTCATACATAATACATATTGTTCAATTTCCAACTTCCCACTGGTTGGTGAAACCAAAACTCCAGTGCAAACAGTCCTATTTGCTGGAATTACATGGACACTATAGATGCTAATTTTCAGATTATAACACGCCAAGATATATTTAGGCATTGATATTAGACTTCACTTTTCTATGTCAGTTTCATGTATTTAACACTATATAGATCATTTAGTATTTGACACATGGGGGAGAATCTATCACACACTGACCTGCTGCAGTGGTGCTGGGCGGTGTGTCTGTGCCTCTGCTTGCTGGAGAGGGGGGACTCCACCAGGCTGAGTGTGGACACATGGGGCACGGGGAGAAATCTCGATGTGTGCAGAGCCGTGCAGCTGACAAGGAAAGGACAGATCTGTGCAGAGATCACACAGAACTCACTCCTGCTCACCGGACTGTGACAGAAATAGTGGAGCAGAGCAGAGCTAATTGTGAAAGTGCAGAGAAGGGCAACCAAACTGATAAGAGGCATGGAGGAGCTCAGCTATGAGGAAAGATTGGAGGAACTGAATTTATTCTCTCTTGAGAAGAGGAGAATAAGGGGGATATGATCAACCTGTTCAAATATATAAGGGGTCCATATAGTGAACTTGGTGTTGAGTTATTTTCTTTACGGTCAACCCAGAGGACACGGGGGCACTCTTTACGTCTAGAGGAAAAGAGATTTCACCTCCAAATACGCAAAGGTTTCTTCACAGTAAGAGCTGTGAAAATATGGAATAGACTCCCGCCAGAGATGGTTCTGGCCAGCTCAGTAGATTGCTTTAAGAAAGGCCTGGATACTTTCCTAAATGTACATAATATAACTGGGTACTAACATTTATAGGTAAAGTTGATCCAGGGAAAATCTGTTTGCCTCTTGGGGGATCAGGAAGGAATTTTTTCCCCTGCTGTAGCAAATTGGAGCATGCTTTCCTGTTTTTTTTTGCCTTCCTCTGGATCAACTGAGGGTATAAAATTGGGTATATTGGATTGTACAATATTTTTTATTTTATTTATTGTTTTTAAGGTTGAACTGGATGGACTTGTGTCATTTTTCCACCTGACTAACTATGTAACTATGTGAGAGCTGCACCCGGCAGGAGAGGGAGGACAGTGGGATGGGGGGAGCTGGGCTTGCTCACCTCTAATGCAGGAAGTTTTCACAGACCTGCGGTCCCGAGCCTGGTAATAGCTGGCGAGAGGGGAGGAGGAGGCGGGGAGGGAAATCCTGAGGACACGTGATTGGTTGTTAAGGATTCGGCGGCCCCGTTCTTTAACAACCAATAATTGCCAGCATTTTTTTTCTTTACTTTTCAGCTGTTAGCAGGAAATACCTGCTGACAGCTGAAAGTACCGAGCCCGAAGGTATCGGTATCGGGGCATTTGCACGAGTAACGATACTCGTGCAAATGCTTAGTATCGGCACCGATACCACTATCGGTATCGGTGCAACCCTAAAAGTTATAATAAAATATTTACAAAAATGTAAGGGGTGTACACCCTTTTGTGAGATACTGTATGTCTCAGTGCAGGTAGAGAGCAAAATTGCATGGAAGGGGGGGCCAAGAAAATGTTTGCCCAGGGTCCAATCAATAGTAAAGACGACCCTGTGTAGCGCTACCCCCATAGAAGCCGGTGGAATTCGGGTCTTTCCCCTCCCACAGCACCCACAGCCAGGCATACTCTCCAACTGGCTCAAGAAAATAGTCTAGGGGTTTTTGATTTGGTTGTTTATTTGGGGAACATTGAACTTGGATGGGGATTGGGAACCATGGGATACCCTGAACTGCAAACAAACGGTTGAGGAACTCTCTAAAGCCTCTGGCTACTAAAGTTCAAACTAAACTATGCTGCACAAAAGTGGGAGTAATGATGCAGCTGGAACAGCAGGGCAAAAATTCCAAGAAGGGCAATGATCAAGAGATAGCACTTGGCTGTATTGCATGACACCTGGCTGCTCTAGACTCAAAGTAGAGATATTGGACTTCTCCTGGCTGTCTTGCACTGTACTCAAGCTGTCCCCTAGGTCCCAGATGTGCAATATTGCACTACACTGTCTTCTCTGTGGCTTTGGGTGTGATGCTGGTTGGTACTCAATCAGTTCCCTTTAAGTCGTTTCTTAAGGCCCCTTGCACACAGGGCTCGTCTGTTTTGATGGACTCTGTTTGCTCAGCGGGGATGAAATCTCTGCTGAGCAGGCGGATGACAGGTCCGTCTCCACTCATTGTGCTGACACAAACCTGTCAGAGGCCCGCTGTCCTCTATGGGAGATCGGATGAAAACAGATCCGCCTGTCCGTTTTTATCCGATTCCATCCATTCAGATCCGCTGGAGGGAAAATAGGATTTCCATCCGTCTGAATTTGGCAGACTGAATCGGATAGGATAGCAGCGGATGTCAGCGGACATGTGCCCGCTGACATCCATAGGTCCATAGAGGTTAATTGAGTGTCCAATCAGGTCTGCTTGAAAAGCGGAAAGGTGGACCTGATCGGACAGTATGTGTGAAAGGGGCCTAAAAGCTGTTGGACTGGCTTCTCTGCTGGGCAGGCTATTCCTGGCTTGGCTAGGACCCTGCAACTAAGCCTAGCTGAGACAAAGGGTGAGTGATGCCCTGGAACTTCAATTCTCTCTCTCTTTTCCTGCTCCTTTATCTTCTACCCTGGGGCAGAGCCCCCAACACAGGGGTCTTCGAACACATGGCTGGACCCTAGATTCTGCTTTTAGACTACCAGGCTTCTGGGTATTTATGGGTTGTGTCCCCACCTTCTAGGCCCTGCCTGCCCAGAGATTGGTGGAAACTCCATTAATATTTAGGCTGCAGCCTCTGTCCCTCCACCCACCCAGAAGACAGGGAAAGGTAATAGAGCCACAGGCTTTGAAGCACTGCGTAGTCCCTTAAAAACAATTAACTCTTGCTCCTTTGCCTACAGGGGAGCCAAAATAAATGTAACTATACTAGCAACAATGAGGGTGCTACACATGGGTGACAAATTAAACTTTTTTTTTTTCTAGATATGCTGAACTTTTCTAAAATTGAAGGGAACAGAATGATGTGTCCAGTTTGGTGTCAATATAAGGTATAAGATATTTGCACTACGTAAAGTGTATGAACAGGCAAATTTTTTTGTTTTTTTTGTAGTTCTGGAAAAAGGTAGGGAAGAGTCAAAACTTTTTTTTTAAATACATTTTTAATTTTGCTGTCTGGGTCTCCGCTCAGTTTGTGCTGATGATCAATTTCACTGGGACTAATATTTTGAGAAATGTCATATTTTAGGATGTCACTAGAGCAGGAGTAGTGAGGAAATCTTCCAACGTGGACATCAGTTTCTGTGACAAACTGGGAATTTCTTCTTAATTGTAGAAATATGAGAATATGACTATACATAATTTCAAAATTACTTCTAAAAAAAATTCTTGGGTGGCAATGCATGTCATTTGAGTGCATCTATTCTAAAGGCATGTTCGAGGTGAAGAACTGTCAGGTTTTTACTGCTGTGCCCCCACTAGGGAGATTCTCCCTTTCTATTTGTCCTGGTGCCCATAAACAGGACAGCAAATTAAAGAAATTGCTAAATTTTGAATTGTCACCAGAACGTGAATAAAAGGGAAATGTTCAAGGATGAAATATGCTTCAGTGGCAATTAAGAAGGGATTTCTCCTCACCTTAGAGAGATTCTCTCTCATGCCGCGTACACACGAGCGGACTTTACGGCAGACTTTGCCCGGCGAATGGGATTTCGTTGGACAATTCGATCGTGTGTGGGCTCCAGCGGACTTTGTTTTCTCAAAAGTTGGACGGATTTATGCCGCGTACACACGAGCGGACTTTTCAGCAGACTTGGTCCGACGGTATTTCCGCCGGACTTTCCGGCTGACTACTGCCGGACTTTTTAACGAACGGACTTGCCTACACACGACCAGACTTTCCGGCAGGCTAGGTCTGCCCGTCTTTCCAGCGGACTTTCAGAATGAACGGACTTGCCACACACGGCCAAGTCCGTTCATTTTGAACGTGACTCGGGTACGACGGGACTAGAAAAGGAAGTCAATCTCGCCGCTTTTATCAGCGAGATTGACACCTTGCGAGCCCCGTCGTGGGGCATCCCAGGCCCTTAGGTCTGGCATGGATTTTAAGGGGAAACTCTGCCTATATAAGTCACATCGGAGCTCTCAGAGACCATTCCAGCCAGAGAGACTGTCGTGTCAACATGGGAAGAAGAGAAGAGAGAAGAAGCCCAGAAGCCCAGAGGCCAGAAGTCCGGACCTCCGCTGGCAAGAGAGCGGCATGAAGACAGCGGAGAAGCCGGCCGAAGAACTGGAACACCGGGAGAAGAGGACAGAGAGAGCGGAGAAGAACCAACCGGACGCCGGGAGTAGAGGAAACGGAGGGACCCCCGAAGTTGGAAGAAGACCCGGAGCTGTCTAATAAATTACTTCAAAAACCTGTCTAGTGTGTTTTTTTTAATGACACTTTTTCCCTAGGTGAATGGGTAGGGGTACCATGTACTCCATACTCATTCACATAGGGTGGGGGGCCGGGATCTGGGGGCCCTCTTATTATAGGGGGCTCCCGGATTCCGATAAGCCCCCCGCCCGCAGACCCCGACAACCAACGGCCAGGGTTGTCGGGAAGAGGCCCTTGTCCTCATCAACATGGGGACAAAGTGCTTTAGGGGGGGCCCCGCTGGGCCCCCCTCCCCCAAAGCACCCACCCCCCATGTTGAAGGCATGCGGCCTGGTACGGTTCAGGAGGGGGGGGGCGCTCGCTCATCCCCACCCCCTTTCCTGACCAGCCGGTCTGTGTGCTCGGATCGGGGTCTGGTATGGATTTTGGGGGGGGACCCCACGCCGATTGTTCGGCGTAGGGGGTTCCCCTTAAGATCCATACCAGACCTAAGGGCCTGGGATGCCCTGCACTCGCAGCAATAGGAAAATTTGTTTTTCCTATTGCAGCGAGCGCGAGATGCAGTACTCTGCCCTTGCATCGTATCTGGTCCGTCGGACCAGCATACAGACGCATGCAGACGAACGGGCTTTCCGTCAGAAACTGAGTCCGGCGGACTAAGATTTAAAGCATGCTTTAAATCTAGGCACGGCGGACTTTTGGGGAAAAAAAATCCGCCGGAGCCTACACACGGTCGGATTGTGCGGCGGACTCTGGTCCGCCGGACCAAGTATGCCGGAAAGTCTGACCGTGTGTACGCGGCATTAGATTTGAAACATGTTTTAAATCAATCAGTCAAAATCGAGTCCGGTCGAAAAGTTCACTCATCTGTATGCTAGTTCGACGGGACAAAAAGCCACGCTAGGGCAGCTATTGGCTACTGGCTATGAACTTCCTTGTTTTAGTCCGGTCGTACGTCATCACGTACGAATTCGACGGACTTTGGTGGATTGTGTGTAGGCAAGTCCGTTCATTCAGAAAGTCCGTCGTAAAGTCTGTCGAAAAGTCCGCCGGGCAAAGTCTGACGTAAAGTCTGACCGTGTGTACGCGGCATTACTTGTGTTTACAGGACAAGTTAAATCTCCCCACTGTTATGCGGTGTACAAATACCTACTCTATGCAAAATGTTTTAAAATCCTCGGTTTACCCAATATATACTAGGAAAAATATATATACTAGGAAAAATGGGCAAGGGACATGGGGAGATCAGCAGTAAGGAAGAATACCTTTAAACTGTACAAAAATGTACCCAAATCTGGAATAAAAGCTTACAGTAGTTGTAAATTTGTGAATAGGACATATTACACTCATTTTTTGTAAACCAACCTATTTCTCTAGGCAGAAGCTTGGCATATAGAAAACTTTGCACAAGTCCCCGGCTACGATGTTGCCCAAAAAGCTCTATTTTCCCATAGAAAGTGGCAGGAAGGTTTCCATTTCTTCACAGAGATGCTGGAACCCATCCCAGCCTTGTGACTCTAGTGCTGGATGCAGTGTTTGTTTTGAAATCACAATACTGTCTTTTAAGACCCTAAAGGGCTGTTTCTCATTAATCCTTGCTATACAAGTCTCCTGTCACTGTGTAGTTACTTACTTCACTTCAACATAACAAGCGCATGATGTATAGATGTTAGGGGTCAGATATGAACAAATGTCAGGAAAGGTATCTGCAAAAACATGATTCTCAACTGGTGCCGATTGTGCTGCAAAATTAAGCTGTGGAAAAAGCTGGGAATATTTTATATAGCCCTCAAAGTTATGTGGGCATCAGATGTAAAAACACCAGAGATACACTTGTAGCACCATGCTGGTTTTTGGACACACTCAGTCTACACTGTGCCTAGAGGAAAATGAAGTCTTGTGGCCCACACACTTTGGGATCTGTGCCTCAAAGAATTTTCAGAACTGGTTGTGTTTGGAAGACTTTTTAAGCTAATTTACAAGCTCAGTATTTATGTGCACAGTTCTGAAGAGGCTGGAGACACAGCAACAAGAAACCATTCCCACTCAATAGCTCTGCATAGCTCCCAACTGTCCCTGATTTCAAGGGACTGTCCCTGATTTGGAACAAAGTCCCTCTGTCCCTCTTTCCTTCCTGATTTGTCCCTCATTTTGGTCTGATCTATAGAGTTGTATATAAAATGCACTTTCCTGATGGCTCCATGGCAGCAAAGCTGGGGGTATAGGCTCCGCTCCCCCATGCCTCCAGGACTTAACTCATATAAATTTGAGCCCACCTACAGCCTCAGCGTTCTTTTTTCCTCCTATGCGTAGGACCTAGGTGTGCTCCTCTACCTGGCTGGTCTAAAGGGCTGGCCGTCTGTCCGTGCGTGTGGATTAAGCTGCACGCAGTCCCTGGTGTCTCGTCTAAATGACCCATAATCCAGCGAGCCCCGCTGCTAGTCCTCGGGGAGGCCTTGTCTGGGGTCCGCTGGGTCCAAATAAAGTGGGCAGCGGTGTTGGCAGAGTCTCTCCTATGCACGCGCACCCGCGCTGTGCCGGTGTTTGCGGTCAGATGAAGGAGGTTGGGTGAGCTAAATTTGAAAGATGCTTTGTATCCAAATGAATGCTGCATTGCTGGGTATTGTTGTGCCTTCCTCCCTGCAGCCACTATGCATAACCTGAGCTCCTCCACAGGGAGTACTCTACATAACAGGTACACAAAGTAATACTTTGTCTGTTCACACATGGCAATAACCTGTTGGTGGCTTCTCATGTTTGCTTTACTATTGTGCCATTATGCCAACCTCTCAAAAGACCAGCATTTCCAGAAAAGATAGAGGAGTCACCTGTGGTTGACTACTGGAGCCAGCTATGGCCTGTTGAGATATGGGATATCCTTTTATATTTCTATGTGCTCTCCAGTTTTTCACCAAAAAATAAAAAAATAAATAAAAGGGGGAGATACATGTTTATGATGTCTACAATTCTCTTGGTTTATGTACATTGCAGAATATTATTGTAAATCTGTTGCAAATTCCTACATTTTGTTGCTGTTCTGAACAAACTTTTTCATTATGTCCTGATTCCTGGCAGGGCAAGGTTTAGCTTATTAACCACCTGGTGAATCAGGGCTGTAGATGGAGGCTTCAGTCTCCCTCTAGCATAGTGGTCACTTTGGCTTCCTACCTCAAGATGAATATCTGCTGAGTTAAAGAAGACCGAAAAACTAAAGAGTCAGTTTCCATGCTCACTCTCACGCCAGAGAGCTTAGTTTTGCATTTCTGGCTGGGAGTCCAGGAAAAACTGGGAATCCAACGCATAAACCAAGAAGTCTGTAAAGAGTTCCATGTCATGATGCTTTATGTTATTTTGGGATTGTGCCACCCATACATGCCTTAGGGGCACTATGTGGCTCCTCTGTGGACATAGGTACGGCTTTGGTGATTGACACATGGCCACTTAAGGCAAGCATTTTAGGCCGCATCTGGAGATCGTTCATCCTTCACGTCTCAGATTGAGTCATAGAAATCGCCTCGCTCCAGCAGCTCAGGTAGGCTCAGTTTAACTCTCGCTCCCATTCAAGTCGGGTTTCCGGACCAGTGGCCTAAAGTTGTGGTTGAAGAAATAAAATCGTCTGCAATGTCATTCCCTTCTGACGACCTAGTGGCTGGTGGTGCAGTCAGACACCAGCAAAGTAGTAGGGGAGCCCTACTTCAAGAGCAATGGGCTCAGGGCCAATGGTCTTTTTCAAGGGTCCAAGATGGTGTCCAACATCCTGTAGTTGAGAGCAGCATTTCAGGCTCTTAGCCTTCAGTCACCTCATCCGGTGTAAGCTTGTCCTGGTAAACATCCCCAGTCAACACCAAGTTGCTGAAGTTCCATTCCAGGGCCCAGAATCCGCAAGCAATCGGGGTGGAGGTGCTGACCGCAGAGTGGATCTCCAAGACAGTGAATGCCTCTCTGCTGCTCCCTCTGATTCTCAGCTTCCAGCTGAGGCTGTAGCAGGGGAAGGTGACAGCTCTGGTGATGATCCCAGATCAGCTGAAGGGGCCTTGGTACCCTCTGCTCATCCTTATGAGTGTCAAGGATTGACTCCCTCTGCCTGTAAGATCAAATCTTCTCCAATGTCCCATTCATCCAGCATCCGACAGGCTCAGGCTGATATCCTGGGTCTGGAGAGGCAGATGCTAATGGATTTTGAATGCTCTGTGAAGATTGTGAATACTCTTATGATAACAAGAAAGGACAGCACTAACCGTGCCTATAGTAGAATATGGCATAAGTTCCCAGTATTATTGCTGATCAAGATTTTAGGCTGGACTCTTCAGAAGTCTGTTCTGAAATGTCTGCAGGTGTGGCTTGATTTGGTCTATGCATAAGTATGCTATAGGCACGCAATTTGGCTATCTCTGCCTTCACCAGCATACGGTGGGTATCCAACACTTAATTATACTGTTTTTCAAGATGCAATTTGGTTGAAACCTTGAATTGTTTCCGAAATGAGATTTCCCATTGCTGTTGGACATTATTGCATCAGAGGCCTTTAAACACCCTGTGGTACCTCTCACTGAAAATTGCTTTATTGGTAGCAATTACATCAGCCAGAAGAGAGTCAGCATTGGTGGTCTTGGGGGTTTAAAGAACCCATACTTGTGTACTTCCCAGACAGGGTGGTACTCATGCCAATGCTCAAATTTATGCCTGAACCGACCTTCAGAGTCCAACACCACACAAGAGATTGTCCTCCTACATTCCTTTTGAGGAGTACTCAAGAATTTAGCCCATCAGATGTGGACCAAGCTTTAAAATGTTTGATCAAGGCAACTTCTGCCATCAGGACAGAGCCGGCCCAAGACATTGTGCTGCCTGGTACCAAGAATGAAATGCTGCCCCCCTAAAAAAAAAATAAAAATAAAATCACGCCCACCAAAATGCCCCCACATCCATTATTTTATATCATGGTAACTAAAGTGGACCTGTCATGGCTCTATACATGTAAAGGAGTATAAAGAGGACCTGTAAAAATACAAACCGCGGAGGTGATTGTCAGTTAAAGCGATGCAGTGCCATATCGCAAAAAAAATGATTGAAGTGCAATATTTCTATTATTACATTGTTATATAAAATAAAATAGTTCAACTCACCATAATGCTGAATCAGTGGGAGCCCTGAGTTTGTCACTTGCCAACGTCACCTGCCTTCAGATGCGGATTGTCACTTGCCACAATGCCACCTGCCACGACGCCACCTGCCACACAATGCGGATTGTCATTTGCCACGACGCCACCCGCCACATATTGCGGATTGCCAAGACGCCACCTGCCACACATTGCGGATTGTCACTTGCCATGACTCCACCTGCCACACATTGCGGATTGTCACTTGCCACACGTACTGGATTGTCGCATGCCACGTCGCCTGCCACACGTACCGGATTGTCGCTTGCCACGTCACCTGGCACACATTGTGGATTGTCACTTGCCACTGCTGCTGATCCCACTGTGAGGAGCCCAGTGTTCTGCTGAAAAAGGTCCCTCATCGGATAGTGTCCGCCCTGTACTGCGCTTGTGCAGTACGGAGGACAAAGGAGACGCTGAAAGTCTCCGAACATCAATAGCGGGAGCGTGTGGCACAATGTACTCTGAAGCGCAGGCGCCGTGTAGAGCTCATGAACAGCTGTTCATGTTTGGAGACTTTCGGCGCCTCCTTTGTCCGTACTGCGCAAGTGCTGCACCTGCGCAGTACAGGGTGGACAGTATCTGATGGAGGACCTTTCTCGGCGGATCCTCACAGTGGGATCCGCAGCGGAGCGGGCGGAACAGGCTGGCTGGTGCTGCCCCCCTGAATGTGCCACCTGGAACCATGGCTCCAATGGGTCCCATGGTAGGGCCGGCCCTGCATCAGGAAGTCGGAGCATCTGTTTGTCATTTCAGGTGAAACACAATGATTTTATGGCTTCCAGAAAGATTATTGTCTCTTGGTTGGTAAAGCTCATCTCCTTGGCCTACAAGTTGAAGGGGTTGGCTGTGCCAGGAGAATCATGATACTCTTCACTAGAAGAGTCTCGACCTTGAGAGTAACAGCAGGCCGAGTGTCTGAAACGATCTGCAAGGCAGCTACGTGGGCACCAATATATTTATATTCATAGCATAATGACAGTTGAGTTTGGCAGAGGCATCCAGGCTTCTGTTTTTTTCAGTCAGAATTGAGGAGTGTGTAGCATTATCCCTCCCCTATTTTGGCTAGTTAGTTCCCAGCTGTGCTGACATGGAGCCGCCAGGAAAACTGAAAATTTAATTCAAATACTTACCATAATTTTCCTTTCCTGACGAGCTTCATGGCAGCACAGATCCCACCCAGCTTGGTAGGACTAGTTACAGACCCCCGAGGCTGTAGGTGGGCTCACATTTATATGAGTTAAAGTGGATGTAAACCCAATTCATGAAAAAAATTGGGTCACTTTTATTCCTACTAAAAGGAATGTAAACATCCCATGTAATAGAAAAAAGCATGACAGGTCCTCTTAAACATGAGATCGGGGGTCAAAAAGACCCCAGATCTCATATTTAGACTAAAATGCCATCTTCCCCTCACTCGTCTCCATACCCAGGCAGGGAACAGACCGGATCGCCTCCGCCGCTGCCGACGGCTTTGTTAAGGGGCAAAGGGCACCGGAGAGTGGCTGGGGGGGCACTCTTCTATTTTTTCATGTGACAACACTGAAGAAATTACACTTTGCTACAATGTAAAGTAGTGAGTGTACAGCTTGTATAACAGTGTAAATTTACTGTCCCCTCAAAATAACTCAACACACAGTAATTAATATCTAAACCGCTGGCAACAAAAGTGAGTACACCCCTAAGTAAAAATGTCCAAACTGGGCCCGAACTGTCAATATTTTGTGTGGCCACCATTATTTTCCAGCACTGCCTTAACCCTCTTGGGCATGGAGTTCAGAGCTTCACAGGCTGCCACTGGAGTCCTGTTCCACTCCTCCATGACGACATAACGGAGCTGGTGGATGTTAGAGACCTTGCGCTCCTCCACCTTCCGTTTGAGGATGCCCCACCGATGTTGAATAGGGCTTAGGTCTGGAGGCATTCTTGGCCAGTCCATTACCTTGATCCTTAGCTTCTTTAGCAAGGCAGTGGTCGTTTTGGAGGTGTATTTGGGGTTGTTATGTTGGAATACTGCTCTTCAGCCCAGTCTCTGAAGGGAGGGGATCGTGCTCTGCTTCAGTATGTCACAGTACATGTTAGCATTCATGGTTCCCTCAATGAACTGTAGCTCCCCAGTTCCGGCAGTGCTCATGCAGCCCCAGACCATGATACTCCCACTACCATGCTTGACTGTAGGCAAGACAGGCTTGTCTTTGTACTCCTCACCTGGTTGCCACCACACACGCTTGACACCATCTGAACCAAATAAGTTTATCTTGGTGTCATCAGGCCACAGGACATGGTTCCAGTAATCCATGTCCTTAGTCTGCTTGTCTTAAGCAAACTGTTTGCGGGCTTTCTTGTGCATCATCTTAAGAAGAGGCTTCCTTCTGGGACGTCAGCCATGCAGACCAATTTGATGCAGTGTGCGGCGTATGGTCTGAGCGCTGACAGGCTGACCCCCCACCCCTTCAACCTCTGCAGCAATCTTCTTATAGCCTAGGCCATCTTTATGTAGAGCAACAATTCTTTTTTTCAGATCCTCAGAGAGTTCTTTGCCATGAGGTGCCATGTTGAACTTCCAGTGACCAGTATGACAGAGTGAGAGCGATAACACCAAATTTAACACACCTGCTCCCCATTCACACCTGAGACCTTGTAACACTAAGGAGTCACATGACACGGGGAGGGAAAATAGCTGATTGAGCCCAATTTGGACATCACCTAGGGGTGTATTCACTTTTGTTGCCAGCGGTTTAGACTTTAATGGCTGTGTGTTGAGTTATTTTGAGGGGACAACAAATTTACACTGTTATACAAGCTGTACACTCACTACTTTACATTGTAGCAAAGTGTCATTTCTTCAGTGTTTTCACATGAAAAGATATAATAAAATATTTACAAAAATGTGAGGGGTGTACTAACTCTTGTGAGATACTGTATGTTTTAAAAGAGGAAGATTCCGCCTTTTCGTCCTAGAGCACACTCTACCAGGGCAGTCAGTGCTTCTTGGGCAGTGCATCACCAAGCCTCTGTGGCTCAGATTTGCAAACCGCAACATGGTCATCAGTGCATACATTCTTCTACCAGGTGGATGTAGGTCAGAAAGAGGATGCCGCCTTGAGCGCGGTGTTCTGCGGGCAGCAGTATAGGTCCTCACGTCTGATGGCGGTTTGCTTATTGGGATATAGATATAGATATATATATCTATATCTATATATATCTCTATATATCTATCTATCTATATATATATCTATATCTATATCTATATATAGATATAGATATATATATACATATAGCTTTGCTACAAAAACTGAGGTACTCCCTGTATGGGAGGAGTTATTTAGGGATTGGACTTCCTGTCCTGATTATGCCAGTGTCCATCACCTGAAGGTGGGCGTATAACCCATATAGTAATTACTATAGTGCTCTGTGTCCCATGATGTACTTCAAAGAAAAGGATTTTACAGGTAAGCTGTTATAAAAATCCTATTATCATTTTCCTTCCACTTCACAATTATGTGCTAATTTTTGTTGGTCTATCACATAAAATCCCAATAAAATACATTTATGTTTCTGGTTGTGACATGACAAAATGTGGAAAATTTCAAGGGGTGTGAATACTTTTTCAAGGCATGGTATATTAACAGATTTATTTTGGTGAAACGACAATTGGCAATTTACATTGTAACAGTTAAAATCAGGCACATCACATAGGGCTTCCAACAGACAGTCTCACAACACCAGGGAACCTCAGACTAAGATAGGAATACTGGGTGGAGGCATACACCTGCATGACCAAGATAACACACCAGAGGGCACCAAACTAAGTGCAGCAATAATAGTAATAGAAATACTTGTAAATTAGGAACTCACATGGGAAGAAGACTTGCAGCCTGGAAAGTCTGGACCTCAGGCCCCCCTGACATTCCGATGACATCAATTGCAGTCTGTTCTGCACCCCAAAAAAAGCTCTGCACCATCTTGTTGGTTTCTACTTCTTTATCTAAAAACAAAAAAAATGAAAAATCCCTTTAAATATAGTGCCTGGGGGTCCCCCTAGTCTGCCTGTAAAGTGGTGCATCTTTAGCACATATAGAACATGCTGCAGCAATAATGACATTTCCAAAGGAAAAAAAATGAGTCAAATCACATTTGAAATTATTGCAATTGCCTGCACCCAGCTATTGAAGAAAAATAAAGACCCCCCCCAGTCCAGTCCATATCAGACCTTTATACTGTTATCCGGGCATAGAGCTTGGCAGGTAAGGAAGGGGGGGGGGGGGGGGTGAGCGAGCCACATGCCCTTAACATGGTGGGGTGTGTGCTTTGAGGCCCCAAAGCACCTTGTCCCAATGTTGATGGGGACAAAAGCCTCATCCCTCAACCGGGCTGGCTTTTGTGGGGGTCTGCGGGCGGGGACTTATCGCAATCTGGAAGCCCCCTTTAACAAGGGGGCCCCCAGATCCCCCCCCCCCCCCCCATGTGAATGAGTATCGGGTACATGTTACCCCTGCCCATTTACCAAAGGTGTCAAAAAGTAATAAAAACACAGACAGTTTTTGACAATTCCTTTTTAAAGAATAAATAAAAACAATGTCCCTGATGTAAATTCACCATCAATCACGTCACCCGCCGCACCTAAAAAAATTCCGCTGTTAGAATTTAATGGTGCAGCGGGAGAGATTCTCAAATCCACATCGCTTGTGTGGATGCAGGAATCTGTCTTTTTTTTCCTTCAACCCTCTGGGTGAAAAAACAAAAATAAATAAAAAAAAATTAAAACTCAGTGTATACTCTGCTTAACCACTTGCCTACCGGCTCCTGTACATATACGTCGGCAGAAAGGCATGGCTGCGCAAAGTAACGTTTATATATACACGTTACTTTGAATTTGCCGCCCTGCACACGCGAACTCCGTGACCGTGCCCCCCGCGGACTCGATGTCCGCCAGGTTCCCGCGATCATGTCATGAAGCTGAAGAAGGGGGAGATGCCAGTGTAAACACAGCATCCCCCCGTTCTGCCTAGTGACAGGACACTGATTGCCTGCTCCCTCTCATTGGGAGCAGCGATCAGTGTCGTGTCACTGCTAGCCCATCCCCCAGACAGTTAGAACACATCCCTAGGACACACTTAACCCCTTCAGCGCCCCCTACTGGTTAACTCCTTCACTGCCAGTCACATTAACACAGTAATCAGTGCATTTTTATAGCACTGATCGCTGTATAAATGTAAATGGTCCCAAAACAGCGCCAAAAGTGTCCAATGTGTCCGTCGTAATGTCGCAGTCACGCTAAAAATCGCTGATCGCCGTCATTACTAGTAAAAAAAAAAATATTAATAAAAATGCCATAAAACTATCTCCTATTTTGTAGATGCTATAACTTTTGTGCAAACCAATTTTTTTTTTCTTTTACTAAAAATATGTAGAAAAATACGTATTAGCCTAAAAAGAGAAAAACATTTTTCTTTTATATATTTTTGGGGGATATTTATTATAGTAAAAAATATTGCTTTTTTTTTCAAAATTGTCGCTCTATTTTTGTTTATAGCACAAAAAATTAAAAACCGCAGAGGTGATCAAATACCACCAAAAGAAAGCTCTATTTGTGGGAAAAAAAAGTACATCAATTTTGTTTGGGAGCCACGTCGCATGACTGCACAATTGTCAGTTAAAGCGACGCAGTGCCGAATCGCATAAAGTGGCCTGGTCATTTGGCAGCCAAATGGTCCGGGGCTGAAGTGGTTAAGTAAGAAAACACAAGGTACCGCTACTGTTCTAAAATTCTCCATTCAGTGATGAAATCATCAGATTTTTCAGTTCGCATCCAGACACAGTAAATATTCCTCAAAGGGTATGTAAGCTTTAAAGTACTTCTAAAAATTGCCAAATTGGTATCTCCCTCTGTTCTTCCCTCCTGTTTAGTGCTGGGGAGAGCCTCAGTAGTACAAAACAGTTTTTTTCCATGGTTCCTTAGTCCTCATTTGTTCTTTACCTGGCTCCTGTCACTGCTCCAGCAATGTCTCGGCTGCAGCACTGCTCCCCTCACTTCCTGCTTTCGCAGTAGACATTGAGGGCAGCAGGAGCCATAGACTCCAGCTGCTGCCAGTCAAACTCCTGTGAGAGAGTAGGAGAGGCATAGCTTACCGGTGCTGTGTGTGTCTATGAACACACATCCTGATCTGGGAGCGCACACACGCTCTTGCTGCTCTAATTCCGCCAAGCATTCTAAGAGATCCTTTGATCACCAAGGTCCAACTAACAGCGATCATCACTAAGATTCTCCCCTCAGTGATCCTCACCCAGCAGTCAACTCATAATGGCAGAAAAATCTAAAATGAGAGGGGGCGTGGCCTGGCACCAGAGGAAGATGGCAGCATAATTCGAGAGCTCCGCCATCCAGAGCTTCTTTAGTGCTTTTAATCAGCGGTACAACCCTCTCTTCATCCAGCAAAGATGACCGGGAGAAGCTCCTCAATCACCCGGTCCCCGCAGGACCCGTCCACACAGCTCAGCCGCAGCATACCGGCAATGTTCGGCACCCAGTCCGCTTGCCAGCCGGTCAATCCACAGGCCGCATCTCAGACCGGAGTTACAACAGCACCACCGCTGACTCCCCTGGAGCTTCTGCCGCAACAGGTATGCTCTCCTCGCACCCCTCCACCCTGCTGTGTCTGGCAGATCTCCAGCATGTTGCCATGGACATCAAAAACTCATTGTTTGCAGCTATATCTGATCTCAAAACAGAGATCAGAGCAGTGGCAACTAGGCTGGAACACATGGAGACGGCGGCCATGACACACTGGGCAGCTATTCAGCAGGTCCAGAAAGTCACAAGCGTGCATGCCCAGCACCTAATGGACATGCACAGACACATGGAAGATTTGGACAATAGGGGCCGCAGGCGCAATTTACGTGTTAGAGGCCTGCCAGAATTGATTGAAGGACCCCAATTACAGGCTGCTATCTGGGCCATCTTTAATACCCTGCTGAGGAGACCGCCAGATGCACCTGTGGAAAGATGTAGAGGTGTCATAGAGCACTCAGACCGAGAGGTAGAGACCCCCCCAGAGATGCAGTGTGCTGCCTCGTCAGTTTTAGTAAAAAAGAAGAGATTTTGAGGCTTGCTCGAAACCACGATCATTTGAAACACGAGGGGGCACGTATCCAATTGTTTCAAGACCTGTCGGCCATTACCCTTCAACATAGGAGAGATCTACGACCATTGCTGCAGGCTCTGCATGACAGGCGCATTCTTTACCGGTGGAAGTTCCCCTTTTGCCTGCAAGCTACTGCAGATAATCGCACGCCACAATTGAGAATGCCAGCCGACTTGCAACCTTTCTGTGAAACCCTGGCCATCCCGCTGGTAGAGGTCCCGGATTGGTATAGTGCGTTCCTGCAGCCAGAACCCTGGATCCCCATACATCCTGATGCCACTCCGAAGTTGCAAAGACACAGACAGAGGCGTCGCAGAACCTCACCCGCATCGACAGCAAGGATTCGGGGTGACATGGAGACGGATGAGAGCTCCCAAGTCTCCTCATCGTCCATTCGACGCAGAACAGACTGTTAACTGTGCAACAATCTAGCTGGTGAGCAAATTTATCCAATTCTAAGTTTGTGCCTCTAGTTCCGGGACTTTACACTTGTTATAGGTGACTATGTTGGCACCCTCATATGACAACGCACGAGCACCCAATAATCTTTATTACCTGAACATGCTAATTATCTTGCTGAAGTGCTTTGCTGGACCTTGTGACCCTAAATTCCTCAAGAACTGGACTGCGGTTAATAGCCCCAAGCTTGGGGACAATCCCTGCAACCCTGTCTTGCTTAGCTACGCTGAGATTACATAGGTGCCAATTGAGCAGACAGGTATACCAGCTGTGGAACTTTATACCAGCTGTGGAACTTTATACCAGCTAAAGGAAGAGACACTCTGCCTCTCTATTAGGGCCTTGAACTATATATGCTTGATATAAAGTGTTAATGGTGCTCCACAGGAGATAGCATGACATGAAACCATAGTGGAGTGTGGTGATTCCTTGGGGGGCTACGTGAGCTCTCACACTGAAACTTCTCTGTTACACGCTAACTGTCAGCCAATGGGCACCTGAACCTTACTGCAACAGATCACTTGGGCTTCAAGTTATCTGTTGGTGTGCGAGACTCGCTTCTCTCTCATGCGAACAGTGGAGCATATAATGTTACTATTGCTTATCACAATACTGGTTCTTTCGCTGTTATGGTTTATATGAATATAGCAGTTCTGTTGTTGTTATATGAATACTCTCTTATTTTTTCCTCCCAATATTGGCCCTCAGGGGCTCCTATTAATGCCCTTTATTTTTCCTGAACCCCTGAGATCCAATAGTAAACCGAAAGGTATGACGGGAAGCTCCCCGGAACTAGATGATCTGTGTGCCATCCCTAGGCCCATGTGCACTGCAGTATGAGTGTTGTCTAATAGTTCCTTCAGGGGCCGTTACCCCCGGGTCCCTCTCTAGTTGGATCAGAGGATGCTCTCGGGTCGGAGTGGGAGGTCCGAGGGGGGCGGTGGCATCAAATCACCAACCCCAATGAAGCCAAAGATCCTCGTCATGCCTGCTAATTTTGGAGCGCGACTCCCTGTCTGCTAAGAGATGTGGAATGAATACAAACATGCTCATAAGGGATTTCTAACCTAACTGTAGCTGTATAATTTCCTATCAAGGACATGTGGTATCGGGAGGGGGGAATTCCAGGTACTACAGGAGGTCACTGATCATAGGGGGGGCTCTGTTTGGAACTACCCGGCTCCTATAGCTGAGGCTTGTCCCACGATGTTTGAGTTCAACTTTGGGAGCTTCTGGATGGTGGGGGTATTGGTACTGACGTTGGTGTTAGACCTCCTTCCCACCTCAAAGAGGCTGGTTCCCCTTTGAACGTTTCCGGAATAGTTTATTTCTATACTCGTATATCATAGTTTCCCCAACTAGGTAGGTAAGCAGGACTGTACCCACTTCTGGTAAATATAATGTTCTACCAGTGTTAGGGAGTATTACCTAATACTGATAGTGAGCAATTTAACTCTATCCAAATATGTCTTCTACAGTGCACTCTTCAGTTCCTCTGTCTCTTTAGGGGTGCTATCTCTGAACGTGAAAGGCTTCAACATCCCCGAAAAACGCAGTAGTGTTTTAGCAGAAGCTCACCGACATAGAGCACAAGTAATTTTTTTACAAGAAACCCACTTCAAGACAGGATCAATCCCTGCCCTAGCAGATAAATGCTTTCCAGTGGTTTTTCATGCGATTTGTACTGACTCTAAAACCAAGGATGTTTCCATACTACTAGCTAAATCATTTAGGTTTCACCTTAGTGATCAGATGATAGACCCTGGGGGTAGATTTCTCTGTTTGAAAGGTACCTGGAACGACAAACCAGTGACCCTGGCAAACGTATATTGCCCCAATTCAAATAGGGTAACCTTCCTGAAAGACTTCCTGTTGCAACTGACCTCATTCCAGATGGGCCTTTTGGTTCTAGAAGAGGACTTTAATATGGCACTTGATCCGCTTTTAGACACATCGACTGGCACTTCCTCTTTCCCCTATTCCGCGTTACGTCAGGTGAAGCTTCACTTGACATTGCTCACATTGCATGACGCTTAGCGCACCCTTAACCCTCGAGAGAAGGATTACACATTTTTCTCGGCACCACGCAATCGATATTCGAGACTGGACTATATTTTTATACGTCCAACTGACCTGTCCCACCTGGCGGAAGCCACCATTGAAAACATGGTGCTATCTGACCACCACCCGATTACAATGACCCTACGGTTCCCGCAAAGGGAGGGATCCACTAAGATGTGGAGACTGGATGCCTCTATCTTAGCTGACCCAGGAGATGCAGGGAACATTAGACAGACCATTCAGGAATACTTCCAATATAATTACACACCTGATGTGGCTTCCATGACCCAATGGGAGGCACATAAGTGTGTGGTTTGAGGACACCTCTTAGCTATAGCGGCAAGGAAAAAAAAGGAACACCAGGCGTTAATACTGACCCTTTCTGAAAACAAAACTAGAGGCGCAACATAAACTCTCCCGAGCTATTCAGGTTGCAAAGGAGTTAGCGGAGATGCGATCATTACTAGTGGAGGAACTTTTTAGCAGAGCGCGAAGGCGTCATATTTTGATGCAAAGATTATTTTATGAACAGGGCAACAAACCAGGGAAGCTGCTGGCTAGATGTACGCAAAGGCGCACCCTTGCCAATACAATTCACCATGTGACTGATTCATCAGGGAAAATCCACTCCAAAAATGAGGACATTGCGCAGCAATTCCTTGGCTTTTATAGCAAGCTCTATAAACTTAGGGAGACGAATCATGGTCCTACGGAAGGTAGAGCTCGCTCCGAGCTGCTACAAGAATTCCTCAGAAAATATAGCCTAAAGGCTTTTTCTGATAGTGAACGAGCTGATTTTGAAGCTCCTTTGTCCTCTGCGGAATGGGAAGAAGCTTTGAAGAGCACAAAGCCTGGCAAAAGCCCAGGACCATATTATAAATGCTACACAGACCTACTGGCTCCACGTTTCCTCAAGGCCTTTAATACACTGTCCGCTAACCCCTGCCCTTCGGGATCCTTACTAGAGGCTTACATCTCATTGAACCCCCAGGAAAATAGGGATCCCTCTGATGTAGCCAATTACCGGCCGATCTCACTTCTAAATGTAGATGTGAAGCTTTTTTCAAAAATTATAGCAACTCGCTTGTCATACTACGTACCAGCCTGGATAGGGATGGATCAGGTAGGTTTTGTCCCTGGAAGGGAAGCCAGGGACAACACCATCAAGGCCCTGAACCTGCATCATTGGCTTACCTCCAACCAATGGGAAGGGTTCTTCCTCGCAATGGATGCAGAGAAGGCGTTCGATCGGGTGGCCTGGGACTATATGGAGGTGGTGTTAGAGGCTCTCGAACTGGGGAGCCGCATGCGCTCCCTTATCAGAGCACTTTACGTGAATCCAAGAGCCAGAATCAGAGTCAACGGCCACCTATCGGACGCCTTCCCCATCCATAATGGCACCAGATAGGGGTGTCCTCTCTCACCCTTACTCTATATTGTCACGTTGGAACCCCTTTTACGTTGTATCCGGGCCAATCAAAATATAAAGGATATTGAGGTCTGTAGTGAATACAAGTTTGCAGCCTTTGCAGATGATGTCCCTACCTAACCTTATGTCAGTCCTCAAGCATTTTAAATGCATTTCTAATCTAAAAATCAATTAGTCAAAATCATTTGCACTAAATATCTCTTTACCAAACAACCTAGTACAGCAATGCCAGACAAATTTCCCCTTTAAATTGAAAACAGACGCCATCACTTACTTAGCTATCCAACTCCCAAGAAAGCTAGATGTATTGTACTAAGAAAACTTTCTATCAGAACTGAAAAGAATATAACTAGATTTACAAAAATGGGATGTCCCCACCCTCTCTTGGTTCGGACGGGCCTCTATACTAAAGATAACAGTACTCCCACGTCTGCTGTACAAAATGCAAACTATCCCGATTCACCTATCTCCCACCTTTTTCGCGGCCTACAAGAGGATGTGTAGGTCCTACATTTGGAGTACTAAATCGGGACGGGTCGGATGGGCAAAGCTAGTTTTACCCAAATCCAAGGGTGGAATTAGCCTTCCAGACTTACAGAGCTATTACTGGGCAGTACATTTGACCAGAATCGTTGATTGGAGGATTCATGCCCGCTACAAGGATTGGGTGAATCTCGAATGGCTAATCGCGGGAATCGAACTTCGCTCAATCCCTCGGTCCTCCAAAAGACCCACAAGTCCTACTCTTCACACGCACACCTTTTCATTAGGGCTACCCTTCAGGAATTTGATAGGGCCTGTAAAGTTTATGCGATTTCAGCTACAGAGAGCCCGATTACCCCTATCAGGGGCAATCCAGATTTCCCCCCAGGGTTAATGGGAACCTATCTGGCGCAAGAATGGCCATTTGCAGAAATGCAAGCGAATCACTTTTTCCATAGAGGCAAGTTTATGCGACAACAGGACCTTGCAGCATCAAGCACTAAATCATTTCCCCTCTGGTCTTATATTCAGTTAAAACATTTTTTCGATAACCCGGAGAGAACAGCAGGGTACACAAAGACCCCTACAGTATTTGAATCCCTGTGTTCGAGCTCATCTCCACAGGGTCATGTGATTTCAGCGCTGTATGCCTCCATGTTTGGGGGAACCGTACTCTTTATTACGTGCGGACCATGCATCCTGGGAATCAGTGTTGGACACAGGGATTGAAGATGCTAGCTGGGACCGCATACACCTATTTATCCACAAAAGCTCTCTGAACGTGAACACACAAGAAAATGGGTATAAGACCACGGATAGACTTCACAGAATGTTCCCGACAGTCATAGACCAATACTGGAGATGTGAGAGGGAAAGAGGGACTTTTCTCCACATATGGTGGACCTGCACACTGATCCAACCATATTGGGAAAAGGTACATGGGGAGACGAAGGCCATCTCCTTGCTCCCATTAGAATTCACACCAGCCCAATATCTCCATCACTCGAAAATTTCCCAAAAGAAATACTATAAGTCAGTAGCCATGCACATGATAAACGCAGCCAGGCTGTGTGTCCCGGTTCAATGGAGGTCCAAGGTACTGCCTTCAATCAAATCATGGGTAATGCGGATCAATCGCATAGTGTCAATGGAAGAGCTGATTTACACTTCACAGGACAGAATTTCGATCTTCTCAGCTATATGGGAGACGTGGTTTTCCTTTAAAAATTCTCAACAATATCAAGCTCTGATACAAAATAGCGTTCGACTCCTGACCTAGAGGCACAATTGCCGACACCATTGTACCAGGAGAACCTTTTGATAGACACTTCCCCAGAATGACAACAACAATGTCCTAGCACCAGCAGATGGACACCTGGGGAGCTAAACCATAACATGTGATGTGTAACATATAATATAACATTTGACATATGTTAGCTAAGGGGGGGAATGTGAAACCAGTGCAGCTAGAGCAACCATAACTGATAGATACAGATGAAAAGCAAAAACAAAAATAGTCCAGCGCTCTGGATATCACAAAGTTGTTTAAACCTTGTTAGTTGCCTCCATCCTTGACTATGACAAAGCTCTAATACGCGAAACGCGTCGTCAAGGCAACTCTTCCACAGTGGTCTGATCAAGCTACATGCCACGGTGACCATCCATCCTTGGGACCCCGATATTGCCATGCATTAGCAGCATTCATCACCTTTTTTGCTGGCTTTTTTATTCCCCTCCTCGGTTTCTTTTTACCTCACTTTGCACTGCTGCATCCCCTGAGTGACACCATTCAAGACGTTTTATCTCTGAGGGGACACAGACCGGCACGTCAGCGGCTCAGTGTCTTACCAGTTGACACTCCAGCGGCTCTCCTTTGTGAAGCCGAGCCCTTCCCTCCTCGAAACGGCCTCCCAGCTGGGCTGACATCATCGCCCTTTGCCAGACGGAGCCTCGGCTCGCTTTCCTCCTTGCGGCAAAGCAGTTGTCTCCCTCCGCGCAGCACACACTGAACGGCATTCCGGAGCCGGTGAGTCATCCCTTCAGGGCTCGCACCGCACATCCAGCGGGGATTCTGCGGGTCTCCGGAGTGTCTCTCATACCTGGGTTCCCCCCTCCCCCTCCATTCTGTCACAGCTTGGGTCCATGTAGTTGGATTGATCTCCCATTTTGGACTCTTGTTGCTCGATGGACAGTTTGCCACATACTATAAGTTCTTAACGATTGTTTTCAAGTACTGTGTATCCATGGGACTGTTTTTATGAACTGCCTTTATTAAATTATTCCGTTTTTTACTTCTGGCCATTGCAGATTAACTTTGTGATATCCAGAGCGCTGGACTATTTTTGTTTTTACTTCCCCAGAATGGAAACTGAACCGGTGACGTCTCCCAGCACTGAAGCGGTCATAATCATCCTAGCGGGATCAGGGAGGGTGATGTATATTGTAAATACCAATTTGTATTCAACCCTCCAGGGATTCTTTTTCTTATGTTTTCTCATGCTCTGTTCCTTAAATATGTTAATGTGTAAAGTGTATAATCACATGACTTACTGCAATTGGAAATGTATCCTGTTTACGCTTTTGCTCTCTGTGTGATTTTTAAAATATACAATAAAATCTTAATGAAAAAAAAAAAAAAAAAGCTAAAATTAAGCTTCCTGCATCAAGAGGGAAGCAGCCATCAATGCACAAGCTGCCCAAGCCCAGGTACAGGCAAAGACATACGTTTCCTAGGCCAGTGCACAAGCTGCTCAAGCACAAGTACAGGCAGAAGCAACTCAAGAAGAAGTCCAGCCATATGTTACTCAGAAGGAAAAAATAAGTAAGCAGCAGCCTTAACCAAGCTCAGAGTTTTGGAACAAGCAGTAAAGGAAGATGTCCATCATCCTATTTTGACAATCTCCGATGGCCCTGCAAGACAAACCTTGAAATTGATCCTAAACCTGAACAATTTCCAAAGATTGATTTATAAATATTGTAGTGTATATACAGTATCTCACAAAAGTGAGTACACCCCTTTATATTTTTGTAAAAATGTTATTATATATTTTCATGTGACAACACTGAAGAAATGACACTTTGCTATCATGTAAAGTAGTGAGTGTACAGCTTGTATAACAGTGTACATTTGATGTCCCCTCACAATAACTCAACACACAGCCATTAATGTCTAAACCGCTGGCAATAAAAGTGAGTACACCCCTAAGTGAAAATGTCCAGCGGTTTAGACATTAATGACTGTGTGCTGAGTTATTTTGAGGGGACAGCAAATGTACACTGTTATACAAGCTGTACACTCACTACTTTACATTGTAACAAAGTGTAATTTCTTTAGTGTTGTCACAAGAAAAGATATAATAAAATACTTACAAAAATGTGAAGGGTGTACTCACTTTTGTGAGAGTGTGTGTGTGTATGTATGTATGTATGTATGTATGTATGTATGTGTATATATATATATATATATATATATATATATATATATAACATGGATATACCTAATTTGTTATGTCTATAGAGTGAGGCCTATCCCTCTCCACATTACCCCTAAGTGTGTCCCAAAGAAGCTGATCAGCGAAACGCGTTGACACATAGGTGATCACTCACTTGATACCATGGAATACTACTTTGCACCGATGTGTACACGTTTTTAATTGTGTCAATGTTAGTTTTATGCTTTTTCTATGTGTAAATAAAATAAAGTTTTTTACCGATACAGTGTCCAAATTTGCCTCTGTGTTCTTTAGCATAGTTACGGATGTGGCAATGGAGTGATTTCTATATTTGTAAACCAGAACAATGTCAACACTGTTACACAGGGTGCTTTGAATCCTGCACACCAACCCACAGTACATTTGCACATTTGCAGAAGAAGCTGCAGCAGTCAACCACACAGGCTACCATGGCACATTGGATACTTCTCACCTGCCAAATTACTAACATTCTATGCAGCAAACTCATGTGTCATTCCAGGCTATCCAGCTCATCAAACCACTTCAAAACCTCCTGAGACTGGTCACATGGTTCCCAAAATCCATACCATGAGACCTACAGATGTCAAGCCTTAATCTGAACTGAACCCATCTGCTACTCCATTCTCTCCTCCAACACCTAAACATCAGGTATCAGATATCACCACTTCTAACAATGGAGAAGGAGCACCTGTCATGATAAGGCCTAAAAGAACTGATACGTCAGACCTTAAGTACATGACTTGCAGAGAACTATGTAACACTGGGCTCATCAAGTTCAACAATGACCCGGAAACTACAGAAACTGGGGATTCACATATAAGTCAGTAGTTCAGTACCTTAGCATCTTACCTCAACAAGAACTTACTTTTCTAATCAGAAGGTAAGGTGCTCAGTCTTCAGACTGTGTTAAGACACTTAAATCATTAACATCCAAGATTCAGGCATAAGCCTTTTTTCTTGCATGGGACAGATTAGAGCAAATTTAGATTTCCCCTAAAGTAATAGAACTTGCTTATTCAAAAGACTACAGGACTTCTCTAGATTGCCCAACAAACACAACCACAAGTTCCAGGAACTGAGCGCTCTTTTTGAGCTTGAAATCGCCACTGAAGACCCACATCTACCAGGTCTTCCTTATCTAGACACTGCACATATTGTGAAGCCAGCTGTAGCAACCCTTGTAATCTTCCCAAAAAAATAAAAAAAATAAGTCAACAGTGGGTTTTTGGTAAAAAGAGAAACACTAAGAATGATCCAAGCGTCTCAATTATTGACTGGAGCATTCTTAACCATCAAGCTACAAGAAAAGAAAACTCACTACTAGATAGAGACTTTAGAAACGTTATCTCCATTATAAAGACAAAACTAACATCCACCATCAGCAGCTACAGGGAAGAAAGGCGAAAAGACTCAAACTCCTGTTTTCTCTTTCACGACAACCAACATCCTCTTAGAAAATATTGTGCACTTAAGGGAAAGCCCTTTGAAGACGACAAGAAGTTTTTTTAGGCTACTTTCACACTGAAAGGGCCTGGCATTAACTGTAAAGCGCTGCTAGTTTTAGCGACACTTCATCGTAGTTTTAGCTGTGCTTTTCGGCAGCTAGCGTGGCGCTTTTAAGCGCTGCCCATTCATTTCAATGGGCAGGGGCGGTTTAGGAGCGCTGTATAAAGTGCTCCCAAACCTCCCTAAAGATGCTGCTTGCAGGACTGTTTCCAATGTCCTGCAAGCGCACCACCCCAGTGTGAAAGCACTCTGGCTTTCACACTGGGGGGGCATGGGAGGCGGTTTTCAGGCACTTTAGAGACGCTATTTCTAGCACTAAAATGCCTGAAAATTTGTCAATTGTCATAGATTAGGATCTCATCTGGGTCTGGATCTAGGGGGGGTGCTAAGGTGGGTGGTGCCCCCCCAGGCCAGTGGAATTAGTATCAGGAAGTGGAGAGGCTGGGGGCAGCAGATGAGACACAGTTGGCATGGCTGCAGTGTTACCTGCCCCTATCCACCACACTGGCATTCCTTTTCATTGCGCATTGGAGCACACCAGGACATACAGCATCGTTTATTGATATGGTTCTGGTGGCCAACCTGCCCACGCCATGGAACCAGATGATGGTAATCCAGGGTGGGGATTCAGAAATCTTGCTTTCAGTCAGACCTGTTCTGCCTTCCACCCACTGCCATAATGCTGCAGCCACAGTGAGGATTTTTAAGGTAGGACTTTATTTGTGAAGGGGGGGATTCAGGATTCTGTTATAAAGAGGGCTGACTCTAATGTGCAGGGTAGGGGGGCTCTGATGTGAAGTGGGCTGACTTTTTTTTACAGCATTTCCAGATCAGACAGGCTAGATCCAACTCTGATCTCATCTGTGTCTGTCAATAAACAGAAAATAAATATTTTTTTCCCTTTCTCTGCATTCCTTGAAGGACACAGCACCTCTGTTAATAACCTCTGGTTATCTCTACATCTAGCTTTTATAGACCTTCCCTAGGCCGTGTCTTTGTTTTGTGCAGAGTGTCCTGCTCCTGAAGGTGGCACCATAACCCAATGGGTCGGAGATCAAGATCACAGCTGTGTCCTTTAATAAATGCAGAGAAGAGGGTTTTATTTCAAGTCTGGTCAGAGATTAAGATCACAAATGTGTCCTTAAATAAATGCAGAGAAGAGAATTTTACACAGAGTACAAAAAAATGTAAATTTTTGACAGTGTTCAAAAGCTCAAGCTCAATTCTACATAACCTCAATGACTCCGAAGAGTGGCTCCATATTCCACCCACTCCCTCTACCTGTGTGCTCATACAGGCCCATGTAGAGTTTGTGAGTCTGAAGGGGAACATTTTCTGCTATTTCTTTAAAAAAAAAAAAACGAAATTCTCTGTGAAACTAGTGTCATCCACTATATTGTCAAAAGTATTGGGACACCTGCCTTTACACGCACATAAACTTTAATGGCATCCCCGTCTTAGTCAGTAGGGTTCAATATTTAATTGGCTCACCCTTTGCAGCTTAAACTCTTCTGGGAAGGCTGTCCACAAGGTTTAGGAGTGTGTCTATGGTAATGTCTGCCCATTCTTCCAGAAACTGTTTTCATAAATTTGGGAGTATGAAATTATCCAAGATGTCTTGGTATGCTGACCCCTTAAAAGTTCCCTTCACTAGAACTAAGGGGCCAAGCCCCAATCCAGAAAAACAACCCCACACCATAATTCCCCCTCCACCAAATGATTTGAACCAGTGCACAAAGCAAGGTCCATAAAGACATGGATGAGCGAGTTTGGGGTGGAGGAACTTGACTGGCCTGACTGAGTCCTGACCTCAACCAGATAGAACACCTTTGGGATGAATTGGAGCAGAAACTGTGAGCCAGGCCTTCTTGTTCAACATCAGTGCCTGACCTCACAAATGCGCTTCTGAAAGAATGGTCAAACATTCCCATAGACACACTTCTAAACCTTGTGGACAGCCTTTCCAGAAGAGTTGAAGCTGTTATAGCTGCAAAGGGTGGGCCAACTCAATATTGAACCTTACGAACTAAGACTGGGATGCCATTAATGTTCATGTGCATGTAAAGGCAGGCGTCACAATACTTTTGACAGTATAGTAAATATGCACCCTGTAATAATAAATGTGTAAAGATTTTATATAAAAATAGTAAAAGAGGTATGACCCAGCAGCTGATAAACAAAAAAAAAAAAAAAAAAAACTGACCTTAGTCTATTATAGTTTCCTTTTAATTTTGTATATTTAAGTACACATTGGGAAAGCCACCTGCCCAAGGTCTTTCACATCTCCATAAGTGTAAAATATATCATGCTGTCAAGAACTCCACTAGAAGAATTTCACATCCTAAACTGCAGCACACATCCCAGTGACCTTTTACCTTAATGCATGAATTTACGTCAACCAAGATTAGATAACCATTCCAGGTCCCCGGATGAGACAATGTAGGATTTCTAAGCTTTGCAAACACTGTCTCTTCTTCGTAAGTTATTAACTGGGACCTGAAATCCCTGTGATGGTTGATTTCCCTTCACCAATTATGAGCGCCATGTACAGCTAGCACAAACAGGACTCTGCGTAGAGGCGTGATAGTAAAGAGTGAGTAGTAAATGTCAGATCTAGTGCAAGAGCTTTTTAAAACTAATCTACATAGTCCAATTATCCACCATGTTTCTGTAAAGGATTATATCTACATCTACCATATCCTGCCTTGATTGCGTTTTTTTTTTATTTACATGGCCTTTGCCATTCAGTTTTGTCACTCACAAACATTACTTAATTAGAAATGCAATAAATAAATTTGTAGTACTATCCAACTTTACATTTTCTTTAAATTAAAGGATTAAACATATACTGAACTAGGGTGATGATGATGTAGCAAAGAGATACTAACTAAGCCTCTAAAGGACTTAGCCAATTCTCCATCTTCAAAGTACAGTTTAATCCGAGGTGTGAGTAAAATTAGCAGGGACAGGTTGGCGTATGCTGTAATCTCTATATATAGCAGTAGCCAACACTTGTGTACAAGTGAATGCCCTCTGTCCTGAACTTGGAGGCCAAGGACTCAAAGTGTCCCAGTAAAAGGTGGATTGCTTCCCCTTCAGGGAGTAGTTCCTTGAGAGGGGAGCAGAGAAGAAGCAAATGATGAATTTTGCGGCTCAGTTCCTGTACTCCAAAATACTAAGCAGCAGGGATCCTACCCAGGACTCCGAGCGAGAAGAAGATTCTGATCCCTTCTGGAGCAGGTTGGGCAATCCATAACCCACTGTAGTCCCTTAGGAGGCATGGCAAATGACAGAGCTCTGGGCACCCCTCTGTATCCAGAACCTCTCCTTCCTCCCTTGGGGGCAGTAGTGGCGTGTTTGCTTCACATCGCTGTCTTTGTCATAGCTGTATTATATAGGTAATTCCCTTTATTGTGGCTTATAGTTTGTTTGCTATTAGCTGTATGCTATACAGTTTTAGTCCCATATGCTTTCATATGCTACACCATTTAGTTTTCATTTGTTATTTAATGTCATCTGAAGCACTGACTTGCTTTACTTTACTTTAATCAAGGTCATAAACTAGCTTGAAATAAGCAATACCTTACAGCTTACCACTAAAAGAGCTGTTGTGTATAAAACGCAAATGAAATAAAAATGTTAAAGCGGTATTAAACCCAAAACCAAACATTTCTTATATTGCAGTCTTCCAATTCTTAGATGTGAAGGCTGCATTGGTTTTCTTTTTAGGATTCCTTTCCTTTATTTTTATCTGGTAATCCAGCCAATAGGTCTGGTTTTCAACAGAGCAAGCTCCCAGGCAAATGTAGCAGTTAGAGGAATAAGACAAACCATGTACCACTGACAGGGGTGATTAAAATGATTTTATTTATTCATGTAAAATCTCTATCCCAAAAGGAAAAAAAAACTGTTGCTTTGAAGGGGTTATAAAGTTAGAAGGTTTTTTTTTTTATCTCAATGCCTTCAATGCATTAACCACTTCAGCCCCAGACCATTTGGCTGCCAAATGACCAGGCCACTTTTTGTGATTCGGCACTGCGTCGCTTTAACCGACAATTGCGCGGTTGTGCAACGTGGCTCCCAAACAAAATTGATGTCCTTTTTTTCCCACAAATAGAGCTTTCTTTTGGTGGTATTTGATCACCACTGCGGTTTTTATTTTTTGCGTAATAAACAAAAATGGAGTGACAAATTTGAAAAAATAAGCAATATTTTGTACTTATTGCTATAATAAATATCCCTATTTTTTTTTTTAAAAAAGCAAATTTTTTCTCAGTTTAGGCCAATACATATTCTTCTAGATATTTTTGGTAAAAAAACGCAATAAGTCTATATTGATTGGTTTGCACAAAAGTTATAGCGTCTACAAAAGGGGGGGTAGTTTTATGGCATTATTATTTTTTTTTTTTGCTAGTGATGGCGGCGATCTGAGATTTTTATCGTGACTGCAACTGGCGGACACATCGAAACCGTTGGCACATTTTTGGGACCATTGTCATTTCTACAGCGATCAGTGCTATAAAAATGCACTGATTACTGTAAAAATGACACTGGCAGTGAAGGGGTTGACCACTAGGGGGCACTGAAGGGGTTAAGTGTGTCCTAGGGAGTAATTCTAACTGTAAGGGGGAGGAGTTACCAGTGACATGTCAGCAATCACTGTTCCCCTTTACAGGGAACAGTAGATCCCTGACGTGTCCCCCTGTTCTGCCTTTGCTGACCGCAATCGCGGGTCATCCAGGAACGAGTTCCTGGGACCCGTGGGCGTACTCAGGAGGCACGCGGCGGGCGCGCGCCCGCTGGGCGGCAAATTTAAAGGGACGTACAGGTACGCCCATTTGCCTGCCCGTGCCATTCTGTCAACATATATCGTCGTGCGGCAGTCGGCAAGTGGTTAAGATAAAAAGCCTTCTGTGTGCGGCCCCCCCCACAGCCCCCCTAATACTTACCTGAGCCCCATCTCCATCCAGTGATGTCCACGAGTGTCTCGGCCGCCTGAGACTCTCCCTCCAGATTGATTGAGACACAGCAGTGGCATCATTGCCTTTCGCTGCTGTCAATCAAGGTCGGCTAGCCAATCAGGAGAGAGAGGGGGCGGGGCCAGGCTGCGTGTCTGAATGGACACAGGGAGCTGTGACTTGACTTGGGTGCCCCCATAGCAAGCTGCTTGCTGTGGGGGCAGTCAACAGGAGGGAGGAGCCAGGATCACAGGAGAGTGACCTGAGAAGAGGAGGATCCAGGCTGCTCTGTGCAAATCTACTGCACAGAGGAGGTAAGTATAATATGTTTATTATTTTTATAGAAAAAAAATGTAAAAAACTTTACAATCACTTTAACTGATTGTGTAACTGCAGTGTGAGTTGGAATTTGGCCTGAGTTTATTAGTGTATCTAAATCTGCTAGTACATCTAACACTCCCCCCCCCCATCCCCAGACTGTCAATGCTGCTATCCAAAAGGTCCCCCTGTGCTACTTCATCCAGAGCAGGGGCGCTGTAATTTAGGAGGTGTATCACTAGTCAGATCACAAGGTGATAACGGAGAGGAAAAAGCCTAAAAAAAAAAAAGAAAGCGAAATGCATCAACCACATCCAAGGACTAGTAAGCTGCAATATATTACAATTTTTGATTTTGGGTTTAATACTGCTTTCAAATATTAGGACTTTACATATTTGGAACTGGGCTCCGATTATTTCTTCATCCTGTTCTAAGCATGCATAAGCATATGCTTAGATTCATATTTACAGTCCATACTTTTTGGTTACCTTTTCTTTGACAGAAATGACTGTAATAACTGCTAAAGAGATATCATCTGTAGTACCTTCGGGTAAAACTTTAAAATATAGTCCATTTTGACACTTTACATATTTTCTATTGGTTTTGGTTGCCTTACCTTGACCTTGCAGCAGATTGACAACAGAATAATAAGTAGCAGTGAAAGCTTAACTGCTGGCAAGCATCTACTGTAAATGTACAGTTGAAAAAATGTTAACTGAAAAATCCTGCCATACAGCATAGCCAGTGTGGCAACTGGACGTCAGTTAAGAAGCACAGCTAGGCCCCATCCATGCCCCCCTTCCCACCTGAACAGTAAAGGAGCGGCATTTAGACAGACTGATGAGCTCATTCCCCCTATAAGCATGTTCCTTGACAGTGGGACACCTGATTGGCCGCCATTACTGCCCCTCCCTCTCCAGTCTGTGCTGCTATATAGCACATTTCAACAGACTGGAACCAAAATTCTTGTATTTAAACTAACTGTATAAAAATATTTTATAATTGTTATATACATACATAACTGCATTCATTGGCATTTTGCAATATTGCTATATATATATATATATATATATATATATATATATATATATATATATCCTAACATCATCATTGTAATAATGATACAAACAATTGTTATTTTTGACAATCCATTATAAGCTTACATGGAAAACCTCCTTTAATGTTGTGTGTGTTGTCTGTCTGCTGGCCATCTCTTTCCACAACTTCCTGGATTCCCTGCATGCATTGCAGCTTCTCCTCTGCTATTTACTTTCAATTTTCAAGGACTACATATCCCATGGTACCTTGCTGCCTGCAAGCTGTGATTGCTGTACTGATACTGCCTCTTGAAACCTATCTCTGGTACCATTGTAGTTTAAAAGGCAGGCTCTGTGAAATGTGTAACAGAATTCAAGGAAGTACAAGTGTGGGGATATTTTCAAAGATTTACAAACGTCAAGAACATTCAGATTATTAGGAGTAGGATGTTAATTTATAGAAAATATGGAGATGACTATATTATTTTACATGTTGACCATAGATAACAGTTGTTGTGTAAATGTCTATAGACTTGACCAGCTGAGTTTTTTTTCTCCGTGGTCTGTTATCAGAAGACTATCAGGCAGGATGCCATTTTATAGCAATAAACTAATTTCACCGCAAAAAAGGTTTAAGGACTTCTGTAGTTCCGGTTTACTTGAATGGTGAGGGAATGTTTATTTATTGCTAACTTTATTGTTAAATTATTAAAAGTTGCATTACAAGATATGTGTAATGTTCAGGAGCTAGCTTACATGCAACCAGTGGTGTGGCAAGGAATTGAAAGGAAAATACATTTTATATTTGTTAAAAAAAGGTTTCAGATCAAAGGCCTTCTAGCCATGTCCATACGTGTAAGATTCGTGTGTCTTTTGTGTGAAAGTTGGATTATAAATTTGTACATAGTAGTCCTAGTGATTCTGTCAAAGAGAAGAGAGGTGTATTGTTATGATTTAGACAGGAATCAGATATTTCCATAGATCCTACTTTAGCACTACTCTACCAGCAACAGATAAAAAAGGTAAACTTGGTCTAAACAAACAGTTTTTTCCTTTTACATTTTGGCTTCAGCTTTTTCGAATAGCATAGCTGGTTAGATTCCTTTAAATTAAAGGATTAGGTCTACTGAAGCATACGCTTGGGGGTTATGTTAAAAAAAATAAGTCAGAAGAAAGACAAAATGGCAATAAAGTTGTTGCCCATAGTGGACATTAATATACCTTAATTTATGTTCTTGTGGAATAAAAATTAAATCCTGATGGTCACTGAGAGCTACAACTCTCCTTTTGTTGCCAGTTACTATTCTCTCCAGTTGGTTATCATTGTCCCTTATTTACTATTTTTCTGTGGTTTTATTACTGGCCCCCTGTAGAATTATGTTGTGAATGTGCCCACCCTGTGTAAGATCATAGGGAATTGCTTGTGCCCCCACTATTATTACAGAAATAGCCACAGATAGCTGCGTTTCTTCCTTGCAACATGTGTAAAGGACTCCATAAGCATAGTTTTTTTTAGACATTACATTATGCTATCAGTTTACGTGTAAGTAGAGCGTTATTTGACATATTTGATGTATGATGTCTGATCCATCAGATATTTATTTATTTCCATATACTTTCTTAGTCCAAGGAAACCAGCAAAATTGAAGTTTGATTAAAATAAATGCAAGGAAATGTGGGGCCACATAAGCCGGAACCCGTCTAATTAACCAGACTTTAAAGCAGGGGTAGGCAACCTTGGCACTCCAATTGTGGTGAAACTACAAATCCAATCATGCCTCTGCCTCTAGGAGTCATGCCTGTGATTGTCAGGGTCTTGCAATGTCTCATGGGACTTGTAGTTTCACCACAGCTGGAGGACCGAGGTTGCCTACCCCTGCTTTAAAGGCTCAGCATAGGAGACAACAATTTGATAAAATGTAAATTTTATTGTACAAAAAATTATAAAAACAAAAGGCATACAAGCCTAAAATAGATCCACCAATAAATGTTTTAAACAGTCTCTACTAAAGTACGGGAAGAGCATGAATATAAGTTTAAAACAGCATAACATCACTTTGTAGAACTGTATGCTTCCGGTAAGCCAGGCTCCCAGGTCACCGTTTTGCCAATAATACGGCTTCTTCAGGTCCCGATAGGGCAAGGTAGAGCAACAGATATTACAGTGGATCACATGAGTACTGCAGAGTACAGTCTGATGGCGGGCATAGGGGCACCAGGGCCCACAAACAGGTGGCGGAGATACGTCACGGACAGAGATAATAAAGCGAGACTACATGATTACATTCTCCAAGGGTGACAGCCACACGTGACCAGCAGCAATGGTCTCATTGGGCCATTTATAAAGTGATATATCATAGGAGATCACATTGGGCCCCATCATCCAGCCAAGAAATTAATTGGCGATCTGGAAGGTGGTGTTTTGGGGTGGCTTTTGACACTAGCAAAATGATGGATGCTTTATGTGGCTACCACTTTTGGACCGCTTTGTGGGATATTCTATCTATATTATGTTTGGTTCCCTAAATTTCTTGGCTGGATGATGGGGCCCCATGTGATCTCCTATGATACATTGCTTTATAAATGGTCCAGTGAGATCATTACTGGTGGCCATAGGTGTGCGCAGGGGGTGTGCCAGGTGTGCCTGGGCACACCCTTATCACTGCGAGGGGTGCCGATTCCCCCTATTGCCTGGGCTTCACCCCGTGTTGCGTTCCCAGAATGGAGAGTGGGGGAAGAGACTAGGAAATATATTAGTTACCGACCCATTCCTTTTCTAAATTAACACAGTGAGCACACTCACTGTGTTCATTCATAACTGAAGCATAATAAACTGTTATTATGATTCAGTTTGTGAATGAACAGGAAGTAGCTCAGCACAGAGCACTATCCCATTCATTTACTGTCCAGTGAAGTTGAGGCTGCAGAGAAAGGCATGTGTGTTTGAGCTTTGGGGTGCACACCCTAATGCAATAGGCTGCGCACACCTATGCTGGTGGCTAAGTGAGGCTGTCACCCTTGAAAACTGAATCATATAGTCTCACTTAATTATCTCTGTCCATGACGTATCCCCACCACCTGTTTGTTGTGCCTGGTGCCCCTGTGCCCGCCCCCAGACTGTACTCTGCTGTACTCATGTGATCCACTGCCATATCTGTTGCTCTACCTTGCTCTATCGGGTTCCGAAGAAGCCGTGTTATTGGCGAAACGTTGACCTGGCAGACTGGGTTACCGTAAGGATACAGTTCTACAAAGTGATGTTATGCTTTTTGATACTTATATTCATGGTCTTCCAGTACCTTAGGAGAGACTGTTTGAAACATTTATTGGTGGATCTATTTTAGGCTTGTGTGCCTTTTTGTTTTTATAAATTTTTTGTACAATAAAATGTACATTTTATCAAACAGTTGTCTCCTATGCTGAGCCTTTAAAGTCTGATTTATTAGGTGGGTTGTGGCTTATCTGGCCCTGCATTACCTTGCATTGCACATCGCGGATGTGGCTCTAGCCAAAATTTTATTTTTTGATTGAAAAAAATGATTATAAAATACTACTAAACCCTTTGGCCTTGAAGGGATGAGGCTAGTTTCCGTGGCTCAACTTGCATTTCTATGTCCTTTTATTATAAGTTGTGTCGTTATGTGATACTGTTTCCATCCTTTCCTCCTCTTTGTGTGTGTTTCAGCTGTGTACAGAAGTTGTTCCTAGACAAGTAGGTTTTTTTATCGTTCTATTTTTCTTCCTGGCTGCTTGCTGTGTTTTCCTGCTACAATCACATGGCCTGCATGTCCAGTAGCTATGTGGCCGCATTACAGAAAAACCCCTCACAGCACTGTGTGTTTGTACTTGGTGAAGGAACGCTTTGAGCCAAAACCCATGTATTAGATACAGATCTCTATGTGGGAAAGACTGCATTACATCAGAAATCAATCATGACATTTATATTAGAATCTGATGTACCTCAGCATTAACATATTTTGTGAATGGTGTAATAGCCTTGTCGGTCTGCAGCTTCACAGGGGACAGCTGAAGGAAGGAAATTTAACATTATTATTATGATTGATAGTGTAATCATGAGGCCCTGAGCCCTTTTGTAATTCCAAAGTAATCACACTGCAGACTGCTGCCTTAGTAGTTGGTGTGAGCCTGCAGAGAGGTCACCTCTTTCATGCTGGTAAGCCTTTGCCTTTAAAAAAAAAAAAAGGGACGACTGTTACAAAAATATTACTGTATATACTGAAAACAGTGTAACTCTATTACATACCTCCCAACTTTTTGAGATGGGAATGAGGGACACCCATTAGCAAAAGTATGTAGGCATAGGCAGGGCCGGCCCAAGACATTGTGCTGCCTGGGCCCAAGAATGAAATGCTGCCCCCCCCCCCAATAAAAAAATAAATCACACCCATCAAAAGGCCCCCACATTCATTATTTTATATCATAACTGAAATTTAATTAACCAGAAAATCAGATTAAAGATGCCATAAATCCATTCCCTATTTTGTAGATGCTATAACTTTTACGCAAACCAATCAATATACGCTTATTGCGTTTCTTTTTAGCCCAAAAATATGTAGCAGAATACATATTGGCCTAAACTGATGAAGACATGTTTTTATAATACCTATAGGAGGGGTTTTCACTAGGGATGAGCTTCGAGTTCAAGTCGAACATGAGTTCGACTCGAACATCGGCTGTTCGCCAGTATGCTGGACAATTTGGGGTGTTCGCGGCAAATTTGAAAGCCGCGGAACACCCTTTAAAAGTCTATGGGAGAAATCAAAAGTGCTTATTTTAAAGGCTTATATGCATGGTATTGTCAGAAAAAGTGTTTGGGGACCTGGGTCCTGCCCCAGGGGACATGTATCAATGCAAAAAGAAGTTTTAAAAACGTTCGTTTTTCAGGAGAAGTGATTTTAATAATGCTTAAGGTGAAACAATAAAAGTGTAATATTCCTTTAAATTTCATACCTGGGGGTTGTCTATAGTATGCCTGTAAAGGGGCGCATGTTTCCCGTGTTTAGAACAGTCTGACAGCAAAATGACATTTCAAAGGAAAAAAAAGAACCCCGCGCCAAAATAAAAAAAAAATGGCGTGGGGGTCCCCCTAAATTCCAAACAAGATGGAAGAAGAAGCCGAAAGAAGAGAAAATTAATAAAGCACTTGTCAAAAACCGTCACTTGTGTTTTTTAACCATTTTGACACTTTTTTTGTGAAATGGTAGGGGTACATTTGTAACCCATTACCAATTCACACAGGGGGGGGGGCTGGGATCTGGGGGTCCCCTTGTTAAAGGGGCTTCCAGATTCCGATAAGCCCCCCGCCCGCAGACCCCCACAACCACCGAGCAAGGGTTGTGGGGATGAAGCCCTTCTCCCCATCAACATGGGGATAAGGTGCTTTGGGGGGCTACCTCAAAGCACCCTCCCAATGTTGAGGGCATGTGGCCTGGTACGGTTCAGGAGGGGGGGCGCTCTCTCGTCCCCCCTCTTTTCCTGTGGCCTGCCAGGTTGCGTGCCCGGATAAGGGTCTGGTATGGATTTTTGGGGGGACACGACGCCATTTTTTTTTTAATTCAGTGGTGATGTCGGGGTGGGCAGGACCCAGCAGCTATCATACACCAGCCAATTATTGGGCTGCTTAAGAAAGGGGGAGTGGCCACATACATGTAGCGGCTCACCCAGATCCCATCCCATTGGCTGGTGTTTGATAACTGCTGGGTCCCGCCCATCCGCCCACCCCCACCATCAAAGCTCAATTTTGACAGCTGGTCTCTCTCTGCATTCAGTTACATTACATGTCAGTTTCACACTGAGGGCTCTCGCAAGCGTCACTATCGGCTCAGTGTGAAACTGTCTCACAGGTAGCACAGACTGCACACTCATTGGATGCAGCCTTTTACAGCAATACCACAGGCAGATCTCAGGAGACAGCCAGGATGGCTGCTGTCCCTCTTAAATTGTTGCATGGGACCATGGGCTCACTGGGTCCCATGGTAGGGCCGGCCCTGGGCATAGGACACATACCCTGCCACACCCCCTTAAAGGAGAGTTATGCCAAACAAAATGATTAGTTAACCACTTCCCTACCCGCCCATAGTCATATGACGTCCCCAGATGGGATCTCCCATCCTGGGTGGACGTCATATGACGTCCTGGGATTCCCGGGCGTCTAGGGGGCGCCCTTAGAAAGTAGTAAACATTTTACAATAAAAGAATAACTGAAAGAGGTACATCATCCCCATCCGTTACATGTAATGATAATACATCTTATCATGGAACACAGGTCATATATGAGAGCATTAAAATACACAGTATTAGGATCATGGTTAAAGACCATCCATTACTTCAGAGCCACTTAAAGTCCACAGCTTAAAAGTAGCGTGCTATACACTATGGATGTGTCATCCATGTATTACATGCCTCTAGGCAACATGACCTTTATATAACAAACATAAGAATTTTGCACCTCAAATATGTATGAAAAAAGAACACAACAAAAAAGAGTAAAGAGAGAGCAGAGAAGATGGAAATAGAAGGATAAGTAAAAGGGGGGGGGGGGGGGGGGGTTTCCAGCCTCTACAGGGTTCAACTTTAGGTGCTTGTCAGCTAATCTCAGCTATCTCTTTTGAGCCATAATATCTGCATATGCCGCTGAAAACTTAAAGGCGAATCAACAGGACCATATTTTAGTTGCTAAATCGGATTTATTTCTCAATGTAAGCGCACTGTTTTCCATATGATAGACTCGATCTACTTCCACGAGCCATTGGTGTACCGTGAGAGTTGTCTGTTTCCAGAATTTTGGGATAAGCGCCTTAGCCGCGTTCAGGAGGTGAGGTGTGATGGATTTTTTATATGATCCTATTGGTTCACTCATACAGTGAAACAATATCAACCAAGGGTCATTGACAACTTCACTATCTTGTATTTCCTTAATCCAATGCAATATAGAAGTCCAATATGGTCTAATGAGAGGACATGACCACCAGATATGGGCATGAGTTCCCCGGTCTCCACATCCCCTCCAGCAAATATCCGATATAGATGAGAAAGTTTTATGGAGCATCACTGGGGTGTAGTGCCACCTCTTCAGTAGTTTGTAGTTTACTTCCGCTGCTTTCGAAGATATGGAGGAGATGTGTGATAATTGGAGTATTATATAGCGTTGGATGTCTGATAAAGGACTTTGGATCTCTTGCTCCCACCTGGTTAGAAATGGTTGTTGAACCACAGGGTTTAGAGTCAATAGAGCTCGATAAAAAATATAAAATGGGTTTATCAGGTGGTTGTTCCCCCTCAAGTAATCTCTCTACTGGATTCAGATCTGACTCAGATCGCAATGGCTGTGGTAGAGATTTGACGAATTTCGAAATTTGGTGGCATTTCCATTGGTTCATGAATGAGATCTGCGTTGTTGGTACTAATGCAGACAAAGGTAGGATACCTGTAGCTGTAGTCAGTTGATGTAGCAACAGTGGTGTGTCAGAAATCCAATTACTGAATTTAGGATCCATGTTCCCCGGTGGGAAGTAATCGTGTCCAGTCAACTGCATGAGTGCAGAGTTATAGGGCCATTTCTGCGTTTTACACAACAAATCTCACATTGCTAGGGATGATTTAGTGAGTGGTGAGACGACAGACTGATATGTCCAATGGGATGTGGATTGTTGTGAGGGTGGCTATGAAACTAGTAACTTCTAGCCAGAAGAAGAGTACTTTGGGGCAAGACCAAACCATATGGTTAAAATCTGCATCTCTTTCCCCACATTTCCAGCAGTCTGTGAGGGTACCTGGGTAAATCTTGGAAAGTCTTTGAGGAGACATATAAACACTATGGACCAGTTTGAATTGGATTAATCTATCCCTACCAGAGATCAGTTGTAGAAACGGATACTCCCAGACATCCTCTCAGTCCTCTGGATCCAAGTCGAGACTTCGCCCTGCCATTTGGTGAACAAAGCCTCCAGGCCAAAATTACCTGAAGGCATGAGTGCTTTGTAGATATTGGATGTGGGTTTAACCAAGGAACTGTCCCATAACATGGATTCAATGTTGGACTGTAGGAGGAGTACTGGGTGGGGACCAAATTGGGTAGTAAATGCATGGCGAATTTGTAAATATGTGAAAAAATGTTGTTTGGTAAACCCAGATTTCTCCTTGAGGGAGCCAAAGGATAGTACCCCACACAATTTAATTTTTTTTTTTTTTAGCGTGGGGGATTCCCCTTAAATCCATACCAGACTTAGGGCCAGACACTTTTTGTTTTTTAAACCAGCATTCATTTGGTTTACATTCTGCTATCAGCGAGGAATCAAGCTGACGTAACAGCAGATGAGTCGTAGTTGTTAAAGACACCAGTGACCACCCACTCCTTAACAACTAACTATTCTGCTTTCTGAATATACAAAAGGAATACAGAAGATTCTGAATTACCAAAAACAAATTGGTCCAATATTGTATGAAAGGACCAATTTTGATTTGAAATTAGTTTTGTATTTTTAACATTGTTATTAACATTGTTCATTCAAAATAGCGTACCCAGCGCCCGCCCCCCCCCCCCCCCCCCCCCAATCCATACCAGGCCTTTTTTTTACAAGTCAAAAAATGTAAAAAAAAATTGCGTGCCCCCCAAAATCCATACCCCCAAAACCAAAAGCATGTTTGCTTTGAGTTTAATACCAATTTTTTTAATTGTGTTTGTTAGGGGCAACTCTTAAATAAGTTGCTTTAAGTTTATATTGCTTTGTCAAATTATTGCTTCTATAAGAAAAATGACACGGAGTCAGATATGTCTGTGTCACAGTCCGGAGCAAAAAGAGGGCCGCGCCCTTTACTTCTTTCAAAGGCCTTTTATAGGCAGCTCTACAAGCAGTAATCTTATCGGCATTACCATATGAGGTGAAGGTACAAAAAGTTTATTATCAGCAATCACGTAATGATTATTCAGCAGTTCCAAATTCCATCTAGAGACAGATTGATAAATGAAAAGGCACAAACAATTTATTTAAGTAGAACTCTAAGTCATTATTTCAACCCTATCAATTTCCCCCTTTGACATCATCCTCTCCCTCCCCCTGGGTCCTCATGAACAAGTTCTAGTCAGCTTTTCCTAGAGTACTATCCCTGACCGCGGGTTGTCAGAGGGGTAAAAACCCATCCCCCTAGGTATTACCAACATCTTAAAATTCAAGAAGAGGAGTTTTATGGGAGAAGGGTGATGTCAATTTACCTTAATAGCCCCTTTCTATTCTTTTTATCTTTTTCTGTATTCTCCGATATATGCATATATATTGGTGACAGTGAGTATCATTAATGTTAATATTATAATTACCATAGGACTGAATAACCAACTGAATATGCTAGTTGCCGTGGGAGACATACCATTAAAAAAATATCGTACCATTGTGGAGTTATGTCATGTTGTATCTGGGAGGATAGATGTACGAGTCTGCCTTTGTCTATTACAGCGGATATAAAATTATTCTGTAACGTGTGTTCAAGCGTTTCAATATACTGCCTCAAAATTTCTGATTGCTCCAGAACCTCTCTTAGTGGATCTAATGAAATGACGAAGGGTGTAGTATCAGTAAGATTGGATACTTTATAAATTGAGGAGAATACTTTTTCTGCATCTGGCTCGAAGAGGTATGTATCATTACCCCACTTTAGTAACTTTTATATTCTTAATACATCCTGAAAAGGGAGCTGATCTATTTAATGCTGACATGGTATAGTTACTACTTGTAATAATACATATGTGCTGGGGCACTATTTCAATAAATCTATTACTTTCATTCACCGGTGTTCTCTGGAGCCTGCATATACTAGTCTGATAGTTTAACAGGCAAGGTTCATACACCGGAGAACTTCTCCCACACACCATTCCTTTGTTCGTTCTTCCATATAGACCAAGATTATGGGTTCTGTTCTGCTTATCTACATACTTTCCATAGATTTCAGGATACTAGAACTCATTTTTTTATGTTGAGGGGCATTACCACTAATTTGCACATTTCTACTATCTTCTCCACCCTGTAAGCCTCAAACCTGCCCTTACACCACCCATCTTCACATTCTATTTCATTCCCTTCTACTTGGAACCATATGCCATCATTATCTAGTCCCTTGAAGTATTTCATCCAGGTTTATTTGTATATGGTAGGATAAAAGATTAAAGGAACACTGGGTAAAATTTATTAATTGTTGAGTCTGATTCCACAGCCTGAGTTCACTTGTTATTGTATAATTTATTAATCCCCCCATAAACTGTAGTAAGGGTATTTCTTTAAGTTGGGTTTCAAAAGCTGTGGGTAGCCATTTACTTGTAATTGTAAAACTATCTGCTATATGTCCTCCTGCATGTTTCCATCTATTATTCATTTCTTCTATTTCTATCGAGTTTAGAACTCCCATCCCTGTACCTGACAGTCCCAGTAAAGTGTCATACCATGCTCGTCAGTACCTACATTTTGGAATTTCAGGAAAAGTTACATTAAATTTGACTTTTGTCTTTTGTTGTGATACTGATACATTGATACAAGTGTGGGGCACGGGTGTTAGCATTGATGATTCAAATGTGGGAACTACTTCTTCCTCCATCTGTATGTGAAACCCATAGGACTGTGCATTCCAATACCACCCGTCCGTTCTGTTTTCTCTCCACCAGGAGGCACAGAGAAAGGTACTTGATTGATTAACTGCAATAATATCCCTTAGGCTGAACATGCCCTCGGATATATTTTCTCCTTCTGACACTGCTACCAAGATCTGATACATCTGACCCAGAACTTGTTCTTGGGCTTGTTTCCATACCTGAGAGGGTTTTAATTTTTGACATCTATGGTTTTTCATATTATTAAAAGGGAATCCCATACTAGTGTTTAATTGAAATGTTATATCTACCTTTGATGATGGGTCTGCCCTTATCCATCCTATGTTTTCATCAATGTGCAACGGCTTCCTATGTCCTTTGACTGTGAAATTACCCACTACTATGTACTCGTCCATTGTATATCCTGAAACATTCGCTACATTAGGATCGTCTATAACCCATTGTAAATTGGCTGTTTCCTCTACCTCAATTACATTAATACCAGGAGTCCATGCATGTATTTGTAAAACAACAATTTTCAACAAACAATATGTAAGTAGATATTTCATCATGTTGTTTTCTCGGGTTGTTTCTTGCAATGTGATGCGTGTATCCAGGTTGGCTTTCCTTCCAGCTTTACTGAAGTGGCTGTGGTCAAGAGTACTTGATATGGACCTTCAAATCTAGGTTCCAATGTTTTTCTGGTGTGTTTCTTTACATATACATAATCCCCTGGTAGCAGCATATGTGTACCTGTTATTGAGTTAGGGTCTGGAAGAGAAGAATACCCACTTTTGTGGATCTTAGTTAGACGTTGTTGTAATTGTATCACATATGCAGTTAAACTGTCACATTGCAATTGCATACTCTGTGGAAAGTATAGACCTAATCTAGGCACATTTCCAAAAAGTTTCTCATATGGGGACAATCCTGTTTTTCCTGTTGGAGTGTACCTTATAGAGAATAAAGCCAAAGGCAAGCATTCTGGCCATGGCTTGTTTAACTCTTGCATGGCTTTTTGTATTTTCAACTTTATTGTCCCATTTACTCTCTCCACTGATCCCGAACTCTGTGGGTGGTAAGGGGTGTGGAAACTTTGTTGAACCCCCAACATGGTCATTACATTCTGCATGATTTCTCCTGTAAAGTGTGTTCCCCCTATCTGATTCTATGGTTTCAGGAAGACCAAACCTAGGTATTAACTCAGTGATCAGTTTCTTAGCTGTGGCTTTTGCTGTAGCTGATTTTACTGGATAGCTTTCAGGCCAACCTGAGAATAAATCGATACACACGAGGACAAACTCAAAGGGGCCGCTCTTGGGCATTTGTATGTAGTCAATTTGCAGTCTCTGGAAGGGGTATTGGGCCCGGACCTGGTGTTTTCGTGGGGTTTTTACTCTCTGTCCTGGGTTATTCAGGAGACAGATTTGGCAGGCTGCACAGTAGTTTCTCGCAGTACTACTGAATCCAGGGGCGAGCCATCCTTGGTTCACAATCCTATACATGGAATTGGAACTAACATGTGTGGGTAGGTGAACTGCCGCTGCCATTGCTGGGTACAGAGAGGCAGGTAGGCATACTTTGCCTCCTTCCCTCCATACATTGTCAAGGTCTGGTGCTGCTCCCATTCTGACCCACTTATCTTTCTCGCTCTCCCCTGCTTGCTCCTGTAATTTACTCAACTGCTGCCATGTTGGTTCTGGCATACTCACCTCTACTGCTGCTAAGGTCTCAGAGCCTCCTTCCCCTAGAGCTGCCTGTTTTGCAGTCAAATCTGCAAATGCATTTCCTTTTGCCTCAATTGTTTTTGCGCTCGTGTGTGCCGCTATCTTCATAATGGCCACTCCTTTAACCTTTTGAAGATTGTTCAGGACTCTCTTAATCCCTTCTCCATGTTTTACAGGCGTACCTGCTGCTGTCAGATAACCTCTAGCCCTCCATATATGGCCATAATCGTGCTCTACACCATAAACGTAGGCAGAGTCAGTGTAAATATTCCCTTCTCGTCCTTTTAAGTATTCTAGGGCTTGTTCTAAAGCTTTTAATTCTGCTTCTTGTGCTGACATGTGGGCTGATAAGGGTTGTGCTTCAATCACCTGTGTATCAGTCACTACGGCATACCCTGTGTGATATTTACCCTTGTCATCAGCAAACCTGCTGCCATCTATGTACAAAGTGTGCTCAGCATTTAAAATCGGTGTATCTGTAACATGTGGGAATCCCATTGTCTCCTGCTCCATGAGCTGAAAACAATCGTGCTCATCTACCTCTTTAAACAGAAGGGTGTCAGTTTCCTCATCTCCTTCCTTATTAGCACTATTATTCCCCCTTGCCAAATCTGGTGACTAAAGAGGCAAAAAGGTGGCCAAATTTAAAGTTGTACAGCGCTGAAAAGTGACATTTGGAGGTAAAAGTAAAGTACACTGCAACCTCAGTTGTCTGGCCATTGAAATGTGTTTGGGCTGAACTTGAGACAAGATTGCATGTATGTCATGTGTGGTATGCACTACAACTGGATTGTCTAGGACAATTTCTGATGACTTATCTATGATAATTGACACTGTAGCTACCGCCCGTACACAAGACGGTGAACCTCTTTACACTGGATCTAATGCTGCTGAAAAGTAAGCGACTGGTCTTTGTTTTACATGTGCCTGTGTCAGAACACCTGTGGCGTGTCCAGTGATCTCAGCAATGTACAGATTAAATGTCTTAGTATAATCTAAAGTGATAAACGACTCATAAGCTACTTCTGTAAGCATATACGGTACAATTTTCAAACAATCGTATAATGGCTGCATCAAAGTGCTAGCGTGTGGTATCCATTGTCTACAATATGACACAATACCTAAAAACATACGCAATTGTTTGAAATTCCGTTGGGTTAACATTCCCTTTATCACTTGAACCCTCTCCTCAGTGAGATGTCTTGTGCCCTGTGATATACAATGTCCCAAAAAGATAACTTTTTCCTGACACACTTGCAACTTGTTCCTATTAACCTTGCAACCCTTTTCTACTAAAAAGTGCAACAAATTAAGGGTGGTGGCCAAACAAGTTTCCTTGTCAGGGCAGCATAACAATAAATCATCCACATATTGTAACAATACACAGGAATCTGGTGGTACCCATTCTCCCCTCAAGTACTGGATATATCTTGTGTGGTTTACGTTCTATGTCAGTATATGGGGGTGGGATGGTTGAACTAAGATTATTTAAAATTTCAACATTTTTTGTTCTTCTGTCTTTCATATCCCAACCATCACAATCTGGATTATATTTCCACCCCTCTTCTTTCGCTCTATTTGAAACCTTAATTAAGCATTGAACCTGACGCATCCATTGCTTCTCTAACACCTCTCCTTGTCTATCCCTTTTTATTTCACTCCATACATCTGGGTCTAAACCCGCTGCTCCTTTCACCTTAAATTTACGAAAGACATCCTTTAAGTCCCGCGCTTCATCTTTCCCATAGATGTTTGTAATTATCTGTGGCACCGTGTAATGCGCCACAATTCCCTGACGGGGTTTTGTGTTCCTCTGGCCCATTCTGACAGTCCTGCCTAGGTAGCGTGTGGGACACTTAGTGTACAATATAAAACACTTAACCAAGTTACACTAGTTCCTCGTTGCCTTCCTCCTAGGATGCCAGAATACTAAAAACCTCTCCTAGATGAGATTTCTGAAACCAAATTACTTTATATGCTAGTCAACTGACAAATATTATGACCAGACTGATGACTACAACATATACAAGCATTCTTTGAAGTGACCAGGTATCCGACTAGATCTCCGGACTTTATGGAGACCTTATTCCCCCCCCGTATCTGGGATCCCTCTCATACACTCTTATCCCTGCTTTATGGAGCAGACAGGGCTTATACTCTCAACCCGTCTATGCTTTATGAATTAAATTGAATATCAAACTTAAGCGTCAGACCCCCCAAGTCCTCTTGCGAGGTAAAGGCGCATTCCGTTGCTCATTGGGATGATATTCTTTCAATTCATACCAACCTAGGCAAGGCTCATTCACTTTCTCAACAAGACAGACAAGACAGACAACAAATAATTCCAGCAATATAAACCAAAATATACAGTAATTCTAGACTCACCACTACAGAGGCTGGTGTTTTAAAACCAGGAGAACCATAACTGACAGAACGGATAGGCACAAATCAGGGGAGCACAGAATATAAGAAAAATAAAGCTTTTTCTTACCTGCGCAGGTTTTCGATCTGTGGTTCCCGAATGCCTGTCCTTTTGTTCCGTCAGCGTAGCTCAGCCACCTCTTGTAGCAACTTGGTGGGTTCCTGCTATTCGGGCGCCAAAATGTTAGGGGCAACTCTTAAATAAGTTGCTTTAAGTTTATATTGCTTTGTCAAATTATTGCTTCTATAAGAAAAATGACACGGAGTCAGATATGTCTGTGTCACAATCCGGAGCAAAAAGAGGACCGCGCCCTTTACTTCTTTCAAAGGCCTTTTATAGGCAGCTCTACAAGCAGTAATCTTATCGGCATTACCATATGAGGTGAAGGTACAAAAAGTTTATTATCAGCAATCACGTAATGATTATTCAGCAGTTCCAAATTCCATCTAGAGACACATTGATAAATGAAAAGGCACAAACAATTTATTTAAGTAGAACTCTAAGTCATTATTTCAACCCTATCATGTTGTTATGGAGAAACGTTGCTTTTGAGTTGGCATGCTGCAACCCACCTTTGGAGGCACTAAGAGAGACACTTTCTATGGGCCCCCACTCTGGCACCGTAGGACCAATCCACAAGGTGCCTGGGATATAACATCCTTCCAAGAATGGAGCACTGATGAAAAAATGTCTGAAAATGCTGACGCACCTAAACACAGCTAAATGCATTTACAAACTATCTCCAGGAAACATATCAACTGCAAAGTATTGGTGTTTAGCTGCTGTCAAACACAAATGCCCATATACATGAATAAAATATTGATTACTAGCCACATAAGTCTGCATATAATTGCCATTTGTATGGAACTAGGTCAAAATTTGGCATAGACAAAACAAAAAAAACAGGTAAACTCTGTAATCTAGGATATGGGGATTACAGTATATCTAATGTACACATTTGGTCATTGTACAATTTCCTCTTTTAATACTCCCCGAAATCCAGAAGTAGATCTCAAAAGCTAAACATCTAGCTAGTCATATGTGGTTAAAGCCCAGTATAGCTGGATTGTTTAATGCCCAAGGTTTTTTGTACATAAGCTAAGCTAGACTGGATATGGACATGCTTTTTGTACGAACCAAGATTAATACTCAAGTCCAACCTAAAGCAAGGCTCAATATTTTAATATACACGTGTAGTAAGCTGTTGAATTTGCTGACAGAACTCAATTACAGAGGAAATTACTTACTGAACGAATAGGAGTACAATTGTGAACTATTGTCGTGAACTATTCCCCATGATCAGTTTGATGAAGTACCTTTATGCAGCGATGAGCTAACACAGCTGTGTCCAATTTATTAAGCATTAAAGTTAAAATACAAAACACTTCTCCACCTTTCCCTTATTGCCCAAGGGTAAACCTAACCCTATTATGACTACATCTGCTTAAGCCCAAGTTCACACTGACAGCGGGAATGAAATCGTGCAAGTTCATTTTAACTTGCACAATTTTATTCCCGCATGTCAGTCCCGACTTTGGGGGCGATTTCAGACATCTTTGTGGGTTTCTGCACAGATGTCTATTGAAATCACACCCTGAAGTCTCCAAAAGTAGTACAGAAACGACTTTTGGGATTTGGACATGTCAAATCGCATACCAAATCGCTGCAATGTGAACCAGGGCTCAATGATGCATGCGTTTACATAAATTCCATTGTTCAGTAATTGTGTAAGTGCATAACTCTAATGCCCTGTACACACGATCGGACATTGATTAGACATTCCGCCAACAAAATCCATGGATTTTTTCCGACGGATGTTGGCTCAAACTTGTCTTGCATACACACAGTCGCACAAAGTTGTCGGAAAATCCGATCGTTCTGAACGCGGTGACGTAAAACACGTACGTCGGGACTATAAAAGGGCAGTAGCCAATAGCTTTTGTCTCTTAATTTATTCTGAGCATGAGTGGCACTTTGTGCATCGGATTTGTGTACACACGAACGGAATTTAAGCGATCAGATTTTGTTGTCGGAAAATTTTATATCCTGCTCTCAAACTGTGTGTCGGAATTTCCGACGGAAAAAGTCCGATGGAGCCCACACACGATCGGAATTTCCAACAACACAATCTGATCGCACTTTTTCCGACGGAAAATCCGACTGTGTGTACAGGGCATAAGTGTAGCACCCTCTAGTGCTAGAAGTGTACACAGTATTTTTTGTTGTGTTTAGTGTAGGTAAATTTGTGTCTGTGTTTTTTTTTGGGTTGGGCAGAGAACCAGGGAGAGCTGACTGACTTACAGGCAGCATCACTGAGACCTCCCCCCTATTTCTAGAATGTACTGGAACCTTCTAGAAAAATGGGAGGGGAAATAAGGTGGAGCTGCCTGGAGTATTCTGAGGGACCTGACCAATCCTCAACTCGGGTTGGCAGGGGGCAGGCCCCCTAAAATACTCTGGGTCGGTCCAGCTGGGGAGGGGAGTTTGGGTGGGAGCTGGAGATGGAGTGTTAGACTAGCGTGGCCTTTGAGCGAGCTCCCCAGTCTGTGGGGGGGTGACCTTGGGCCTAGGCTCAGGTGCGAATGGGACCTTCTCAAAGCCCACGGAGGTGTCCTGGCCAGGAGGCACTGGGAGCAAGAAGAGGACAGCGGGAGAACACTGGTGGGCAAGTCTCCAGGAGGAACAGGAACAGCCAAGAGGGCTGGTGAGTGACATACATTCAGGAGGACTAGAAGGCACACCTTAGAGGACTGGGATGCAGCAGTCTGGGATGGGTGCAGAGCCAGTCAGCTGGACTGTGGTAGCATGGGCAGTGGAAAGGGGCAGCTGCAGCCAGGAGGGCTGGCAGTGCCCAAAGAGGTGGTATTGGGAGCAGTAGCCACAGATAGGACAGCTAGCACCAAAGACTTCCATTTTTCTACACCATAGGGACCTACGGTCCCTGCCTGCATAGGGCATTCTCACAGACCCAGCGGAGATTGCGCTGGGTCTTAAACCTGTGCTACCTGTTCCTGGGAGTTATAGTCTACATGCAAGTGTGTTCTGGAGGTAGAAGAGGAGAGAATGTATATACTGGAGTGCAGTGGCTCCCTCTCTCCAACCACCCCCTCTACCCCCTCTATGACCAATGGATAGATTCATATATTGCATGAATCTTTCCACCCTCCAGTCAGGCGCCCAGCCCCGCTTGAATTACAGCGGCGGGGGGTGTTTTTGAAGCACCTGATTAGAGCCATAGGCTCTAATAGGCGTCAAAAAAGGTGACCTGCAAGCGCCATGCTTGGTGCTCGCAGTTCACCCAGGTGTGTTAGAGCAGCGAATGAATATTCGCTGTCCTAACACTGAGCTGCCTCTCCGCCAATCAGGTGCGCAGTTCTGTTACTCGTCACCTAATTGGCTGAAACGACAGGCATTGTGATTGGATGCCTGACGGGAGAGGATGGGAGGAGACTAATGGGGACACCGCTCGGACACTGCTCACTGGCGGGGGGTCACAGTGGCGGCATTGGATGGGCACAGTGGCAGCGTTCGATGGGCACAGTGGCAGCGTTCGATGGGCACAGCGGCTGCATTCAATGGGCACAGTGGCTGCATTCGATGGGCACAGTGGCTGCATTCGATGGGCACAGTGAGACTGCAGTTGATGGGGTTTTTTTTTAAAGTTTGTTTGTGCCCCCCAAAAATTTTGAGCACCAGCTGGAGTGTATAGAGTTGGAGTCCCTACAGAGTTTCATTGATCAAAATGGGCAACCCATATGCACCCTTCCCAATCCAAGTTCAATTCACCTAATAAAAACAAAACAAACAAAGCTTGTCTCTGAGTGACTGGAAATTTGTGTCCCTGGCTATGCAGGCTGGGAGACAACCACATTTACTAGCAGCTATTACGGGGGTAGTGCTACATAGGTATAGAAATTTACGGTGATTTATGGGCAGTCGGTCAATATTTGGCCTAGACTCGGGACTCAAAAATAAATTTAAGGCTTTTTTTGACTTTTTTTTTAGGATAGCGAAGGATTAGACTCAGGTCAGGTTTTATTACTGTATATATAGAAAGAGAGCACAGATGGGAATCCCGCCCATTCAAGGTAGTAGCACTCACCGAATGAATTTCAGGAGGTGTGATCAAAAATTAGACTACATCAACACTGAAAAAAAAAAAGATCTCTACACACCTTCATGAGTTAAACTACAATTGTTTATTTGCCTAAATAAGCATAATGTATAGAAAAAACACCAATTCCTATGTCCCCCTATAATTTTGGCCAGAGGGAAAAAAAACCCCAAAAAGAGAGAAAAGGGGGGTTCTCCCCTATGGCCTACCCCTGCCCAACAACTAAAAACACACAAACTGCGTAAGTGATGTGAATGGAAAAGACCCCCTCACAAAAGAGGGGGGGGCACATGAATCACACAGTCTGCAGACCTAATCCCTCCCACAATATAAAAACACCCCCTTTATATATACATAAAAAAAAACACATACGTCACCCATAGGACCAAGGTCATGCTAATAATTCCTAATGTGGGGCAGTGTGTTCCCAGGAAAGCGGGTTGTATGTCACTGTCCCACAATGAAATGGGGCACAGCCTGAGATACACTGGATGATGTCCACCCGAGAGACTCCCCATTGCCAGTCAGTCAAGTAGTTGAATGTATGTATGATACATCCTGCTAATAGTCTTATCCTGCTGGATAGTGTGTAGTTGAAGAAGAGGACACGTATTCAAATACTCCAAGGGCTGTGTGCAACAAGTTATTTAATTCTCAGCAGTAGTACTAATTGCCTATTTTATAAATCTGAGACTATTCCTACAGCCTGCAGGTAATTCTCACGATTAATCCTTATTACACACATATAGCTTGTACAGTAGCTTGACAGTCACTGATTTATACAACTTTTCTCAAGATTAGATTGAAGTCCATCTGTTAGTGTATGGCCAATTATCTCCAATTGCCAGCCAAAATGATAGTAATCCTTGGTATCTCAATATACATCTGTATATGTAATATCGGCTCCTGCTCTCCTCACATTGAAAACGAACTAAGCAAAACACTGTGCAGCAATCTCAGAGTATTACTAGATATGAAACAATGTTCGTAAATCTTTAAATAAGAATGGAACAGTCCTCACAGATACATTTACTGTAACTACAAACAGGGTTCCTGCAGCCTGCAGGTAATCTCTTGTGCCACGTACACACGATCGGACTTTACGGCAGACTTTGCCCGGCAGACTGGATTTTGTCAGACAATTCGATCGTGTGTGGGCTCCAGCGGACTTTGTTTTCTCAAAAGTTGGACGGACTTAGATTTGAAACATGTTTTAAATCAATCCGTTGAAATCGAGTCCGGTCGAAAAGTCCGCTCGTCTGTATGCTAGTTCGACGGACAAAAAGCCACGCTAGGGCAGCTATTGGCTACTGGTTATGAACTTCCTTGTTTTAGTCCGGTCGTACATCATCACGTACGAATTTGACGGACTTTGGTGGATTGTGTGTAGGCAAGTCCGTTCATTCAGAAAGTCCGTCATAAAGTCCGTCGAAAAGTCCGCCGGGCAAAGTCTGCCGTAAAGTCCAACCGTGTGTACGCGGCATTAGTATGGGTTACTCCAGTGATTCTACAGAGATCTTCAAACCTTGAGTTGGGATCGATCTGTATATGTATATCCAATTGATTAGATGTTCAAAAAAGCTGTTCCTTTTCCGTTGGTTGTTTCCTTGTTTTCCCTTCTGTTAGCACAGTATATTGAAAATAGGGGGAGGGCATTTATAGTTCTCCTGCGGGAGTTTTTATATAGCCAATATTCACAATGTCCTATCGCCAACCCTCTCTTCCCAATTCCTTTGGGGAATGATAGGGAGTCAGACAGGAGGTAGTTGTAAAATAATCTTCCAGGCAGAAGTTTTTCTTCAGGCTTGTACATCGTAACTAAGGTCATTAGGTCCTTATTGTCAATAGGGTTGAGCTACGGTAGATAGAGAGACGGGGGTGCTCGTCCCAGCGTAGAGTTTACATGTTTCGTTCCAAGGGTCCGGAACTTTGTCAGAACTACCTGAAGGTTTTATTACCCACTAAGGTTTATGTACCAAAGCTGGAGAGTGCAAAACCAGGCTCACTTCTGCATAGAAGCCAATCAGCTTCCAGGTTTTATTGCCAAAGCTTAACTGAACAAGCTGAGGTTAGAAGCTGATTAGTTTCTATGCAGAAGTGAGCCTGATTTTGCACTCTCCAGCTTTAGTAAATAAACCCCACTATGTTTTAGCACCATTATGCTTCATCGTCATTGCTTGTGATTGCAGGAACAGGTAAGTATTCTGCTGTAGGGTTACTTTAGCCTTCGAAATTTGTTAAATACCTGATTCCTGATTGAAACACTAACCTAACGGTTATGGTTAAAAAAGAATTTTGTTATATCTGCTCGGTAAGTACAAAAAAAAAAAAAAAGGGTTGATTCTGCAAGGAATCCAGGGAGCTGATAATAATTGTATATAAAGCCCAACACACCTGTTGGAATTTTTATTGCCATCTGTATACCATTGGGGGGGGGATTTCCTTTACTTCCTGACCCATAGACCCAACAGTAAGTGAGAGTAAATTTCCCTCTTAGACAGATGGCCCTGAAACAAACATCCCCATGGGGAAGATTTCCTCTTTGTTTCTGTACTGGTGACAAATTAAAATGATTCCCCACACAATTAAGCACATGAACAGCAATAAAAAGCTGACAGTGGTTCAAATTCCTTACTATACTATCCACAACTACAAAAAAAGAAAAAAAAAAAAGAGAGAAGAGATGAATTTTTAAGTGTTAAGGACTGTGTTAAGCCTCATACACACGATCAGATTTTCCGAGGGGAAATGTGTGATGACAGGCTGTTGGTGGAAAATCGGACAGTTGTTGGCCAACTTTCCACGGACAAATGTTGAATGGCAGGTTTATAAATTTTCCGCGGACAAATATGTGTTGTCGGATTTTCCGATCGTGTGTACACAGGTCCGTCGGACAAAAGTCCAAAGTACAACCATGCATGCTCGAAAGCAAGGACGAGCCAGAAGCGGTCTTGTAAACTAGCGTTCGTAATGGAGAATTAACATTCGTGACGTGGCAAATTATGAAATCTCGAAATGCAGCGCACAATTCTCTTCTTCTTTAGGCCTCATGCGCACTGGACTTTTTTGATATTTTTACAGCAGCTGTTTTTGGCTGTAGACTTTTTTTTCTACAGTCATTAAACTCTCCATCATGTTATCCTATTTGTCCATGCACACATAGGCTGTTATCAGCAGTTTTGAGCAGTGGCGTTTTTGAGCAGTAAAAAAAACCCAAAACTAGTCGGTTCTGGGAGACGTTTTTCAGCTGTAAAACCACTCAAACGCTGATAAACGTCTATAAACGCTCAAAAACGACACTCACCAGCGTTTAACATTTTTGATACATTGAAAAAGGCTAACGCAGAAAAACGCTATTGCAAGAACGTTGAAAAACTCACTGCAAAGCTGCTGACGTTTTTATAACGTTATTTTAACGTTCAGTGTGCATGAGGCCTAAATAATAATGAAGCTGCTTTGCTGGTGATACTGATGGAGTTATTGCAAACAAGTTTTCAAAGGCTTTTTTTTTCTAGTGATATCAAGAATAACATTATTATGCTTTTTTTTTTTTTTTTTTTTTTTTTTTTTTTTATTTGGGCAAGTTACCACAACACCATTATCCCGGAATTTTTTAGATCAAAGATACAACTATGTTGGTGTCCCTTGTTAATTTTAAATTTTTTTTAAATGTAACTGCCTACTCCCAAACTCTCATTTGAAGTAAAACACATAGCCAAGTATTATTCTACACAATTTTTTTATTGTGCATTAAAAAAAGAAAACAAATAAAATTAGACATGATATCTGCCATTAGAACTTAACCAAAAGTGCATTCTATGCATCCAAAAATATAGAAAAATATACCAAATCAAATAATTATTCAACCAAAAAAATAATGTCAAAGCAATAACTCCAAGGCCAATAATAAATAGCATGTTATTTCCTCCGATTCCGCAACGTGTCTGGGTGACGAACAGCCATTCAGAAACTAAATGAAAAGAGCGAACTGAAAAGCACGAAAAAAGAAAAGCGCAAATCAACACTCACCAAACTTCTACTAACACGAAATTAGCAGAAGGAGCCAAAAGGGTGGCGCTGAAGAGCTAAAAAAACGCGTAATACGTCACTACATTTGTAATTGTTGTCCAACAATTGTGTGGCCGTGTGTATGCAAGACAAGTTTGGGCCAACTCCCTTCGGACAAAAGTCCACGGTTTTGTTGGCCAACAATCCGATCCTGTGTATGAGGCTTGAGTGCATGCATCAAGTAGAACTATAGGCATCACCTTTACCAGGTCCATCTACAATTCCAGAGTCTTCCCTTTGGACCCTGCACTTCCCTCAGAGCCCTCACGAGAGCTTGGATCACAATCCAAGCTTCTTTACGAGAACTGGGTCTCAGGTCTTATCACTAACGAGACGATAACCTCCATTTATCAAACGATCCAGTCCAGCTAGTAGTACACAGGTGGATGCTGTGGCCTACACTATCAAGATACAGTTGAATGGTAAATCAACAAACTAGTCATCTGTTCTCCAGTTTGGGCGCCTTATTCAACACCGCAAAAGGGACGGTGTCCCTGCCCTCTCAGAAAGTGTGGGCAATCATTCAAAAAGTAAGGAGAGTGAAAACATGGTTCTACATAACAGCCTTGAGCTAACTCAACTTAATAGGGATTTTTGTCTATTTGTATCCAGATGGTCCCATGGACACATAGATACCTCCCAGGCACCTTTTATCTAGAATTCCTGAAGCAATGTAACAAACCATCTATCCCAGTTCATATATCAAACAAGTTTCATGCACAGTGAACAAAGAGGGAGATGCCTGTAAAGCCACGTCCATTAAGGCATGTCTTCTGGACCACAGTTACCACGGTACATGGATTCATCCCTAAGTTCTCCTCTTCCCCTTATCTCCGAAGCTTGGGCCCTACCAATCTTTTCAGATCCAATTTCGACCTTCTTCATGAAGACCATATTACTTCGGTACTAAGAAACTATCTTCAAGCCACAACTCTCTTCAGACTTTCATCTAACCTATTTGTAATACCCCCAACAAAAAAAAACAGGGGAAAAGAAGCATTATCTGGGACGGAGGCCTCCAGAATGTGGCCCTCCGGCCATTCCGGAACTGCAGTATCCATGATGCCTTGTCAGAGGCGTAACTAGAACCTTCCGGGCCCTAGTGCAAGAAACCATGAAGGGCCCCTCCTGACCCCCATCCCAGGGCCCTTTCCATCAGTTTCGGGGGCCCTTCCCTCCAAGTCCGGGTCCCTTTACTCCCATTCTGTGGCCCTTTATTACTGTCCGGCAGCGGGCCCCCTTCCTGCATAATTGGAAGTGCATGGCAATTAGTGAGTGGTATGTCAGAGTAGTCAGTGAGCGGTATGACATGGAAGGGCAGGACAGTCAGTGAGCAGTATGTCAGAATAGTCATTGAGCAGTATGTCAGAATAGTCATTGAGCAGTATGTCAGAATAGTCATTGAGCAGTATGTCAGAATAGTCAATGAGCGGTATGGCAGGACAGGGCAGGACAGTCAGTGAGCAGTATGTCAGAGTAGTGAGTGAGCGCTATGGTAGGGCAAGACAGTCCGTGAGCAGTATGTCAAAGTAGTTAGTGAGCGGTATGGCGAGGCAGGGCCGTCAGTGAGCCCTGTATGGCAGGGCCGTCAGTGAGCCCTGTATGGCAGGGCCGTCAGTGAGAGGGATGGTAGGGTAGGGCAGGGCAGTCAGTGAGAGGGATGGTAGGGTAGGGCAGGGCAGTCAGTGAGAGGGATGGTAGGGTAGGGCAGGGCAGTCAGTGAGAGGGATGGTAGGGCAGGGCAGGGCAGTCAGTGAGAGGGATGGTAGGGCAGGGCAGTCAGTGAGAGGGATGGTAGGGCAGGGCAGTCAGTGAAAGGGATGGTAGGGCAGGGCAGTCATTGAGAGGGATGGTAGGGCAGGGCAGTCAGTGAGAGGAATGGTTGGGTAGGGCAGGGCAGTCAGTGAGAGGGGTGGTAGGGTAGGGCAGGGCAGTCAGTGAGATGGGTGGTAGGGTAGGGCAGGGCAGTCAGTGAGAGGGGTGGCAGGGCAGTCAGTGAGAGGAATGGTAGGGCAGGGCAGTCAGTGAGAGGAATGGTAGGGTAGGGCAGTCAGTGAGCGGAATGGTAGGGCAGGGCAGTCAGTGAGCGGAATGGTAGGGCAGGGCAGTCAGTGAGCGGAATGGTAGGGCAGGGCAGTCAGTGAGAGGGGTGGTAGGGCAGGGCAGGGCAGTCAGTGAGAGGAATGGTAGGGCAGGGCAGGGCAGTCAGTGAGAGGAATGGTAGGGCAGGGCAGTCAGTGAGAGGAATGGTAGGGCAGGGCAGTCAGTGAGAGGAATGGTAGGGCAGGGCAGTCAGTGAGAGGAATGGTAGGGCAGGGCAGTCAGTGAGAGGAATGGTAGGGCAGGGCAGTCAGTGAGCGGGGTGGTAGGGCAGGGCAGTCAGTGAGAGGGGTGGTAGGGCAGGGCAGTCAGTGAGCGGGGTGGTAGGGCAGGGCAGTCAGTGAGAGGGGTGGTAGGGCAGGGCAGTCAGTGAGAGGGGTGGTAGGGTAGGGCAGGGCAGTCAGTGAGAGGGATGGTAGGGCAGGGCAGGGCAGTCAGTGAGAGGGATGGTAGGGCAGGGCAGTCAGTGAGAGGGATGGTAGGGCAGGGCAGTCAGTGAGAGGAATGGTAGGGCAGGGCAGTCAGTGAGAGGAATGGTAGGGCAGGGCAGTCAGTGAGCGGGGTGGTAGGGCAGGGCAGTCAGTGAGAGGGGTGGTAGGGCAGGGCAGTCAGTGAGAGGGGTGGTAGGGTAGGGCAGGGCAGTCAGTGAGAGGGATGGTAGGGCAGGGCAGGGCAGTCAGTGAGAGGGATGGTAGGGCAGGGCAGTCAGTGAGAGGGATGGTAGGGCAGGGCAGTCAGTGAGAGGGATGGTAGGGCAGGGCAGTCAGTGAGAGGGGTGGTAGGGCAGGGCAGTCAGTGAGAGGGGTGGTAGGGCAGGGCAGTCAGTGAGAGGGATGGTAGGGTAGGGCAGTCAGTGAGAGGGATGGTAGGGTAGGGCAGGGCAGTCAGTGAGAGGGATGGTAGGGCAGGGCAGTCAGTGAGAGGGATGGTAGGGCAGGGCAGTCAGTGAGAGGGATGGTAGGGCAGGGCAGTCAGTGAGAGGGATGGTAGGGCAGGGCAGTCAGTGAGAGGGATGGTAGGGCAGGGCAGTCAGTGAGAGGGATGGTAGGGCAGGGCAGTCAGTGAGAGGGATGGTAGGGCTGGGCAGTCGGTGAGCGGTATCGTAGGGCTGGGCAGTCGGTGAGCGGTATCGTAGGGCTGGGCAGTCAGTGAATGGTATGGTAGGTGGGGATATGCCAGTCTCAGTGTGCCCCAATAGCTGGGGATCTACCCAACTCAGCTGGCACTGACAGCAGTGAAACTATCAGATGATGGAACATGTTGAGACTTTTAGTTCCTTGGCAGGGAATGCTAGTATAAGTCCTATATACATCTACAAGCCCAAGCATGGCCTGATAGAAAACTACAAGTCCCAGCATGGCCTGATAGAAAACTACAAGTCCCAGGACACAGGTCAGCATAGTCCAAAAGAGCACCACGGGACCCAGCATGGCCTGATAGAGAACTACAAGTGCCAGTATACCTTAATTGTAAAGTAGTTCTTTATCTGGGCATGCTGGGACTTGTAGTTTTCTATCAGGCCATGCTGGGACTTGTAGTTTTCTATCAGGCCATGCTGGGACTTGTAGTTTTCTATCAGGCCATGCTGGGACTTGTAGTTTTCTATCAGGCCATGCTGGGACTTGTAGTTTTCTATCAGGCCATGCTGGGACTTGTAGTTTTCTATCAGGCCATGCTGGGACTTGTAGTTCTCTATCAGGCCATGCTGGGTCCTGTGGTGCTCTTTTGGACTATGCTGACCTGTGTCCCCCTCCCCTCAACTAGCAGAGTTCACTCACCTCCTATTATTATCCTGATGAGGGAGGCATGTCCCAGGCAGTCACCAGGGTGAACTGTAGACAGCATTCTCTGATGTGTCAGGTGTTGGAAGGTGGGCATTGTGAAGGAGAAGAAGCCCAGGGTGATGCCCCTCTCCTGGCTCTGGTGGTTCTTGTGGAAGGCAGCAGTGGAGGAGGTGGTGCCCAGCGTCTCCGTCAGCAAAAACTTCCCGCTATTAAGTCTCCCCCTCTGCAGAAGCAAAGCGTTCCAGCATGGTTAATTGGAAACTTCCTGGTTGTGCACCACTTCTCCTTCCCTCCCGGAAATAAATGGTGGGGAACATTAGTTCCACATAGTGTGCAGGAGAATCAATTACTTCAACACAGGCTCTGCCTCGGGATGTTTTTAGTAAGAGTGAACGACTCCCTGAGGAGCCTGATCTGCTTCTGTGGGAGGAGGTAGGGGGAGGGATCTCTGTTCTGGCATGCATTTGTACAGCGCCCGATGTGAAACCTCACACTGTTATCCAGGGGCGGCGCCAGGTGGGTGCTTGGGTGTGCTGAAGCTCCCCCAAAAAGTCTTCAAGCACCCTCATAGCACCCCCAAAATTTCCACAGCGGTATTGCAGTACATTCACACTTTTAAAAAAAATATATCCTGGTACCTAATATGAATCTTTTCTGCAATTAGCTAGGGACTCTTTTCTGAAGTGGAGGGATACAGCCGAATAAGCCAATAATGATCAGTTAGACCCTGCAGGGGCTGGCTGGTGAGGCATCACTGGCGGATTGATCCAGTGCTGGTGTTACCTTATAAAAGCAATGACGGTGACACGTGATGCCTCCTGCATTTGCCTCCAAAAGAGGAATGTGATTGAAGCAGCTGAGAGAGCTCAGCCATGTGCACTGCCCTAGGAGCCTGGAGGAAGCAGGTAAGCTAAAAAGAGAGAGGAGGAGAGCAGCTGTGTGTCCTTATCTGGTGGAGGAGGGAGCGGAACGAAGCTGCTGCACTCAGTGCATTGCACTCTGCAAGGCTGACTGAGCCTGTCAGTCAGAGGACAAGAGCAGTGTGTGTGTGTGTGTGTGTGTATTTCCTGTTGTGCAGGTGATGTGCTCCGAGGAGGAAGGCTAAGGAGGAGCGAGGATGGTTCATCATTGCTGCAGGCATTGTACTGTTCTTAATGGAGCTGCAGAGCCTGGAAAGGGGGGGGGGAGCTTTCCAGTCATCTGATCTATGGCAACATGCTGTTGCACACAGGCACTGACTGAAGGGACATACCTGATCTGGGCACTGTGTATGGGGTCACTGACCTGATCTGGGCACTGTGTATGGGGTCACTGTCCTGCTCTGGGCACTGTGTATGGGGTCACTGTCCTGCTCTGGGCACTGTGTATGGGGTCACTGTCCTGCTCTGGGCACTGTGTATGGGGTCACTGTCCTGCTCTGGGCACTGTGTATGGGGTCACTGTCCTGCTCTGGGCACTGTGTATGGGGTCACTGATCTGCTCTGGGCACTGTGTATGGGGTCACTGATCTGCTCTGGGCACTGTGTATGGGGTCACTGATCTGCTCTGGGCACTGTGTATGGGGTCACTGATCTGCTCTGGGCACTGTGTATGGGGTCACTGATCTGCTCTGGGCACTGTGTATGGGGTCACTGATCTGCTCTGGGCACTGTGTATGGGGTCACTGATCTGCTCTGGGCACTGTGTATGGGGTCACTGATCTGCTCTGGGCACTGTGTATGGGGTCACTGTCCTGCTCTGGGCACTGTGTATGGGGTCACTGTCCTGCTCTGGGCACTGTGTATGGGGTCACTGTCCTGCTCTGGGCACTGTGTATGGGGTCACTGTCCTGCTCTGGGCACTGTGTATGGGGTCACTGTCCTGCTCTGGGCACTGTGTATGGGGTCACTGTCCTGCTCTGGGCACTGTGTATGGGGTCACTGATCTGCTCTGGGCACTGTGTATGGGGTCACTGATCTGCTCTGGGCACTGTGTATGGGGTCACTGATCTGCTCTGGGCACTGTGTATGGGGTCACTGATCTGCTCTGGGCACTGTGTATGGGGTCACTGATCATTGTCCCTCACTGTTATGCTGTGCTGGGTGTTCTGGTTGGCCCTAACATGTACTAGGGGTTATCATTGCTGGCCCTTATACTTGCTGGGGTTTATCATTGCTGGTTCCATTTGGGCTTATTTTACTCTAACAATCAATTCTGTGTGCCTGAAGACCCCATTGTCTATACAATGGGAAAGACCATGAAAAAAAACCCCACTTATTTGGCCACGCCCACAATTGACCACACCCACTGTTTGACCACGCCCACACGAGGGGCGGCGTGCTATGCGCTGCCTTAGCACCACCACTAATGCTTTCAGCACCCACACAGCACCCCCCAAAAAAATTTGTCTGGAGCCACCCCTGACAAACCCCCCCAAATGACCCCATTTTGGAAAGTAGACACCCCAAGGAAATTGCTGAGAGGGATGTTGAGCCCATTGAATATAATTTTTTTTTGTCCCAGGTGACTGAATAATGACAAAAACAAAAAAAACAAAAAAAAATACAAAAAGTTGTCACTAAATGATATATTGCTCACACAGGCCATGGGCATATGTGGAATTGCACCCCAAATACATTTAGTTGCTTCTCCTGAGTATGGGGATACCACATGTGTGAGACTTTTCAGGAGCCTAACCGCGTACGGGGCCCCGAAAACCAATCACCGCCTTCAGGATTTCTAAGGGTGTAAATTTTTGATTTCACTCTTCACTGCCTATCAGTTTCGGAGGCCATGGAATGCCCAGGTGGCACAAACCCCCCCCCCCCCCAAATGACCCCATTTTGGAAAGTAGACACCCCAAGCTATTTGCTGAGAGGCATGGGGAGTATTTTGCAGCTCATTTGTTTTTGAAAATGATGAAAGACAAGAAAAACCTTTTTTTTTTTTTTTTTCTTTTTTCAATTTTCAAAACTTTGTGACAAAAAGTGAGGTCTGCTAAATACTCACTATACCTCTCAGCAAATAGCTTGGGGTGTCTACTTTCCAAAATAGGGTAATTTGGGGGGGTTTTGTGCCACCTGGGCATTCCATGGCCTCCGAAACTGTGATAGGCAGTGAAGAGTGAAATAAAAAATTTACGCCCTTAGAAAGCCTGAAGGCGGTGCTTGGTTTTCGGGGTCCCGTACGCGGCTAGGCTCCCAAAAAAGTCCTACACATGTGGTATCCCCGTACTCAGGAGAAGCAACAGAATGTATTTTGGGGTGTAATTTCACATATTCCCATAGCATGTTTGAGCAATATATCATTTAGTGACAACTTTGTGCAAAAAAAAAAAAAAACTTGTGTCACAATATAAAATATTCCATGGACTCGACATGTCTCTCAGCAAATAGCTTGGGGTGTCTACTTTCCAAAATGGGGTCATTTGGGGGGGGGGGGGTTTGAACTGTCCTGGCATTTTATGCACAAAATTTAGAAGCTTATATCACACATCACCCACTCTTCTAACCACTTGAAGACAAAGCCCTTTCTGACACTTTTTATTTACATGAAAAAAATATTTTTTTTTTTTGCAAGAAAATTACTTTGAACCCCCAAACATTATATATTTTTTTAAAGCAAATGCCCTACAGATTAAAGTGGTGGGTGTTTCATTTTTTTTTTTCACACAGCATTTGCGCAGCGATTTTTCAAACGCATTTTTTGGGGAAAAAACACACTTTTTAAAATTTTAATGCACTAAAACACACTATATTGCCCAAATGTTTGATGAAATAAAAAAGATGATCTTAGGCCGAGTACATGGATACCAAACATGACATGCTTTAAAATGTCGTGCAGTGGCAACAAAATAAATACATTTTTAAAAGCCTTTAAAAGCCTTTACAGGTTACCACTTTAGATTTACAGAGGAGGTCTACTGCTAAAATAACTGCCCTCGATCTGACCTTCGCGGTGATACCTCACATGCATGGTGCAATTGCTGTTTACATTTGACGCCAGACCGACGCTTGCGTTCGCCTTAGCGCGAGAGCAGGGGGGGGACGGGGGTCTATTAGACCCTAGATCTCTCCTCTGCCCCCAAAGCATCTGACCACACCAAGATCGGTGTGATAAAATGCTTTCCCAATTTCCCAATGGCGCTGTTTACATCCGGCAAAATCTAAGTCATGAAATGCTCGTAGCTTCCGGTTTCTTAGGCCATAGAGATGTTTGGAGCCACTCTGGTCTCTGATCAGCTCTATGGTCAGCTGGCTGAATCACCAGCTGCATTCTCAGGTTCCCTGTTGAGACAGGAGACCCAGAGAAAAACATGGAAGACAGTGGGGGGGGCATTCCCTCCCACTGCTTGTAAAAGCAGTCTAGAGGCTAACTAGCCGCTAGGATTGCTTTTACATGAAAGCCGACCACTGGCTGAAAAGAATGATACCAAGATGATACCTAAACCTGCAGGCATCATTCTGGTATAACCACTCAAAGTCGTGAATGGCTTACCTGAAGACAAAAAAATGGTTAACAATAAAACAGTAAACGGCAAAGTATAAAAAATTGCATACCTGAAAAGCAAACATAATAACAATAAAACATTGCAGAATAGAATACAGTAAAAAAGAGCAGAACAATAGAGAGAACAATGAAACGACAACTATTTTTTTTTTTTTTACACTTTTTTTGTAACTAACTTTTATAACTGTAACCGGTTCCAGGTTCGGGTCTCTCAAAATGCGTTGGCATCTTGGGAGACCCTGTGAAAGTGTGCCTAATCTGTGCAATGCTGTACCCTACGCTAATACTCAACTAATGAATGGTAGCGTTCAAAACATTCACCAATGCAAAGACCAGGATTGTCAGGACAGGAGGGAAAATAATAGCGGGTGTCACGTCTATATACGCGGTTGCTGCAGACACGACATCTTTTTTTGGGGGGGTTCGTTGGGTAGGGGTACTCGGGAGGACATAAAAATGCCTCTCATGCAGCCGACTGCATTTGGTTGGGGATGTGAATGGGGGAAGTACGGGCGCTGCAGAAGTGGTGGGTTCCCAATTAGGATTGGCGAATGCAGCAGGAAGGGCATTATGGGCACGACAGGCCTGTTTGTCTTCTTCTTGGTGGCAGCGGGACACTACTTGTGCTTGCCACATCACCAGCTTGAACTGCACTTATGGGACTCGCCACGTCACCAAGTGTTACTGCAGTGCTGGTTTGACTACGACCGGGGTGTACTAGGCCGCTGGTGCTTGCCAGTTCACCAAAACGCTACCAAAAAAACTGTTAGCGATCGCAGGGATCAGGCCTGACTCTGCGAACGCTGCAGTTATGCGTTTAGTGTTTTGTAAGTGACAGTGATCGATCGATACTGCACTTGGGTGGGCTGGGCTGGGCCGGGCGGAGGGGCAAAACGCAGGTGCTAGCAGGTATCTGGGCTGATCCCGCTAACACTGCGTTTTTGGGAACCCTAAACTGCTGGGGACCCTAGTATAGATCTGATCGGATCAGATATTAATCCGTTCAGATACTATACCACTAAGGGAGGCGTATGCTGCGTGCGTGCGTGGGTGTTAGCGGTACTGGCGCTAACCTGATGCTGCCTGGGGCGACGCATATCACTGCCGGGCAATCAGGGGGCTAAACCTTTATTAGGTAATAAACAGCGGGTGCCCTGACACTATAAAAAATAAACGAACTAACCAGCGTCACCTGTAACAGTTATACGGTGATCACTGGTGAAAGGGTTAACTAGGGGGCAATCAAGGGGTTAAAACATTTATTAGGTAGTATATGGGGGTCCCTGACGCTATAAAACGCTGATGGCGAACCTATATATTTACCTCCCTAACTAGCGTCACCAGTGACACTAATATAACGATCAGAAAAATGATCGCTTAGTGACAATGGCGACGGGGGGTGATCAAGGGGTTAAAACTTTATTAGGGAGGTACCCTAGACCTAAAGGGGGCTAACACTAACTGCCCTACCACACTAACTGTCACAAACTGACACCAATGCAGTAATCAGAAAAAAAAAACTGCTTGGTGTCAGTGTGACGGGGGGGGGATCAGGGGTGTAATGTGTGCCTGGCATGTTCTACTGTGTGTGTGTGTGTTGTGCACTCACATCGATGTCTTCTCTCCTCGGCGCCGGAACGGAAAATACCGAGCCGAGGAGAGATGACATAATTTCCTCTGCCTCTGTGTACTATACAGAGGCAGGGGAATGATTTGATTGGCTGGGAGCGATCGCGAGGGGGGGGAGCACGAATGGATGGCCTCCCCCTCACCTCTCATCGCTCCCGGACAGATAGTGTGGTAGGGCAGTTAGTGTTAGCCCCCTTTAGGTCTAGGGAGTCAGATCACGTACAGGTACGTGATTCTGCCTGCCCGTGCCATTCTGCTGACGTACATCGGGTGAAGCGGTTGGCAAGTGGTTAAAGTGTATAGGAGGGATTTGGGGTCTTTTAGACCCCCGATCCCTCCATAAAGAGTAATTGTCACTGCCTATTACTGTCACAAGGGATGTTTACATTCCTTGTAACAGCAATAAAATCGATCAGAATTTTTTTTTTTAAAGTGACAATGTAAAAAAAAAAAAAAAAAAAAAGGAACGAAAAAAAAAGTTTTTTTAAAGCGCCCCCGCGTGCTCAGACAGCAAAGAAAACGCATGCGTAATTCGCGCCCGCATATGTAAACAGTGTTCAAACCACACCTGAGGTATCGCCGCGATTGTTAGAGTGAGAGCAATAATTCTAGCACCAGACCTTCTTTGTACCTCTAACCTGGTAACCGAATGTTTTTAAGGCGTCGCCTATGGAGGTTTTTTAAGTACCGTAGTTTGTCGCCATTCCACGAGTGTGTGCAATTTCAAAAGCGTGACACTTTGGGTATCTATTTACTCGGCGTAACATCCATCTTTCACATTTTACAAAAAGAAAAAAATTGGGCTAACTTTACTGTTTTGTTTTCATGAAAGTCCCCCCCCCCCAAAAAAGTGCATTTGAAAGACCGCTGCGCAAATACCATGTGACATAAAATAATGCAATGATTGCTATTATATTCTCTAGGGTCACTGCTAAAAAATATATATATATTTTTTTTGGGGGGGGGGGGGGGTTCTAATTAATTTTCTAGCAAAAAAAAAATACAGATTTTAACTTGTAAGCAACAAGTGTCAGAAATAGCCTTTAGGCATGAAAGAGATATGGGGGGAGGGAGGGGTAGAACAGGCACAGACCATTCTGTATAGATGTTATAGGCATCTATAGCACACACATAGTCCATAGCGCTGTTCAAAATGAGGAACTACAGGCCCCCCCATTATAATATTGCTCCTGGTTACCGCTGGCTCCCATGGCACCAACATACACCATAGCGTTGTACAATTGGAGGACATACAGGTCTATGTGAGCTCCCAGTATATCATCGCTCCCTGCCGCCTTCTATAGCGCCGACACTCTCCATAGCGCAGTACAAAGCAAGACCCTACAGAGGTGATGAGATCATTAGAATATCATTGCTTCTGGTTATTACTGACCTCTATAGCACCTGCATAGACCACGGCACTGTACAAAGGGGTAGGTCACACAGTAATTGGGCAGTCGCGTTCTTTCTAATGATTAGGCACGCCCCCTATAGCACCTGCACAGTCCATAGTGTTGTACAAAGTGAGGACATGCAGGTCTATGGGGGGGCTTCCATTATAATAGTTTTGCTTTCTATAGCACCAACACTGTCCGTAGCGCCTGTCCTGCCCTGTCCCAGCCGGTGAAGCTCACCCTGATGAGGTAGACCTTGTCCAGGCTGAAGTTGGGGATGACGGTCACCATCTCCTTCTCCGCCAGGAACTCCACCTCGCAGGCGTCCATCGCAAAAAAAGCTTTTTTTTTTTCCCGCGCTCACCTCTCCAGCCAATCACGGGCCGCGTGTGTTCCAGGGCAGGAGCGGGCTCGGCGAGGCGTGGAACGCAAAAAACACAAAAGCCGGGGTTGTAAAAATTTCTCCGTCACTCACACAGCTGACGGCGGGGCATTAGCGCGCAATAGCGACTTCACTGGCCTTAATCGCGCATGCGCTGGAGATATTCGCAGTCCAGAAATATTATGGTCACGAGCGGGCGGGCGGAGGCGGAGAGATGGTTAGAACATCAGCACCAGCCCCGCCCACCCCACCCCTCTAACACGCCCCGAAGTTTGTTTATGGTTGAGAAAATTTATGGAGTCAAGTGGGCGGTCAGAGGCGGAGAGTTGGTGGGAGGGGGAGATAAAGCGAAGCTTGGAGAGGGGGCGGGCCCTCCGTGCATAGCACTGTCTGTATACATTGTTCTGTCATCAAACGCTGCAAATGTGCCCATCTCCCACTGTGCCCATCAAATGCTGCAACTGTGCCCATCAAACACTGCAACTGTGCCCATCTGCCACTGTGCCCATCAAATGCTGCAACTGTGCCCATCAAACGCTGCGACTGTGCCCATCTGCCACTGTGCCCTTCAAACGCAACTGTGCCCATCAAACGCTGCAACTGTGCCCATCTGCCACTGTGCCCATCAAACGCTGCAACTGTGCCCATCTGCCACTGTGCCCATCAAACACTGCAACTGTGCCCATCTGCCACTGTGCCCTTCAAACGCTGCAACTGTGCCCACCAGACACTTGTGCCCGTTGTACGCAGCCACTTGTGCCATTAAAATGCAGCCATTTGTGCCCATCATATCACACCTTACGGGATAAATTTAATTATTTACTAGTTTTTATTACCATTTTCTCAGATGACCAAGGGGCCTTTTGAACCCACGGTGATATTCCTCAGTGGTAGGACACCCCAGGGCCGATCCCAGATGGGGTGCACGGGGTGCAGTGCACCCGGGCGCCAGAGAGGTGGGGGCACTGAAGCGCCAGAGTGCTCCCCTCCCTCCTCCTCCTCCTCCTCTCTGTGTCCAGAGGCGGCTCCCTCCGCAGGTCACAGCCGCCGCTGTAGTTTTCGAGGCTCAAGCGGCAGCCCGTCCCCCCCCCTAACTCCCCCTGTCAGAGAAGGAGAGCAGCGCTGGAGATTGGAGCGGCTGGTCTCTGTGTGGAGAGACCAGCCACGCAGTAACATCGCTGGGGGGGGGGGCGGTCCATGCCCGACATGTTCTCCTCCTCTGTCTTTCCCTACCGCCCAAGCCTGTCTCATCTGCTCTCCACCCGGGCGGCGCGGCTGCACACTGTCCTCTCCTCTCCAGCTGCCGCCCGGGTGTTTTTATGTACGCTAATGGAGGGGGTGTCTCTACTAATAGAGGGGGGTCTGTCCTATGGGGGTCTTTATTAATGGAGAGGGGGTTTCCTGGGGGGGTGTACTAATGGAGGGGGGGTTTGTCCTGGGGGGTCTGTACTAATGGAGGGGGGTTTGTCCTGGGGGGGTCTGTACTAATAGAGGGGGGCTTTGTCCTGGGGGGGGTCTGTACTAATGGAGGGGGGGTTGTCCTGGTGGGGGTCTGTACTAATGGAGGGTGGGCGGTTTCTCCTGGGGGGTCTGTACTAATGGAGGGGGGGCTTTGTCCTAGGGGGGTCTGTACTAATGGAGGGGGGGTTGTCCTGGGGGGGGTCTGTACTAATGGAGGAGGGCTTTGTCCTGGGGGTCTGTACTAATGCAGGGGGGTCTGTCCTAAGGGGGTCTGTACTAATAGAGGGGGGGTTTGTCCTGGGGGGGTCTGTACTAATGGAGGGGGGTTTGTCCTGGGGGGGTCTGTACTAATGGAGGGGGGTTTGTCCTGGGGGGGTCTGTACTAATGGAGGGGGGTTTGTCCTGGGGGGTCTGTACTAATGGAGGGGGGTTTGTCCTGGGGGGGTCTGTACTAATGGAGGGGGGTTTGTCCTGGGAGGGTCTGTGCTAATGGAGGGTGGGCGGTTTGTCCTGGGGGGTCTGTAGTAATGGAGGGGGTTTGTCCTGGAGGGTCTGTACAAATGGAGGGGGGGCTTTGTCCTGGGGGGGTCTGTACTAACGGAGGGGGTTTGTCCTGGGGGGTCTGTACTAATGGAGGGGGGGCTTTGTCCTGGGGGGGTCTGTACTAATGGAGGGGGGTTGTCCTGGGGGGTCTGTACTAATGGAGGGGGGTTTGTCCTCGGGGTCTGTACTATTGGAGGGGGGGTTGTCCTGGGGGGGTCTGTACTAATGAAGGGGGGGTTTGTCCTGGGGGGTCTGTACTAATGGAGGGGGTTTGTCCTGGGGAGTCTGTACTAATGGAGGGGGTTTGTCCTGGGGGGGTCTGTAGTAATGGAGAGGGGTTTGTCCTGGGGGGGTCTGTAGTAATGGAGAGGGGTTTGTCCTGGGGGGGTCTGTACTAATGGAGGGGGTTTGTCCTGGGGGGGTCTGTACTAATGGAGGGGGTTTGTCCTGGGAGGCCTGTACTAATGGAGGGGGGGTTTGTCCTGGGGGGTCTGTAGTAATGGAGGGGGTTTGTCCTGGGGGGGTCTGTACTAATGGAGGGGGTTTGTCCTGGGGGGGTCTGTACTAATGGAGGGGGTTTGTCCTGGGGGGGTCTGTACTAATGGAGGGGGTTTGTCCTGGGAGGCCTGTACTAATGGAGGGGGGGTTTGTCCTGGGGGGTCTGTAGTAATGGAGGGGGTTTGTCCTGGAGGGTCTGTACAAATGGAGGGGGGGCTTTGTCCTGGGGGGGTCTGTACTAACGGAGGGGGTTTGTCCTGGGGGGGTCTGTACTAATGGAGGGGGGGCTTTGTCCTGGGGGGGTCTGTACTAATGGAGGGGGGTTGTCCTGGGGGGTCTGTACTAATGGAGGGGGGTTTGTCCTCGGGGTCTGTACTATTGGAGGGGGGGTTGTCCTGGGGGGGTCTGTACTAATGAAGGGGGGGTTTGTCCTGGGGGGTCTGTACTAATGGAGGGGGTTTGTCCTGGGGAGTCTGTACTAATGGAGGGGGTTTGTCCTGGGGGGTCTGTACTAATGGAGGGGGTTTGTCCTGGGGGGGTCTGTAGTAATGGAGAGGGGTTTGTCCTGGGGGGGTCTGTAGTAATGGAGAGGGGTTTGTCCTGGGGGGGTCTGTACTAATGGAGGGGGTTTGTCCTGGGGGGGTCTGTACTAATGGAGGGGGTTTGTCCTGGGAGGCCTGTACTAATGGAGGGGGGTTTGAATTGGGGGGTCTGTACTAATGAAGGGGGGGTTGTCTTGGGGGGGTCTGTACTAATGGAGGGAGGTTTGTCCTGGTGGGGGTCTGTACTAATGGAGGGGGGGTGGTTTGTCCTGGGAGGGGTCTACACCCAGGAAAGTACACCCAGGACCCCAGAGGGAGAGGGCAGTGCTGGGAGAACACCATCAGAGAGAGAACCCCGCTACCCTGCGCCACCAGAGGGAAAGCCACACAGCCTAGCGCCATCCCTGGCGGAGAAAGGAATGAAGTCATTGCAGGAATACAGATCTGGGTGCTACCCAGCGGAGTCACCACAGGCAATTCAGAGTGAGCTGACTCCTGATCAGAGGAACCATTGCTGTATCCCTGGGTCAGGTGAGAGGGCCGATCGGCCATTATCTACTAACGTCCATAGGAACTGCAGTCTCTGACCATCTCCTGTATTGTGTCTGCAGTCTCTGACCATCTCCTGTACTATGATTGCAGTCTCTGACCGTCTCCTGTATTATGTCTGCAGTCTCTGACCATCTCCTGTATCATGTCTACAGTCTCTGACTGTCCCTTGTATCATGTCTACAGTCTCTGACCTTCTCCTATATTATGTCTGCAGTCTCTGACCATCTCCTGTACCATGTCTGCAGTCTCTGACCATCTCCTGTACCATGTCTGCAGTCTCTGACCATCTCCTGTACCATGTCTGCAGTCTCTGACCATCTCCTGTACCATGTCTGCAGTCTCTGACCATCTCCTGTACCATGTCTGCAGTCTCTGACCGTCTCTTGTATCATGTCTGCATTCTCTGACCATCTCCTGTATTATGTCTGCAGTCTCTGACCATCTCCTGTATCATGTCTACAGTCTCTGACTGTCTCTTGTATCATGTCTACAGTCTCTGACCTTCTCCCATATTATGTCTGCAGTCTCTGACCATCTCTTGTATCATGTCTGCAGTCTCTGACCATCTCCTGTATTATATCTGCAGTCTCTGACCATCTCCTGTACTATGATTGCAGTCTCTGACCGTCTCTTGTATCATGTCTGCATTCTCTGACCATCTCCTGTATTATGTCTGCAGTCTCTGACCATCTCCTGTATCATGTCTACAGTCTCTGACTGTCTCTTGTATCATGTCTACAGTCTCTGACCTTCTCCCATATTATGTCTGCAGTCTCTGACCATCTCTTGTATCATGTCTGCAGTCTCTGACCATCTCCTGTATTATATCTGCAGTCTCTGACCATCTCCTGTACTATGATTGCAGTCTCTGACCGTCTCTTGTATCATGTCTGCATTCTCTGACCATCTCCTGTATTATGTCTGCAGTCTCTGACCATCTCCTGTATCATGTCTACAGTCTCTGACTGTCTCTTGTATCATGTCTACAGTCTCTGACCTTCTCCCATATTATGTCTGCAGTCTCTGATCGTCTCTTGTATCATGTGTGCAATCTCTGACCATCTCCTGTATTATGTCTGCAGTCTCTGACCATCTCTTGTACCATGTCTGCAGTCTTTGACCGTATTATGTCTAGGGGCTCTTTCTAACAGACAGCCCTCTGTGTGTGCATCAGAGAGACTCCCCTCCAGGTCTCATTAGTGTACTCCTCTTTCTGTATTTTCTTTATTGTTCAGAGATCATGGGAGGATCCCAAGGTAACGAAGACTTCTAAGGGGAGCATCTCTGTGTTTGAGTCGTTGCCATAGAAACATTTGTAAAGGGGAGGGGTTGGTAAGATGACCACTCCCCTTTTGTGGGGGGCGCCAGAAATATTTCTGCACCCGGCGTCTGTGACCCTAGGATCGGCCCTGGGACGCCCTTTGTGTTCAGTCCTGGTGTTGATCCTGTGTGTCCCCTGATGTGAAGCTCTGGCCTGTGGATCCGATCTCTGGCGGCAAACTGTTCATTCCCATTTTTCCTGAGCTGGATGCTACCTTGATGTTGGCTCAAAAGTGATACGGTCAGAATATTTCAAATGTGCTAAACTAGGTTTTTTGCATGTTTAATGTATACGACCATAAAATTGCTCTGTAACAGTTATGTCCGCTTACTCTGTAATTTTTGTAAAATACTTTCATATAAATACATATTTCACCATCATCCCCTGAAGAAGAGGTCTAACTACTTACAACCTTGAAACGCGTCGGGCTTTCTGTCCCAGCCCATTGCTTGGACAGCTGTGTGTGGTGCCTTTTTAGTATTGTATCAGATCTATTTACACATCTTGTTTGCTAACATCCGGCTCTACCTGCATCCATCTCTTTTATTATTGTCATGTTTTAACTTTTTGTAATAAATTTATATTTTTGAATTAATTACTACTTGAAGACTCCTGCCTTTTAAAGTCCCACAAGAGGAAAAAATCTTTGCTTTTTGCAAAAACGCATTAAGAACACGCGTGCAGAAACGCACCTGGAACAGATCTGTAGTGCGTTTTTGTGGCGCGAACACGCCCTAAGTTACAGATATACCGTATTTATCGGCACCCTAGTTTAGGAGGGAATTTTAAGGAAAAAAACTTACATTTAAATGCCCATCAGTGTAGCCTTGTCAGTGTAGCCTTGTCAGTGTAGCCTTGTCAGTGTAGCCTTGTCAGTGTAGCCTTGTCAGTGTAGCCTTGTCAGTGCAGCCTTGTCAGTGCAGCCTTGTCATTGCAGCCTTCCAGTTTAAAAATGGCGCCGCCAGAGCCGGATGTCCTGTGTATCTCGGCGGCGCTCAGCGGCTCTCGGCTCCTCTTGCAGTCCCACCCAGTCCCGCCCTATGATGGACGTAACACAGGTCCAATGGCGGGACAGGGAGTGACTGTGAGCGGAGCCGAGAGGAGCCGAGATACACATAGCCGAGTGTCCTCGGCTAGGCTCGGTTCCGCTCCGCTCAGTCACGCCCAGTCCCTGTGTTATGTCCATCATAGGGGCGGGACTGGGCGTGACTGAGCGGAGCTGAGCCGAGTACACTCGGTTATGTGTATCTCGGCGGCTCGCTCCTCCGCTCACAATCAGCGGGGGATCGGCGTAAAACACGCACCCACGATTTTCCCCTGATTTTAAGGGGAAAAAAATGCGTGTTATATGCCAATAAATACGGGTATACCACTTTATATCACTAATATTTATATATATATATATATCTATATCTATCTCTATATCTCTATATCTCTATATCTCTATATCTCTATATCTCTATATCTCTATCTCTCTATCTCTCTATCTCTCTATCTCTCTCTCTCTCTCTCTCTCTCTCTCTCTCTATCTATCTATCTATCTATCTATAGTCACTCACAGTCACTCCCTGTCCCGCCATTGGACCTGTGTTACATCCATCAGATATATGTCTCTCTCTCTCTCTCTATCTATCTATCTATCTATCTATCTATCTATCTATCTATCTATCTATCTATCTATCTATCTATATCACTTTAATATACTAGAAGTGGGTTTTATTAGCTCCCTTGTTGCTGGCAAGTCCAGGTTCTGGGGGAGTTTGATACCCTGAGGTCTCCCCCCCATGTAATCCTCCATAGCTAGTTATAAATAGCGCAGTTTGTCATTTTGTTGTGTTTTTTTTTTCCCCTCGGATTCAAACCTATCCCGGCTGATTCTCCAACATCACAATCAGAAAGGAAAGAAAAGACACAATGCAACAGTTGTGAGGGGTGCGAGCACGCCGCCCTCGCAGGATAGTTCCGTAGGCGCCGCGCACACATAACATTGCACAATGAGAACGCGCAGTCGGAGATGTGACGAGCTCGCCTGCGAGTGACCCGGCGTACAGAGAACGTTTCTGTTGTCTTTTGCCATCTGCTGTTCTCATCATTAAATCTGAACACCCATCTGCTGCGCAATCTCATCTCCCCGCCGCCTCTGAATTCCCAGCGAACGGCGTCACTCGCTATAATGCGCTCGCTTCATCTCTGCTGTAATTATTATAAACAGGGCGCGGCTGCCACCATCTTCACATGCGGCGCATGAGGAATGATCTCTTAGCACTAGAATCCTGAACTACATTAACCTCTTCAGCTCCGGAAGGTTTTAACCCCCCCCCCCCTTCATAACCAGGCCATTTTTTGCGATACAGCACTGTGTTATTTTAACTGACAATTGCGTGGTCGTGCAACGCTGTACCCAAACAAAATTGATGTCCTTTTTTCCCACAAATAGAACTTTCTTTTGGTGGTATTTGATCACCTCTGCAGTTTTTTATTTTTTGCACTATAAACAAAACAAAAAACACTATTTTTTAACTCTCTGCTATAAAACACATCCAATAAAAAAAAATGTAAAAAATCTAATTTCTTCATCAGTTTAGGCCAATATGTATTCTGCTACATATTTTTGGTAATACAAATCCCAATAAATGTGTAGTGATTGGTTTGCGCAAAAGTTATAATGTCTACAAACTATGGGATATATTTATGCAATTTTTATTGATTGATTTATTCTTTTAGTAATGGCGGCAATCAGCAACTTATACCACTATTACTAATCAGCAACTTATACCGCAGTTAAAATAACGCAGTGCTGTATCGCTAAAAATGGCCTGGTTATGAAGGGGGGGGGGGAGTTAAAACCTTCCGGATTTTTTTACATATTCATATAATGACTGCGATATTGAGGATTGAGGCGGACAAATCACACTAAGTGACACTTTTTTGGGGACCTGTGACACCAATACAGTGATCCGTTCTAAACAATATGCACTGTCACTGTACTAATTACACTGGCAGGGAAGGGGTTAACATCAGGGGGCGATCAAAGGGTTAAATTTGTTCCTAGGGAGTGCTTGCTAACTGTGTGGGGGAGGGGCTTGTACTGTAAGAAGACAGAGATCCGTGTTCCTGCTTAGCAGAAACACAGGATCTCTGTCTTCTCCTGTCACACAATGGCGATCTGCCTGGTTTACATAGGCAAACTGCCATTCTGTCTGCCTTGGGAATGACAGAGACCAGGTCCAATCACAGCGGGAGTGGGTCGCCAGCGGCGAGCGTGCGCGCCCCAGGAAGGGGGTGTTGCTGAACACAGCTATAATATATATGTGTATATATAATAGCTGGGCTGCCCACCCTAAGCTCGTCTACTAATGGGAGGGTTGGAAGGGGGGAGGATGGGGATGCTGCTGGACACAGCTATAATAAATATAAATATATATATATATATATATATATATATATATATATATATATATATATATATATATATATATATTATATATATATATATATATATATATATATATATATATATATATATACAGTAGCTGAACCGCCAACCCTGAGCTGGTCTGACAAGGGGGGGGGGGTGACACCATGATTTTACGCACCAGGTGACACCAAACCTAATGACGCCACTGGGCTTGTCTCAGCTCAGTGAATGCAAACAAGAAGAAGGATCATTTTATTTGCCGCACATCCAACAAAATCTATAGGTAGCGATGGTCAGAGCAGCCTCAGACCAGACTCCATCCAGGCCATGCCCCCCCCAGCTGGTTTCGCCTGCTTGCGGGGCTGTGTCATAGAGGTCCTCCAAGGCTGAGTCCAGTGGACAGGGCGAAACATGTCAGGGTGGGCAAGGCCTGGATGGAGTCTGAGCTGAGGTGGTTGTTACCATCACTACCTATGGGTTTTGTTGGATGTGTAGGAATGATCCTTCTCCTTGTTTGCATATTTCAGAGGAAATTGAGATATTGACGCATTTATTTCCTTGGTGAGTCAGTCTTTCAGTCAATTTCTTGGCCTATTCCTCTTTGTTTCGGCCCCCCATCTTTTTTTCTTGGGCAGTTAGCACTTCACGAGCACTACATTGAGGGTCACAAATCATCCCCATCTATTCTGATTTTCATGGCAGTTTCCGTTGGCTTTCATTCTTTATTTTTCGACCTTAGTATCCTCCTTTTACCTTTATAATCCTCTTGGTATTACCAGCTCCTCCTGAGCCCTCAGGAGTGGAATGGCCCACAGAGTAAAGAGTAATGACCTTCTTCTATTTGCTTGGTGTCCATCCTCTGAGGAAAAGGCTTCTACAACAGCGGCCTGCTATGCAGTGTATTGAAACATCTCCTTTTAGCAGGCCTACATTTACAGCCGTGTCTCCTCCTTCTTTCTACGGCTCCCCTCTGAGGGTTCAGTCACACAAATCTTCCCAAATTCAGGCTTTGTCTGCTGTGCTGCCAGCCTCTTTAGATAACCCATAGTGCTCTGGGAATTTATTTTCTTGTCATCTGTTTGATGTCTATTGACAACAGAAAAATTGTATATGTATAATATTGATATAATGCATTAAGACTGTCTTTACAAGAATGACAACTACCCAAGTTTTTTTTTATATATATAATTGTAGTTTGTATTAAAGTTTCATCCAAAAACAGTATACAATACAAGACAACTACCCCACGATTTTATTTTTTTTTAAAATTGCAGTTTTTATTAAAGTTTTGTGTAAAAACAGTATACAAAACAGGACAACTACCAGAGTTTTTTTTTTATAAATTGTAGTTTTTATTAAAGCTTTATTTAAAAACAGTATACAAAACCGGACAACTAACCCAGTTTTTGTTTTACAAATGTAGTTTTTATTAAAGTTGTATCTAAAAACAGTGTACAAAGCAGGGCAGCTACAGCAGTTTTTAACTAGCTTTTGAAGTAAGGTGCACATGGAAGGGCTTTGCACAGCATAAAAGCAAAAGATTGCCCAGCACACTTACCAGCAAACCTGCAAATAAATCAAAAAGGCACAATCTAACACTTGCCATTAAAAACAGAGGTCTTAGTTGCATACATTTGCATATGGGGAAGCCGCACTTCTTCACCAAGGCTCCTCTGTAAAGTGCGGTCCTAAGGCCTCGTTCACACAAGGCGTATGAATCCGTACCCCATGTGAGGGCGGTGGGTACAGGCGCTCGTGCATCCCCCATACAGGCAATCACATTGCACACATTTGCAAATGTATGTGGAAGCTGAACTGCCTCGTCAAGGCTCCTCTGTACAGTGCAGTTTTGTTTTTTTTTTTTGTATGATTATCCAGACCCCACAGTTGATGTAGAGGAAGGCGAAAAAAAACCCTGATGAAGCATGGTGTAATTTGCTCCAACAGGGAAAAAATTCCTTCCTGACCCCCAAAGGCGATCGGATTACTCCCTGGATTATACATCTGTGGGTGGACATCACAATATCTTTTGATGGTTTTCAGTTTAAAACTGCTTGTTTGAATATCAAGAAGTAAAGTCCAAAAATGAGGAATCTTTCTTCATCTGGATCTTCTGAAGATGATATCAATGTCTTTACAGATGAACTGTCCTCTCCAAATGTCTTATGAATATATCGGTATATAGGTCCAATCCAGGTCGTAGGTCACATCAAGAACTATTGTCCAAATATGAGGAATCTTCATCATCATGCCCATCCACCCCTTTAAGGGGACGCAGCGGCTGGACAAACACAGCTCTAATTTGACAGGTGTGCAGGAGCGGGTGAGTGGCCCTGAATGCACACAAATTAGGACCTGTGTTCCCCGGCTGCCCGGCTGCTCCATCCCCATAGCGTAACATAGGCTGACAGCACACTGCTGTTGGTGGGCTTGATGGTTGGCATCCTGCTGTGGGTGGCTTGCTGGTTGGGACCCTGATGTGGGTGGGCTTTTTGGCTGGCACCCTGCTGTGGGTGGACTTTGTGGCTGGCACCTTGCGAGTGCATCAAAAAAAATTTCAATGTGTCCTCACTTCCTCTCTATAGGATCACAATGTCTTCTATGAAGCTCTTGAAAAGAACTAGCTCTGGTATATTTTTTCTGAAAATTGCTTTGTCTTCCCATTGACTTAACAAGAGGTTGGCAGCACTGGGGGCATATTTGGTTTGTCATAGCTAGTTTTAGTGTTCCTCCCTGTAGTCCCAGTATCATTCGCCCTAGGGTGGGTGGGTGTTTCCACCACATCCCCTTCTATGGCCTCTGACAGAGCCTCTCTATTTGGCGATGGCTCCCTGGAGTCAATAACCTCATTGATGTTTAATTCCTGCCACGTATATACTTTGTTTTCTCTATAGTCGTTCCAATCCCTTTGGTATTTTTAATTTTTTTATGTTTGATGTCTTTATCAGCTTTAGCTAAAAACTTTTGTCTTTGAGCAGATTTTTGTTTGTATCCTGACGTATCTTTGAATGGACTAAATTTTTCTTTTAATTCAGCTATTTTTGTGGCTATTTTTTTGGAGTTGGAGCAGTGTGACCGCATGCAAACGGAGGTGTGCCAGAGTCACAGGATCTAAGGAGCCATCTGGTCTTCACCAGAGCCACTGGAGGTGTGGATGTTGCGCTGCAAGGTAGCTCCCAGGTTGCGGCTCTCTAGCACACCCGTGCGGGCACAGTGCATCCAAATGCTTGGGGGTTAATATTGCTTCTACTGACACCAATGCTGGGGATTTTTGCACCCACTGACACTATTGTTGGTGGTTATTATTGTGTCCTTTGACCTTATCCTTTACAAACAAGGAAGCTTCCATCCTAATTTCTGTTTGATCTGCAGTTCTCATGGTGTTGTATAGGTGATCAGCCACGACACCAGCCATATGATGTGTTTATAGTTTGGTTGAAAACAACTTGTTCTGCTTTAGAAGTCTTTCTTTCTCTCTTTCTTTTTTTCTTTCTTTCTTTCTTTCTTTCTTTTTTTCTTTCTCTTTCTTTCTTTTTTTCTTTCTTTTTTTCTTTCTTTTTTTCTTTTTTTCTTTCTTTTTTTCTTTCTTTTTCTTTCTTTTTTTCTTTCTTTCTTTCTTTCTTTCTTTCTTTCTTTCTTTCTTTCTTTCTTTCTTTCCTTCCATCTTTTTTCTTTCTCTTTTTTCTCCTTCCTTCCTTCCTTCCTTCGTGGCTGGCTTGCTAGCTGGCACCCTGCTGTGGGTGGGCATCTTATGGCTGGCACTCTGCTGTGGCTGGCTTGCTGGCTGGCACTCTGCTGTGGCTGGCTCCTCTGTACAGTGCAGGTTTTATTTTGTTTGATTTTCAATCTTTGTTCATCTAGATTTTCTGAAGATGATATCAATGTCCTTACAGATGAACTGTCCTCTCCAAATGTCTTATGAATATATCGGTATATAGGTCCAATCCAGGTAGTAGGTCACATCAAGAACTATTGTCCAAATATGAGGAATCTTCATCATCATTTCCATCCACCCCTTTAAGGGGACGCAGCGGCTGGACAAACACAGCCCTAATTTGACAGGTGTGCAGGAGTGGGTGAGTGGCCCTGAATGCACACAAATTAGGACCTGTGTTCCCCGGCTGCCCGGCTGCTCCGTCCCCATAGCGTAACATAAGCTGACAGCACCCTGCTGTTGGTGGGCTGGCTGGTTGGCATCCTGCTGTGGGTGGCTTGCTGGTTGGGACCATGATGTGGGTGGGCTTTTTGGCTGGCACCCTGCTGTGGGTGGGCTTGCTGGCTGGCACCCTGCTGTGGGTGGGCTTGCTGGCTGGCACCCTGATGTGGGTGGCTTGCTGGCTGGTACACTGATGTGGGTGGCTTGCTGGCTGGCACCCTGCTGGTACACACTGTCAACTAAACACTAAACACTAAAGAATACACACAAAACACACACTACACACAACACACTACACACCACACATACTACACACTGTATGTTGACAGGCGTCCTCAGGACCAGTCGATGTTTAAGAATCCAGGAATGTATATTTTCTTTCCTGGAATGTCCAATGCCTTTACATCTATCGCTGGTGGAGGAAGTCGACAGTTTGTTTCCATGTCCAAGGGCTGCAAAATGAAAAAACAAATATGAGATTCTGTATTCATAGATCTCTGACCTGAGTAAATATCAGAATATTGCTGAAAGCCCAATTCCAGAAACAAGTATAAATTACCCTTGCAGTATTTGTGTGTGTGTGGGGGGGGGGGGGGTTGCCTAGGGGTAGAGGAATAAGGCTTAATAATTTATTCCTTGCTTTGAACAGCCTTCATCTATGCAACCGATCCCTCACAGACCCTCTCTAAAGCTTTCCCAGCCACGGTCACATTTTTACCCCCTCACATACAATGTAGGACTGTTATGCCTGTATTGTACATGATGACGCAGAGAGGTTAGGGCTAGGTCCCTCTTTCTCTGCCCCTAGAGCAGGGCCGATCCTAGGCGGGTGCACGGGGTGCTCCGCACCCGGGCGCCGCAGAGGTGGGGGCGCCGAAGCTCCAGAGTGCTCCCCTCCCTCCTCCTCGTCTGTGTCCAGAGGCGGATCCGCCGGCAACTGACAAAAGCACATACCGCTCCCGCTGTTCCCGGAATCCGTGCTGGGTACCACAGTGGAGCCTAGTACCAGAACACATTCCAGTACTAGGCTCCACTAATCTCTCTGTCCGGTGCGCGTGGAGTCTCCTGTCTGCCCCGCCCCCTCTGCGTGTGTCGCCTCAACTCCTATAGGCGGTGTAATGGGTTGGCTGTAGCTGCTGCCAATCATCGAGTGCATGTGCACTCCCAGAAATGCTCTCCGAGTGCCGCCCTCCTAGTAATCACATATGCCCCGCCCCCGCAATGTGCTTCTGCTACAAGCGCGCCCCAGCAGGGATCTATTAGACAGGTACTGAATGGGGACACCTGCTGTGCGGGGACTCTGATGGGGGACACCTGCTGTGCGGGGACTCTGATGGGGGACACCTGCTGTGCGGGGACTCTGATGGGGGACACCTACTGTGCGGGGACTCTGATGGGGGACACCTGCTGTGCGGGGACTCTGATGGGGGACACCTGCTGTGGGGGGGCTCTGATGGGGGACACCTGCTGTGGGGGGGCTCTGATGGAGGGACACCTGCTGTGGGGGGGCTCTGATGGAGGGACACCTGCTGGGGGGGCTCTGATGGAGGGACAGCTGCTGTGGGGGGGGCTCTGATGGAGGGACACCTGCTGTGGGGGGGGGCTCTGATGGACACCTGCTGTGGGGGGGGGCTCTGATGGACACCTGCTGTGGGGGGGGCTCTGATGGATGGACATCTGCTGTGGGGAGGGCTCTGATGGAGGGACACCTGCTGTGGGGGGGGCTCTGATGGAGGGACACCTGCTGTGGGGGGGGCTCTGATGGAGGGACACCTGCTGTGGGGGGGGGCTCTGATGGAGGGACACCTGCTGTGGGGGGGCTCTGATACAGGGACACCTGTTGTGGGGGGCTCTGAAGGGGGACACCTGCTGTGGGGGGGCTCTGATGGAGGGACACCTGCTGTTTGGGGACACCTGCTGTAGGGGGGCTCTGATGGACACCTGCTGTGGGGGGGCTCTGATGGAGGGAAACCTGCTGTGGGGGGGGCTCTGATGGAGGGACACCAGCTGTTTGGGGACACCTGCTGTAGGGGGGCTCTGATGGAGGGACACCTGCTGTGTGGGGACACCTGCTGTGGGGGGGCTATGATGGAGGGACACCTTCTGTTTGGGGACACCTGCTGTGGGGGGGCGGGCTCTGATGGAGGGACACCTGCTGTGGGGAGGGCTCTGATGGAGGGACACCTGCTGTGGGGGGGGCTCTGATGGGGGACACCTGCTGTGGGGGGGGCTCTGATGGGGGACACCTGCTGTGGGGGGGCTCTGATGGGGGAACCTGCTGTAGGGGGGCTCTGATTGAGGGACACCTGCTGTGGGGGGGGCTCTGATGGGGGGACACCTGCTGTGGGGGGGCTCTGATGGGGGACACATGCTGTGGGGGGACTCTGATGGGAACCCTGATGTAAGGAGAGACTCTGATGGGGACTTTGATATAAGCTGCGCGTGCCGCAGGTCACTCTCTCCCCAGAATGTCCCTCATTCTCAACATTAAAAGTTGGGGGGTAGGTAGTTGGGAGGTAGCTCTTAGACCCCCCTCCCTCTCCTCCTCACACTGCTGTACTAGTGAGTGGCAGTCTCTGACCATCTCCTGTACCGTGTCTGCGGTCTCTGACCATCTCCTGTACCATGTCTGCAGTCTCTGATCATCTCCTGTACGATGTCTGTGGTCTCTCATCATCTCCTGTACCATGTCTGCGGTCTCTGATCATCTCCTGTACCATGTCTGCGGTCTCTGATCATCTCCTGTACCATGTCTGCGGTCTCTGATCATCTCCTGTACCATGTCTGCAGTCTCTGATCATCTCCTGTATTATGTCTGCAGTCTCTGACCATCTCCTGTATTATGTCTGCAGTCTCTGACCATCTCCTGTATTATGTCTGCAGTCTCTGACCATCTCCTGTACTATGTCTGCAGTCTCTGATCATCTCCTGTACTATGTCTGCAGTCTCTGACCATCTCCTGTACTATGTCTGCAGTCTCTGACCATCTCCTGTACTATGTCTGCAGTCTCTGACCATCTCCTGTACTATGTCTGCAGTCTCTGACCATCTCCTGTACTATGTCTGCAGTCTCTGACCATCTCCTGTACTATGTCTGCAGTCTCTGACCATCTCCTGTACTATGTCTGCAGTCTCTGATCATCGCCTGTACTATGTCTGCAGTCTCTGACCATCGCCTGTACTATGTCTGCAGTCTCTGACCATCTCCTGTACTATGTCTGCAGTCTCTGACCATCTCCTGTACTATGTCTGCAGTCTCTGATCATCTCCTGTACTATGTCTGCAGTCTCTGATCATCTCCTGTATTATGTCTGCAGTCTCTGATCATCTCCTGTATTATGTCTGCAGTCTCTGATCAGCTCCTGTATTATGTCTGCAGTCTCTGATCAGCTCCTGTATTATGTCTGCAGTCTCTGATCAGCTCCTGTACTATGTCTGCAGTCTCTGATCATCTCCTGTATTATGTCTGCAGTATGGGGACTCTTTCTAACAGAAGCCCTCTCTGTGTGCATCAGAGAGACTCCCCTCCATGTCCCATTAGTGTACTCTCTTCCTGTATTTTCTTTATTGTTAAAAGATCATGGGAGGATCCCAGGGTAATGAAGACTTCTTAGGGGAACGTCTCTGTATGTGAGTCGTAGCCATAGAAACATTTGTAAAGGGGAGGAGTTAGTAAGATGACCACGCCCATGTGGGGGCGCCAGAAATATTTTTGCACCCAGGCGTCTGTGACCCTAGGATCGGCCCTGCCCTAGAGTTTACAAGCAATAAAGCATTAGAGTGCAGGGTGGGGTGGGGGTGGTGGTTGCCTACTGCGCAATTTATTTATTTTTTGAGTTGGGCTTTAACATCAAACAACTTCTTGAATACAGCCTAGAACCTTCTTCCTCTTTCCATGCAGTGGATGAGCAGATAGGATACAAATCTAGAAGCAAACAACATGTCTGGTCCCATGCCTTCCACCACATCATGATGGTCGAAGCCAAATGTCCTAGACACCCCAGACGTTGTATTATGAACCATTGCACCTTCTCACTTCAACTATCACTCCCAGCTGTGCACCATTGGGGTTTATTTACTAAAACTGGAGAGTGCAAAACCTGGTGCAGCTCTGCATGGTAACCAATCAGCTGACATTTTTTTTTGTCAAAGCTTTATTGAACAAGCGGAATGTTAGAAGCTGATTGGCTACCATACACAGCTGCATCAGATTTTTCACTCTCCAGTTTTAGTAAATCATCCCCATTGTGTCTGATGCATAGAAAGTTTCAATCTTATTTACTTCTCCTGTAGAAAATGAAATATTGACTGATTAATCTGTGAGGTTTTCCTACAGGCTGGGATATGTCTGTACCCCCCTAGATTAGCTGTAAGGACACAGCAATGCTCCTTACAGTTTGTAACAATCTTCTTTTTGAATCCTCATCCTATAAAGATTTGTGTACTTACCTGGCCTACTGAGAAAGGGGGCCGTCCTTTCCCTTGTTCCAGCGACTTCCAATCAATAAGCCTCATGAATGAATGCCGTCTTATGTCTCTGCCGACTCCAAGCCTCTTGTCCGGACATTTGCATAGCAGCTATAAAAGAGAAATTAAGTTATTTTGAGTTCATTTTGCACTTTTTAGAAAAGAAAAAAAAAAACTTTGATTACACTGCGTCTCCTCCTGGGCGGTCCTTTCACCCATTGGAGGATCATAGCATGTGAAGACACACATATAGCCAAACACAGGTGCTGGATGTCTACTGACATGGATGGAATTCATATTATATTCCAGCACAACAAATGAGTACACATTATGATGTGCCGCCATTAGATCACTTCTAACTGCCTGAGCTCTTTAGATTGGTGGTGACACTTAAAGTAGAATTACAGCCACAAGCAAAGGGAGGAGATTGGATATTTTTAAAGATCTTTTTTTCTTCTCATTAACATAATTTATCAGCACAGAGCGATAAAAGCAGTTTGATGAATGGAGTTGGAAAGGTATTAGAACCTCTCTGTTAGGTTGTGGTTGCTTTGTGAGACAGGATATGAAACAAAATGTCCACAACAGGGACACAGACAAGATTAAAATGACGGCAGGTGATCTAATCCTCCCCACTATATTCAAAACAATAATACATGGGGGGGAGTTCTGCTTTAATAACCTCATACAATGTGCACATCAGTGATTGACCCCATGTGGCATCATCTTCTGAGCCCTCAGCCCCAGGATGAAGTATTCCCATTGGATCTTCACCATAGGATGAAGAAGCCAAACTACCCAACAATCCAGCTGACAACCAGAATTTGCAACACTCCTACATTATACCCCTAAAGCAGCAGTAGTAGGCCTAGAAACCTTCGGTGTGCCTCTTCAAAATTAGAAAATGTCTTGTACTTCGTCTATGAAGACCTTCAGGTGTGGATCCATGTCCGGGGGGTAAACAGGATCTTCGTAATTCACAGCCGTCCAGTTTACCTGCGTGTTATGGGCACAGAATGACACAGTGCCGGTAGCCATCTCATATATGACAACCCTCATTGAAAACCAGTCGGGTTCAAACTGGTAGAAGTCGCCATTGATAACCTGCCAATCAGAGAAAAGAAATCAGTTACTTAGTTCCTACAAACTTACCATCCTTTTATAGGGGAAATAATATGTATTCATTGAACGTGTATTCTAAGAGAGGCATTTACAAAGCATCAGTATGTCCTTACTGTGGCAATAGCGCTATTTTAATAAAAATTACATTTATAAAGCACAGTGGTGGAATTGGGACTTTGAGTGCAATTACAGGGAATGGGTGTAAAAATAAAAAAAAAAAACTTGAGCGAGAGCCTAGTAATGTGACTCACCCTAATCAAATCAGAGTTCTCTTTGTTATGCTAAGTATATAGAACTTCATAGGATACCACAGGCTCTACACAGTGGCATGCATTTAATGAATGGGCCATAAAGAGAAAAAGAGAGCAGGTATTGATATCTGCTCTCCAGTAGAAATCATTGCAACATTAACCTTGATGTAGCTTTTTACATTTTTATATGTTTACTATTTCATATGTCCATTATTATAGATATTGTAGCTAGGCTTGCTTTAAGCAAGAGAAATGGCAAAGAACAACCACTGTCCCCAACAGCTAAACCAGGAGGCAGAGCCGGCATACGCAATGGCTGCCCCCCCCCCATGGACATATATTAACCACTTAAGCCCCAGACCATTTGGCTGGCCAAAGACCAGAGCACTTTTTGCGATTCGGAACTGCGTCACTTTAACTGACTGTTGGGCGACGTGGCTCCCAAACAAAATTGACGTCCTTTTTTCCCCACAAATAGAGCTTTCTTTTAGTGGTATTTGATCACCTCTGCGGTTTTTATTTTTGCGCTATAAACAAAAAAAGAGCGACAATTTTGAAAAAAAAAAAAGCAATATTTTTTACTTTTTGCTATAATAAATATTCCCAAAAAATATATTAAAAAAATAATTTTTTCCTCAGTTTAGGCCGATATGTATTCTTCTACATATTTTTGGTAAAAAAATCGCAATAAGCGTTTGATTGGTTTGCGCAAAAGTTATACAGTCTACAAAATAGGGGATAGTTTTATGGCATTTTTATTAATAATTTTGCGACATTATGGCAGACACATCAGACACTTTTGGCACTATTTTGGGACCATTCACATTTATACAGCGATCAGTGCTAAAAAAATGCACTTAAATGTGACTGGCAGTGAAGGGGTTAACCACTAGGGGGCTAGGAAGGGTTTAAGTGTGTCCTAGGATAGGGTTCTAACTGTTAGGGGGCTTGGCTACAAGCGACATGTCACTGATCGCTGCTCCCGATGAGAGGGAGCAGACGAACAGTGACATGTCACTAGGAAGAATGGGGAGATGTTGTGTTTACACTGACATCTCCCCGTTCTTCAGCTCCGTGACACGATCGCGGGACACCGGCGGACATCGAGTTCGCGGGTCCCGCGGGCACGATCACAGAGCTTGCGCGTGACCACACAGCGGCAAATTTAAAGGGACGTACCTGTACGCCCATTTGCCTGACCGTGTCATTGTGTCGACGTATATGTTCGTGCAACGGTCGGCAAGTGGTTAACAAATTATTAAAAAGAGCTTAACCACTTGACCACTGGGCACTTAAACCCCCTTCCTAACCAGACCAATTTTCAGCTTTCGGTGCTCTCACACTTTGAATGACAATTACTCAGTCATGCAACACTGTACCCAAATGAATTTTTTGTCCTTTTTTTCACACAAATAGAGCTTTCTTTTGGTGGTATTTAATCACCGTTGGGTTTTTTATTTTTTGCGCGAAAATTCTGTAAAAAAAAATGCATTTTTCTTTGTTTCTGCTATAAAATTTTGCAAATTAGTAATTTTTTCTTCATATATTTTGGCCAAAATGTATACTGCTACATATCTTTGGTAAAAATAACCCAAATCGGTGTATATTATTTGGTCTTTGTGAAAGTTATAGAGTCCACAAGCTATGGTGCCAATCTCTGAAAATTTATCACACCTGAAGTACTGAAGGCCTATCTCATTTCTTGAGACCTTAACATGCCAGAAAAGTACAAATACCCCCCAAATGACCCCTTTTTGGAAAGAAGACATTCCAAGGTATTTAGAAAGATGCATGATGAGTTTTTTGAAGTTGTCATTTTTTCCCACAATTCTTTGCAAAATCAAGATTTTTTTTTTCTTTTTTTTTTTTTCACAAAATTGTCATATTAGCAGGTTATTTCTCACACACCGCATATGCATACCACAAATTACACCCCAAAACATATTCTGCTATTACTCCCGAGTATGGTGATACCACATGTGTGAGACTTTTACACAGCGTGGCCACATACAGAGGCCCAACATGCAGGGGAGCACCTTCAGGCGTTCTGGAGCACCCAGGCCAATTCTGACATTTCTCTCCTACATGTAAAAATCATCATTTATTTGCTAGAAAATTACATAGAACCCCAAAACATTATATATATTTTTTTAGCAAAGACCCTAGAGAATACCATGGCGGTCGTTGCAACTTTTTATCCCGCACTGTATTTGCGCAGCAATTTTTCGAACACGTTTTGTTTGAAAAAAAAAACAGTTTTGTGCTTTCAAAAAAAACAAAACAGTAAAGTTAGCCCAATGTTTTTACATAATGTGAATAATGAAGTTATGCCGAGTAAATAGATACCTAACATGTCACCCTTCAAAATTGCACACGCTCGTGGAATGGGGCCAAACTTCGCTACTTAAAAATCCCCATAGGAGACGCTTTAAACATTTTTACTGGTTACATGTTGTGAGTTACAGAGGAGGTCTAGGGCCAAAATTATTGCTCTCGCTCTACCGATCGCAGCAATACCTCGCATGTGTGGTTTGAACACCATTTTCATATGTGGGCGCAACTTACGTATGCGTTCGCTTCTGACTGCGAGCACAGGGGGACACTGGAATTTTTTTTTTTTTTTTTTTTTTTATTGTTCATTTTACGTTATTTATTTTAGTTTGAGGCTTTTTTCCAAAAAATAAATTTTTTGATCACTTTTATTTCTATTACAAGGAATGTAAACATCCCCTGTAATAGGAATATGGCATGACAGGTCCTCTTTACAGTGAGATATGGGGTCAATAAGACCCCACATCTCACCTCTAGGCTGGGAAGCCTGAAATAAAAAAAAATAAAAAATGATCCTGGCTTCGATCGTAGCGGTGAGTCGGTAGAAGCACCTGAGGGCGGCGAGAGGGGGGGGCGTCCCCTCTCGCCTCCCGTAAGAATGATCAAGCAGTGGAACAGCTGCTATGATCATTCTTATGGTGTAGGGAATCGCCGGCTGAAAAAGATGATATCTGAATGATGCCTGTAGCTGCACCCATCATTCAGATATCCCCGCACAAAGTCAAGGACGTCGTATGACGACATACCAAAAATGACACCCCAAAATAGATTCTCCTGCTCCTCCTGAGTACGGCGATACCACATGGGTGAGACTTCCACAGCCTGGCCACATACAGAGGCCGAGTACAGCCGAGTACAGCCGAGCATGGCCAAGCATGGCTGGGTATGGCGGGGTATGGCTGGGCATGGCGGTGCATGGCGGGGCATGGCGGGGCATGGCGGAGTATGGCGGGGCATGGCAGAGTATTGCACAGGGTTGCACAGGATCATTGCAGAGTAGTGCACAGGATCATTGCAGAGTATTGCACAGAGTTGCACAGGATCATTGCAGAGTATTGCACAGGATCATTGCAGAGTATTGCACAGGATCATTGCAGAGTATTGCACAGGATCATTGCAGAGTATTGCACAGGATCATTGCAGAGTATTGCACAGGATCATTGCAGAGTATTGCACAGGGTTGCAGAGTATTGCACAGGGTTGCAGAGTATTGCACAGGGTTATAGGGGGGGGATGGCTGAGCATGGATGGATGGATGTGACTGGACATGTCACTGAGCTGCGCTGCGGGCACTACACATCCAGCCCACAGCGCGGCTCCCATCCGATCCCTCCCCCTCTGTACCGATCGGTACAGAGAGGGGAGGGAGGAACCGGTGTTATGACATGACGCCGGTTTGTTTACACGGAGCGATCACATGGTAAACGGCCGCGATCAGTGGCCGTTTACCGTGATCCGTGATGCGCCGCGTCCTCTGGACCCGGCGGTCACGGATGTTCCCGTGTGCGCGCCCCAGGGGGCGCGCGGGAGCACTTTTCTGGAATCACGTCATATGACGTGATCCCAGAGTTATCCAGCCGCCCTGCAGCCGTCATTTGGCTATAGGGCGGTTGGCAAGTGGTTAATGATTACCAATCAGGTGATTTACATTGCAGTGTTCTGTATGCAGTCTAAAATGTTCATATTACAAGTATCAGAGGGATAGTGATTGGATTGTGATCTACTGAATAGATGAGGCTTAATGATGGGTAAACAGAGCGTGACTTACTTCTGGCGCCATGTATCCCATTGTTCCGGCTACACCCGTCACCTTCGTATCACCAAACAGATCCATTACTGCCAATCCATAGTCTGCAATACGGACATGACCTTTGTTGTCCATTAGGATGTTGCCTAACTTGATGTCTCTATGGACGATGCCACGCTTGTGGAGGAACTCCAATCCGCAGGATATTTCCACCCCAATAAATCTATAAAAGAGAAAAAAATTAGATTATGAAGGAATTACATTTAACAGTCATTAGACCTAAGTAGAAACATTATTCATGGGCAGGGGGAGGGAGTACCTGGCTCTATCCTATTACCCGTCACACCTTTGAGGTTAGTTAGGTGACCGTACTGTCAGAGTTCTGGGTATGGCACCTGCTCACCATTTCTGGTTTTATCAGATCTCAGATTCTGGAGTCTCCTTGGAGAACCCATTGGTAGGATCCAGGCCGTAAACATGCTTGTCATAGCAATAGGCATGTGACCGGTATTATAAGACCCCAAGTCTCTCCTCTGCCCTTAAAAGCATTCACAATACCGAGATCTGTGTTTTTGAATGATTTTGATTCCTTAAAAATGTCAGGTCACAATGTCATCACATCCGGGTTACCATAGCGGAGAGCCGATCAAAGCTTTGTTCAGCTGTCTGACCAGACAGTAGACGTGCCGGCTGGTCGTCTGGGTCTCCCGGTAGGATGAGAGAGCCTGAGAAAGCTGTGCTAGGTGCCGGGAGTGGAGGAAGTCCCCTCCTGCTGCATATAAAATGAATCCAGCAGCTAGTTAGACCGCCACCTCTAAAAAACAGTACCAGGGTAATGAGGTACAGGTACATCACTGGTCCAGAAGTGTTAGCCCCTTCATGCTGGCGGTATGCATATATGTGGCCTCTAGGTGGGTGGGTCTCAACGCTGAGAGGCCGCATATATGGGTACCAGAATGTAAACAGAGCTGTCCTGAGAATGCACTCCTGGCACAGTTACCGGTGGCTAAAGGAAAGCTCCCAATCGCTACATGCGATTAGGAGCTCTCTGATCATGTGACCACTGTGACAGCCAATCATGGCGGTCACATGTTCAGAAACCCCGCTCTGCCTCCCGGCATCAGAAACCTCTTAAAGAACATTACTAGGTGACTCTGGACTGTCTCCATCTCCTTCCCCACATGGTGCAATCACTGCCCGCTTTGGGGAAACTGGGATTGCAGAATGGCATGTGTATGAACAGTCTACTTTGAACCCCAACCCTACTATGATAATATAGAGTATCTAAGCTTGGGAGAGGTGCGTTGTCCCCAATTTATGGGGGATGGAGTGACATTACTCTAAAGTATCTACGTCAGATCTGGGTGGACTGATGTAGCTACACATTCTAATGGAGTCCAATGTAATTCTAAGCTCCTAAAAGCCTGGATTGTAAAACGACATATCTTATAAAGATTGCTTTCTATTCTATTATCATTGTGGTGATGAGACTTACCTTATGACGGAAATTGGAAGAGGGGAATTGTTTCTGGTGAAATCAAACAGATCCCCTCCAGAGATGTACTCCATAGCGAAACAAGCAGGATGGCGGGTCTGAAAAGTGGTGTAAAGCTGGGTGAGGAATGGACACCCTGCCGCCATCTTCATGACCTTCAGCTCTGTTTCAATGTCGTCACGTTGATCTGAAGTCTTCACGACTGACTTGATGGCCATGATCTTCTTGGTTGCACAATGTGTTGCCAGAAAGACCTGAATGACAGAAAAGACAAAAATCATTTGTGTTATAGGAAAGAACGGTTCTTCATTATTGGGAAAGGATGTAACTAGCATTGGGGAGGAATCAGAAGTAGTTATTGATGAAGGCTGCGAGGCTCGATAAAGGACTGTCTTCTGATATATATGACAGGGAGAGCTTTAGAGCTGCACAATTAATCATCAAGAATCGTTATCGCGATTTTTACTAAAGTGTTTCACAATTCTTTCTATTAAAGTGTTTCACGATATTTCTATGCAAAGAATTCTCTCTGCTCTTCTGAAGCCACAGCCCTCAAAAGAAAGGAAGTAACAATTTGTCAATGGAATAGACTGTGTGTGTGTGTAAGGCCCCTTTCACACTGGGGCGGTAGGGGCGTCGGTGGTTCAACAGCGCTATTTTTAGCACTGCTGTACCGTCGTTCTTGCAGCGGTATTCGGCTGCTAGCGGTGCGGTTTTACCCCCTGCTGGCGGCCGAAAAAGGGTTAAAATCCCTCGTACAGCGCGGCTATAGCGGCGGTATTGCCGCGGTATAGCCGCGCTGTCCCATTGATTTCAATGGGCAGGAGCGGGGAAGGAGCGGTGAATACACCGCTCCTTCCCCGCTCCAAAAAAGCGGTTTGCAGCACTTTTTTCACCGCCCTGCCTGCGCACCGCTTCAGTGTGAAAGCCCTCGGGCTTTCATACTGAACAAACAGCGGAGGCTGTTTAGGGGCGGTTTTCAGGCGGTATTTTTAGCGCAATACCGCCTGAAAACCGCTCCAGTGTGAAAGGGGTCTAAGTGAAAAAAGTTTAACCACTTAAACACTAAACCTTTTTCTGACATTTGTTGGTTTCAAGTTAAAATCATTTTTTTTTTTGCTAGAAAATTACTTAGAACCCCCAAACATTATATATAATTTTTTTAGTAGACACCCTAGAGCAGTGAAGGTGAACCTTGGCCCTCCAGATGTTTCGGAACTACATTTCCCATGATGCTCCACTACACTGCAGAGTGCATGAGCATCAAAGGAATTGTAGTTCCAAAACATCTGGGGTGCCAAGGTTTGCCATCACTGCCCTAGAGAATAAAATGGTGGTTGTTGCAATATTTTATGTTGCACTGTATTTGCGCAGCGGTCTTTCAAATGCAATGAATTAAAAAAATTAAAAGAAAAAAAAAAAATCTAACCAGTAAAGTTAGCCCATTTTTTTTTTTGTATAATGTGAAAGATGTTACATCGCGAGAATCGTCAGAGAATCGTTATCTTTTTATTCTAAGCAAAAAAATCGTGATTCTCATTTTGGCCAGAATCGTGCAGCTTTAGAGAGCTTTCCTAATTTTGTTTTCCCGGCTCCTCCCCTCCATAAGGCGGAGTGACATAATTAAGTCTACCAGTAGCTGAATCAGTTTTGGGTGGCTGGTACACATTGGCTTTGTTTTGTGGGTGGAGCTACTAATCTAGTTATAGGTGAGAAAATTTGAACTTACCTGTCCGTATCCTCCTTCTCCGAGCAGACGGTGTAATATGAAGGTTGACTGGCTGTCACAGCGTAGAGATCCTGCAGTGACAAGTTCTATGCTCTTTCTAGTGTCACAGCTCGGGGGTGTGACAAGAGGTGGGACTTCTGCTTCTGCATTCTTCATGGGCTTTCTTGCTGGTTCTGCATTTTTCATGATCTTTCTAATAGCTGCAACATTCATGGTGTTTTTAGTGTCACAGCTTGGGGGAGTCACTACAGATGATATTGTGTGGACTGCATCCCTATTTTTTTTCAGAAAGCCATTAAATGGCTCAGGTCTTATTTTTGGAATCATATTTTCCATCATCAGTATTCTCATTTCACTGGTTAAAAACGCAGAGAAAATCACAAACTGTCAGAGAAGTGTGACTGATCAGTTTATAGCTCACTAACTGCCGATGACATCGGTGATATTCAAACTGGCCAATCACATCACAGGGCTGGTCACCATGGCAACTCCCCTAAGTTGGAAACAAGCCAGGATGCTATTCATAGCTGCACTGCCCAATCACATCACAGTGCTAGTTACATGACTCCTCCCCTAAGTTGTAAACAAGTCAGGCTGTATATTCTCATGTCAGAGATGTGAGGCTGCTGGGTCACATGACCTCAGCCAGTACATTTGTGGATTTCAACTGTCAAATTTCAAATTTTCTCTATTCTGTGGGGGAGGGGAGGGGAGGATGAGATGACTGTTGAGATTTCAATTTCTGGAATAAACAAGTTCATTTCTGTTTTACTTCCCATTGATAAATGTCAAATTCAGATGTGTGGCAAATTACAAGAAACACGACCCCATCCATGAAATGTGCCGTCCTCATATTGACAAATTTCACAAAGATAACACATCAGGATAAGGATCCTTTTTATTTATTTATTTTTTACCATGTCAGCTCCAGGAGGTTTTAACCCTTTCATGACCAGAACATTTTTGCTATTTAGCACTGTGCTACTTCAATTGGCAATTGCATCATTATGCAACACTGTATACAAATGAAATTTACAGTTTTTTTTCCCCACAAATAGAGCTTTCTTTTGGTGGTATTTGATATCCACTGGGATTTTTTATTTTTTATTATATAAATAAAAAAACAGAAGATTCAAATGTAAAAAAGACCAAATTTTTTTTTCAGTTATAAAACATATCTAGTTAAATATTTAAAAAAAAAATCTTCATAAATTTAGACCAAAATGTATTCTGCTACATGTCCTCGCTAAAAAAAAAGTGTATATTAATTGTTTTCTTATAGCGTTTACAATCTTTTTGTTAGAAAAAAAAATAAAATAAATGAAAAAAGACCAAAAATGAAAAAAAACAATGTTATGTTATAAAATGTTATAAAACATATCCAATAAAATAATTTAAAAAAAAATCTAACTTCTATATAAATTTAGGCCAAAATGTATTCTGGTACATGTCTTTGGTAAAAAAAAAAAAAAATAATTAATAAAAACACAGAAAATTAAAAAAAAGATATTTTTTATTTTCAGTTATAAAACATATCCAATAAAATAATTAAAAAAATCTAATTTCTACATAAATTTAGGCCAAAATGTATACTGGTACATGTCTTTGGTAAAAAAAAAAAAAAAAAGTTTATATTAATTGTTTTTTTTTTGTTATAGCGTCTACAATCTTTTTGGTAAAAAAAAAAAAAAAATAAAATAAAATAATGAAACACCCTGAAAATTTTTAAAAAAGGAATATTTTTTATTTTCAGTTAGAAAACATATCCAATAAAATAATTTAAACAATCTAATGTCTTCATCAATTTAGGTGAATATGTATTCTGCTACATATTTTTGGTAATAAAATAATCCCAATAAGCGTATATTGATAATTAAAACAATTTAATTAATTCAAATTAATTGGGGCCAAAATGTATTCTGCTACATGTCTTTGGTAAATAAAAAAAGTACATTAATTGGTTTCTTAGTTATAGCATCTGCAATCTATGGTATATAATCTATATATTTGAAAATTGATCAGTACTAATAGCCTATTTTATTTTTTGAGGCCCTTAACCACTTTTAACCAGATTTAACCCCCCTAATGACCAGGCCATTTTTGCAATATGGCACTGTGTTACTTTAACTGACAATTGGTCGTACGACGCTGTACCTAAATAAAATTTATGTCTTTTTTTTCCCCACAAATAGAGCTTTCTTTTGGTGGTATTTGATCACATCTGTGGTTTTTATTTTTTGGACTATAAACATAAAAAGATCACAATTTAATATTTACATAATATACACTACACAATATTCAAAACATATTTTTTTTTTACTTTCTGCTATAAATCATATGCAAAAAATAAATTTGACAATAACAAATTGCTTCATTAATTTAGGCCAATATGTATTCTGCTATATATTTTTGGTAAAAAAAAAAAAATTATGAAAAAAGACAAAAAATTTGAAAAACAATATTTTTTATTTTCGTTTATAAAACATATCTTAAAATTATTTTAAATATCTAATTTCTTCATCAATTTAGGCCAATATGTATTCTGTTACATATTTTTGGTAAAAAAAAATCCCAATAAGCGTATATTGATTGGTTTGCGCAAAAGTTATAGCTTCTACAAACTATGGGATATTTTTATTTAATAATTTATTTTTACTAGTAATGGTGGCGATCTGCGATATTGCGGCAGACATTCGGGACATCTAACTGACACTTTTTGGGGACTAGTGAGACTAATACAGTGATCAGTGCTAAAAAATATGCACTGTCACTGTACTAATGACACTGGCTTAGAAGGGGTTAAACATCAGGGGTGATCAAAGTGTTAAATGTATGCCTGACCAGAGTTTTACTACTGTGGGGGAGGTGCTTGTACAGTCCAAATAATACCCAAATGACCCCTTTTTTGGAAAGTAGACAGTCCGAGGTATTTAGTAAGAGGACAAAAAATGAATTGTATTATAATTTTTTTTTTTTTTAACACACTTTGACCAGAGTAAAATAATGTACCATATTAACATTGTACTACTCTGGGGAAGTGATCATTATTATTTTTTTATTTTTTTACACATTGTGTTTGCATATAGCAATGAATTTTGTTACTATAAGCAACCATTTTACTGAATGAAATGGATTTATTTAGTTTGTTTTGTTGTGATTAGCTGCGATTGGCCCAGTCTGTACCATGTGATCACTGTGACCAATCACAACTAACACAATTGTACACAATGTAAGGCTTGAAAGGAAGCCATCCATCAACTGTCATGTGACCTGCTGTGATTGGTTACATCGGTCACATGGTACTGACAGCGGGCCGGTACAGTGATCAGTCATCAGCTGTGTCTGGTAGAGACAGTCGTGACAGATCGCACTGCAGCATGGCCCCGCGTCATATCATGTCCACCCGGAGCAAAAAATAGCCGGCCCCTGGCATCATTCTGCCATAGGCTGGGCGGCAACAGATTGCGCGAATCTTTTTGTTGATTTTCTTACCTGGAGATCATGCCAGTAACAGCAGTTTTCTTAAAGTGGAACTAAACCCTATCTCTCCTCTACAGCCAGGGGAGCTGCCATCTTAGCCTCTCTTTGATCTGCAGCTGCCATGATGCTGCACATGTGATCAGTTATGGCACCAGCCATTGGATGGCTTAACAGTTCAGTTGAGAGCACAAGCAACTGTGTCAGTTACCATTATTGACACGCTTTAAATGTTACTGTTGGGAATCTGTTAAATTGATGGGATTAGGCCACTTTAAGCAAATCCTTTTGTGTGAATATTTGTAGAGTTTCTTACCTGGAGATCCTGCCAGTAACATCACTTCCTGATGGGGACTTACAATGCAAAGTCACTGCTTTACAATTAGCAGCAGTGTTGTCAGCCTGCTGTGTGTACTCTGCCATTTGGCCATTGGGCTGTCTATCATGTATACAACCCAACAGCCAACTGAAGCAGCTTCCATGGCGGGGTGACAACACTGATGTAAATTGTGTCCTAGGGTTGTCATCCTGCAACAGGAAGCGCTGCTGCTACTGGCAGGGCCTCCAGGTAAGGAACTTTGTAAAATACAGGGCATCCGGAAAGTATTCACAGCGCTTCACTTTTTCCACATTTTGTTATGTTACAGCTTTATTCCAAAATGGATTAAATTCATTATTTTCCTCAAAATTCTACAATTACAACAATACCCCATAATGACAACATGAAAGAAGTTTGTTTGAAATCTTTGAAAATGTATTAAAAATAAAAAACAAAAAAAATCCCATGTACATAAGTATTCACAGCCTTTGCCTTGACACTTACAATTGAGCTCAGATGCATTCTGTTCCCACTGACCATTCTTGAGATGTTTATACAAATTAATTGGAGTCCACCTGTGGTAAATTCAGTTGATTGGACATAATTTGGAAAGGCAAACACCTGTCTATACAGTGCAGTACAGTACAGTTAACAGTGCATGTCAGAGCACAAACCAAGCCATGAAGTCCAAGGAATTGTCTGTAGACCTCCGAGACAGAATTGTATGGAGGCACAGATCTGAGAAGGGTACAGAAAAATTTCCGCAGCATTGAAGGTGCCAGTGAGCACAGGGGCCTCCATCTGTAAATGGAAGAAGTTTGGAACCACCAGGACTCTTTCTAGAGCGGGCCGCCCGGCAAAGCTGAGCGATCGGGGCAGAAGGGCCTTAGTCAGGGAGGTGACCAAGAACCCGATGGTCACTCTGAGAGAGCTCCAGCGTTTTTTTGTGGAGAGAGGAGAATAGACATGTGCAATTCGTTTCGTTCCGAATTCGTCTTTTAACGAATTTCGACTAATTAATTCGGAAATATCCGAATTAACGAAAACCCGTTTAACGAATTTTTCCGAATATTCGTAAATTCAAATATGCAAAAATTTGTAAATTCGTACTTTCGTACTTTCGTACATTCGTAAATTAGTAAATTTGTAAAATCGAAAATTTGTAAATTCGGAAATGCGTTAATCTGAAATAATAATTAACTAATAATAACTTAACTATTACTAACTATTAAATTATAGGTATTGTGATTTCCTTTCAAATTTGGCTGTTAGTGAGCATAACAAATACAAATTTATCCGAAATAGCAAATGCCGTATCCAAGCGAATGGAACGTAATGAATTAGTTCCGTTCCATTTGTTTAGATGCGGCATCATTATTTCGAATAATTCGTAACTTCGGATAAATTTGTATTCGTTACGTTCACTAACAGACAAATTTGAAAGGAAATTACAATACCTATAATTTAAAGTGGATGTAAACCCAATGTCATCCTTTCTAAACTACTGCCATAGGGGTTATCTATAAGGATATACATGCCTCCTGCATGTATCTTTACCTGTCAAATGTCTCTCCTCTGTCTGTTATTAGACCCGAAAAACTGCATATTCTGTGGGTGGGTCTGTTGTCTGGAGCTCGGTGGGTGGAGTCGTGATGTCAGTAGACTCTCCGCCCACCTCTACACTCCCCTTGTCAATATGCATGTTCTCCTGTTTATTTCTAACGCTGAACTTCTGCTGAACTTCTGCTATGATCTCTAACATCCAGTGAAAAAACAGGAAAGTAACCACATGACTTCAGCATGCCAAATCATGCTGAGGTGTGGAACAGCCAATCCTTGCAGAGCTGCTGAAGAAAGGCGTGGGGGAGGGAATTAAAAAATAATGCACATCTTAGGCTAGACACGAGATATGTAAATCACCTGTCTCTCACAGCAAGGGGGAGGATTTGACAAAGTTTTTCTCAGTTTGTCAAGAATTATCTCACTGAACAATAAAAGAGGATTGATCAGAGATGGATTAACTCTGGGCTCAAATGATAGCAAATCTTATACTCCACAGTATGCTAAAAAAAAAAATAAATTTTTTTTTTTTTTCGAGTTTACATCCACTTTAATAGTTAGTTACTATTTCAGATTTTCTCATTTTTCAGGTTTTCGACTTTCCAAATTTCCAAATTTTCTAATTTACGAATTTATGAATGTACAAATTTACAAATGTACAAATTTACGAACATACACATTTTCTCATTTATGAATGTACAAATTTACGAATGTGCGAATTTACAAATTTATAAATGTACGAATGTACGAATTTACTAATTGCGATCATAACGAATGACCCGAAAAACGGAAAAAAACAAAAAAACGATTGAAACGAACAAAACAAAACGAACACATTTTTTGGCAGTGCACATGTCTAGAGAAGAACCTTCCAGAAGAACAACCATTTCCACCAATCAGGCCAGACGGAAGCCACTCCTCAGTAAAAAGCACATGACTGGAGTTTGCCAAAAGGCACCTGAAGGACTCTCAGACAATGAGAAACAAAATTCTCTGGTCTGATGAAACAAAGATTGAACTCTTTGGCCTGAATGGCAAGCTTCATGTCTGGAGAAAACCAGGCACCGCTCATCACCTGACCAATACCATCCCTACAGTGAAGCATGGTGGTGGCTTCTGAAAATGCTGATTACCTGGCTGTGACCCAGAACAAGCAAGGAGCCAATGAAAGCAGATCTCCTCTTAATCTGTGTACTTGGTCTGGGTCAGTGCAAAAGAGAGCCTCAGAGCCAGAGGATCAGCATGACAGCCAGGCAGCTGGCTTTTCCAGGAGGAGATGTTAGCAGTGGCGGCCTGATGGTGATTCTAGTTCCTTGAATGTGTATGTAATCCCCAAATCTATATTTATTATGTCTGGCATCAAATCTCTCTGTATACAGTTTTCTTAAAGTGGAACTAAACCCTTCTCTCCTTTACAGCCAGGGGAGCTGCCATCTTAGCCTCTGTTTGATCTGCAGCTGCCATGATGCTGCACATGTGATCAGTTATGGCACCAGTCATTGGATGGCTTGACAGTTCGGTTGAGAGCACAAGCTACTGTGTCAGTTACCATTATTGAAACGCTTTGAATGTAACTGTTGGGAATCCGTTAAATTGATGAGATTAGGCCACTTTAAGCAAATCTTTTTGTGTGAATCTTTTGCTGAGTTTCTTACCTGGAGATCCTGCCAGTAACAGCACTTCCTGATGGGGACTTACAATGCAAAGTCACTGCTTTGCAATTGGCAGCAACGTTGTCAGCCTGCTGTGTGCACTCTGCCATTTGGCCATTGGGCTGTCTATCATATATGCAACCCAACAGCCAAATGAAGTAGCTTACATGGCAGGGTGACAATGGTGATGTAAATTGTGTCTTAGGGTTGTTATCCTGCAACAGGAAGTGCTGCTGCTACTGGCAGGGCCTCCAGGTAAGAAACTTTGTAACATTCAATTTGTTTTTTTATAAACTGTATACAATGAGATATGATGCCAGATATACGCAATAACTGATTTTGGGTTTCCATACACTTACTGCCGGGAGGCGAGGCGGGGCTTATGGTCATGTGACTGCCGTCCTCTGCTCCCCAAGCCCACCCTTTTTTGAAGCCAATTAGAGCCTCAGGCTCTAATTATGTGCTTAAAAAAAAACAAAAAAACATTGAAATCAACGCGTCTGGCACCCTGCATTTAAATTAGCATGGATGGGGGGTGCGGCTCCCCTGGGGGGGGGCTGGGGGTAAAGCCAGATAGTATGTAACTGTACTGCCTTATCAGCAGCCCCATTGACAGCCTTAGCTGTCAGAGCAGACATGAAGGACAGGCCACTGCTGGTGCATGGGGGGGAGGGCCATCCACTGGGAGGATCAGGTAAGTAAAAATGCTTCCCTTTAGACTAAACAAGCAATAAACCCTCGCGGTGTGGACGCAACCCCGCTGCAAGGGATCACTTTCAAATTTCCCAGAGTCTGGCTTTAAAATAAATGTCACTTTATACAAGTGCTCATACCTCTTGCGATGGGGACAACTGTTAGCAAAAGAATTTAGGCATAGGACACACCCCCTGCCACACCCCCTTAAAGGAGAATTATACAAAAAAATATTAGTTAAACCCGCAAGTGCTTTTTTTTCCCCCTCTACTATTCCTTTATTTTGGCTTCTGAAATGTACAAATGCAGCAATTTTGAAATTGAATGAAAGGTTTAGCACTGGGAAACACGTTTTGAAAGAAAAAAAAGGTACCATAACTGCATAGATCAGAGCAAAATGAGGGACAAATGAGGAGGAAAGAGGGACAGAGGGACTTTATTCCAAATCAGGGACAGTCCCTCAAAATCAGGGACAGTTGGGAGCTATGCGAGTGCTGCTGACGGGTATTACATGAAGGCAAAGAGAGGCGTTTATACTTGGGTGCTGCAGAGTCAGTCCCTTCAATCCATTTGAATCCTGGACTTCTCTGATTGTGATGGTGTTATTGAACTATGTATAGCAGGGTTATATTTAAATAGAAGGTAGGGAGCGCTATTAGTGTGCCAATACAAAGTGAAATGGGGGTGTCCTCTGCTGCCCAAACCCGAGGTGAGCGGCTGTGATAAGTGGGGGGTGGGGGGGTTAATATGTTGTCCGTCCACCTGAGCCGCCCAGAGTTGGTGTGCTAACAGGGGAAGAAAAAAAGTAATGTACAGGTAGGTGATTTCGTGCTAAAGTGCCGCCCTGCCGCAGTATAAGTACGTGGGGGTGGTCCGTAAGCGGTTAAAGGAACACTTGGATCTAGTTTAAAGTCGATCTGTCAGTAACTTCACAAGTCTGTATGAGTAAATTCCTGACATGTCACAATATACAGAAACAGGATCATTGTTCCACCTTTTATCTTTAAAAAGTGTCCTTGAGCTCCAGTCAGTGACTTTGTCTAGTCTGAGATGATGTCATCGGTTTGCTGCAGGCAGGAGGAAGCATTTCCTCAGTCTCCCCTCCCCCAGTGATCAGACTGTACATCCGTGATTGTCAACCTATGAGCTAAAGGGGATCTCAAATGTGGCCCCTGATATTGCCAAAGGGCCGCACGTAATGTTCAATATATGTAATGCTTATAAGTGCCAACAGAAACTGTACATCAAATCAGGGCTTTTTTTCCCCAGAGAATAAATGCAGGTACTCCGCCCTTCTGAGTCACTCCTTGTCTCCGCCCCCTACCCACCTCTGAGCACCGTCCCTTGGTTCCACCCCCTACCCACCTCTGAGCACCGTCCCTTGGTTCCAACCCCTACCCACCTCTGAGCACCATCCCTTGGTTCCAACCCCTACCCACCTCTGAGCACCGTCTCTTAGTTCCACCCCCTACCCACCTCTGAGCACCGTCCCTTGGTTCCACCCCCTACCCACCTCTGAGCACCGTCCCTTGGTTCCACCCCCTACCCACCTCTGAGCACCGTCCCTTAGTTCCAACCCCTACCCACCTCTGAGCACCGTCCCTTGGTTCCACTCCCTACCTACCTCTGAGCACCGTCCCTTGGTTCCACCCACCTTCCAGTACCGACCCTTTTAGAGAATACAGGGCCAAGTATATTTCTGTGGTGTTAAGAAATTTGATAATGATTACAATAAAAGCAGTAAAATAGATCCCCTGCAGGCAGTAACAAAAGACCCCCCCAGGAACATTAGACCCACCGTAACAATGAATGCCCTCCCAGCAACAATACACCCCCCCAGCAACAAAAGATCCACCCCAGCAACAATAGATCTCCCAGTAGCCAGCAATAATAGACGCAACCTCAACAGTAGATCCGCAGCAACAATTGACACCCCAGCATATATAAGACACCACCAGCAACAATAGACTCTACTTCGCAATGATAGACCCCCTGCAACAATAGGTCCACCCCAGCAACAATAGACCCCAAATTCAACGTAGATTGACAACCCCCACAGCAACAATAGATCCCCCAGCAGCAAAAATAGACTCTGCTTTGCAACGCTAGACCCAGGGCCAGATTAAGAGCATCATGGGCCTGGGGCTGAGAATTTCGGTGGGCCTTTTTATGGAAATAAATAAAATGAAGATGCAAACAATTTTTTGTTAAAACAAATTAAATATTTTAATTCCATTAAAGTGCCAAAACAGAAATATATTGAAAATATTTATTTTTTGTAAACCAGAGATACAATGTATCAAGACTAAAAAGACACCACAAGGGACCACCTGCAGCAATGGCGGAACTACCAGGGCCATAAAGGTTGCTCTTGCAACTGGGCCCTGGCAGTCTGCCCACTGTGGAGGGACCCCAAGATGGCAGAGTTCGGTTCACACTGCTGCGACCCAAAGTCGTGTGACTTTCTTGCAACTTCTATGATTTAACATTGCAGTCTATGGCACTCAAATCAAAATCCCATAAAATTACTGGAATTACTGTCCCCGCGCCTTAAGTCACATTGATTAAGACTGCACCCACTGAAATGAATGTGTTTTGATTTTTGTAATTTTTTTTTTACACAAATAGACCTTTTTTTGATGGTATTTAAACACCATTGGGGTTTTTATTTTTTGCTAAACATGAAAAAAAAAAAATTGTTTTTCTTAGTTTGTTATAATATTTTGCCAGAAGTAATTTTTCTTCTTCACTGATGTGCACTGATGAGGCAGCACTGATGGGCATTGATAAGGTGGCGCTGATGAGGCTGCACTAATATGTGGCACTGCTGATCTGCACTGATATGCAGAACTGATGGGCCATGATGAGCTGCACTGATAGGCAGCACTGATGGGCAATGATAGCTGGCACTGGCACTGATGAGCTGCACTAATGGGCATTGATGAGCAGCACTGATAGGTGGCACTGACAGGCAGCACTTATGGGCACTGATAAGGTGGCACTGATGAGGCAGCATTATTATGCGGCGCTGATAGGCACAGTGGTGTAGTGGTTAGCACATTCACCTAGCAGCAATAGGGTCGCTGGTTCAAATCCCGATCACGACACCATCTGCCTGGAGTTTGCATGTTCTCCCTGTGCCTGCGTGGGTTTCCTCCGGGTACTCCAGTTTCCTCCCACACTCCAAAGACATGCTGGTAGGTTAATTAGATCCTGTCGAAAAAATTGGCCAAATATGTGTATGTTGTATGTGTATGTGTTTGTAAGCGTGTCAGGACCCCATGGGGCCAAGGACCGTGCTATACTGCAGATGGACACCGGCAGCAAAAAAGCGCCCTGAGGCGATTCAGTTCGCATAGGTAGCGCTATACAAGTCACTCATTCATTCACTTATAGGCAGCACTGACGGGTGGCACTGATGATCTGCACTGATGGTCAAAGATAGGTGGCACTGATGAACTGCACTAATGGGTGGCACTGAACTGCAGCACTGATGGGCTCTGACAGGCAACACTGATGGTCAATGATAGGTGGCACTGATGAGCTGCACTAATGGGTGGCACTGACAAGGTAGCACTGATGGGCGGCGCCGATGAGCTGCACTATTAGGCAGCATTGATAGGTGGCACTGGCACTGATGAGCTGCACTAATGGGCACTGATAGGTGGCACTGATGAGCTGCACTGATAGGTGGCACTGGCATTGATTGGATGGCACTGGCACTGATAGGTGGCACTGATGAGATGCACTAAATGGGCACTGATGGGCTGCCTGCACAGTCACTGATGTGATGAGTTGCACCCCACCCCCCCAAAAATGTAAGTTAACCACTTCACTTCAGCCGATACACACATTACTAGTATACATCACACTGCTGCACAATTTCATAGATAGAACTTGCCCAGCGCCCATGGCTTACTTGAACTTAGTTGTGCAGAATGATGAATGCAGATCCACCTTCTCCTGGCTCGCAGTACCGCTCACACACAGCACTCCAGTCTCCAGTTCTTTCCCAATCAAGCCTCCTGGGACGCCGGGGAAGGCCTCCGGATGACGTCACGCCGGCCGAGACGTCAAGCTCCGCCTACAGTGTGCAAGCACGCTCAGCCTCGGTGGCGCACTGGTAACGCCCACACTGTCTGCAACGTCTGCTCTCTGCTTCGCGGCATCACCACTATTACATCTGACTGACACGTAAATAATGCAGCTGCATGGCAATGTTAATGTATATAGCGGCCAAAGGCCGGGCCGTGGCTATTGTATGTATTTAGAGTGTTTGGGCCTATATTATGATGGGGGCCTGGAGCTGCAGCTCCAAAAGCCCCTATGTTAATCCGGCCCTGGCTAGAACCTCCCCCCCGCCCGCGACAACAGATCCACCCCAGCAACAATAGATCTCCCAGTAGTCAGCAACAATAGACCCCTAATTAAACAGTAGACCCCAGCAACAATTGACCCCCACCAGCAATAATAGATCCCCCAGCAGCAACATTTGACAACCCAGCAATATAAGACCCCACCAGTAACAATAGACTCTACTTTGCAAAGCTAGACCCTCCACAACAACAGATCCACCTCAGCAACATTAGAGCTCTGATGCCCCGTACACACGGTCGGACATTGATCGGACATTCCTACAACAAAATTCATGTTTTTTTTCCGACAGATGTTGGCTCAAACTTGTCTTGCATACACACGGTCACACAAAGTTGTCGGAAAATCCGATCATTCTAAACGCAGTGACGTAAAACACGTATGTCGGGACTATAAACGGGGCAGTAGCCAATAACTTTCATCTCTTTATTTATTCTGAGCATGCGTGGCACTTTGTGCGTCGAATTTGTGTACACACGATCGGAAATTCCGACAACGGATTTTGTTGTTGGAAAATTTTATAGCCTGCTCTCAAACTTTGTGTCAGAAAATCCGATGGAAAATGTGTGATGGAGCCCACACACAGTCGGAATTTCCGGCAACAAGGTCCTATCACACATTTTCCATCGGAAAATCCGACCGTGTGTACGGGGCATAAGCGTTTTTATGCGTGACTTGCGCATTTTTATACAGCTTTTTTTTATTATTAGCCAGTAGAGAAAACTGCTATCTGTTGTATCATTTGTTGCTAGGTATTTCAGCGTTTTGAGCTTTTCCTTTAACTTTTATTTCTTCTTTTTTTTATTATTATTATTATTTTTATTTTTTTTTCGTTAGGGTAAGGGGTTAGAGTTAGCCTCGGTTGACACTGGGATGACTTGTCAGGCGACCTAGTCGCCTGACAAGTAGCGTCCCGTTCTCTGCAATGGAACCGTTCTAATCGGAGCGACGCAAGTCGCTCCAACTTAGAAAAAGGTTCCTGTACGACTTTGGGGGCGACTTGCATTGACTTCTATACAGAAGTCGTTTTGCAAGTCGCCGTTGAGTCATGTCCTGGGTCGCCTGAGGCAGTCGCGCTGTAAGTCGTGCTGCCTCAGTGTGAACCGACCCTTAGAGTTAGGTTAGGGTTAGTTTTATTTATTTATTTTTTTGTTAGGCTTAGGGTGTTATTATTATTACTACTACTACTACTTCTACTAATACTAAGAATAATAATAATAAACGAATACATAAATGTAAAATAAATACACAAACAAGTAAAAATATTCATAAATAAATAATAAATAAATTAAATATATGAATTCCAAGTAATAATAAAGAAATAATTACCCCTAACCTTAAAGGGGTTGTAAAGGTTAATTTTTATTTTTTTAAAAATAAACATGTCATACTTACCTCCACTGTGCAGCTCATTTTGCACAGAGTGATCCTCTTCTTCTGGGGTCCCTCGGTGGCTCTCGCGGCTCCTCCCCGCATCAGATAACCCCCTAAGAGAAGTGCTCTCTCCCGGGGGGGTTACCTTGCGGGCGTGCTCTGTCTCATACACTCTGCGTCCATAAACACAGAGTGTATGTCTCGGTCCCGCCCTCCAGCGCCGGGATATTGGATTTGATTGACAGCAGCGGGAGCCAATGGCTGCGCTGCTATCAATCTATCCAATCAACGCCGAGACTCCGTGGAGAAGAGGACTTCGGGGACGAGCTAAGCAGGTAAACGTCATTGCCAGGTGTTTTTTTACCTTAATGCATAGGATGCATTAAGGTGAAAAGACACGAACCTTTACAACCCCTTTAACCCCTAACCCTAAAAAAATTAAAAATAATAAATAACTAAACCCCCTAACACAAAATAAATAAATAATAATAATTATTATTATTTTTTTTGTTCGGATATGGGTGTTTGTTTATTATTATTCTTATTAATAATATAATATTTTTGCGGTTAGAGGTTACCGTATTTATCGGCGTATAACACACACTTTTTTCCCCTTAAAATCAGGGGAAAATCGTGGGTGCGTGTTATACTCCAATCCCCGCTGATTGTGAGCGGAGCGTAGCGAGCGCCGCCGACATACACAAAGCAGAGTGTACTTGGCTAGTCTCGGCTCCTCTCGCAGTCCCGCCCAGTCCCGCCCCTATGATGGACATAACACAGGTCCAATGGCGGGACTGGGCGTGACTGTGAGCGGAGCGGAGCGAGCACCGCCTACATACACAAAGCCGAGTGTACTCAGCTAGTCTCGGCTCCGCTCAGTCACGCCCAGTCCCACCATTGGACCTGTGTTATGTCCATCATAGGGGCAGGACTGGGCGGGACTGCGAGAGGAGCCGAGACTAGCAGAGTACACTCGGCTTTGTGTATGTCGGCATTGGCGCCAATTTTAAATTCCTGCAATGAGGCTGCAAAGACACTGGGCAAGGCTGCAGATGGACACTGGGCAAAGCTACATTGATGGGCATTTAAATGTAAGTTTTTTTTTCCTTAAAATTCCCTCCTAAACTTGGGGTGCGTGTTATACGCCGATAAATACGGTAATTAAATTTATTTATGTATTATTACATATTATTCATTTATTTATGATGATTTTTAGTTATTTGTGAAACTTATTTAACATTTATTTGTTCATATGTTATTACTACTTAATTTTTATGTATTTTTTCATTTGAGCAAAAAAATCACACAAAAATGTGCGACAAAACACGCAAATGTGCACAAAAACTTGCTTCTATTCATTCCTATGAGAAAAAAAGGGCAGAAAATACAAAAAAAAAAAATCAATCAGAATAATTGTTCTTACATTGCACAATTCCAGTATAAAATTTAGTATCTGTAATGAAATTGTTTGGCACCATCAGATCTCCCAGCGGGGGAGCAACAATCTGCTGCAATGATAAGGAAATGGATTTTTTTTCTGATTATAAATTTTCCTTGTGCAAATTGTCCCTTTATTGAGATAAATAAAAGCGAGAGTGATGGGGGAAGGAAGGGAGGGAAGAGAAAGAGAGAAGGGAGGAAAGGTGAGTGAGGACTAGAGAGAGAGAGAGAGGTGGGGGAGAGAAAGAAGGGTGAGAGAAGGGGGGGGGATTGGGGGAGAAGGGAGGAAAGAGAGAAGGAGAGAAAGGGGATAGAGAGAGATTGGGGGAGAAGAAGGGAGGAAAGAGAAGGAGAGAAAGGGGATAAAGAGAGGGGGGGAGGGAGGAAAGAGAGGGGGGGAGGGAGGAAAGAGAGGGGGGGAGGAGAGGGAGAGAGGGAAAGAAGTAGGCAGGAGAGGGGGAGAAAGAGAAGGAAAGCGAGGAGGAAGGAAATGAGGGAGGGGGATAGAGAGGGAGAGAGAGGAATAGAGAGAGAGAGGGGGGAGAGGAAGGGAAGAAAGAGAGGGAAGGGAGGAGAGGAGGGAGCTGGGTAGAGAGAGAGGGAGATAAAGAGAGAAGGAAAGAGAAGAGGAAGGAGAGGAGGGAGGGGGATAGAGAGGGGGTGGAGAAGAAGAGGTAGGAAGGAGAATGAGAGAGAGAATTGAGAGAGAGAATTGAGAGAGAGAATGAGAGAGAGAGAATGAGTGAGCGAGAGAATGAGTGAGAGAGAGAATGAGTGAGAGAGAGAATGAGTGAGAGAGTGAGAGAGAGAGTGAGAGAGGAAAAAGAAGGGAGGAAAGGAGAGGGAGCGCGAGGATGGGGGAGTGAAAGGGACGAATGAAAGAGAGAAGGAAAGAGAGGAGGGAGGAAAGGAGGGGGGATAGACAGAGAGAGAGATAGCGAGAGAAAGGGATGGGGGAGAGAAAGGGAGGAAAGGGAAAGAAGGTAGGAAAGGAGAGAGCAAGGATGGGGGAGAGGAAGGGATGTTGGGGGGGAAGGTAACTGAAACAGGGGAGGGAAAGAAAGGGAACAGTGAAGAGTGGGGGTGAGGGAGCAAGATAGAGGGAAAGATGGTGGGGAGGAGAAAAGAAAAACAACGAAAGAAATAGATAACATTTGATGTCTCATATTTTATTTTGTTGCATTTTCCATCCCCCCCAATACAGAGATTTTTATTATAGGGAAGTGACATTTGTCATCTCATCTGGGAATCTCATCACATTTCAGATCCCCGGCATCCTTCCACTCTGCCATAGAGTGACATCTAAGATTCATTGTAGCAATGTCACTTAAAGGGGAAGCTCCCCGAGTTTGTATGACATCCGTCTTCCCTTCCAGTGTGCCGACTTCTGAACACAGTTCTGACTTCTTAGTGTTCTTCCTTCCTTGTCAGTCATGTAGGAAAAGTTTTTCAAAAGTTTGATTTCTTGTTGCCTGTAGCAACCAATCAGTCTGTGATATCAGATCTGAACTGTCGCCTTTCACATGGTTGTCATACATCATAATGATTGTAGTTGTCAGAGCAGCAGCAGGGGGAAGCGGGCTGCACCTGCTGAGTCGAGGTCCTGGAGTTCATGGTGCCGGTCGGGGTGATGATTATATCCGGGACCTTCAGGTGTCCAGAGGACGTCTCTTCACCTCTGTGACCGATCTGAAAACCTGCAGACAGGAGACCAGCACAGAGATCACTAGGGGGTCCATCACTTCTATCATGGATACCATTTATTACATTGTCTATAACATGCCACCAATCTCACCATACAATCTCTGTACAATCAACTTTACATTTACAAAAACTATAATATGAGGACCTACCTGATCTATACATTTAATATGTATCCAACCACACAGGTCCTTCCACCACATAGCTGTTATTTTTAAATCTGACCTCCGGCCTCCCCTCCAGTCTTGCACAGTTGTACCGGCTCCTCTCTGGTACTGAAATAGCTTACTCTGATTTCACTGCACACTGTGAGCTTCTCACAATGTGCATTAGAAGCTGCAGTAAGTCAAATAGAGCCCGCCTCATTTCCTGGCTGGAGGACATTCAACATCATCTAGCGCTTTCCTCCCTAGCCTGACTGTCCTTGGCCTGCCCCTTTTCTTCATTTAATTAGACTTCTTTCAATCACGGAGGCTCAGCATCACATATGGGTGATAACATGCAAATGCAATCAGCCTAGGACCAGCCACTCCCCAGACAGACATCCCCCCCCGTCAAGTCATTTTGATATTTGCATAACTCCTCCCACTGCTTGTAACGGGCTGAGGGCTCTGGAAATGAGTACTGGCCCCTCTCACCAGCCATGATCTCCCTGCATTGCATAGAGTAGTCGTCTCCAAACTGCAGCCCTTTGCTTGTCTTTATCCGGCCCTGGGGTACTTTTCCTCCCACTCCACTGACACCAACAATGGGTCACTATTCCTCCCACTGACACCAACATTGGGTCACTATTCCTTCCACTGACACCAACAATGGGTCTCTATTCCTTCCACTGACACCAACAATAGGTCTCTATTCCTTCCACTGACACCAACAATGGGGCACTATTCCTCCCACTGACACCAACATTGGGTCGCTATTCCTCCCACTGACACCAACATTGGGTCGCTATTTCTTCCACTGACACCAACAATGGGGCACTATTCCTCCCACTGACACCAATGATGGGGTACTATTCCTCCCACTGACACCAATGATGGGGAACTATTCCTCCCACTGTAACCAAATACGGGGTATTATTCCTCCCACTGACACCAATTATGGGGCACTATTCCTCCCACTGACACCAATGATGGGGCACTATTCCTCCCACTGTAACCAGTGATGGGGTATTATTCCTCCCACTAACACCAACAATGGGGCATAATCCCTGTTACTGACATAAACAACGGGGCACTATTCCTCCCACTGACACCAATGATGGGGTATTATTCCTCCCACTGACACCAATGATGGGTCATAATTATGATAGAGGATTTATATAGTGCCAATAGTTTGCGCAGCGCTTAACATAAGGGAAGACAGTTAACACTTAAAATACAAATCAATACAGGAGGGATCAGAGGGCCCTGCTTGTTAGAGCTTACATCTAGAAGGGAGGGTCAAGTGGAAACAAATGGTAGTAACTGTGGGGGATGAGCTGATGGAGAAAATGAAAATACAGTTGTTAGGTGTGGGTAGGGTAGGCTTCTCTGAAGAGAAGGGTTTTCATAATCCTTATTACTGACATAAACAATGGGGTACTATTATTCCCACTGACACCAATGATGGGGCACTATTCCTCCCACTGACACCAATGATGGGACCCTGATGTAAGGGGGGGGGGGGGACTGTGATAGGGACCCTGATGTAAGTCAGGACTATCATGGCGACCCTGATGTAAGGGGGGACTATAATAGGGATACTGATGTAAGGGGAGGAGTATAATGGGGACCCTAATATAAGGGGGACGCTGATGTAAGGTGGGACTCTGATGGGGCCCTGATGTAAGTGGGGGACTTTGATTGAGACCCTGATGTAAGGGGGAACTTTGATGTAAGGGGGGAAGACTATCATGGGGATCCTGATGTAAGGGGAGACTATGACAGGGACCTTGTTGTAAGAGGGGACTCTGATTGAGACCCTGATGTAAGGGGGGACTCTGATGGGGACCCTGATGTAGGGAGGACTCTGATGGGATTTTTTTTGTTGGCCCACAATTATTTGTAAACTATATAATGGGGTCCTCGTACTAAATAGTTAGCAGACCCCTGTCTTAGTGCATTGGGGTACCATATAACATGAGTTGTTGAACATTACCACAATGCAAACACAGTGCAAATGGCCCCCGACTGTAAATAAACCCCTGTATGGTGTCTCTTGGCGCCTCCCCTGAGGGTTTCTCAATGTTATCTCTCTCACACCAGCAATAAATTTGCATTGCCAACCCATAAGTGACTGTTGTAGCTTTGCATTAGGACAGCTCAGGCTGGGGACGGGGAGAAACAAAGACAACTGCCCCATAGCTGCTGATAACAATAAGAAATGGGTCCCTGGAGTGTATCTGACATTATAAGATCCAGCAGCTTCATCACATGGCTCGCTCACATTTCTACCCTACCAGAACACAATAGTGTGAGCCGGCATTGCACGCCAACCTAATTCCTCTCAGGTTATCATAGAGGGGTGGAGATGAGCAGATTGGGGGAGGGGCAGAAACAATATTTTTTTTTTTATGTAGCTGGAAATTATTTTATTTCTATTGTGCACTCAGCTAAGTATGACTAATCTAGAATTTTTCTTATTGATATTGTGACTTATCACCAACTTCCTTCCCCTTTGTTCTGCCAGTGAAGGGGGGGGGGGGGGGGGGGTTCCTCTGCTGCGGGCGGGCAACAAAGGGTCAGCCAGAGAATAAACCTGCACATCTTCCCTGCTGCAAAGGATTCTGGGTATCAGGAAAGTCAAAGTGGTCATTCCGGAGTTAAAGGGTCTGTCCACCCAAAACTGAATGGTTGGATGTTAGAAAGTTAAAGAAGAAGTAAACCCTGATGAGTTTTAGTTCCTTTTTTGTTCCCTGCAAAGTAAAAGCATAATGTGCTAGTATGCATCGCATACTAGCACCTTATGTGACACTTGCCTGCAAACGAACCCCGTGCTGTCCCCGCTGGAGGCCGCATTCAAGTTTGCCCCTCTTCCTTCCGGGGCCACGGACTCCGGCTCTGTGACTGGCCGGAATCTTGTGACGTCACTCCCGCGCATGCGCAGAGGCCGTTTCTTCACAGCGCATGCGCCAATGACATCATCTGCGCAGTACAAAGTAAATATCTCCTAAACAGTGAGTGCACGTAAAGGAGATATTTACTGTACCTTATTATAGGCTTACCCATAGGTGCAACTTGAAAATTTACAACCTCTTTAAGCTGGCCATACACTAGAAGAATTCAAACACTTTTGTTTCAGGCGCCTTTTATCATTAACTGCTTCAATACCGGGCACTTTTACCCCCTTCCTGCCCAGGCCAATTTACAGCTTTCAGCACTGTCACACTTTGAATGACAATTACGCGGTCATGTAGCACTTATCTTTTTTTTTTTTTTTTTTTTTTTTTTTTTACACAAATAGAGCTTTCTTTGGGTAATGATAGTCTCCCCCTTACATCAGGGTCCCCATCATAGTACCCCCTTACATCAGGGTCCCCATCATAGTCCCCCTTTATATCAGAGTCCCCCCCTTACATCAGGGTCTCAATCAGTGTCCCCTCTTACATCAGGGTCCCTATCATAGTCTCCTCTTACATCTAGGTCCCCATCATAGTCTCCCCTTACATCTAGGTCCCCAGCATAGTACTCCCTTACATCAGGGTCCCCATGATAGTCGTCCTTTACATCAGAGCCCCCCCCCTTACATCAGGGTCTCAATCAGAGTCCCCTCTTACATCAGGGTCCCTATCATAGTCTCCCCTTACATCTAGGTCCCCATCATAGTACTCCCTTACATCAGGGTCCCCAGCAGAGTCCCCCTTACATCAGATTCCCCCTTACATTAGGGTCCTCTTTTATTTTTGGCAAAACAAACTAAAAAAAGCCGAAAATCGTACCCAAATGTAATTTTTATCATTTTTTTCCACACAAATGGAGCTTTCTTTGGGTAGTGATAGCCCCCCCTTACATTAGAGTCTCCATCAAAGCCCCCCCCTTACATCAGGATCCCCATGATAGTCCCCCCCCTTACATCAGGGTCTCAATCAAAGTCCCCCCTTACATCAGGTTCCCCATGAGAGTCCCCTCTTACATCAGGGTCCCCATCATAGTCTCCGTTTACATTTGGGTCCTCATCATAGTCCCCCCCGCCCCTTACATTAGGGTCCCCAGCAGAGTACCCCCTTACATTAGGGCCCCATCAGAGGTCCCCTTTACATCACGGTCCCCATCAGAGTCCCACTTACATTAGGGTCCCCCCATTAGGGTCACTGCAGTTTTTTTTTTTAATATTTTGCAAAACAAACGAAAAAAAGACCAAAAATTGTGAAAAAATTCATTTATCTTCATTTTGTTTTTCTAAAATGTTGCAAATAAATAATCTTTCTTCATCAATTTAGGACAAAATGTATTCTGCTACATTTTTTTGGTGAAAATAACCCAAATCAGTGTATATTATTTAGTCTGTGGAAGTTATAGATGGAACTAAAGTATGGTATATACAGTATATCTAAAAATCAATCCTGATGTACTGGCAGCCCATCTTATTTCTTGAGGCCTGAAAATGTCAGGACGGTACAAATACCCCCCAAATGACCCCTTTTGTGAAAACAGGCAGTCCAAGGTATTTAGTAAGAGGCATGGAGAATTTTTTGGAAAATGAATAAATTAAAAAAAAAAGGTTTTAATTTTTTTTTTTTTTTTTTTTTTACATACTGTCACCAGTGCAGTACAGCATTATCATATAAATGGTGTGGTGGTGATCAGGGACACTAACTGGTAAAAGTATGTGAACCCCTTCACGCCGACGTCACACAAATAGGTGGCCTCACTGGACTGGGCTTTTTGCCCTGTGGCCGCATATTTGCCTACCTCCCACTGTACTGGGAGGGCGCCGCACCGCGCTCCCAGCACAGAGACCGTGGTCTCACCGTGAGCCCCGGGCCCCGTACTAACGATCGGGACCAGGAGATCGAGATTCCGGGTCACTGTATTAGCCTCCGATTGGCTATCACAGTGATCAGGCACTGTGAAGCCTGCCCCCCGCATTTTCTTTTTCTGTTAATGAAGGAGACAAATACATTGTATCTCTCTCTGTCCTTACACAGAAAAAAAAGAAAAAAAAAAGTGTTTTAAAAATAATAATAAAATAAAAAGTATTAATAAAAAAAAATAAACCTAGATCAAGGTTTGATCTAGGTCAGTGCCAGGGTCAGTATTTTTTTTAGGGGGGGGACAGAATTTTTTTTTTTTTAAATTAGTATCAGTGTCAGTGAGTGCGTTTTTAGTTTGGATAAATAAAAAAACAAAATGCGCACTCTTGCTTCTGGTCTGTACTACGGATACAACTAACATACACATACATAGGTGTGTGCAGCCTATTGCATTAGGGTGTGCACCCCAAAGCTCATATGCATGTGTGTGCATACGTATATACTGACGGTGTCAGTAGAGAAGTGGACAGTGTCATAAGGGCAGAGATTGGTGTTAATAGGGCAGTTACAATATTTTAGGTTTTGTTTTTTTTTTTTTGGAGAAATAAGAAAAATTGAGAATTTTTTTTTTTTATTTGGTGAAATATCAGTGGTCTAAACCAGTGTTTCTCAACTCCAGTCCTCAAGGCTCCCCAACAGGTCTTGTTTTCAGGCTTTCCATTATTTTGCTCAGGTGATTTGATCAGTTTCAGGCTGTTTAATCTGAAAGAAATCCTGAAAACATGACCTGTTGGGGCGCCTTGAGGACTGGAGTTGAGAAACACTGGTCTAAACATTGTAAATATGCACCACACAGGGTGATTAGGGTGTGCCCAGGCACACCCTGTGCGCACGCCTATGTACACATATGTGGTGTCGCTGCGATCGTCAGGAGCAGGAGAATTTATTTTGGGTTGTTCTTTGGTGGTAGGTTATGGTAGTACCAAGAAATATACTGCTAAATTTAAAAAAAATGTTTTTTTTTCCTGTTTTGGGCCAGTTTTCCTTTTATAATAATGAAAAAAAAAATTTTCAGTTTTTTACATTTTTTTATTACATACAGTGACCAGAGCACTACAGTGTTACCATAGTAACACTGCACTACTCTTGGGAGGTGAACAGTGTTTTTTTTTGTTTGTTTTTTTTTTACACACTATGGTTGCTTATAACTGTGCATTTTACAGTTATAAGCAACCATTTTTTTCTGAATGAAAACTACTCATTCAGTGTTTACTATTGTGATTAGCTGGAATTGGCCACAGCTGATCACATGGTACAAATGCGCTTTGATTGGCCCTGTCTGTACCATGTGATGACTGTGACCAATCACAGAGCTCATCACATCAATCAAAGCCTTTTATTGTGTACAATTGTCATGAGATCTGCTGTGATTGGCCACGGCAGTCACATGGTACCAGCAGCATGCTGGTGTCTTGCCGAGAAAGTTCTACCGACGGATAAGGACCCCCCCCTCTACTACGCAGGCGCAGCGCTTGCGCAGTAGGAACAACAAGGGAGCCGCCGAAAAGAGCCAAAGCTGAACACCTGAGTCAGCTGTACATGGCGCCTGCGCACTACATTCTACCCTATGTCAACGTTAAAGCCCCACCATCCAAGTGGACATAGAGTTAGAATAATATGCCGAGCGCAGCGAGGCTGTGCCCGAAGCGTGGCGAGGGGCCTGTTACAAACTTTTTATTATTAAAATAGTGTTTGCACTCAGGCGCAGTGTACAGCTGACTCCGGTGTTCAGTTTTGGCTCTTTTCGGCGGCTCCCTTGTTGTTCCTACTGCGCAAGCGCTGTGCCTGGGCAGTAGAGGGGGGTCCTTATCCGCCGAGGGGAACTTTCTTGGCAGAACACCGGTACAGTGACCTGTCATCGGCCCCTGTTCGGTGGACACAGCGGGTGACAGATCGTGCTGGATTGTGGCCCGTCGGTCGTGCGCAAGGCGTGATCCTGGGAGGATGTCATATGACATCCATCATTTTACAGTAGTCCGGGCGGGAAGGTGTTAAAAGCCAACCTTGACCTCCAGTCAGTAACTTTGCCTAAGCTGAGATGATGTCATCTATGCTGCAGGCAGGAGGAAGCATTTCCTAAGTCTCCTCTCACAGTGATCAGACTGAACATTGTACCTCGTTGCCAGTCACAAGGCGAAAGGCTGCATCAGGGCCCTGGTCTGTGTCGCAGCGATTTTCAAAAGTAGTTACTGCACTACTTTTGGCGACTTGGGGGGGGGGGGGGCATTTAAATAGACTTCTGTTTATGAACCCGCACAGATGTCTTTCAAATCGCCCCCGAACTCGCAATGAAATGCGGGTTCGAAATCGCGCGAGTTCAGCTGAACGATTTCAAACCCACGTTTTTTTTTTTGTTTTTTTTTAACAAGTTTTTTATTATGCACAACAAAAGTATACATACCACACATATTACATATGTTCCATTAGCATACAAATTCCATAAACATAACAATCATATTACAGGCTTAGAATATGCCATTTCCATCATCAATTCTTTCTCATAGTAGCATACACGTGCATTTTTTAAAAGAAACCCCAATAACAGTAAACCACCCACCCTCTTCCCCTGGGATGTCAACATTTCAGTATTACTGCCCCTTCTCAAAACGAACATACCTGGCCCATCTAGGAAAGAGAAACAAAGCAATCAATATCCATCTCTCCAGAGTTTTATCTACCACTCATACAACATACTAGGGCTCTCCCTCATCCAGAGTATTCTCAGAGTCTATCCACCGGAACCAAACTTTCCTAAACTTCTTGGTAGCCCCTCTAGCCTCGTAAGTCATTTTATACATCATCAAATCTGCGTTTATTATTTTAATCAACATCCCCAGCATCAATTGTTCCTCATGTATCCATCTCCTTGCTATGAGCTTTTTTACACCAAAGTACAGGATCCTTAGGAACAATTTAGCGTGGGCATTTAACTCCTCTTGATCAAAAATCCCAAGCAAACACCGCATAGGAGAGCAAATATTTGGTAAAGCAAACTTATCTGATATAAATTCAGTGACCTGAGACCATAGCGGTCTCACCTTTATACATTCCCATACCATATGTGCAAAAGTGCCCTCCTCCTTCCCACATTTATGACAAATAGCAGAATCCCTCCTATGCATTCGATGTAATCTGGTCGGTGTATAATACTGTTGGTGTAGATATCGATATTCAAACCCACGTTTAGTGTGAACGTACCTTAAGGCTCTGTTTCCACTATTGCAACCCCAAAGTCGCGCGATTTACAGTGCGACTTTGCCATGCGATTTTTGATGCGATGTCATGCGACCGGTGAAAACCATGTGAGAACAAGTCACACCGAAGTCAGGACAAAGTAGTGCAAAAACCTTTTTTTTGGAGTCGCTGCGAGTCCAATTAGACCGGGGACCATTGAAATACATGGGATTTGACTTGTCATGCGACTTCACATGTGTCAGGTCGGGTGAATCAGGATCAGCATTTTGACTTTACACTGTAGTTCTGTATTAGTTTTGTTTACTGTGCCTTGCTAGCGCAGAAGATTTATTTAACACTTCACATGTGTCAGGTCGCACAACAACTCGCAGTAGTGGAAACAGAGCCTAAGGCTCCATTCACACTTGTACTCCAAAGTTGCGCTGACATTGGAGCAACTTTGATGCAACTTTGGATGGGTGGAACTTGGGTACGACTTTGGCTTTGACCCAGAGGCGTAACTAGAACCTTCCGGGCCCTGGTGCAAGAAACCATGAAGGGCCCCTCCTGACCCCCATCCCAGGGCCCTTTCCATCAGTTTCGGGGGCCCTTCCCTCCAAGTCTGGGTCCCTTTACTCCCATTCTGTGGCCCATTATTAATGTCCGGCACCGGGCCCCCTTCCTGCATAATTGGAAGTGCATGGCAATTAGTGAATGGTATGTCAGAGTAGTCAGTGAGCGGTATGACATGGAAGGGCAGGACAGTCAGTGAGCAGTATGTCAGAATAGTCAATGAGCAGTATGTCAGAATAGTCAATGAGCGGTATGGCAGGACAGGGCAGGACAGTCAGTGAGCAGTATGTTAGAGTAGTGAGTGAGCGCTATGGTAGGGCAAGGCAGTCCGTGAGCGGTATGGCGAGGCAGGGCCGTCAGTGAGCCCTGTATGGCAGGGCCGTCAGTGAGCCCTGTATGGCAGGGCCGTCAGTGAGCCCTGTATGGCAGGGCCGTCAGTGAGCCCTGTATGGCAGGGCCGTCAGTGAGCCCTGTATGGCAGGGCCGTCAGTGAGCCCTGTATGGCAGGGCCGTCAGTGAGCCCTGTATGGCAGGGCCGTCAGTGAGCCCTGTATGGCAGGGCCGTCAGTGAGCCCTGTATGGCAGGGCCGTCAGTGAGCCCTGTATGGCAGGGCCGTCAGTGAGCCGGATGGTAGGGCAGGGCCGTCAGTGAGAGGGATGGTAGGGCAGGGCAGTCAGAGGGATGGTAGGGCAGGGCAGTCAGTGAGAGGGATGGTAGGGCAGGGCAGTCAGTGAGAGGGATGGTAGGGCAGGGCAATCAGTGAGAGGGATGGTAGGGCAGGGCAGTCAGTGAGAGGAATGGTAGGGTAGGGCAGGGCAGGGCAGTCAGTGAGAGGGATGGTAGGGTAGGGCAGGGCAGGGCAGTCAGTGAGAGGGGTGGTAGGGTAGGGCAGGGCAGTCAGTGAGAGGGGTGGTAGGGTAGGGCAGGGCAGTCAGTGAGAGGTAGGGTAGGGCAGGGCAGTCAGTGAGAGAAGTGGTAGGGCAGCGCAGTCAGTGAGAGAAGTGGTAGAGCAGGTCAGGGCAGTCAGTGAGAGGGATGGTAGGGTAGGGCAGGGCAGTCAGTGAGAGGGGTGGTAGGGCAGTCAGAGGGATGGTAGGGTAGGGCAGGGCAGTCAGTGAGAGGGATGGTAAGGTAGGGCAGTCAGTGAGAGGAATGGTAGGGTAGGGCAGGGCAGTCAGTGAGAGGTAGGGTAGGGCAGGGCAGTCAGTGAGAGGTAGGGTAGGGCAGGGCAGTCAGTGAGAGGGGTGGTAGGGCAGGGCAGTCAGTGAGAGGGGTGGTAGGGCAGGGCAGTCAGTGAGAGGGGTGGTAGGGCAGGGCAGGGCAGTGAGAGGGATGGTAGGGTAGGGCAGGGCAGTGAGAGGGATGGTAGGGTAGGGCAGGGAAGTCAGTGAGAGGGGTGGTAGGGCAGGGCAGTCAGTGAGAGGGATGGTAGGGCAGGGCAGTCAGTGAGAGGGATGGTAGGGCAGGGCAGTCAGTGAGAGGGATGGTAGGGCAGGGCAGTCAGTGAGAGGGATGGTAGGGCAGGGCAGTCAGTGAGAGGGATGGTAGGGCAGGGCAGGGCAGTCAGTGAGAGGAATGGTAGGGCAGGGCAGTCAGTGAGAGGAATGGTAGGGCAGGTCAGTCAGTGAGAGGGATGGTAGGGCAGGGCAGTCAGTGAGAGGGATGGTAGGGCAGGGCAGTCAGTGAGCGGTATCGTAGGTGGGGATATGCCTCAGTGTGCCCCAATAGCTGGGGATCTACCCAACTCAGCTGGCACTGACAGCAGTGAAACTATCAGATGATGGAACATGTTGAGACTTTTAGTTCCTTGGCAGGGAATGCTAGTATAAGTCCTATATACATCTACAAGTGCCAGCATGGCCTGATAGAAAACTACAAGTGCCAGCATGGCCTGATAGAAAACTACAAGTGCCAGCATGGCCTGATAGAAAACTACAAGTAGGAGGTGAGTGAACTCTGCTAGGGGGACACAGGTCAGCATAGTCCAAAAGAGCACCACAGGACCCAGCATGGCCTGATAGAGAACTACAAGTCCCAGCATGACTGGCAGCAGTGGAGGAGGAGGCAGCCGTGGAGGAGGTGGTGCCCAGCGTCTCCGTCAGCAAAGACTTCCCGCTGTTAAGTCTCCCCCTCTGCAGAAGCAAAGCGTTCCAGCATGGTTAATTGAAAACTTCCTGGTTGTGCACCACTTCTCCTTCCCTCCCGGAAATAAATGGTGGGGAACATTAGTTCCACGTAGTGTGCAGAAGAATCAATTACTTCAACACAGGCTCTGCCTCGGGGATGTTCTTAGTAAGAGTGAACGACTCCCTGAGGAGCCTGATCTGCTTCTGTGGGAGGAGGTAGGGGGAGGGATCTCTGTCCTGGCATGCATTTGTACAGCGCCCTATGTGAAATCTCACACTGTTATCTGCGGGCACCTGTGGCAGTGTCGCTGTCCCGATGGTTGGCATTGCAACTATGTTCCTGCTCTCTTGGGGCCCCCCACGGTGGCAGAACACCAGGGCCCAGTCGCAAGTGCGACTTCTGCAACCCTGGTGTTCCGCCATTGTGCCTTGTTATGTCTGTGAATATAAGAGCTTTAAAATACCTCATGGGACATGTGGTTTTGCAGCAGCAGGAAAGCCATAGTTTGCAGATCCCTGCTCTAGTACAATGGTTTCATGGATAATCAAATTGGTTAAGAAGGCGTACAGGGCTAGGTGTCTAGAACCCCCTCTTCAGTTGGGCTGTATGACACCCGGTTGTTTTCTGCTTCTTGGACAGCCAGAGCAGATGTATCCATCAAAATGATCTAAATGGTAGCATCATGGTCATCCCAACATGCGTTTACGAGACGTTACAGAGTAGACCCGGCAGCTTTCTCATCTGTAGAAACTGGCAGACGGGCTATCAGGCCGGCATTTGCATTTTAAATCCTATGCATCATCCCACCCATTTCAGCTAGTTATTTGTCACAGGTATGCTGCCATGGAGGCACCAGGAAAACAGAAAATTGTTTCATACTTACCGTAATTTTATTTTCCTGGTGCCTACTGGCAGCATACAATCCCACTCTCGCTTATGCCATATTACGAAGAATGCTGGGAGTGCACTAATCCTTTTCTTCTTGTCACAGGTATGTGCCATGGATAGGCACCAGGAAAAGAAAATTATGGTAGGTGTGAAACAATTTTCAGTTTTACATTTTTGGATATAGAGTAAGGGAGAACTATAACCCCAGTAAGGTTTATTTTTGCCATCTGTGCCCCATTGGGGAGATTTTCCTTCACTTCTATTCCATAGCCAAAACAGGAAGTGAGAGGAAATCCCTGAAAATTGAGGGAATCCCCTGGGGCCACCAGGTCATCAGAACTAGTGTCCCCCTTGGTAGATTTCCTCTCTATTACTGTTCTGTGGACAACCCCAAATTTGGGATTTTCTTTACTTTCACTTTCAATAATAATGATAAATAGCACAAATAGAGACGGTGAATCTCAACGAAGGGCACAGATACCAATAAAAAACCCAATAGGTGTTCTAATCCCTATCCAAAACTAAAAGTGTCTTTAATTGTATTTTCAGTGTCACCTTTAGTTAGAAGTGGTGGTTTCATTCACTTGCAAAGCAGATTTGCTCCAAACTGGCAATGTGGTCCAAAGCACAACTTCCTATCCTTTGCTGCAGTGCCTACCTAAAGCAGACAGTAGAAAATATAGGGTCAAAGAAAGCATGGGTGTCTTGCCCACCCCTCTTATAACAAATAGGGGATTTTCAAACTATACCCCTTAGCATGCCTAAAAGCAAGATCCCTGAAGGTCCCTGCAGGTGACAGCAGGAGGTCAGAAGGAAAATGGAAAATTGTATCAAATACTTACGGTAATTTTCCTTTCCTGACGCCAATACATGGCAGCATACATATGATATAGGTCAGCCCCTATATTCAACCCATTCTCTGTATAAAGCACAAAGATCAGAGGGAGGGTTCTTATGCTGCCATGTATTGGCTTCAGGAAAGGAAGATTTAAAAGTATTTGATACAATTTTCCATTTTCCAGACACCAACATGGCAGCATACATATGATACATAATGAGCTTTTGAGAGGGAGGGTATAATGCTACAAACTTAGTCTTTATTTGACAATAGACATAAAAGCTTGGATGGTTATCCTCCCAAACTCTACTGTAGTAAGAGCTGCTGGATCCACCCTGTAGTGTTTTAAGAACGTATGATGTGAGATGACCAGCTAGCCTCTTTGCTGACTGTCTCCAGAAGCCATCTTGCCCGTGCCGCTCAAGAAGAAGACATTGCTCAAACCACCTCTGGAGGATCCTTCCCGGCCACTCTATATGCCCAGTGAATAGTTTTTACTATCCAGGCTGAGATGGTTCTGGCCGAGGCCTCTTTCCCTTTAAATTTTCACAATGTCAGTTTGTCCGAATGTAGGAGTAGCCTGGAGATAGGCTTTGAGGACTTTTGGAATGTCCAACTCGTGCAGATCAGCATCTGATTCTGCTGGGAAGGCTGGAAGCACCCATTCACTGGAAAGATGAAATATCGATGCCACTTTTGGGACAACATGATCCAATGGTCTCGGCACAACCCTGTCTGGGAAGAACATTGAATAAGGTTCTGCTGCCCCCAATTTGTGGAGTTCCGACACCCTTCCCCCTGAAGTTATGGCTAATAGGAAAGCTGTTTTTAAGGTGATATCCCATAATGAACAGTGTTCTGTTGGAGTACGAGGAGGGTTTGTTAGAAAATTGAGGACTACTGCCTAGTCCCATTGAGGGAACCTATTTCTCTTGGGAGGGCGTAGTCTAGGTACCGCTCTCATGAAGTGCTCCACCAGCAGGTTTGCTGCCCATTTCTTTTGGGTAAAAGCCGAGATGGCTGAAATTTGCACCTTAAGAGACCTTAGGCTGAGCCCCAAAACCAATCCGTATTGCAGGAAAGACAGGATTTGAGATACATTTTGGGTCACTAGGGTTAAACTGATCTCCAGCTGCAAAGCTCATGAACCTATTCAATATTCTGGAGTGAATGGCATTGGTTGACCCATTTCTGGAACTCTGTAAAGTTCTAATACCCTCTGGAGAACACCCTAACTCTTGTAACCCCTGCCTTACAATCTCTAGGCCACTAAGGCCTGTCATGATGGTTGCGGATGTAGGGTATCTCCTTCAGACAGATGAGGATTCACTGGCAGAGTGATCGGTGGGCACACGCTGAGATCATTCGCCAGGGAGACCCTTGGTCTGAGGTCAGTAAGGAAATACTGCGATGACTAACAAATTCCCTGTCAACAATCTCCTCAGGAATTTCAGGATTACAGAAATTGGAGGGAAGGCATAGGCCAGTTGCCCAACCCAAGGATGGGTCAAGGCATCCGCCCCCTCTGCTAATGGATGAGGGTAGCGTGAGAGGAACTGGCTCACCTTGCAGATGGTTGATGAGGCAAAAATATCCATCTTGCGGACACCCTCACTCGTGGATGATCAGTTTGAACACCTCCGGGTGAAGGTACCATTCGTTGGGGTCCATAAATTGTCTGGATAGGCGATCTGCTTCCAAGTTCTGACAGCCTGGAAGATATATGGCCCTCAAATCTGGGAGATATTATTGTGCCAATGTCTTGATTGGTTCGACCTCTCTCAATAGGGATTGGCTGTGCGTCCCGCCTTGTCACTGTATGTAGGACACTGCTGCCGTGTTGTCCAGATGGAGCAGGACTGGGCGACCCTGTATGTGAGGCAGCAAGGTGGCCAATGCCATGAATGCTGTTTGAAGTTCCAGAATATTGGAAACTAGGCCCTGAGTGGGAAATTCCCCACTGCCCTGGATCTTGAGTTGTTCGCAGGTGGCGTCCCACCCTGCTGCGCTGGCATATGTGGTAACGATGCATGACTGCGGCTCTAATGGATGATGCAGTTTAGCGTTTGTTTCGTCTACCACCAGAGACTCTGGCGCCTAGACGAAATCTTCCACTGCATCAGGAAGCCTTGATGGAAAACTGAGTTTACAGTGAGCCCAGAGGATCATCGGAATACATGAAGCCATCGTCCCGAGAAGACTGGGATGCTGACATCACTGGTGCAGACAATGCCTGTTGGAACTTCTCCCTGATTCTGGGGAGTTTCTGAGGTGGCAAAGAAACTGTGGCCGCCTGAGTATTGAATTGGGTCCCTAGGCAGACCATATTCTGTGTAGGCTCCAGCTGGCTCTGATAATGCCTGTCCCTCAACACAAGCCTGAGGAACCGCTGGTATGACTGAAGGATCTGGACATGCTGGTAGGCATATTGCAAGTCCACTGAAATCATCCAGTCTCCTGGTTGAATAACCTGTATTATGGTATGTAGACATGTGACATGTCACTTTGAGCCACCTGGCTCCAACTACCTCCTGAGCGGGCCTTGCATTAAAAGGGCTTCTGGGTATCTGAGGGAGCCGCAGGGCTCTCTGCAATCTTATGAAGGTTGACAGTGTAACCCTCCAACGCCTTCTGAAGTCCTTGGATGGGCGAAAGCCTCCAAAATCCCAGTACCTGTTTGGCACTCCTCTGGATGGTTGCCCCCTCTGGTGTCTGGACCTTCGATCTTGGGGCAGAAGACCTGATTTTCCTCCTGTAACCCTGGAGATGGCAGTCTCCAGTTTTTTACAGCAATTCTGCTTTAAGGATGGGTCCGCCACCCAAGGTTTTAAGCCACAGCGCTCTTTTGGCTGTGACTGAGCTGAGCATGGCTCTGGAGGACCATCGAATGAGGTCTATAGCTGCCTCACCTGCGAAGTCCGCCGAGAGTTTTATCTCATCAAGAGCCTTGATGATTTTTTTTTTTCTTTTAGCAGCTGGTTTTTAAACGCATACTACAAGTTCTGCGCCCACACTCACATAGCACTTGCTACGGATGTTAAAGCATCCGTAGCAAGTGCCAGTCTGACTGCCGCATCCACCGTTGGTGGGTTAGATAAAGGAGTCGTATCCTCCTCTGTTAGTACAACTTTTGCAACCTATTGGTTGAGGTGGATTTACTCTCCCCCTTTTTCCCAATCCTCCTGAAACAGGGCTCTTATTTCTGTCATAAAAGGAAAGGTAGCTACCTGTTTCTTTAGGTTCCACCTATGGAACCCAAAGGCTTGTTCACACTTGCAGCAGGCTCTGCTATTGCACTGAAAAGTGATCTGTGCTTGTCACTTTTCAGAGGCTTTTGATATTATCATACATATATATATTATCACACAATGTTGCAATTTGCATGGGGGGGCCCATTCACTTGGCTGCCCTACATGTGAAAAAAGAAGCCCCTGCTCCTATTTAAGGGCGACCAGCTTTGCACAATGTTTTTAAAGGCCAGTTCTCCCACGTGACAATCACAGCAGAATCGCATTGCATTTGGGGTGCCCTGAAAGGATAAAAGCACCTAATGCGTGTTGTGCAGCGATTGCCACACAATTTAAAATCAGATTGTATGGTGTGTGATAATAGGTTTTCTTCTTCTTTGGAGGAGGTTCCGGATCCTCTCATTCCAGTGCAGCTTTTACTGCCTTAATGAATGGTGGTATTAGCTCAAAATCAAAGCCTGAACCTTCAGGATCCTCTGCCGAGGAGGAGGCAATATCTTCTCCCTCTGCCTGGAAGGTTGACTGTAATACTGGGTCTGGGGAATCAGCCTGCCTAATCTGAGGGCTGGAGTCACCCCTGAAGTGCCTGGTATGCCTCTAGTTAGAGAGGGTTGAATGGCTTGGTTTAGACCTGGTGCAGGGGACACACTGTTTGTCCGCTTCTGTCCCTGGTTGCCCGAGACGACCTGCAAATTCTGCCAGGGAGTTGGGGACTACTTTCTTGAGCAAGGTTGACACCTGCTGACTCTCATACTCCTGGTCTCTGGAAAGCTGCCTAAAGCAGTTGCTGCAAAGTAGCTTTCCAGGCATAGGGTTATCTCCACATGACCAACATTTGCCTTTCGGGCGCTGAGCCCTCGGTGGAGAAGCTGTGTGCGTTCTCTTAAGCGTACATTTGCGCCCTTTTGTATTGGGGTCTGCCAGGACTGGATGAGTCACTTTCTACCCTGGAAAAAATCCTGACGATCCAGAGGACCTCTGGACCTCCTTAGAGCGGGAGTGTGAGAGGCCGGGACTGCAATAGACAGGAAGACACACTCGTCAGGGCAGAATGCATTGTTTTTTTTTCCCGCATTTTCTTACTTACCCAAAGTTGGCCCCTACCTGGTATTACGGTGGTCTTGATTATGTGGTGTTAGGCTCATGCTGGCAGAAAACCCGAAAGGTGCATGGCAACAGAGAGAAATAAGCGAAACAAGAGAGAAAAAAAATACACCTATACCCCCCCTTTTTTTTGGGGGGGGGCAAAGGGTAACAAATTTAAATAAAAGAAATCTGGGCAACCCCCCCCCTAGTAATACATTGCTCCTCCCCCCTCCTATTCCCACTACTAGGCTAGCAACACTTACCTGTCATTGACTGTTCCTCAGAATGAGATGATGCCTGAATAGCAAAGGCATCCATTACCTGCCCATTTGTTCTCTGTAAATAGAGCACCTGAGAGAGAGAGAGAGAGAGAGAGAGAGAGAGACTCAGCCCTCTCTCACCTCTGTTTAATCAACAGAGGGCTAGTACAATTTGGAGGGAATCCAACGCCCATCCACACAAAAGGGCACTTTCAAGCTGGCTACACATCATACAATCCTCTGCAGATTTTTTTCCCTCAGATTCACCAAAACCACACAATGAGGTCAAACCTTAAGAGCCTCATTTTGTATGCAATCAGGCAGCCCCTGTACCACATGATCCTGGCAAATCTAAAGTAAATCAGACAACAAAAGCTGCACAGTGTTCATGGGGTCTTTAGAGATATGAGGGCAAGAAAAAGAAGAAAAAAGTTTTATAGAAATTGACAGACCTGGAAAGAGTTCCATAGGAGAGAAAACATCATGCAGTCCCAGCTGCTGGATCCGGACTCCAAAGCAGGCATGCCACAAGAGGATTGTCACCTCGACCCAAAAAGACCACCAGAAGGGGTTCCCCACCTTGTTGGTGCGTTTAGCAGCTGTAACCTGGGGGACAGGTAGCAGGTACAAAGCTCCCTGGGATGAGCAGTCTTTCAGGCACAGATACCAAATCCAGTGAAATAGTGACAAACAGTGCGGTGTTTATTTGTGATATATACAAGTCTATATACAGGTGCTGAACAGTGTTCCAAAAACAAATAGGAACAAAAATAGCCAAAACAAAACCTAGCCGTGTCTCGGCACTAACTAAACAATATTTAAAGATCCTAACTACCAGGCTGAGCAAGCCTACAGCTTGTCAGCTTCCACCTTCACAGCTTAATAGCTTCCACCAACCTTTTGCTCTCCTACACAGAAGTTGTCTGAGGTTCCCAGGCCAAGAGCAAAGGCTGTCTGCTCAGGTGAGCTTAAAGCGGGGTTCCACCCAAATTTTGAACAATATCTGTATGTATTCTCTTCCTTGCCTAGATGCTGACATGCCGTTTAAAAAAATTTAAATCGCCGTAATTACCTTTTTATTTTTCTATTCTTCTTTGCACTTCCTGGTTCTCCTCCCGTGGGAGTAGGCGTGTTTCTAGCCTCTCCCAGACTCCTGGGAGCTAGTCTCAGGCTTCCCAGGATGCCACTGAGCATGTGCGGGAACGAGCGGTGAATGCTGGGAGCACAGCATTCACCACATCCAGGAAATAAATGCTTGTGGGCTTCAAATGCCCACAATGAAGATGGAAACCACCTGCAGTGAATAATATAAGTTATTCTTTCTGACGAAATCTGACACAGGCGGACATATTACACACAATATGTGAGTATGTAATGCTGAGAAGAAAAGTTTGTGAATGAACTAAAAAAAAAAAAAAAACGATAAATAGGTGGACCCCCGCTTTAAATTAGCCTGGGGGAGAGGACCAAGACCTGAACTGGACCATGGATCAGAGATCCCTGAACGTGTATGAGAGGAGCCTGGGAGATGTATAAACCCCGAACAGGACTTTTCCTGGCTCTCTCTGGGACGCTCTGCTACACAGCCTAAGATGTGGGACTCCGTGCTGGGAGAGGCTTGAACCCAGACAGACTCCAATGTAGTTGGCAGGTAAGAGCTTTACCCTGAGTGTAATGGTCTGTAGGTGTTGATCTTTTGAGGACAAAAAGGAGAATGGGGGAGGTAGCTCTCAGTCAGACTTTTATAGAGCTTAACAGGTCCTGTGGATATAGGGGTGGAGCTCTATCATATATATGCTGCCATGTTGGCGTCAGGAAAATGGGGAGCATGCGCACTCTTCCACCATTCATTTCCACAGTGCAAATCAATTAAATCATTAGCGGTTCATGGGATCACTTTTGTACTAGTTCACTTAACTCCACTAGGTTAATCAAATATTTACCTGAAAGAGCAAACAAGAGTGCACTATGCCACACTACCAGAAGAGTAGAACTTGCATTATTTGCTGATCTTTAAGCCGATCATAGACAGTTTGAATCTTGGACGGTTCAGCAGGAACCAGCTGAGATTCAAACCATGTATGGGCAGGCTGAATGTACCCAAGTTAAGTACAACCAGCCTGTTGTATTTTACATGTGACTGTAACCGCCGCTAGCAAAAATCTCCTGGTTCTTCTGGTGGGGGTGGGAAGGATTTTCCCATCAACACAGTGTTGATGGGGGAAATCAAGCGATTTTTCTTTCCTGGTTGCAGGAAAGAAAATCGCTCCATCTATGGCCGGTTTATGATGTATTACAGTACAACATTGCAATTTTTTTCTTGTAAAAGTGAAAATCCGATTATCTTGGCTGAATCAGATCAGAAACAGATGGTTGCATAAGATTACATTGAGGAGTATAATTATTTAGGAATTCAGTTGCGTAGTTGTATCACATATATTTTTGGCAAAGATTTTTTAAAAGGGGGGGGGAGAGGGAGTTACAAAATATGTTGCATATTTATTTATTTTTTTATCAATTTAAGTGCAGCCAATCAACTTTTTACATTTTAACTTTCTAAGCTGTATGGGAAAAAATGAAGGATAGAAGTGGATGGGTAGCAGCACCAGTTGAGAGATAACGTTTCGCTGGCACTTTTTATTAATTCCCACAAGGTCTTTGTTTTTTGTTTTTTTTCCACAAGTATACAATGGTGTGTGAAGTTATAAGTCCTAAGTCAACTGTATGTAAGCTCAGCTGAAATGACACAAAAATGAATTGAATGGGTTACAGGCACGAGAATCTTGCAAAGGGGTTTCCAATCCATGCTGTGCTCTACAGATTTCTGTCGTAGAAAGAGGATCAGAATGCTAAATATTGGATTTCAGTCTTTTCCCTATGTTCCTTCACCGAGTGCTGCCACAGTATCTGGTTATGTTATCAGTTTTCATGTTGAATGTAATCTAATTATCTTCTAAACATGGTAACAGCTGCATGAAAAACTGGACAGTGCATTTATCTACTAAGTTGATTTAGGGGAAATTTAGTAAAAAAAAGCAAAAATCATCAGTACATTTACGTAATAGCCTGCTAGTTCTGCATATTGAATGACAGCTCCAGAGGTCCCTGTGTCCCTTTTTTCAATTTTTTTTTTTATTTAGGTGGGTCTTTTTTTTTTTTTTAGATCCCACAGCCTCCTATGTGCTGGACCCCATTAACATGCACCTCAGCATACACAGAAATCCATGCATTAAAAGTAGACCCTGTTGGAACTAAACTTCTCATAAACGCAGGATGACAGTTTCCCAATGTGACTAATTTCATCTGGATTAGGCGGTCTTATGGTTGTAGGTTCTCAAACTTTAACTCAGTCAACTGGTTTTGACTGTTTTTTGGAGCAATCACACAGGCAACAAAACCTTTTTAGAGCTGCCACACAGCCGTGCTGATGACCAACTTCCCCTTGCTTAAAGCAGTACTACACTGCATCTGAGCACCAATAACTAAAAACGCAATTTTATTTATTTTTAATATTCAAAGTAAACTCCCCCATCCATCCATGTCTCCATGCTTTATTTTGCTGAGACATCACTTTGAAAAACGCCCCCCTAGCATTTCTGGCCATGGCCATCTTGAGTAAGGGCAGATGATTCATGTAGTATTTACTTCCTAGAATCCATCTGCCCTTAGGCAGGAGGGTGTGCTTAGCTGAGAAAATGGCTCTTCCCATTCTAAAGGCTCCTGGGATGTATGACGACATTTGCCTAGGCATGGAAAGCAGGAAGTAGCCAAAGAAATGTAAAACAAAGTTTAAAACAAGTGAATTTAACAAACCTTCCTATCTCTTTACTAATGCTAGAAGCATCAGAAATAAAAATAATCAATGTTGATTGAGAGAGTGAAGTTCCGCTTTAATGGGTACCATCGCAGAATGTTGTGGATTATTAGCCTTTATTCCAAGCACTAACAAAAGATATGTTTGTATGACTTATTTATTACACAAATCTGTGTCTTGCCTGTAAATCTCCTTCAGTATATATGTTTCTTCCTTTACACTGATGTGCCATAGTAACACCCTACTAACAAAAGCATAAGTGCATTTTCAAAACGTGTTAGCTCTCCGAGTTGAAACAACTTTTACCCCTACTTTTTCTTCTCGTCATCACAGCCAAAGGCCAATGTGAACACTGATTTGTTTATATTCACACCGCTGCAGTATCTGCTTGCCATCTGTATATATATATTGCACAGCAGGACAGAGAACAAGGAAGGCATTAGAGATCCTTCCAGACATGAAAACGGGTTCTATCATTTGTCTGTCTATCATCACGTAGGGTAGGGTAGTGATCTGCGGCTTCTGATGAGGTTCTTCAATGATTCCATAGGCTTCCTGTGAGTATAGTACAGTCTACAAATCATGAATTATATCTTCTTCCATTAGGACTTTAATAAAACAAGTATGTAGACCAACACTTGGCATGTTATTAATTAAACCTATTTATTATTTCATTTGAGTGGGTGTGCAGATAAAAGCTGAACTCCAGGCAGAAGAGTAATGCCCTGTACACACGGTCGGACTTTGTTCGGACATTCTGACAACAAAATCCTAGGATTTTTTCTGACGGATGTTGGCTCAAACTTGTCTTGAATACACACGGTCACACAAAGTTGTCGGAAAATCCGATCGTTCTAAAAGCGGTGACGTAAAACACGTACGTCGGGACTATAAACGGGGCAGTGGCCAATAGCTTTCATCTCTTTATTTATTCTGAGCATGCGTGGCACTTTGTCCGTCGGATTTGTGTACACACGATTGGAATTTCCGACAACGGATTTTGTTGTCGGAAAATATTATATCCTGCTCTCAAACTTTGTGTCGGAAAATCCGATGGAAAATGTGTGATGGAGCCTACACACAGTCAGAATTTCCGACAACAAGGTCCTATCACACATTTTCCGTCGGAAAATCCGACCGTGTGTACGGGGCATAAGGGTCCTACTCTCAGTGTCCACATCAGTGCCCGAAGCCATGAAGAGGTGACCAGTCAGAAAGGGCACAGTCCACAGTGCTGGATCCACTGATCATTACTTACAGAAACCATGCCAGTGATGGACGCTGAAGGCAGACTTAGAGTATAAAAACAGCTTCATAAGGATTTTTTTTTTTAATAAGTACTGACAGTGAGAAATCTTTACCTGGAGATGGGTTTTAATACCACAAAGCAATGCAATGTAATTTCAGAAGGCACAAAACTTCTGATTATGTACCGTGTAGTTACCGTGATTCGATTTGTAAAAAGCGCAAGTGACCGCTTTATTGGATGGTCCACAATTCACGGTAAGAAGCAGTGTGTGTTTAACCGCTGGTGGAAGATTCTTCACAAGATTTCTTACTCACCTATTGGAAATCAGAATACCTTGTTTTACCTAAAGCTTAACAAGTTAGTAAGAGCTGTGGTTAGTTTGCAGCTACACATTTTAGGTAGGGATTCTAACCATAAGGGTCCTGGAAAATATTTAATATACTGTATATAAATATTTTTTTTTCCTTTTTTTTTTTTTTTTTTTCTTTTATCCAGAAATGATGAGGGCACAGGCAAAAGGCACAGTATTTCACAGAAAGATAAAGGTCAGCATCTTAAAAATAGTCCTGCTCCATGTGACCAAAACGGACCACCCATCCATCCAGAGAGACTGAAGGACTTTGTGGAAGAAGAATACCTCAATGGAGACCTGACCACATGGGAGAAGAAAGTAGCTGGAAACTCAGAGGAAGCACTAAAAGGAGATGCTGAGCCAGTGCTACCAAAAGTGAGGAAGTCCAGTGTGCGACCAAAGAACGAATTCATGAGATTTGAGGACATCAGTGCAGCGGCCTTCAAAATCCAAAGTGGCGTTCTGAAAACCCCTTGCATGGTATGACATCCGCTAGTAGCATGATGCCATATGGTTCACACACTGATAGGCGGCATTCATGAGCACTGATAGGTGCCACTGATAGGCAGCACTGATGGGGTTGCACTGATAATCAGGTCACTGATGATCAGTGCTCTGATTATCAGTGTAAACAATGTACTAACAGTCTTGTCAGTTAATGGCTCTCCTTTCCTCACACAGACACAGCATGGGAGGAAAGGACTGCCGATAACCGGCAAGTCTATTTACATGTGATCAGCTGATTGCATGGTAAAGGACCACTGTGATTGGCCCTTTACTGTGATCTGTGATCAGCTGTGTCAGAAGGACACAGCAGTCAGAGTGCACTGGATGTGCGTCCCAGGTGGCATGCAGGAGACAGGGTTCTGGGAGGATGTCCATATTTGCTCTCCCAAAATTAGAAGCCTGGGGCTCAGATGGAAGGGGGGTCCTTTATGGTTTCTTGCACCAGGGCCCTGAAGGTTCTAGTTACGCCTCTGCTTCTCCTCTGCTGTTTACTTTCAATATCTAAGGACTACAAACCACATGGTACCTTGCTGCTGGCAAGCTGTAATTACTGTACTGACTCTGCCTCTTGGAAATCCTCCTATCAACACTTCTGTAGTTAGGAAGGCAGGCTCTGTGAAATGTGTGACACAGCAGTGCCTAACCACAGGGCATAGTGAATACGTGTCACAGAATTCAGGAGAGTAAGTGTGTGTGTGTTGGGGAGGGGGTAAAAGAGTAAAAGAAGGGAGTAGACTAGAAATTATTAAAATACAGTGTGGAAATGAATATATTATTTTTAAATTTTGACCATAGATACACTTTCCAATGTTTAAAGTGTATTACATGTGGTCAACGGTATCTACAAAATATATAAAAGTCACAAAAAAATAGTGTGTGTACATATATACTGTATTTATTGGCGTATAACACTCACTTTTTCACCATGAAAATCGGGTGCAAATAGCATGTGCGTGTTATACGCGAATACTTCAATTTCAGCTGCCTCGGAGGCAACGGGGGGGGGGGGAGGGGGTGACGAGTGCCGTCAGATTACATACAGTGAGAATCTCCTGTTTTACTTGGCGGCCTCTGTAATAGGAAGTCAATAGATGGCAATGGCGAGGCTGCTGCATTTATGGCAATGGCGAGGCTGCTGCATTTATGGCAATGGCGAGGCTGCTGCATTGATGGCAATGGTGAGGCTGCTGCATTGATGGCAATGGTGAGGCTGCTGCATTGATGGCAATGGTGAGGCTGCTGCATTGATGGCAATGGTGAGGCTGCTGCATTGATGGCAATGGCGAGGCTGCTGCATTGATGGCAATGGCGAGGCTGCTGCATTGATGGCAATGGCGAGGCTGCTGCATTGATGGCAATGGCGAGGCTGCTGCATTGATGGCAATGGCGAGGCTGCGGCATTGATGGCAATGGCGAGGCTGCGGCATTGATGGCAATGGCGAGGCTGCGGCATTGATGGCAATGGCGAGGCTGCGGCATTGATGGCAATGGCGAGGCTGCGGCATTGATGGCAATGGCGAGGCTGCGGCATTGATGGCAATGGCGAGGCTGCGGCATTGATGGCAATGGCGAGGCTGCGGCATTGATGGCAATGGCGAGGCTGCGGCATTGATGGCAATGGCGAGGCTGCTGCATTGATGGCAATGATAAGGCTGCATTGATGACACTTGTGAGGCTGCAGATGGGCACTGACCCTTATTTTGCTTCAAAGTTCCTTATTTAAAATTAAATTTTTTTCCTGAAACTTCCCTCTTAAAATGAATGTGCGTGTTATACGCCTGTGCGTGTTATACACCAATAAATACGGTATATGTGTGTGTGTGTATATATATATTGTGGCAGAGCAAGGCTCTGTCCCTATGGAAATGGGGTTAAAGTAGACACAGAGTCTGCATATTGGCTGAGTGCAGAGCTACAGAGTGTAAATTTGAAATGGAGAAAACTGCTCTGGCACTTTTCTCCAGGTTTTGCTAGTTCCTTATGGGGCTCTGTAATTTGGAGATCCTTCAGAGTCTTGGGTGGGACGGGATCTCCAACCCTGTGTCCGGGTCTTGTGGACAGCCAGCAGGGTGTGTGCCCAGGTGCACACAGCCCATATAACGAGGGACTGGTGAGAGCAGAAAGGGTGGAGGAAGGTGAAGTTGGAGCAGTGGCTGCTAGTAAGTGTCTCTGTGTGAGAATAGATGCTGTGTGCGTTGAAGGGCTTCAAAGCTGTGTGCGTCCAGGGAGCCAGAAGCTGTGTGCATTGAAGGGCTGTAAGGCTGTGTGCGTCAAAGGAGCCAGAAGCTGTGTGCATTGAAGCTCTTGAAACTGTGTGTGACCAAGGAGCCTAAGACTGCATCCAAGCAGCTTGTTTGAGGGGCCTGTTCCCTATAGCAGCAATACTGCTGAAGAGTAGCCAGGTGGGCTAGCATTTTCATTTGGATTTTGTGTGTTTAATTGAAGTTTGGACCCCTGCGTGGGATTCCTGGATGGACTTTTGTTTTGTTTTTTTCTTTAATAAACGTGGGCTACCAGGCCCTTAACTATAAATGCCTATCTGATGTGGACTCACTGCACCAAAACGCATCTATCCACTTGAGCTGAACAATCCCCAATGTCACAAGTGGTGCTCGAATGCGGGCATGTAGACGGTTGAATCTAGGTCCTTGCTCCATGGTGAGTCGCATCAGGAACTACTGCTAGCTGTGTGTGGCAGCCAGGCGAACAGCATTGCACAGAAGTTTGATGGACTGTGTTGCATGCAGGTTGTGTACCTGTGAAAGGAGAATCGCATATTTTTTCTCTCTGTGTTGCATGCAGGTTGTGTACCTGTGAAAGGAGAATCACATATTTTTTTTCTCTCTGCTGTGAAGTGTGTTGCAAGTTGCTGTGTGTAAGACAGCAAGCATGGGGCGTTCAAAACAGAAAAAGGAAGCAATCCTTGCTGAAGCAAGGGAAAGGGTTCTATGGCTAGAGGGTATTTCACCACATGCCCCAGCCACGCCAGAGAATTTTTCCAAGTGTGAAATTTCTGTGACCTGGGGTAAATTAATCATGTCATCCCCAGTTGAAAAGGAAGTGAAAGAAGTTTCCCCTGGCAACAGGAAGCCAGGTGGACAACAGCGTGTGAAAAAGAGGAATATGGTCATCTGTGGAAGCAATGTCCAGGCCAACAGGGATGTCGGGGATCCAAGGAGTCTGTCTGCTGATGGTCATGACCAGTGGTATCCCTTGGCAACAGAGAGCCAGTCATCAAGGAGATTCCAAGAAAGTAAAGTTCAGCTACCAGTACCGTGCTTGGAATGTGGTCAAGTGGGGCATGGAATTTTTACTTGCCCAAGGTTCTGGAACAACGCTGAAGAGTCTGGAAAGGCTGCAGTGTCGTCCTGTGGCCACCCAGAGGAAGTAGCTGGTATGGATGCAGCTGAGAGACAGCGCACTCAAGTGAAGGGTATGATGCCAGCCACTGAAAATGGTAAGACTGTTTCAGTTTGTGGGACTGAACCTAGTGACATGGGAGTGTGTCCAGCGGGAAGATCCGCAGTGCAAATGGACATAGACTTGCTGCAGTGTGCTAACCGGAGTAGTGGAGAGGCACATGGTGAAGACCAGCTGACAGCAAGGTTAAAGACTCAAATGAACATGGGGACTATGCATGTGCCTGCTATAATCCAGCAGAGTGCTGGAGAGGTTAAACTAGGGGTGACCAAAACTGTTCTTGTGCCATGTTCCCTAGTGACAGGTGCTGCAGAGTTGCCCAGGGAAACTTCAGAGGAGCTTGCAGTGATGGAGCAGAGAGTTTCCCAGGTCAGCTATGGAGCTGCCCAAGGAGGAAAGAGTTCCCCTTTAAAGATAGAGGGTGATGTGAGGAGAGGCTCACAGGCTGTGGTTGGTAATAGACAATCCACAAAAGTAGCAGTTATGTCTATACGTAATGAAAATTCAGATGGTTATGCTGACAAATGTGTTACTGTTGGCAAATGTGATGGTATTGGTGATAATGACATTGAAAAATGTGTTCCCTTTAATGTCATGTCTGAAAATGTTGCAAATGTGTTCACTGACAATGATCGGAGTAGGATATCTCCCGTGACAACCAGAAGCGCAGGCTTGTCCATGGAAGTCTCATGGGGTCTCCATGTGTTGGAGCCAGAGGTGTTCCAGGATGGCTGTGGTGCTACTCTGGTGAAGCAAAGGAAGACTGAGTCACACAGTGAGAGTGTGCGGGCGCAGCCCCACAACCCTAAGTGTAACCCAGTTGTCAAGGGGTTAATTCAGCCTGCAAAAGCTGAAAGTGCAGAGCTGTGTGTGTCAGTAGCGCCCCCCGAGCAGGTAGGGCAAAAGCATGTATTACAGCCTACCTTGTCAGATGATGTGTCAACCCAAGGGGATATGTATAGAAATGACACAGGTGATGTTTTGGCTAGTGAATCCCAGGTTCCTGTGGGGCCTTCTAGAGTAAGTGATGGAACCACAATAGACTGGGATAATTGGTATGAGAATGCAATCGCAATATTAAATAATGTGGTGGACATAACACCTGCTATGCCCAATGGAGGGATTGCAGATCGGCTGGTGCTCAAGGACACGTTTGTCCCTGTGAAGGTTATTGCCCTCCAGTCTGAAGGAACTGTTCAGGGTGCTGGCATAGCAGATGTGTTGTCCACAGCCCAACAGCTCGGATGTCAAGGTGACAATGTGACTTGTAATGACCTGCAGTGGCTCACTGACACTGGTGCAGAAGGGTTAAGTGTGAGACATGTGTCTGACAGCGCTCCAGGGGAGCAACAGGCTGTGATGAGGGGTACCTCCAAGGAGGTGGAGGTCTCTTCAAATGTCTCAAACTCAAAAGCTGCAGTGGATGAGCCCCTCCATGTCTTGGACAGGGAAAAAGACCTTAGAAAGGTCTGGTATTTAGACATGGGATGTTTAGAGATGACAGAGACCTTATTTGAAATGCTGGAGTTGGTAAAAACGCACTCATTGTACACTTGGGTGTCTCCACCGCAGTCGGACCAGGTGGTGCTGCGTAGTACCAATGGGTGGAGCCAGGTGGTACAGACTGTGCTGGGAAGTCTTGATCTACAATGGTATTGGTGGGGCCAATGCTTATTAACAGTGTGGCAAATAGTCTTAAGGTTCTCTGAGAGGGTGCTCCCAGTTACTGAGTGGTATGGAAGGCGCCCAGGAGAACTGTTGGAGACATCAAAGGTCTCTCCGGCTGGTGTAGTGACTATAAACATCTCTGCTGGTGTGGTCCGAGGTGCGGCTGAGCTGTGGTCAATAGAGGGCGTGGATACTGTCTCACCCGCTGAACCTCATGAGAAGGTAGGGCCCAAAATAGACGCAGCACTAGCAGAGATGCTTTCTATCACTCAGAAAGTGGTACAACTTAAAGTACCCGGAGACACTGTAAAGGAAAGTGCTAATGTTTGGTGCTGTTAAAATTGATGTGGTTGCCGTGGGTAACCAGAGAGAGTTTTTTGAACCTGAAAGACCTGAGGTGAAAGATAAAACTGACGTCTGTAAGCTGAAAGGTAGAAAGGGAAGGCAGAGTATAAGGAATTATAGGACCCTGTCAAGATCCAAGGTGGGACGTACCTGGAAGCACACCCGAAAAAAGGGTTGGGCCTACGTGGCTAATGGCCAGCACAGAGGTGTCCCAACTGCTATGGTGGGTGCAGGTGTTTCTCCCTCCGGATCGAAACAAGAGGGGGGGGTATGTGGCAGAGCAAGGCTCTGTCCCTATGGAAATGGGGTTAAAGTAGACACAGAGTCTGCATATTGGCTGAGTGCAGAGCTACAGAGTGTAAATTTGAAATGGAGAAAACTGCTCTGGCACTTTTCTCCAGGTTTTGCTAGTTCCTTATGGGGCTCTGTAATTTGGAGATCCTTCAGAGTCTTGGGTGGGACGGGATCTCCAACCCTGTGTCCGGGTCTTGTGGACAGCCAGCAGGGTGTGTGCCCAGGTGCACACAGCCCATATAACGAGGGACTGGTGAGAGCAGAAAGGGTGGAGGAAGGTGAAGTTGGAGCAGTGGCTGCTAGTAAGTGTCTCTGTGTGAGAATAGATGCTGTGTGCGTTGAAGGGCTTCAAAGCTGTGTGCGTCCAGGGAGCCAGAAGCTGTGTGCATTGAAGGGCTGTAAGGCTGTGTGCGTCAAAGGAGCCAGAAGCTGTGTGCATTGAAGCTCTTGAAACTGTGTGTGACCAAGGAGCCTAAGACTGCATCCAAGCAGCTTGTTTGAGGGGCCTGTTCCCTATAGCAGCAATACTGCTGAAGAGTAGCCAGGTGGGCTAGCATTTTCATTTGGATTTTGTGTGTTTAATTGAAGTTTGGACCCCTGCGTGGGATTCCTGGATGGACTTTTGTTTTGTTTTTTTCTTTAATAAACGTGGGCTACCAGGCCCTTAACTATAAATGCCTATCTGATGTGGACTCACTGCACCAAAACGCATCTATCCACTTGAGCTGAACAATCCCCAATGTCACTATATATATATATATATATATATATATATATATATATATATATATATATATATATATATATATATATATATATATATATATATATATATATATATATATATATATATTATGTGTGTGTGTGTATATGTGTGTGTATATATATATATATATATATATATATAATTTTTTTTCCCCCAGAAATAGCAGTGTTAAAAGTTTATTTTTATCAATTAACAAAATGAAAAGTAATGAAGAGAAGATCCAAGGGAGATCCAAAACAAATCGATATTTGATGTGACCACCCTTTCCCTTTTTAAACCACCATCAATTCTTCTAGGTACACTTGCACACAGTTTTTGAAGAAACTCAGCAGACAGGTTGTTCCAAACATCCTGGAGAACTAACCACAGATCTTCTATGGATGTAGGCTGCCTCATATCCTTCTGTGTTTTCATGTAATCCCAGACAGACTCAATGATATTGAGATCAGGACTCTGGGGCCAAACCATCAATACCAGGACTCCTTATTCTTCTTTATGCTGAAGACAGTTCTTAAAACATTGGCTGTATGTTTCAGGTTGTTGTCCTGCTGCAGAATAAATTTGGGGCTAATCACACGCCTCCCTGATGGTATGGTCTGATGGAAAAGTATCTGCCTGTATTTCTCAGCATTGGAGACACTATTGATCCTGACCAATTCTCCAAAACCATTTGCATAAATACAGCCCCAAACTTGCAAGGCACCTCCACCCTGCTGTTGCCTGCAGACACTCATTATTGTATTGCTCTCCAGACCTTCGTCAAACAAACTGCCTCCTGCTACAGCAAAATATTTCAAATTTGAACTCATCTGTCCAGAGCACCTGCTGTCATTTTTCTGCACTCCAGTTCCTATGTTTTCGTGCATAGTTGATTCGCTTAGCATTGTTTCCACAACGCAGTTATGGCTTTACCGGAAAGTAGATGGCTGTTCCTGTATCCCACTGGTTTGCAACAGTTCTGTGCTGATGGCACTTCTGCACATCTTCTGATGTTGAAGGGAAGTAAGCATGATGTGTGCATTAGGTTTCCTTGTCTGACCACTGTGTCTATTGTCCTTGAACAGCACATCTTGAAACCCCAGTCTGCTTTAAAATCTTTGCCTGGGAGAGACCTTGATGATGCAGTATAATTACCTTGTGTCTTGTTGCTGAGCTGTCTTGCCATGGTGTATGACTAGGGATGAGCCGAACACCCCCGGTTTGGTTTGCACCAGAACATACAAACAGACCAAAAATTTGTGCGAACACCGTTAGTCTCTGGGACACGAACGTGAAAAATCTAAAGTGTTCATTTTAAAGGCTTATATGTAAGTTATTGCCATAAAAAGTGTTTGGGGACCCTGGTACTGCCCCAGGGGACATGTATCAATGCAATAAAAAGTTTTTAAAACGGATGTTTTTCAGGAGCAGTGATTTTAATAATGCTTAAAATGAAACAATAAAAATGAAAAATTCCTTAAAATATCATGCATGAGGGGTTCCCTTAGTCTGCCTGTAAAGTGGCGCCTCTTTCTCTTGTGTTTTACTGTGCCGCAGTAAAATGACATGTCCAAAGTAAAAAATGTAATTTTAAATTGCTTGCGGCTGTAATGTATTGCTGGATCCCGGCAATATAGATAAAAATCAATATAAAATCAATTTAAAAAATTGGCATGGGTCCCCCGCCCCAGTCCATACCAGTCTGATATGGACTTTAAGGGGAACTCCACACCAAAAAAGAAAAAATGATGTCCCCCCAAATTCCATACCGGACCCTTATCCGAGCAAGCAGGAAAGGGGAGGGACGAGCGAGCGCCCCACCCCTCCTGAACCATACCACTTGCCCTCAACATGAGGAGGGTGCTTTGGGGTCCTCCCCAAAGCACCTTGTCCCCATGTTGATAGGGACAAGGGCCTCATCCCCACAACCCTGGCCATTGGTTGTGAGGGTCTGCAGGTGAGGGACTTATCAGAATCTGGAAGCACCCTTTAACAAGGGGGCCCCCAGATCCTCCCCCCCCCCCCCCCCCACGGGAATGGGTAGGGGTACATTGTACCCCTACCCATTCACCAAAAAAAGTGTCAAAGTAAAAACCACAATACACAATTTTTGACAAGTCCTTTTATTAAAAAAAAGCTGCCTGGTATGGTGCAGGCCACTCGCCCCCCCCCATGGCCTGCCAGGCTGCTTGCTTGGATAACGGTCTGGTATGGATTTTGGGGGCCCCACCACAAATTTTTTTTTTTAATTTTGGCGTGGATTTCCTCTTAAAATCTGTACCAGACCCAGAGGGCACAGGGAAAATCCATGCCGTTTTTTTCCTAATTCTGTCATAGGGTTCCCCTTAACCACTTCAATACACTATATTATATACTGTACACTGCACTATATACCCTACGCTGTATTATATATACAACACTGACTGCACTATGTACTCTGAACTGCAGTATAAATACTATACAGACTTCACTAAATACTCTGCAGAAAAATTGGTCCTTAGGTGTTGGTGGTGCCAGAACACTGTAACTCCTCCTCACAGTTACTCTTGTTGGGTGCAGGAACGGGCCCTGTTAAATATTATTTCACAAATTGTAATTACATGCCCCAAACAGGTGCAGAAAATTTGGGTGTTGGTGGTGCCCTAAACCAAAAATATTGTTGGAAGCTAGCAACATCAAGATTCAGGAGGAATAGGATAGGCAGCATAGGCAGTATTCAAGGGATCCCAGATCCATAGCAAAATCAATCAGTTACATCAGCATCAGGGGCTTGATAGCTGCTGATCCAGAACTGATTAATTTTTATAAATGTGAGCCTATTAACGGAGTCTGTGGACAGGCGCACTCTTTGATCCATTACAAACCCTCCAGCAGCACTGAATGTGTGTTCAGAAAGCACACTGGATGCAGGACAGGCCAGTAGCTTGATTGGATATTGAGCAAGTTCTGGCCAGTGGTCAATCCTCAAGACCCAGTAACCCAGTGAATGTTCTGTTGGAAAGGTCTCCAAGTCTGCTCTTGCCCCTAGATATTCCTGCACTATTGCAGATGCTGGCGATGGTTGCTTGAACCTATCAGACCTTGGCGCTAAGGACTGAAATTTTTTTTAAAGGCATCGGTCAGCCAGGCCACCTTCTCCACTGCTCTTCCTCTGACCGAATGAAGCCTCAGAAACACATTGTCCAGCACCTTGATACCACGAATCCTAGGGTCCTTTCGCAGGCTTTGCGGAATCAGGGAGGCCATGCAGCGTAAGTTTGCAGACCAACTGAAACACTGCATGGAATCTTTTAGCTTGACTGCTTGCGTAGCCCCTTGAATGCTTATGGAGCACTGCTGGTTCAGAGGACAATTCTGCAGAAGAGACCACAGAGGAAGAAGAGGAGGGGGTGGAGCAGAGAGCTGTGGCAGAATCACCACCAGCTTTTTAGAGATGTGGTGGTGGAACAAGCTCCAACAACACAGAACCCTGTCCTGCATCCTTCCCAGCTGCTACCAAGTGCGCCATGAATGAAAAGGTAAAGTCACTGCCCATGCCTGCTGGACCATGAGTCAGCATTAATATGAACCTTGCTGCTGACCGCCCTGTCCAATGAGGCCAAAACATTGCCTTCCATATGACAGTAGAGAGCCGGAATGGCCTTACGTGAAAAGAAATGTCATTTTGGAACCTGCCACTGTGGTATAGCACATTCCATAAATTAACGAAAGGGGGCAGAGCCTACCAGCTGAAAAGGCAGTAATTGCAGTGCTAGCAATTGGGCCAAGCTAGCATTTAGATGCTGAGCATGTGGATGGCTGGGACAGAATTTACGGTATTTTTCAGTTTCAGCAACTGGGGTAGTGATATTTGCCTGCTGAAATCAACTGGTGGTGTACTGCTAGCAGATTGGCTGCAAGTACTTGTGGCACCTATTGCTATACCTTCATTCCTCTCAGTGAGGACTGGAGGTATAGTAGGGTTTGAGATCCCAGAAGAGGAGCAAGGAGACATCTGCCTTTTTCTATGATGTGGGTCTTTCAGGTGCTGTTGCCAATGGACTGCATGGCAGGTCATCATATGTCTGGTCAAGCAAGTGGCTGCTGTTCTGGCCACACTTGATCCGCTTCAGAGATAGGTTTCAAACAGCAATGGTGCGATCTGCTGCACATGTGTCAAAAAAAGCCCACACCAAGGAACTTTTGCAAGTCAGCGGGGAGTCAGCAGCGCCCTGCACCTGTGGAGCTCTGTGGTGTGATGCAATAGGGTGGCTGCCCTTAAGCTGCCCCCTGGAGAACATACTGCCATGTTGGAGTTGTGCCTCCTCCTCACTTTCCTCCTCCTCTTCTCTCAGGCACCCAAGTACAGTCAGTGACCTCCTCATAGTCTCCCTCCTCGTCACTGGAGCAAACTTGGCAGTATGCTGCAGCTGGGGGAACATGACTACCAGTTTCTTGTCCTTTTGTGGCACCCCCTCTCTTTAGGCTCACGTTACTCCCTTCCTCAACCTGGGAACCAACATCGGAGCCTTCAAATTGCTGCGCATCCTCCAGCAGCATGCAACTGACACTATGGTCGAATAATTCTGGTGACTCCTCCGCGCATGATGGTGGGGCTATGGAAGGAGTAACTGTGGACAAGGAGCCGGTGGAAAAAGCTGATTTGGCAGCTGCGTTGGAAGGCAAACTACTATGAGCCTGGATGACAGAGGATGAGGAAGATGAAGACGGCTTTGTTATTCACTCCACCAACTCTTCTGCATGTTGTGACTCAATAACACAGCCAGCAGCAGAAAAAAAGGACAAGCGTGCTACACGGCCACCTGCAGAGGATGCACCATGTTCATGACCACCACTGTTCGCTGTAGACACAGAGGCTGCTTGCCCTTTTTTAGTGGCTTTTAAAGCGGAGTTGCGTCTGAGTAACACTACCTGCTTGGATTTTAATATATGAACACTTACCTGTCCAGGGAGCACGTGATGTTGGCACCCAAAGCCAACCCAACCGTTGGCTCCGTGTGCAGACGCCAGCATCCTTATTAAGGGAAAACAGGAAGTGAAGTCCTACGGATTCACAGCCTGTTTCCTACTGCACATGCGCGAGTCACAATGTGCTTTCTGAATGGTCCCTGCTGTCTTCTGGGACATGTGTGTCTCCCAGAAGGCAGCGGGGGGGAAGGAGGAGGTGCAGCAATTATTTTTTTCCCCGGAAGTGGGAGCAGATACCTGGATTTGATAGGTATCCGCTCCCCCCCTGAAAGGTGCCAAATGTGGCACCGGAGGGGGGGGAATCCGATCCGCAGAAGTACCATTTCTGTGTGGAACTCCGCTTTAAGTATACACCAGACCCGACAATGCTGGTGGAAGTTGGAAGTCACTGAAGTGGACACTGCTACTCTAGGGATTTCCACTTGCTTCCAGGTTCAATACTGGGCAGCTGCCTTGCTCCATTCTGAACACAGGAGTTTGGCCACTCAGCACAGGCACCATTCAGAGAATATTTTGAATATTCTGAAGAAATGCAAAGCGTTCTCTGATTGGACATGGTGAAGAGCATGACATCTCTGTCCCACCCCTCCACCTCATCCATTAAGCATTCTACTTATCAAGGAGAACTGTACTGAATATGAAAAGTAGCATTACTAGTTGCCTAAATATTTGTTCCAGTGCTTGTTCAATGCCCTGGAACAAGCATGTGACTAGCGAAGTCAGATGAAATGAAGAACCCCTGATCTACATATTTGAGTCAGTGATTTAGAAAGTATTAGATGGATTGACACCTGGCAGTCCCGGTTGTAGGTTAACACATGCACATTATGTTGGATGTTAACGTACATTACGTTAAGGCAGCCCATTCAAATGAAGACAAGAAAATAGACATGCACTACTTCTAGCAAAGAATTGCATCGCGCATTACCATGCTTTGTGGTAAGCTGCAACACACATGTGTTGATAAACTGTGTTGGGTTACCATTCGGAATGAATGGCACCACAGAATGCCAACGCATATACAGTAATGCATGTGTTCCTGCAAGGTATACCTGTGATTCCTGAGTCAAAGCCTTTGAGGCAACATAACAGCCAGGCCACTAGCATTTTTAAAATGTGAGATTAGCAGTGGCAGGCTATGCATTTTCTCCCTACAGGTTTTTCTTCAGTTTAACAGTAGCTTAGTGCTAGGCAGGGGAACATTATGGCCCCAAACATAACTCTGACATTGTTACAAATATCAGGAAAATAGTTTGGGACCTTTACCCAATAAAATATCTTATACTCCCACACTTAAACAATTAGGATTCTAACCATCTTTCTCATAAGGTGAGAGGACTTCCCTGAACTTGCACAAAGATTGAGCAGGTATGGTAGTCCCAGATCATCGCTGTCTGCTCATGTTCGGGACACCCCCGTTCATGCCCAGATGTGCTGCAGAGATCTGCTGACACCCGCAGGCTGCGCGGAGCCCTTTAGCACATCTGTGCCAGATTATCAAAGATTATGGCTCCAGTGGCCAATGATATAGGGGACTGAAGTTCCTCTTTAAACCTCCAACAGGATTTTATTGATGTAGAGGTTCACACTTTCCATTTGTCTTGGTGATCATGTAAAATGTAAAATTTTAACCACTTCAGCCCTGGAAGATTTGGCTGCTCAATGACCAGACCATTTTTTGTGATACGGCACTGCGTTGCTTTAACTGACAATTGCGCGGTCATGCGACACTGTACACAAACAGAATTGACATCCTTTTTTTCCCACAAATAGAGCTTTCTTTCGGTGGTATGTGATCTCCTCTGCAGTTATTTTTTGCGCTATAAACAAAAGAATGGTGACAATTTTGAAAAAAACACAATGGGGGTTATTAACGAAAGGCAAATCCACTTTGCACTGCAAGTGCATTTGAAAGTGCACTGAAAGTGCACTTAGTAGTGCAATCACTCTAAATCTAAGGGGTAGAGCTATAATGAGTGGAAGCTCTGCTGATTTTTTTTATCCAATCATGTGCAAGCTAAAATGCTGTTTTTTATTTTCCTTGCATGTCCCCCTCAAATCTACAGTGACTTTACTTCCAAGTGCACTTTCAGTGCACTTTCAAGTGTACTTGCAGTGCAAAGTGGATTTTCCTTTAGTAAATAACCCCCAATATCTTTTACTTTTTGCTATAATATCCCACATTTTTTTCCAAAACAAATTTTTTCCTCAGTTTAGGCCGATATGTATTCTACGTATTTTTTTGGTAAAAAAAAATCGCAATAAGTGTATATTGATTGGTTTGCGCAAAAGTTATAGCGTATACAAAATAGGGGGTAGATTTATGGAATATTTAATATAAATAAATAAATAAATAAAATATATATATATATATATATATATATATATATATATATATATATATATATATATATATATATATATATATATATATATATATATATATATATATATATATATATATATATATATATATATAATTTTTTTTTTTTTTTTTTTTTTTTTTTTTACTAGTAATGGCGGCGATTTTTTTTTTTTTCTTTTTTTTTTTATCGGGACTGGGTTATTGCGGCGGACAAATTGGGCACTTTTGGGACCACTGACAATTATACAGCGCTATAAAAATACACTGATTACTGTATAAATGTCACTGGCAGGGAAGGGGTTATCTGTGTTCTCTAGGTGTGTTCTAACTGAAGGGGGGGGAGGGACTGTCTAGGAGGAGAGTGAGAGATCCTTATCTCCTCTCCCCAGAGAGAACCGGGAGCTGTGTGTTTACACACACAGCTCCCGGTTCTCACTCTGTCACGAGCAATCGTGGGTGCCCAGCGGTCATCGCACCCGCCGGGCATTCACGTCGGCTCTGGGCACACGCTACGGGCACACACATGCGCCCCTAGTAGCTAAGGGGTGAAGCAACGTAAGGTAACGTCATTTCACCCAGCCGTGCCTGCGGCAGCTGGTCGGCATCCATTTAAAGTTGTCACTTCAACAGGGAGTAAGGGGAAATCTTTTAATAAGGACACCTGTTCTAGTGATGTCCTAAGAGCAATTTCCTCTCACTTTGGAGAGATTTCTTCTCACTTCCTGTCATGTTTCTGAGAAAGGAAATGAAGACAAATCTCATCAATGAGACACAGACAGCAAAGAAATAAAGCTGACAAGTGTTTTAACAGTACCCTACACTATTCAAAACAAAACCACTCCCAGATAGCTCTCTTCAGGTCCTGCCAGCCAGCTTGGCTGCAATGATCTCTCCCCACTGCCCTTCTCACAGTGTCTCTTCTGGTTCTGCACCCATCTTAACTGCAATCTCCCAGTTCTCTCAGGTGTGCCTCCCCAGTCCTCCCGACTCTGCTCACTCACCATCCCTCCCGGCTGTGACCAGTAGTCCTCCCTGGAGACTATCAGAAGTGTTCTCTCCTGCTGACCTCTACTTGCTCTATCATGTGCCTCTCCTTCCAGGATCTCTCCACTCCTCCTGGATGCACCCAAGCCCTAGCCCAGGGTCACCCCCCCCCCCCCCCCCGACTTGGGAGCTCCCCGTGGGCCCCGACAGCCTCCACACTCTCTCACTCCAGCTCTTCCACCCAACAACTCCTACCCAGCTGGGCTGACCCCAGGTATTTAAGGAGGCCTGCCCCCTGTCAATCCAAGTTGGGGTTGGTCAAGGCTCCTTAAGATACCCCAGGCAGCCCCACCTCTCTTTCCCTCCTCTCCTTCTAGCACTTTCTAGAAGGAAGAGGGAGGTGACAGTGAAGTGATGTGGCCTATGAGTCACCAGCTGCTACCCTGAGCCACTCCCAGTCCAGAATGAAAACAAACAGGCCTAGCAACCAGCTAGGCCTACCTAAATTTACCTACTCTGCCAACAAAAATCCTCACTCTAGCACCCACCTAACTAGAGGGTGCTACATGTGCATTTGTCACATATTGAATTTTTTCTTCACAAAAAAGTAAAACAATTTATATTTTGTAGAAGTATATTTCACTTAGTATTCATATATTTGATTAATTAAGATATTTCACATCATTATCTAATATGATATCGCAGTCCTTTTTTTTTTTCTTTTTTTTTTTTTTTTTTAGTATTCAAGGATTTCAAAGCAGTATGGGGTGGATATTTATCTGAAGAAGGAATATTTGCAATACACGGGCTCAGTCAAGGAGAGGGGAGTGTTGTACCTGCTCACATCCCTTCAGGAGGTAAGAGAATCAGCACAAATGTCCTAATAAATAAAATGAGCTTGAGATGGGCTTTGCAGTTCTGTAGTTTTCCTTTCATACAGCACGGTTGAAGTTTAGGTTGTGTGCAGGTTGGGACAATTTTCTCTTTGTCCACCCTATATTATGTCTAGCTGTCAAATGATTGCTTGCAGTGGCAAAAGTTACATCTGCGCTATGGTCTGACCAAAGGACATCCTGTACCTTTTGGAAGAGAAAGCTTAACCTCGCTACTATGACCAAAATCTTTAGAATTCTGTAGATCAGTACCTGTCCAAGGCTACATTCCCTTCAGTGGAAGCTCATCATCTGTCAGCTTGGTAGACTGTGGATGAGCTTCCATGTGAGCCGTGGCATACAAGTGTGTGTACAGATCTGAAGACAGGCAGGTCACACCATAAGAATCTCGGGTAAACAGGGTAGTATTTGGGTATTGTAGGTTATGAATGTACAAGAAGTGAGCAAGTGCACTAAACATTATGAACTAGCTCCTAAAAATATAACTTACTAGTTGTTAAGAGTGCTTTTTACCTTTATAAAATACCCACTCTTTTTATATTAAAACATTAAACCTTAAGGACTTCTTTTAAAAGTGCACTTATATTGAAAGCCCAGATTTTAAAACAACTTGCACTGAAATTATAGCATTCCATGACATATATATATATATATATATATATATATATATATATATATATATATATATATATATATATATATATATATATATATTTATTGCTTGTAATATGTTACTATTGCTTACTTTATAATCACCCCTGAAATTATTTACAGAAAAAAAACTAGTGGTTGAAAACTGACTATAGAGTAAACCTAAAGCTCAGCTCCAGTATTGGCAGTGCGCTTAACGACAGAGTCTATCAGCATGTAGGCTGGTCTAGTTACTCTTACCACTCGTAGGTGGCCTTGTGCCATTATTGCATAGGAAGAAGGGGGTCCTGTATGGGAATTTTCCCCTTGGAGAGCCCATGCAGTGCCTCGAGAGGAGAAGTTGTCAGAATGGATACAGAACACTCGGGAGACTTGGTGACCATCTTGGGTGAGGAAACATTTTGAATTGGGGAACTCCTTTAATATTGGTGTGCTGTTTGCGAATGGTTGGGCAATGACAGGAACCCGCTTGTGAGGGACAGTGTCCAGCATAGGAAAAGGTTCCAGTCAAGCAAGGAATGCTGAAGGAAGGCTTCTTCATCAGTACTTTCACTCCGGTGGCTGGTTCAGTAGCGCGGAGCTAGTGCAGATTGCTGAAATCGCTTCTCTGTTATTCCGCCAAAGAACACTACCCTCTGTAGCTGAAGTTGTCCTCCGGTAACATGTGTTGACATATGCTGAGGCTAATTATTCACTATACTGTTCAAGTGCCAAACACTGGTTAATCTGTTGTACTAAGAAGCCTGCTCAAGATTTACATAAAATACCTCAGTGCATCACATTCAAATGTGCTGGGTGTTTTATTTTTTAGCTTTTTCTAAGGGATGGAGTTATACTTTTAAGCATGTTTATTTGGGCAGAGTGCCAAAACATGTCAAAACTGCAGTCAGGGCTGGTTTTTCATCACTGGTACCTATAGACACACCATTCTTGATGCCCTAAGTAACACCTCCATTCTAGGATCAACATTTGATTTTTTTATGCGTTCAACTTAGGATTGTGACAATGTATAAATAAGCTATAGTGTAACTGTTTTTCTACTTATACAGTGAAATAATAACCCAATTACTACTGTATCCAAAAAAATTACCCCTTTACATCTTTCACCTATAGGCAAAGGACTAGAGTACCCAATGGTAAATGTGGTCTTGTGTACAATATATAAGCAACAATAACATTGTTCTTTTGTATAGATCGCTTTTAGTGCAGTACCACTTCTGGTATTTATTAGGCATATGGGGATTTGTATATTTTCTAAAATATGTAGCATTTCTGAGATAATGCTTATATTTTTTTTTAAGATAAAGATTGCAAAATAAATAAAATATGTAGCATTTCTGAGATAATGCTTATATTTTTTTTTATGAAAAAGATTGCAAAATACTTCGGCACATTGTGGTCTGGGGATTTTGTTTTCACTCTGCACAAAATATAAACCAGTTTTTTGGCTTACAAGTCATTTAAATGGTGATGGGCTTTTGTTTTATATCATGTTTTTAGGTCAAGTCTTCCATTTTCTTTTACAATCATGTACAAATTATTACTAACTTTGCAGTGATCTGTTTTCCCTTTCCTTTTGTCCACAGGATCAGCAAAGGAAAGGCGTCATTGTAGCTACAGACAGTAATTTTGCCATGGCAGTGGCTTTCCATGCAGCACAACTACAAATCCCAGTGTTTGTTATCATGTCAGCTGGAACATCTCTAAACCGGGTCAGAATATGTCGGGATTATGGGGCCATGGTTATCCTTTTTGGACCCACAGCGAGAGATGCCCAGAGCCATGCCAGGAGACTGGCACAAGAAAATGGATACCTGTATATTGAAGAGTATGTCTGCATTTCAGATAGTTATTAATGTTCTATAAAAGGTGTTTTTAGCACGGAAATCGAATAGGAACAGAGGAGACAACAGCAGAAAGTAAATGAGTTTAACAGAATGTTTCATATAGGGACTTGTCTTTACTTTGTTAGAGAAAAGAAAATATGATTTAAATGGATATTGAGAGTAAACACAGGTACTGCCCTTATTTTTCCAATTAGGAAGGTTTCAGGATGTTCTCAAAACACTATAGATACTGTACAAATGTATTTGATTTTTCCATGCCTAAAAGTCTACGTAAACTTTAAAAAAAAATTATTTTGCTTTGACAGAGTTGGAAAGGGTAAGAACTGTGTTTTTATTGTCTGTGTCCCAAATGGGGAGCGTTTCTCTAATTTCCAATACCAAATGGGACAAATATAGTATTTAAAACTACTTATTGTAAAAAAAAGTATGGACTTATGCTATCTTTATTTTATTGTCTGCATTCCGAAGATTAATTCTTCTTACTTTTAGTCCCTGTGCTTCTTGAAAGTGAGGAGGCCTAGGCAGAAATTCTGCACCTTATACACTCTATTAAAGCCATATTCCAAACAAAAAGTTTTTGGTTTTGGTGGCCCCATTCCTTTTTTGAAAATGTACAACCTTAGCAGGAAGAAGATTTTCTTTTCATATATATAACGATTCATCATACTCTTTTATTTACTTGACTACTGCATGTATCTAATCTTTTTTCCAATCTGATACACTATTATTTTGTTAAATAGAGAAGACAGTGCTGGGTATCTCGCTGGCTTGGGAACGGTTGGGCTGGAGATATATGAACAAGTGCCCAGTTTGGATGCAGTCATTTTTCCAGCAGGTGGACATTGTGGGTTACTGGCCGGATCAGCAGCTGCCCTAAAACACCTGAATCCAAAAATCACAGTCATTGTAAGTTATGTTAATGCACTTTTAACGTGGAAGTACCTAAACACTTAAATGCATGCTCCTAACAAAAAAAATGTATAGCAGCAAACAAATACTCTTGCGCATGAGCGTGATGTTTGGGTTATCTAATGTTCAAAGGATAATTCCTCAGGCCTTGCTGCCCTCCAGGATAAGGGTATCCTAACAATCAAGAGAGGGAGTAGAGAAAAAAGGGCGCACCAGCCTTGTGCATTATCCTTTAGTAAATTTTATTTGTAAAAACAGATTAAAAACTACTCACAAACATGTGAAGATACAGAAATTTGTTTTGTAAAAGCCTCCAAATGGTGGCAGTCAATCTAGGTATGATAGTCTCCAGATGGTGAAAGAGAGGACTTCAGGACCACTGCTGCTTTACATATTTCGAAGGAATACCTTCTTCTTCAGAGCCTAGCCAGGCTAGGCTCTGAGGAAAAAGGTATTCCTTCGAAACATGTAAGCCAGCAGTGGTCCCGAAGAAAAAAAAAAAGGTATAACCTTGATCATTCTGTGCTGGTCATGGATATTACAGTGCAGTTTCTCCTACTGGAAGAAGTTTTTTTAGAAGGGTAGTGAAAAAGCTTTTGGGACTACTGAGAACAAATGTGGAACTTAAACAGGTATACTCAACTTAAAACTGCTAGATTTGGCAAAGTGAATACTACATCGTATAGTTTCCAGCTATCTTGACCCAACTGCGGGGGGGGGGGGGGGGGGGGGGGTCTCACTACTTCTTCTGTACCCTCTAAAAACTTACAGGGAGAGTAAAAAACCCTTGTAACAGCAAAGTCTAGGTAGAAGTAAGTGGAACTGAGATATTACTGCCAGAATTGCCAAGAGACAAAGGAAGCAAAAGAATCAGTTGGGTCACCAGACTATCAAACTAGAATCTATTCTCAGTTGAATTATCCTATAATAATGAGAATATTTGTTGCTAGATCACACTTTGTGTCAGGGGTTAGATAAGCTAGACTTCTACATCAACCTAACCTTAACACCAATATGAATGTCTTGTATTTTCAGGGTGTGGAAAGTGAGAAGTTCCCTATAGTACAACAGGCATTAAAAGCCGGACGCTGTTTGACTGAGCACGACTATCTTACTCATCCTTTGTATGGAGGTAAGATTTATGTTGCACTGTTCATATGCTCTGTAATTGGCACTTACTGTATATATTACAGCCTCTAGCTAACTTAATAAAGGGGGAACTCCTTTATTAAGTACAAGAAGGAAAACTGCAGTCAGATTCTTTCCTTATTGTTTTCAGATCAGTCTTAGACAAATGATAACTGGATTTTGACTAATTTCTACGATTCACCTCTGTGTTTTGCCTTTCTTCACTTGCATAGAATTTCAATAAATATTCTATGATCAAGCTGTTAAGAACAAGATTTACAGGGTATAAAGTAAAAATGTGGGTGAAGTTTATAACATGGATTGGTTTATTAAAGCGGTCAGTTACTTGAGAGAACACTGTCTGTAATAACTTGGATAGAAAATAAAGCTATATGCCATTTAAAAAAGAGGTGGTTCCTGGATGGGGTATTATACTCTAGGTGGAATATTAATAATCAACTCACCATGAGGAAAACCGCAGTAATACATATACTCTTTGGCTTAATGTTTGTAGATACACCCCTATACGTGCTTGGTGGATTTCCAATTCCAAAATCATGGCCATCAATATTGAGTTTTCCATTCTTTTGAAGCTACAAATGTCTTATCTGTTCTGGGAAGACATTCAAAAAGATGTTGCAGACTTTCTGTGTAACTTTGTGCCTTTTTAGCCAAAAGAGCATTTTTGAGGTCAGATACTGATGTTGAAACTCACCCCGAAGATGTTTAAATAGGGTTGAGGTCAGGACACTGTTCAAGCAGCTTGAGTTTCTTCACACTGTGACAGTGTAAGGCCCTGGCACGCTATGAGTTTAGTAAATTGTTATAGAGATGACAAAGGATTCCCAAATGTTCAGTTTGAGAAGCTCCAGTACGTGTATTGAAAGTGGAAAAAGCCCTGTTTTAAGTTTTCTCTGGGTTTGATAATCCTCAATCGGGGCCTGGAGTGTGAAGGTTCTAAAATGTGTTGGGTGGGAAGGAACCTTCAATCCTGTGTCCAGACTTTGTGAGACACCTGCAGCCTGGGTGAGTACACAGATGTGCAGGGTCGATATAAGCCTGATCATAGCTAATGCAGTTGCATCCATTCAGAAACAGTCAATGTGTGAGGATAGAGGTGTGTGCCAGCCACGAGAGGTGACCTACTGGGAAGACAAGATTCTGGGTGGGAGAGACTCCCTTACCCGCAGGACCAGGAGAGTTGGGACATCTAAGCAGGTTGGCAGAGGACTGAGAGAGTTGAGGCAACTATAGAGTCCAGGAGAGGGATTTGTAAGTCTTGAGTAGGAATGGGCTGTCTGTTCGAGTCGGACATGAGTTCGACTCGAACATCGGCTGTTTGATCGTCCGAAGATCGAACATTATGGGCCATTCACGCCAAATTTGAGCGGCGCGTCACGGCCCATAATGCATTGCGTTATCACAGTGCATTGCTGGCTGATGATTGGCCAAGCATGAACTATGACCCGCATGCTTTGGCCAATCCCAGCGCCGTCAGCAAAGAGAGCCATAATTAGCCAAAGGCATGGTGCCTTTGGCCAATTATGGCTCAGGGGGTTAAGTCTACGCCCCACACTATATAAGGCCGCCTGCATGTCAGCCATGTGTAGTGTGTTGGTGGCGTTGTTAAGAGAGAGGCAGAGAGAGTGTAATTTCATTTAGTTTGAGCAGGCAGGTGATTCAGTTAGCTGCAGTGTATTTCAAAAAGCTTTAAAATAGATTTTTTGGCTGGAGCTACACTTACAAAATGTACCTGTTCCAAATTACAAACAGATTCTACATAAACAAACCTACAGTCCCTGTCTTGTTTGCACCGCCTGTATACTGCTGTTCAGAGTATATAGGGCCTGGGGGCCCAACGCCTTTTCCTTTTTTAATTTGGGTGCGGGGTTCCCCTTAATATCTATACAAGACCCAAAGGGCCTGGTAATGGGCTGGGGGGGTACCCATGCCGTTTGTCTCACTGATTTTCATCCATATTGCTGGGACCCGACATTACATTAAAGCCTCAAACAGTTTTAAATTACTTTTATTCCTTTAGAAATGGCCCTACCTCTGGGAGATCCTAGATCGTTTTGGCCTGGGTGAAAGGTTTGTTAACTGGGTGAAGATTCTATATTCAGCCCCTAGGGCGAGGCTCCGCATAAACAACACACTTTCCCAATCCTTTGCATTACACAGGGGCACTCGGCAGGGGTGCTCGCTGTCACCCCTGTTGTTTGCTCTGGCGGTGGAGCCGTTGGCTATATTGATCCGTGGCTCCTCTGAGATAGTGGGATTCCGTAGAGGCCTCTCGGAGGAAAAGATTTCTCTTTACGCTGATGACGCTCTATTGTATTTGGGAGATACGGATAACTCTAATGGCGCTTATAACTAAATTTGGAGGATTTTCAGGCTTCTCCATAAATTGGTCCAAATCTATCCTGATGCCCCTAGAGCCCGTGACTAAACCCATGCCCCAGGAGGCAAGACAAATTACTATTGCCGAATCATTTAGATATCTGGGAGTGGTGGTGACTCCGGACACTTCTAAATACCTTAAACTAAATTTGGACCCCTTGCTGGAGAGACAATGAGAAAAGTCCCTTAGCTGGTGTAAACTCCCCCTATCGGTTGTAGGGAGAGTAAATTTAATAAAAATGATTTCGGCCCCGCAATTATTGTATGTCACTCAGAACTCCCCTATGTGGATTTCCAACAAGTGGTTCAAGAAAATTGATACACAGATGCGGGACCTCGTTTGGAAACGGAAGGGAGCCATAATCAGTCTAAATACCCTACAATATAGTAAAGATAGGGGAGGTCTAGTGGTACCACATCCCAAGCTATATTTCTTGGCTTCTCAAATGCAGCAGCTTACGGGGTGGGAGAGTGATGGCATCTCAGATGATCCCATAGTGCGTCTAGTAGTCCGAACCAACCCGGACTTGAAGGCCAGTTCCCATTTGGAAATGGTCTTTCCGGTTTGCCCCCGAATTCACCGACAGCGGGTCTCCATAGGAAAGTGTGGTGAACAGTTTGAGGTGCACTGAGGGTCGTGGGCCCCTTGGAATGCACCCCTTTATGGAATAGTCCGAGATACCCAGAACTCAATAAACTAAAGGGATTCACCTTGTTGAAGCGTAAGGGAATCTGGTTTTTCTCACAGATTTATGTAGAAAATGTATTGAAATCGTTTGCGCAACTTGGTTCAGAATTCACACTCCCCAATAGATGCTTTTTTCAATATCTACAACTCCGACACGCCCTACAGGCCCAAGGTCGGGTAACCTCCCTGTTGGTGACATCATCCCCGCTCCTAAAAGAACTATTACATGCGACTGTCATTGCTCTCCAATCAGGACCATACTTCCTTAACCACTTGCTGACCGCCTAATGCAGATATACTGCGGCAGAATGGCACGGCAGGCAAAATCACATACCCCCCCCTCCTCCCGGTGCCCGAGGCGGTCGGCATCGTTAGGGGAGTGATCCGTGCTGATGGGGAGGCCACTCATTCGTGGCCACCCCCTCATGATCGCTCCCAATGAATGACAATCTTTCTCTGCTGCTGTAATGTAAACAGCGGCAGAGGAAGTGATGTCATCTCTCCTCGTGTCGGTCTTTTCGTTCTGGCGCCGAGGAGAGAAGACATCCAAGTAAGTCTGCACAACACTACACGTACAGTAGAACACTTTAGGCACACTTTTCACCCCCCATCACCCCCGATCACCTCCCGATCGCCCCCCTGTACCCCCTGTCACAGTGTCACCAATAGCAGGTTTTTTTTTTTTTCTGATTATTGCATTGGTGTCATTTTGTGACAGTTATAAGTGGTAGGGCAGTTAGTGTTAGGCCCCTTTAGGTCTAGGGTACCCCCCTAACCCCCCCTAATAAAGTTTTAACCCCTTGATCACCCCCTGTCGCCAGTGTCACTAAGCGATCGTTTTTCTGATCGCAGTATTAGTGTCACAGGTGACGCTAGTTAGGGTGGTAAGTATTTAGGTTTGCCGTCAGCGTTTTATAGCGTCAGGGACCCCCATATACTACCTAGTAAAGGTTTTAACCCCCTGATTGCTACCTAGTTAACCCTTTCACCAGTGATCACCGTATAACTGTTACAGGTGACGCTGGTTAGTTTGTTTATTATAGTTTCAGGGCACCCGCCGTTTATTACCTAATAAAGGTTTAACCCCCTGATTGCCCGGTGGTGATATAAGTTAAGTTTTAAGGTCAGATAGGGTCTGCTTCGCCCCGGGCAGCGTCAGGTTAGTGCCGGTACCGCTAACGCCCAGGCACGCAGCATACACCTCCCTTAGTGTTATCGTATCTGAACAGATCAATATCTGATCCGATCAGATCTATACTAGCGTCCCCAGCAGTTTAGGGTTCCCAAAAATGCAGTGTTAGCGGGATCAGCCCAGATACCTGCTAGCACCTGCATTTAGCCCCTCCGCCCAGCCCAGCCCAGCCCAGCCCAGCCAAGTACAGTATTGATCGATCACTGTCACTTACAAAACACTAAACACACATAACTGCAGCGTTCGCAGAGTCAGGCCTGATCTCTGCGATCGCTAACAGTTTTTTTGGTAGCGTCTTGATACAGTCAGGAGCTTTTTTACCTGTGAGTCTCACTAGTGTACCACTAAATTTAGAGCCCAAAATGGCAAATCGAAGGTATACTAGTGAAGAGGCCTACACGTTTCTGAGCATGACAGATAGTGAAGAGGAAGTCATTCATCTGTCAGATTTAGGCTCAGAATACGATCATGTAGAGGAGAGCGGCTCCATGACAGATAGCTCTGACGACGGAGTTGTGGTCCCTGCCAAGGTCAGGCGTACCAGACCCCTATCTTCTTCTTCTGTCGTTGATGTGCAAGAACCGCAGGTCCCTCATATGGAGCAGAGCAGTACTAGCGCCCCTATTCCTTCTGGTGAACTGGCAAGCACCAGCAGCCTAGTACACCCTGGTTGTAATCAATCCAGCACTGCAGTATCACGTGGTGACATGGCGAGTCCTATAAGTGCAGTTCAAGCTGGTGAGGTGGCAAGCACAAGTAGTATCCCGCTGCCACCAAGAAGACAAACACAGGCCTGTTGTGCCCATAGTGCGCTTCCTGCTGCATTCGCCAATCCTAATTGGGAACCCACCACTTCTGCAGCACCCGTACTTCCCCCATTCGCTGGCCAACCTGGCATTCAGGTGGAAACAGTTGATTTGACGTCACTTGATTTTTATTTGCTGTTTTTCACCGAAGATCTCTATAGATCTATTGTGTACCAAAGCAATTTGTATGCTGGTCAACACATTGCCACTATTCCCCAGTCCTCCCTTGCCAGAGATTGGAGACCAATTACAGTTTCCGAATTTAAGCTAGGCCTTTCCCTCAACATGGGCATAACTAAAAAGAGTGAGTTGTGGCCATATTGGTCCACTGACCCAATTCACCATATGCCCTTGTTCTCTGCCTCCATGACCAGGGCACGATACGAGCAGATCTTGCGGTACATGCACTTCAATGATAATGAACTCTGTCGTCCTCCTGGAGACCCTGGATACGATCGGCTCTACAAAATTCGGCCCCTCGTAAACCACTGCAACCAACGTTTTGCAGACTTGTTTACTCCCCATCAAGTTGTCTGCGTTGATGAGTTCCTGATTAAGTTTTCTGGCCGCTTGTCATTCAGACAGTACCTTCCCAGCAAGCATGCCAGATACGGGGTCAAGATGTATAAGCTCTGTGACAGGGCCATAGCTATACATGTAGTTTTATGGTTTACGAGGGAAAAGATAGCCACGTAGAGCCCACAAACTGCCCTAACTACTTAGGAAGCGCTGGCAAAATTGTGTGGGACTTGGTGTCACCCTTATTCGGAAAGGGGTACCACTTATATGTGGACAATTATTACACGAGCGTGCCACTTTTTAGTCACTTGTTTGATCAGCAGATTTGAGCATGTGGCACCGTGCGACCTAATCGCCGGGGCTTTCCCCAGCGGCTTGTAGATTCCCGTCTTAGGCTGAGGGAGAGAGCCTGCTTGAAGTGTAATAACTTGCTCGCTATGAAGTGGAGAGGTAATAAGAATGTTTTCGTTCTTACCTTCCTTCATGCAGACATGACGGTCCAAATTACTACGGCGACTGGTGTTGTGGAGAAACCCCTCTGTGTCCACGAAAATAACCAAAATATGGGAGGGGTGGAACTCAACGACCAGTTGTTGGCGCCGTACCTAATTGCCCGTAAGGCCAGACGCTGGTACAAGAAAGTGTCTGTTTATTTATTTCAAATGGCTTTGCTGAACGCTCATGTGCTATACAGAGCTTCAGGACGGACTGGATCCTTCCTTAAATTCCAGGAAGAGATCGTCAGAGCCCTTCTGTTTCCAGACGGTGCTCCACCTCACCTTCCCCAACCAAATGCAGTAAGCCGGCTGCATAAGAGGCATTTTCTTTATGTCCTCCCGAGTACCCCTACCTAATGAGCCCCCCAAAACAGATGTTGTGTCTGCAGCAAGCGCGGATATAGGTGTGACACCCGCTATTATTGTCCCTCCTGTCCTGACAATCCTGGTCTTTGCATTGGTGAATGTTTTGAACGCTACCATACACTAGTTGAGTATTAGCGTAGGGTACAGCACTGCACAGACTAGGCACACTTTCACAGGGTCTCCCAAGATGCCATCACATTTTGAGAGACCCGCACCTGGAACAGGTTACAGTTACAAAAGTTACAGTACAAAAAAGTGTAAAAAAAGTAAAAAAAAAAAACACACAATAAATATAAATGAAAAAAAACAAAAATAGTTGTCGTTTTATTGTTCTCTCTCTATTCTCTCTATTGTTCTGCTCTTTTTTACTGTATTCTATTCTGCAATGTTTTATTATGTTTTATCATGTTTGCTTGATAGGTATGCAATTTTTTTTATACTTTACTGTTTACTGTGTTTTATTGTTAACCATTTTTTTGTTTTCATGTACGCCATTCAGCTGCAGAGCGGATTTATTTATCTTGACAGCAACAGCGTTTGCTCCCACGATACATAAAGCCGTGACTCCAGCGCTGTCAGAGGTGATTTCACCACCACAGTTAAAAAAAAAAGAGCATATATGCCGAAGCATGGGGGCAGCAGGGGCGGAGGAGTGATTTGCTCCTACCTTTTGCGGGTGGATGCCCCCATGCTTCGGCATATATATATATTTTAGGCACAGGTTTACTATTTTTTTTTGTATTTGCTTTGCAGGTATGGGAAGTCTTATGCCCCGTACACACGGTCGGATTTTCCGATGGAAAATGTCCGATCGGAGCGCGTTGTCGGACATTCCGACCGTGTGTGGGCTCCATCGGACATTTTCCATCGGATTTTCCGACACACAAAGTTTGAGAGCAGGCTATAAAATTTTCCGACAACAAAATCCAATCGCGTCAATAACGACCGTGTGTGGCCAGTTCCGACGCACAAAGTGGCACGCATGCTCAGAAGACATTCCGAGACGGAACAGCTCGGTCTGGTAAAATTAGCGTTCGCAATGCATACAGCACTTTCGTCACGGTGCAATGTAAAAAATGGTTTAATACAGCGCACTCTCTTCTTCTTTATAATGTGAGAAGAATTAAGTAGTTTTGCTGCTCATATTCACACAGACTTCTCACAAACTTCTTTCTTTATTATTTATCGGGACTCCCTCAATATATTTGGATTTGTCACATCTGACAAAATTATTTTTGGGTTGTTCTCTTTTTTTTTTTTTTTTTTTTTTTTAAAGGCTGTTTTTTTTTTGTTTTAGGTTTGTATTTTTTTCAAGGCTGATCTTTGTTTTATTTTATTTTTATTTTTACTCCATAATATTTTTGTGTGTGTTTTGTGTGTCAAGTTACCACAACACCATTGATATTTTATATTATTTAATCTCAAGGAAATTGTTTGTTGTTGGTGTCCCTTGTTAATTTCACATTGTATTTTTTAAATGTACCTGAATCCTCACAAACAAACTGTCCCTTTTGAAGGAAAAAACACATAGGAGAGTATAATTGAAACAAAAAATCCTTTATTAAGGGCTCAGAACCAAACAAAGAGGGAGGCAACGCTGGAGAAACAGCTGAGATTAGCAAAGCCTTGGACCCCCAGGGCAGACACCAATTATTTAACATCAAAATTGGTGGCCTGAGGAGTCCTTATCTAAGGGAGTGCAGTCTGGTCCAGAAGTCCCAGAGATCCAGAAAGCAGCAGATGACATCTGTGTCCCCAGGCTGTGGTACTACAAGAGGCTGGATCTTTTGTCAGACCAGACTGGACCCAGGGTCATCACTTTCTGGTCTTCTTTCCACGCTTCCTTCCTGGCTGTGGCTCTGGTGTTGGAGATGTGGCAGGAGGAGGAGTAGGACCTGGAGGAGGACTAGTAGGACCTGGAGGAGGAGGAGGACTAGTAGGACCTGGAGGAGGACCATGTGTGAGGTCACAAATGTGGGTAGCAGATGTTATTTGGCCCCTCAACCCCTTATTGAGAGCTTCCAAAATTAAGGACTCACACAGGAGTCGTTGGCCCTCCTCCATCTGCAGCATTTTGCAGGCAGTTATGCGCCTATGGCAGCCTCCTCCAGGGTACTCCTCTTCCTGCCACTTTGTCTTTGCGGTTGTAGGGGAGGGACCTGCATATCAGGCAGCCTGCTCGGCCCGGCCACCTCCTGGCTGAGACTTCCCTGTGTATGAAAAAGGGACATGGTTTTAGTTTTTGCATCATCAATCACAATCATAAATTAGTACTCCAAACTAACATCTAGTTAACATCATTGATTGGACAACCAGAAATATTTATAGAGGAATGCTATACCTGGTTCAAGCTGGGCTCCTCCACATGTTGCTGCCTGGAAGGCCCAGGTTGGGCGTCAGAAGCCTCAGCTGGGGTGGAAGGAAGTGTGGAAGGAAGACTGGAGAGTGATGACCTAGGTTCAGTCTGACCTGCCAGAAAATGCAGCCTGTCATAGTACCACATCCTGGGGACATAGATGTCATCTGCTGCTCCAGATCTCTGGGAATCCTGGACCTTCTTCCTTCTTGTGCTCCCTTAGATATGTACTCCTCAGGCCACCAATTAGGATCTTCAAATAGGTCATGTCTGCCGTGGGGACCACCGTCTTCACAAATTCCAGCAATTGATCCAGCGCTGCCTTCCTCTTTGTTTGGTTCTTATAATGTGGGTGGTTTATCTGCCACAGACAAGGCAGCTCCCTGAACAATGAAAATTGCCATAAAGTCGTTATCTTTCAAGATATCCATTTTCACTGCAAGACACAACACAAGACAAACCCCTAATGTCAGGCAAAACTCTCCTAATCTTAATCTAATATAGGCCTCAATTTAGAAGCAGTATAGGCCCAAGTTTGGCTCTTACCTTCGTTATTACAATCCTTCCTCCGCTCACAGATCGTACGTACTACGCACGCGTGTTACGCTTTATACACACTGCGCATGCGTGTAACTCCGCCCGCCCCTGACGTTCTTTCTAGTCTATTCCCCACCCCTTTTCGTTCGGCGCAGTGGGGGAAGAGCACATGGCGGAGACACAACAGGTGCGTGCTAATTATAGCAACGAGGAGGAGGAAAGCCCGGATCCGGAAACGTCTGGATCCAGAAGGAGAAGATTTAAGGCATCAAATATGTCCTTTGGGGAGATGTTGGAGATGGTCGACATCCTGAAGAAGGCCGACTATGATGGGAAGTATGGACCTTACCCCAACCCCAATGTCCAAAAGGCCAAGATAATGGCGAAAGTGGTCAAGAGTCTGCACCGGAATTTCGGGGTACGTCGATCGAAAGATCAGTTCAGGAAGTGGTGGTCGGACCTGAAATTAAGGCCCCTTTCACACTGGGGCGGTGGGGGCGCTGTTTTACCGTCGTTTTTGCGGCTGTATTCGGCCGCTAGCGGTGCGGTTTTAACCCCCGCTGTCGGCCAAAAAAGGGTTAAAACCGCTCGCATAGCGTGGCTATAGCTGCGGTATAGCCGCGCTGCCCCATTGATTTCAATGGGCAGGAGCGGTTTAGGATCGGTGAATACACCGCTCCTTCACCGCTCCAAAGATGCGGCTTGCAGGAGTTTTTTTTCTTCTCCTGCCAGTGCACCGCTTCAGTGTGAAAGCCCTCGGGCTTTCACACTGAACAAACAGCAACGGCTGTTTTGAGTCGGTTTGCAGGCGGTATTTTTAGCGCAATAACGCCTGCAAACCGCCCCAGTGTGAAAGGGGTCTAAGAGAACACGAGCAGTACAGAAAGATCCGGAGAGTGCTGCAAAAAAGTAAGTAGTTGTGCTGTGTTCATGTTCTTTTTGTGTTTATTACATTCATGCTGATCCATGTGCTTTTAGGAACTGTTGTACAGTTTAAAATGGGAACTTTCATGTTCATGGGGACATTATTTGTTCGAATCAAACATTTTTATTTCGGCCTATAAAACAGCATTGTTTTGGCCATATGTATTTAACCACATTTTTTAGGGCCTACTTGTATGAAACTAATTTGGTTGTGTAGATGTGTTTGTTACTAGAATGAAATGCAAACTAGATTCTGTGTAAGGAGAGGACATTCAGCAGCTGTTTACACATCTGGACGTGGAGCACTAGTGTGGGACACAAGAACACCCTTTTTATTAGGGGGTCCCACACAGGTGCTCCAGTGTATACTATAGGGGGGGGTCTCCATCTGTGAAGCTTGTACAAAACAGGTAAAGTATTCAAGCTTGACAAAGGACAATCAAAATGCTACATCTTGGAACAAATAGACAATTGTACCCCACTTCCAAGCAATGTTTTATATTGATAGTTCTTCCCTCAAATATCTGTGTGCTAAGTATACCATTTTTGTTTCACATAGGGGAGAAAAGACTCGGAGGACACCCCTCATCCGAGGAGACCAGAGACCCCCAACCTCTGAAAGAAGGGGAAATACCCCAAACACAAGAAGAGCAGGAAGACGTAGTGGAACTAGTCACCACAACAGGTGAGTGTCTGCGACCACAGGCTCAGGTAAGAGATGGATGCCGGCATATTTATAATACCTGGGTTTTTTTTGGTTTCTCTCTTTTTAGGTGATCGTGATGTTGTGGATCCAGATCCTTTCACCTCGGAAAGTGCCCAGATCCTGATTGGGGAGATCATGGGGTGTAATATTGCTTTGGAAAACATCACGAAAAACATCAATGATGTTATTAAAAAAAATAAGAACATCATTGATGTTTTGGGGAGAGTTTAAAATCCCTCCAAATCCCTTTCTTTTATGGTGTGCTACAATTTTTACATTTTTTTGAAGAATTGTAGAAAAGCCACATTTTGAAGAGGCACACAGTGTGTCAACATGTGCTATATGCCATCACGGGAGATCAATGGACGTGTTTTGAGGGTGCAACCCCTTCCTCAATAATAAAGTAGCTGAGAGGAAGGGGTTGCTCCCCCAAAACATGTCCCTTGATCCCCCGTGATGGCAGCTAGCACATGTTGATATTCGTAAATTGGTGTGCATCTTCAAAATTTGGCTTTTCCTGGGGTGACTTCACCCCATCTGAACGCAATATCAAACACAGTTCCTAAATACTCATGTCTGATATTGCCTTCAAGTTCTACCAAATGTGAACTTTGTAAGTTCGAGATTTGTGTCTTTCTTGTTGGTTTTACACATGTCTGTTTTATCTTAAATGGACATTTCTACTTTTTCTTAAGCCACCCCAAAAATTGTTATGCAACAAACATGTTGGTTTGTTTTAAAAACCTTTTCTAAATGCACATGTGATTGTGCTGGTATTAAAAAGATTGTTAATCAAGAATGTGTGGATAATTGTCTCAACGCTACAACACTTTTGTGGTGCTCCAATTGCTGCTTTCTGTGACAATGGGTGTTATTTCCTAAGGGCAAATCCACTTTGCACTACAAGTGCAGTTTCAAGTGCACTTGTAGTGCAAAGTGTCATTGCCTTTAGTAAATAACACCCAACAGTGCTTTGTATAAGGTTACACAATCACGCCATTTTCAGGACTCACCACATTTATGTCAGGGTCAGCTAAAACAAACACAAGCAGTAAATGTCACCAAAGATTTGCTTAATTTTTTTTTTATTTGATAAAGGTTTCACACATTGTCTGGCATATTGATGGCCCCCCTACCCGCAAAGAACTCTAGGTATCTTAGCCGGACATCACGGGCACTCAGGGAGGGCAAGCCAGGACGGCCACTTTCAAGCGCCGTCAGGGTTGGTTCATTTTGAATTCCGGCCTCAGGCCCAACTGAGCCAGCATAGTTGGCAGAATGTTGCCGTAAAAAGTTGTGTAGAACACAGCACGCCAGGATAATATGATTCAGTTTATACTCCGCCATATGTATGGGTGTAAGAAATAGGCGGAACCAGCTGGCCATGATTCCAAACGTGTTCTCCACCACTCTTCTGGCTCTGGCCAGCCGGTAATTAAAAACTCTCTGGTCCGGGGTGAGGGTCCTCATCGGGAATTGCCGCATAAGATGGTCCCCCAGCACAAAAGCTTCATCCGCAACGAAGACGAATGGGAGTCCTTCCACATTGTCTTCTGGAGGTGGCAAGTCCAAGCTGCCATTCTGGAGACGCCTGTAGAACTCCGTCTGGGCGATGACTCCACCATCGGACATCCGGCCATTCTTCCCCACGTCCACATACAGGAACTCATAATTAGCCAACACCACCGCCAACATCACAATACTATTGAACCCCTTATAATTATAATAATACGTCCCTGAGTTGGGTGGTGGGATGATGTGGACATGTTTCCCATCAATTGCCCCTCCGCAGTTAGGAAAGTCCCACTGCTGGGCAAAGTGGGAAGCCACAGTCTGCCATTCCTGTGGCGTGGAAGGAAACTGTTGAGGAAAACAAAAAAAAATTAGTCTTTTTGCACATACAAACATGGAAAGCAGATTAGACACAAACATCAAGATAACATTTATTTATGGGAATTTTTAAACAACAAAGTATAAGGTATACCTATCATATCACCCCCCCCCCCCCCCCCCCTCTCCTGGGCCATTTCTAACATTATAGTGGGGGGGAGCTCTTGGACAGGTAACCCTCTCCACTTCATTGAGAGATGAATGCCTAAATAATGGGTATTACTTTGAACAGCCCCTCCTTAGTTACACTATTGGCAGACCACTGGACAGGTAAGAAGTGTCATAATACAAAGATATAAATACACATTGTACACATTTGAGCACATTTGGACATTCTGCTATTACCTATCAAGATAATAATAGGATACAAAAACTTTAAACATTACCATTTGAAAGTATACAGGCAGGCCCTTGCACTACATGCTTTGGGGAATTCATCCATAAATCTGACCACAAAAGAGAGGGGTATAGTGTGTATGGGTTTGGCAAAGTCAGCAGATAGATGATTGAGGATAGATAGAGAATTGGTATCAGCTGACTTATAGCAGTTGGGGGGAGGGAGGGTTAAAAATGATTTGTGGACCCCCCAAAAAAAGCCTCTGGTGCTCTGCCTTAATTTAAAGCACAAATCACATTTCAAAACATATTAGGGGTGTTTGGGGTAAAGCACTACTATGGAGCTGATAAAATACATTAAGTGACTACATGAGGTGAATATAGGGCCAGGAGAGCATGCTGGGGAGGTAAGTGAAGGCAAATATGTATGAAGGACAAAAAAATAATTACATAAAAATCCAGCATGCATGAGAACAAAGGGGACATTCACAGCATATTACAATCATGGTAATTAGGGAATGAGGAAAGAAATAAAATATATTATCAAACATTAAATACAATAAAATGTGATGTTAAAGGATAAAAATCTTACCTTAATATACTCCTTCTGCAGGACCTGAATGATGGCAGAACAGGTCTCTGGGATAATGATCCCCAGAGCCTGGGGGGAGATGCCTGTCGAGAACTTCAAGTCCTGCAGGCTTCTCCCCGTTGCCAAGTACCGCAGGGTGGCGACTAGCCTCTGCTTCGGAGTGATGGCTTGCCTCATGCAGGTATCCTGCCTGCTAATATAAGGGGTCAACAAAGCCAACAAACAGTGAAAAACGGGGTCTGTCATCCGGAGAAAGTTCTGAAATCGTCAGGATTATTCTCACGGATCTCACGGAGCAAAGGCATATGACAGAACTGGTCACACTGAAGCAACCAATTCTTGGTCCATGAACTCCTCCCCACCCTGTTCATGGACTGGACTTGTGTCAAAGTCAGGACCCCAACACCAAGCCCCCGCACAGCACGAACTCTACGAGGAGTACGTATACGCAACATGGCTAGAAAACGGTCGGCTGCTCAGAACGCAGTAACAGAACGCACTGAAGAACAGCAAGGCCTGTGAAGAGCGACCTGAAAAACAGTAATGAACGAACAAGAACACAATGACTAATCAAAGTCACGCGTAGCTTGCTTGCACGCACTGAAGAGCAGATACAAACCCACAAGCACAAACTGAACAGCAGAAAATGATCTGAAAACCACGAGTCTGAAAAAGCACGAATCATCTCTCACCAAACATTTACTAACACGAGATTAGCAAAAGGAGCCCAAAGGGTGCCGCGCTTGGTTCTGAAATGGCCTTTTCTAGTCTCGTCGCACGTGGTTGATGTCACCGCATTCTTGGCGATCGGAAATTACGACAACTTTGTGCGACCGTGTGTACAAGTTTGAGCCAACATCCGTCAGAAAAAATCCTAGGATTTTGTTGTCGGAATGTCCGATCAATGTCCGACCGTGTGTACGGGGCATAACTGTTATACTGTAATGTTACTTTGTTTTATTGTTAACCATCATTTGCTTAGCAGGTACGCCATTCAGTTGCAGCGCGGATTTATTTCTCTTGACAGCAACAGCGTTTGCTCCCACGATACATAAAGCCATGACTCCAGCGCTGTAGGAGGTGATTTCACCACCACAGTTAAAAAAAAAAGAGCATATATGCCAAAGCATGGGGGCAGCAGAGGCAGAGGAGAGATTTGCTCCTAACTTTTGGGGCGGATGCCCCCATGCTTCGGCATATATAAACGGTGCATGTATGCCCATAATTAGAAGTGGGTGGATGAAGGGAGGTATTCTAATGGTGGGCATACCCACCGATCAATCTCTTTTTTTCATTTAGCCCACAGGCTGCATGAAAAAAAAGTTTACAATATATGCCCAACAAGGACCAGCAACGTACTAGTATGTTGCTGGACTTTGAGTTGTTATACCAGATTGATGCCTGCAGGTTTAGGTATCATCTTGGTATCATTCTTTTCAGCCAGCGGTCGGCTTTCATGTAAAAGCTATCCTAGCAGCTAATTAGCCGCTAGACTGCTTTTACAAGCAGTGTGAGGGAATGCCCCCCACCGTCTTCCATGTTTTTCTCTGGCTCTCCTGTCCCAACAGGGAACCTGAGAATGCAGCCGGTGATTCGGCCAGCTGACCATAGAGCTGATCAGAGACCAGAATGGCTCCAAACATCTCTATGGCCTAAGAAACCGGAAGCTACGAGCATTTTATGATTTAGATTTCGCCGGATGTAAACATCGCCATTGGGAAATTGGGAAAGCATTTTATCACACCGATCTTGGTGTGGTCAGATGCTTTAAGGGCAGAGGAGAGATCTAGGGTCTAATAGACCCCAATTTTTTCAAAAAAGAGTACCTGTCATTACCTATCGCTATCATAGGGGATATTTACATTCCCTGAGATAACAATAAAAATGATTTTAAAAAAATAAAAGGAACAGTTTAAAAATAAGATAAAAAAGCAAAAAAAAATAAAGAAAAAAAAAAGCACCTCTGTCCCCCCCTACTCTCGCGCAAAGACGAACGCAAGCGTCGGTCTGGCATCAAATGTAAACAGCAATTGCACCATGCATGTGTGGTATCACCGCAAAGGTCAGATTGAGGGCAGTAATTTTAGCAGTAGACCTCCTCTGTAAATCTAAAGTGGTTACCTGTAAAGGCTTTTAAAGGCTTTTAAAAATGTATTTAGTTTGTCGCCACTGCACAATGTGCGCAATTTTAAAGCATGTCGTGTTTGGTATCCATGTACTCGGCCTAAGATCATCTTTTTTATTTCATCAAACATTTTGGCAATATAGTGTGTTTTAGTGCATTCAAATTTTAAAAAATGCGTTTGAAAAATCGCTGCGCAAATACTGTGTGAAAAAAAATGAAACTCCCACCATTTTATTCTGTAGGGCATTTGTTTAAAAAAAAAAATATATAATGTTTAGGGGTTCAAAGTAATTTTCTTGCAAAAAAAATATTTTTTTCATGTAAACAAAAAGTGTCAGAAAGGGCTTTGTCTTCAAGTGATTAGAAGAGTGGGTGATGTGTGACATAAGCTTCTAAATGTTGTGCATAAAATGCCAGGACAGTTCAACTCCCCCCCCCCCAATGACCCCATTTTGGTAAGTAGACACCCCAAGCTATTTGCTGAGAGGCATGTCGAGTCCATGGAATATATGATATATTGCTCAAACATGCCTTGGGGATATGTGAAATTACACCCCAAAATACATTCTGTTGCTTCTCCTGAGTACGGGGATACCACATGTGTGAGACTTTTTGGGAGCCTAGCCGCGTACGGGACCTCGAAAACCAAGCACCGCCTTCAGGCTTTCTAAGGGTGTACATTTTTGATTTCACTCTTCACTGCTTATCACAGTTTCGGAGGCCATGGAATGCCCAGGTGGCACAACCCCCCCCCCCCCCCCAAATGACCCCATTTTGAAAAGTAGACACCCCAAGCTATTTGCTGAGAGGTATAATGAGTATTTTGCAGACCTCACTTTTTGTCACAAAGTTTTGAAAATTGAAAAAAGAAAAAAAAATACACTTTTCTTGTCTGTCTTCATTTAAAAAAACAAATAAGAGCTGCAAAATACTCACCATGCCTCTCAGCAAATAGCTTGGGGTGTCTACTTTCCAAAATGGGGTCATTGGGGGGGGGGGGTTGTGCTATCTTGGCATTTTATGGCCTTCGAAACTGTGATAGGTAGTGAGGAGTGAAATCAAAAATTTACGCCCTTAGAAATCCTGAAGGCGGTGATTGGATTTCGGGGCCCTGTCTGCAGCTAGGCTCCCAAAAAGTCCCACACATGTGGTATGCCCGTACTCAGGAGAATCAGCAGAATGTATTTTGGGGTGCAATTCCACATATGCCCATGGCCTGTGTGAGCAATATATCATTTAGTGACAACTTTGTGCAAAAAAAAAAAAAGTTTGTAATTTTCCCGCAACTTCTGTCAAAATATAAAATATTCCATAGACTCAACATGCCTCTCAGCAAATATCTTGGGGTGTCTAATTTCCAAAATGGGGTCATTTGGGGGGTTTTTGTGCCATCTTGGCATTTTATGACCTTCAAAACTGTGATAGGTAGTGAGGAGTGAAATCAAAAATTTACGCCATTAGGAATCCTGAAGGCGGTGCTTGGTTTTCGGGGCCCTGTATGCGGCTAGGCTCCCAAAAAATCCCACACATGTTGTATCCCCATACTCAGGAGAAGAAGATAAATGTATTTTGGGGCGCAATTTCACATATAACCATGGCATGTGTGAGCAATATATCATTTAGTGACAACTTTTTGTAAATTTTTTTTTATCATTATTCAATCACTTGGGCAAAAAAATGTAATATTTAATGGGCTCAACATGCCTCTCAGCAATTTCCTTGGGGTGTCTACTTTTCAAAATGGGGTCATTTGGGAGGGGGGGGGGGGGTGTACTGCCCTGCCATTTTAGCACCTCAAGAAATGACATAGGCAGTCATAAACTAAAATCTGTGTACATTCCAGAAAATGTACCCTAGTAGACGCTATAACTTTTGCGCAAACCAATAATATACGCTTATTGACATTTTTGTTACCAAAGACATGTGGCCGAATACATTTTGGCCTAAATGTATGACTAAAATTGAGTTTATTGGATTTTTTTTATAACAAAAAGTAGAAAACATAATTTTTTTCCAAAATTTTCGGTCTTTTTACGTTTATAGCGCAAAAATAAAAACCGCAGAAGTGATCAAATACCATCAAAAGAAAGCTCTATTTGTGGGAAAAAAAGACGCACATTTTGTTTGGGTACAGCATTGCATGGCCGCAAAATCAGCAGTTAAAGCGATGCAGTGCCAAATTGTAAAAAGTGCTCTGGTCAGGAAGGGGGTAAATCCTTCCGGGGCTGAAGTGGTTAAAGTGTAGAGATAAATGGGTCACAGACATTGGAGAGATTGATAATGATCAATGGGACATGGCGTTGGAATCAATCCCTAATGTCTCCATTTCGGCCTCCCATAGGTTGTCGCAGCTGTTTATTCTGCATAGAACCTACTGGACGCCAACAAAACTGTTTGCATGGGGTCTGAGGGATACACCCTTGTGTCCAAAATGTAAAATACATCAGGGGGATCTTATACACATGCTGTGGCAGTGTCCAAAGCTCAACAGATATTGGACTGAGGTCACACAGACTATATCCTGGTTGGCGCTGGTACCAGTACCCTCCACCCCGCTGGTGTGTCTATTGGGCGCGATAGATGAGGAGATGTACCAGAGGGGAATGCTTACCAGATTACTATACCTGGCTAGGAAACTCATAGCTAGACACTGGATGGCGCCTACTGTACCAACGGGGAAACAATGGATTGGATATGTAAACTCACTTCTAATTAGGGAACAACTAGCATACCGCCATAGAAATGCTGTGAATAAATTTGAAAAGGTATGGGAGCCATGGTTATCTGATCCAGCTTTTGCCCCCCCCCCCCAGCTTGTAATGGACAGACTGCTACGAATTTAATATAGAAAAATGTGAAGCAAATGGAGGGGGGTGTGGAGAGGCACATCACGGTTTTATGTTATGTACGTTAAACACTTGTTAAGTACTATCCGACAGCAAAAAGAAAGAAAAAGATAATGTTTTGATACATAAGTTGTTTAACAATAGTGCTAAAAGTTTACTTGAATCGTTATGATCTGATGCAGAGCAACTTTTGCTGATATGTTTGAAGATATGCTTTATATACTTCTGATGGAGTATACCTGTATTACGCTTTATTACCGTTTGTATTGTGCATGTATAATTACTTTCTGCATCAAAAATAAACAAAAAAAAAGTTTTGACTAAAAAAAAAGAAATGTCATTTTGTGCAGGGACTGTTCTAAGCACGGGAAACAGGCGCCACTTTACAGGCATACTATAGACACCCCCCAGGTACGATATTTAAAGGAATATTTCACTTTTATTTTTTCAGTTTAAGCATCATTAAAATCACTGCTCCCGAAAAAACAGTTTTTAAAACTTTTTTTTTCCATTGATACATGTCCCCTAGGGGCAGCACCCGGGTCCCCATACCCTTTTTAGCACAAAACTTGCATATTAGCCTGTGAAATTCGCACTTTTGACTTCTCACGTTTGAGTCCCATAGACTTTAATGGTGTTCGAATGTTTACGCAGACTTTCTGTCCGTTCGCATGTTCTGAATGCGAACAGAACCGGGGGGTGTTCAGCCCATCCCTAGTCTTGAGTGGGAGCGGCTGGGGTTCTGGGAGACTCTTTTCAAAAGCTAGGAGTGGAACAGTACAGCGAGGTACTGTGAGTAAAGGTTAAAGCCTGAAGAACCCATGGTCTGGGCGACAAGTGCAAAGAGCAGAGGTACTGCTGAAGTGAGAGTAGGTGGTTCAGTATTTTCTGTTACTGGCTCTGCTGTGTGAAACTGAAATCCGTGGGTGGACAAGTTTTGTGTTGAGACTTTTTTTTTCCTTTTTAATAACTGTGGGCTGCTGTGCCCTTAAAGCGCAAGTTTGGACTGACATTGACTCCCTTGAAAAATGCTCACCCCATTGACTCTAATCACCCTACTCAACACACAACCCCAAACTAGTTAAATCATGTCTCTATGGAGCGGGCTTTGTGCAGAGAGGCAACACCATAGTAGAACAGAAACAAGACCTTCCCATACTGTTGCCACAAAGTTGGAAGTGTACAATTGTCTTTGGATGCTGTAGAATTGGCAGTACACTTCACTGGAAACATCTAAACTTATTTGCAGGGTTTTTCAACATAATTTTGGCCATACAGTGTAGGTGTGATGGTCAGATGTACACAAATGTTTGGCAAAATAATGTACCTTATGAGCCAGATTTGAAACTTGTTTCTAGAAAGGCAAATTTACACTGTGCTTGTAACTGCGTGTGAAAGAAAAAATCTACTTAGAATAAAATTTCACTCATATCTTAAAAGTTTTACTGAACTTTGCTTGATACTATGCTAACATAATACAAAAGTCTATATATTTTCTATGCTGATTTCTGACCCCTTTTAGGTTTCTTACTGAGACAACAAAGGCAATTCAATTTTGCCTTGTGGAATAAAAGCTATGAAATGCATTTTTAGTGCAGAAAATAACCCATATATGGTAGGGGATATTCTGCTGCAGCTCAGCTACATATATTTGCTTTTTTATACTGAGCCTGGCTAGTTACGCCCAAAGCAATACACATAAGAGTCTATAGAAACATTGTACAGTACAAGCTGGATGGAAATTTTTTTATTTCTGGGAACAAGGTATGGTTACAGAGACAGAAAATTAAAAATACTGTGTAAAAGCAGACACAGCAAGATGCCAGCTATTAGAAAAGCCTCTATTGTGCACCTCTCTGGTTTTGTTTCAATTTATTACTGGGTCCTGAAATTCCTGACGTCATATTGGGTCCTGAAATTCCTGATGTAATTACCCTGTCCAATGCAGTGGCGACCAGTCCATAAGGGGCGCAGGGGCGCCCCGCCCCCCCCCCCCTAGTTTGCATAATCAAATATTAAAATTATTTATTTTTAAATAGCTAAAAATATGACTAACATTTTTTTAAATCCTAAAGTTAAAAAATGTTAGTCATATTATTTATTTAAAAATCAATCATTATGTGTGTGGCTGTACATCGTGCAGGGCGCCGGACTAATAGCTTTCTATTAGGTCCGCCATTTTTTTACATGAACGTGATTAGAGCCTAAGGCTCTAATTGGCTTGTTTTGTTGTTGTCCTCGGGGCACAAAGCACTGCTCCCTGAACCCTCGCACTTTGTGATATTAGCGAACCAATATTCACCATCGGTTTACGGCTTCTCACCCCGGCCAATCAGGACAGGAGGCTGAAGATTTAGAACCCAGAATGAAGACTGGGTTAACACAGAAGCTGAGGGCTCCGTTTGTAGGGTGAATGCGGACCTGGTGGAGTTTGTTCATGCTCCCCCAAAATTTTTTAAGCACCAGCCGCTACTGGTCCAATGAGATTGCCTTTATAGCTACTGAGGTAGTCTCATTAGACAGTGGACTGAGAGTAGGCAGGGTTTATCTTTCAACTAAAGGAACCAATTGTCAGGTCCAAGTAAAATCATTGAAACTAAATCAAAAAGATGCACAGAAGAAGCTTTTTTGACTAATAAAGTTAATAACCATCTAAAGTCTGAATACATTTTTCCATATTTAGAGGGGATTGTGTATGGTGTAGGAATTCTGAACTCGATGGCATAGGGGCTGCTCTCTATCAACAAAGGCATCAAAAAGGACCCCTGGAGAAGGAAACGGAAGTGTAGGAAGAATGAGAACGCCACACTAATATCAACAGATCATTATAAAGTTTATTCCGCAAAGAAAGCCCAGGGGAGAGTTAGTAAAACTGGAGGACACAGAATGTAGTGCACTTGTGCATAGTAACCAATAGGGATGAGCTGAACACCCCCCGGTTCGGTTCGCATCCAGAACATGAACGGACCAAAAGTTCATGCGAACATTCGGACAAAGTGCGAATTTTAAAGGCTAATATACAAGTTATTGTCCTAAAAAGGGTTTGGGGACCCGGGTCCTGCCCCAGGAGACATGTATCGATGCAAAAGAAAGTTTTAAAAATGTCCGTTTTTTCGGGAGCAGTGATTTTAATGATGCTTAAAGTGAAAAAATAAAAGTGAAATATTCCTTTAAATATCATACCTAGGGGCTGTCTATAGTATGCCTGTGAAGTGGCGCGTGTTTCCCGTGGTTAGATCAGTCCCTGCACAAAATGACATTTCTAAAGGAATAAAAGTCATTTAAAACTGCTTGCGGCTGTAATGTAATGTCGGGTCCCGGCAATATGGATGAAAATTATTGAGAAAAATGGCATGGGTAACCCCCCAGCCCATTACCAGGCCCTTTGGGTCTTGTATGGATATTAAGAGGAACCCCGCACCCAAATTAAAAAAAGAATAGACGTGGGGCCCCCAGGCCCTATATACTCTGAACAGCAGTATACAGGGGGTGCAAACAAGACAGGGACTGTAGGTTTGTTCTTAAGTTGAATCTGTTTGTAATTTGGAACAGGTACATCTTTTAAGTGTAGCTCCAGCCAAAAAATCTATTTTTAAGCTTTTTGGATAACACAAGGAAGGGTTATCATCACCCCTGTAAAATTTGTTTTGCTGTCTGTGCCCCTGTTCAGAAGATTTCACCTCACTTTCTGTCCCAATGACAGTTGGATTTTGAAAATTTGGGTTTTTTAGGGAAACATGGATTGGTGATAATAAAGCATCAGTGGAGACACCTTTTCCCATATTAACTCTTGCAGGAGAGAATTTCACTTCCTAGGGGTAGATTTCCTCTCACTTCCTGTTGTCTCCCTCTGTTTGTAAGTAGGAGCCGTTTGTAAGATGGATGTTTGAAAGTAGGGGACCGCCTGTATATACTATACGGCCTGCCCTATATACTCTGCAGAAATTTGGGCCTTAGGTGTTGGTGGTACCAGAACACTGTAAGCCCTCACAGTTACCCTTGGTGGACGCTGGAACGGCCCCTGCTGTGAAATATTATATTGAGAATTGTAATTACAAGCCCCTGTTGAACAGGGTCAGAAAAACTGGGCCTTTGGTGGTGGTGTGGTGGTGTTGCCACAACACTGTAAGCCCTCACAGTTACTCTTGGTGGGCGCAGGAATGGGCCCTGCTGTGAAATATTAGATCAAAAATTGTAATTACATGCCCCTGTTAAACAGGGGCAGAAAAATTGGGCCTTAGGCACTGGTGCCACAACACTACAACCCCTTACAGATACTCTATTTGAGTGCAGGAACGAGCCCTGCTGCAAAATATTACAGCAAAAATTGTAATTACACGCCCCTGTTAAACAGGGGCAGAAAAATTGGGCTTTAGACACTGGTGCTGGTGCCCAGAACCAAAAATGTTCTTAGACGCTATCAACATGAACATTGAGGAGGAATAGGATAGTCACTCAGCATAATAGGATAGTCACTCAGCATAGGCAGTCTTCAAGGGATCTCACATTCATAAAAAAATGAATCAGTTACATCATCATCAGGTGCTTGGTAGATGGTGATCCAAGACTGATTCATTTTTATGAAGGTGAGCCGATCAACCGAGTCTATGGACAGGCGCACTCTGTGATCGGTTACAAAGCCTCCAGCAGCACTGAATGTGCATTCAGATGCAGGACAGGTCAGTAGCTCAATTGCATACTGTGCAAGCTCTGGCCAGTGATCCATCCTCAAGACCCAGTAGCCCAGTGGATTTTCGGTTGGAAAGGTATTCCTGCACCATGTAAATCAGATGCTGGCGATGGTTGCTGGAACCGATCAGACCTAGGGGCTGTGGACAAAAAAATTGTCTGAATGCATCGGTCAGATGGCCACCTTCTCCACCACTCCTTCTGTGACTGACCGAAGCCTCAGCAACACGTTGTCCAGGAGAACCAGGAAATTGTAACCTCCCAGGCTCTGGAAACGCATTGCACAATCCTTTCTGCAAGGCCTCCTGAAGATGTTTCATCCTCTGTTCCCTCTGCGAAGGCTGGATAAGTTCAGCAACCTTACCCTTGTAACGTGAATCAAGAAGGGCTGCCAGCCAGTACTGATCCCTTTCCTTGATACCACGAATCCTAGGGTCCTTTCGCAGGCTTTGCAGGATCAGGGAGGCCATGCAGCGTAGGTTTGCTGAGGCATTCGGTCCGGAGTCCTCTGGGTCACTAAGGGCGACATTATCCGCAGCCACCTCCTCCCAGCCACGTACAAGTCCATGGGTTTCTGGGGACTGAAAACGCTCCCTTAAAGACTGCTGCTGATGCTGAGTGCCAGGCTCCACCTCCATGCTGACACAATCATCCTCCTCCTCCTCCGGGCCTGCAGGAATACTGTCTGTATAAAGGGGGCCTTGAGAGGTAAGGAAGTCCTCCTCTTCCTCCCTCTGTTCTGCCTCAAGTGCCCTGTCCATTATTCCACGCAGCGTGTGCTCCAACAGGAAGACAAGAGGGACAGCATCACTGCTCACCATCCTCGTGGTCTCCTCAAATGGTGACAGGACAGTGCATGCATCCTTGATCATTAGCCACTGGCGTGGCGAAAAAAAAGCCAAGCTCCCCTGACCTTGTCCTAGTGCCATAATCGCACAGGTACTCATTGATGGCCCTCTGCTGTGTGTGCAGCTGCTGCAGCATTGAGTTCCACCTGGTGGGCATGTCACAGATGAGGCGGTTCTTGGGCAGGTTGCATTCCTTTTGAAGGTCAGCCAGCCGAGCACTGGCATTATACGACCGGCGGAAATGCCCACAGACTTTCCTGGCCTGTCTTAGGAGATCCTGTAAGTCCGGGTAACTGCACAAGAACCGCTGCACCACCAAATTAAGGACGTGAGCCAAACAGGGAACATGGTTCAAGTGTCACTGTCAGAAGGCAGAGAGGAGGTTGGTGCCATTGTGGCAAACTACCATTCCTGGCTGAAGCTGGTGTGGCATCAACCACCTCTGAACCTGCCCCTGCGGAGCTGCCAGAATCTCTTCCCCAGTGTGGCTCCTGTCCCCTAAGCAGAACAACTCAAGCACCCCATGGCATCTTTTTGCCTGAGTGCTTGCGTAGCCCCTAGAATGCCTACGGAGCACCGCTGGTTCTGAGGACAAATCTGCACAGGAAGAGGCCATAGAGGAAGAAGAAGAGGAGGGGGTGGAGGAGAGAGGTGTAGCAGAATCAGCCCCTAACAGCATTTTGGAGATGTGGTGGTGGAACAAGCTCCAACATTACTGCACCCTGTCCTGCATCCTACCCAGCTGCCAGCAGGATTACCCAGTGCGCCGTGAAAGAAAGGTAACGTCCCTGTCCATGCCTGCTGGACCATGAGTCAGTGGTAATATGCACCTTACCGCTGACCGCCCTGTCCAACGAGGCCAAGACATTGCCTTCCACATGCCGATAGAGAGCTGGAATGGCATTCCGGGAAAAAAATGGCGTTTGGGAACCTGCCACTGAGGTACCGCACATTCCACAAATTCTCTAAAGGGGACAGAGTCTACCAGCTGAAAGGGCAGCATTTGGAGTGCTAGCAATTTAGCCAAACTAGCATTCAGCCGCTGAGCATGTGGATGGCTGGGACTGAATTTCTTTTGACGGTTTAGCAACTGGGTTAGGGAAATTTGCCTGGTACAATCGGATTTAGGTGTACCGCTAGCAGATTGCCCGCAAGTGCTTTTGACACCTAATTCTACACCTTCATTCCTCTCAGTGCAGGTCTCTGAGAGGACTGAAGGTATAGTGGGGTTGAAGATCCCAGCTGATGAGGAGCAAGGAGAGGTCCGCCTTGATCTTTGGTGTGGATCTTTTAAGTACTGTTGCCAATGGACTGCATGGGAGCTCGACATATGACTGGTCAAGCATGTGGTGCCCAAGCGGCTGCTGTTTTGGCCACGCTTGATACACTTCAGACATATGTTGCAAACAGCAACGGTGCGATCTGCTGCACACGTTTAAAAAAAGGCCCACACCAAAGAACTTTTGAAAAAACGCGCGGAGTCAGCAGTGCCCTGCACATGCGGAGCTCTGTGGTTTGATGCAGTTGGTTAGCTGTCCTTAAGCTGGCCCCTGGAGGTCATCCTGCCTCATTGGAGATGTGCCTCCTCCTCCTCCTCCTCCTCCTCCTCCTCCTCCTCCTCCTCCTCCTCTCTTCTATCAGGCACCCACGTAGAGTCAGTGACCTCATCATCCCCTCCCTCCTTGCCACTGGAGAAAACCTGGCAGTATGCTGCAGCTGGGGGAACATGACTGCCAGTTTCTTGTCCTTCTTGGGCACCCCCTCTCTCTGGGCTCATGTTACTGCCTTCATCCTCAATCTGGGTACCATCATCAGAGCCTTCAAAACACTGCGCATCCTCCTGCAGCATGTACCCGACACTGTGGTCGATCAGTTCGGGAGACTCCTCAGGACATGATGGTGGGACTAGGGAAGGAGTGACTAATGCCTTTGAGCCGATGGAATAGGCCGCTTTGGCAGCTGCATTGGCAGCCAAACTTGTCTTAGCTTGGCAGAGGATGAGGAGGATGAGGACGGCTTTGTGATCCACTCTACCAACTCTTCTGCATGTTGTAGCTCAACACGGCCAGCTGTCGAAAAAAGAAGTGTGCCCCACAGCCACGTGCTGAGGATGCACCGTGTCCACGACCAGCACTGTTGGCTTTAGACACAGAGCCTGCTTGCCCTCTTTTAGTGGCCTGTGAGCATCTGCCTTTCCTTGGTGGCCTTCCAGACATGCTGTAAAATTGGATTAGCAAAACACCGCCTGAAGGTTACTAGAAAAATAACACCAGGAATGGCTTGCAGTCAGGTATAGGCTTGGCTAGACTAGAATGCAGTGGATATATATGTAGGAGACTGTATACATATATATATCTTTGTGCACTGCAGATCACTGAATCACCTGCCTGCCTGAAAGTGTATTTGAAAACGTACGCCAGGAATGACCTGCAGTCAGATATAGGCTTGGCTAGACTGGAATACAGTGGATATATATGTAGGAGACTGTATATATCTTTATGCACTGCAGATCACTGAATCACCTGCCTGCCTGAAAGTGTAGTTGAAAACATACACCAGGAATGGCCTGTAGTCAGGTATAGGCTTGGCTAGACTAGAATGCAGTGGATATATATATGTTGGAGACTGTATATATATTTAATGCACTGCAGATCACTGAATCGCCTGCCTGCCTGAAAGTGTATTTGAAAACGTACACCAGCAATGGCCTGCAGTCAGATATAGGCTTGGCTAGACTGGAATGCAGTGGATATATATATATATATATGTAGGAGACTGTATATATATTTTATGCACTGCAGATCACTGAATCACCTGCCTGCCTGAAAGTGTATTTGAAAACGTACACTAGGAACTACCTGCAGTCAGATATAGGCTTGGCTAGACTAGAATGCAGTAAATATATATGTTGGAGACTGTATATATATTTAATGCACTGCAAATCCCTGAATCACTTGCCTGCCTGCCTGAAAGTGTATTTGAAAACGTACACCAGCAATGGCCTGCAGTCAGATATATGCTTGACTAGAATGCAGTCGATATATATATGTAGGAGACTGTATATATATTTTATTCACTGCAGATCACTGAATCACCTACCTGCCTGAAAGTGTATTTGAAAACGTATACCAGGAACTACCTGTAGTCAGATATAGGCCTGGCTAGACTAGAATGCAGTGGATATATATGTAGGAGACAGTATTAATATTTTATGCACTGCAGATCACTGAATAACCTGCCTGGCCTGCCTGAAAGTGTATTTGAATACGTACACCAGGAATGGCCTGCAGAGATCTAGCTACACTGGATACAGTGTTTATGTGTGTGTGTGTATGTGTGTGTGTATGTGTATATATATATATATATATATATATATATATATATATATATATATATATATATATATATATATATATATATATATATATATATATATACACAAAGCCAAGATGTGTGTGTATGTATGTGTGTGTATATATGTGTGTATGTGTATGTGTGTGTATGTGTATATATATATATATATATATATATATATATATATATATATATATATATATATATATAGTGTGTGTGTACTAAATACACTGCAGCTAACTGAATCAACCACCTGCCTGAACTGAAGTATATTAGAAACAGTACAGCAGGAACGGTCTGTAGTGAGATCTAGCTTACTGAATAAACTGCCTGCTCAAAGTGAATGAAATGACACTCTATCTCTCTCTCCGTCATCAACACACTACACAAGGCCGACGTGCAGGCGGCCTTATATAGTGTGGGGCGTGGACTTAACCCCCTGAGCCATAATTGGCCAAAGGCACCCTGCCTTTGGCCAGTTATGGCTCTCTTTACTGACGGCGCTGTGATTGGCCAAAGCATGCGGGTCATAGTGTATGCTTGGCCAATTATCAGCCAGCAATGCACTACAATGGCGCAGTGCATTATGGGGCGTGACGCGCTGCTCGAATTTGATGCGAACGCCCCATAAATGTTCGATCTTCGTCGAACTCAACTCGAAGCTCATCCCTAGTAACCAATGAGCTTCTAGGTTTTAAGCTCCATTCAGATTTGAAGTTTTCGGGATTCTGCCCGCAATCTCAAATCGTACTGTAATTCCAAAATGCATGTTCAGGTGCCATTCATTTTCAATGACACCTAAAACACAGTGCGGTTTTGCTGCAAATGCGACAAGCTTTGAGCTTTTGGGCTACAAGCTTCACTGCGATCGCACAATAATCAAGAAAAAACCATACCGCATTTTAGGTGCCATTGAAAATGAATAGCACCTGAACATGCATTTTGCGATTACAATACCATTTGAGATTGCGGGCAGAATCACAGTGATTCTGCCCAAAATCTCAAAGCGCCAAATGTGAATGGAGCCTTACTGTAAAAGCTTACTTGAACAAGGTGAAGTTGGAAACTGGTTGTTTACTATGCACAGCTTTACCATATTCTGTGTGCTCCATTTTAGTAAACCTCCCCCTATGTGTTTTGATGACAATATAAACAATTTGTTATAATCATGCTTTTGGTAAAAAAAAAAAATCAAATAGAAAAACAATCTTGTCCTTTTAAAGGCACATAGAATATTTTTTCAAAAGGTAACATAATAACCTCAGCTCTGTATACTATATGGGTTTAAATGGTTGCTATCAGTATTTTGTTTTTCATCATTACCATGATTATGAAGTTTATATTGTTTATTTTACACAATTATTTGTTCTTCAGATATTGAACTGCTACTTTTTTGATTCTATACACGATGTTACATGCAATTTTATATACTGTAAATCTTTAATTACGAACATTCTATCATGATTATCAATGTAATCATTACTGAAATATATTTGTTTTTTTTTTAAAGTCTACTTCTAACATGTTACAAAGTAAGAGAGGAGGGAGGTGCCTGCTGAATTAATCCTACTGGTTTCGGTACATTTTGTGTAAGGTGTACATTCACAGGTCTATGAAGTGAAGATGCCCATCAAAGATAACAGCATCCTGGGGTACTCTGATGCTGCTCTGCGGGCTCTGGTATCAATCCCTCCGCCGTGGGGGTGTTGAATTCGGTCACAGGCTTCTGTGCAGTGTCCACTTGACAGGAAACTCCACGCTGACCACTCTGGAACGCGGAAGCAACGTCACCACGGCAGGGCGGGCATCCAAGCTGAGGATTTTCAATGCAGGAAATGTACAGGCTATGCGCTCGGAGCTCACAGCTCCTTCTACTAGCTTATTGCTCTTGGAAGGAGAACAGTTTAAATACCTGGGAATGATGTCCGTGGCCGTGGAACTATAATGGCCAGCAGACCAACAATAATTTAAAAAATCCTTTTTTAATGTATTACAAACCAAATGTTTAATGAAAAAATAAAAGGTAAAATATGTGAAAATGAGAAGGCAATTAAAATGCACTATAAAAATCAAGTAATGGAACACATTGTTGGGAATAAGTATGAGAAAAAAGAAAAGTTATAAAATAAAAAAAATTAAAAAATGGAAATGGGGGGGGGGGGACATGTGGGGGGGGGATTATTCTTTTGGGACTAGGAATTACTTACTATGCGTATTAGATGGCACCATCCCCAACTTGCGAGGAACTCGATGTCCAGGAATGGGTGAAAAACTACCATAAAAATTATACTGTAAGACACCAAAAGAAATTTGGAAGTTATAAAAATGGAAGAAAAGTGATAAAATGGGACTATAATAAGAAATGTGTCTCTATTTCTTCGTTGAGTCCCCCTGGCGAGAGAGTATTTAACAAGTATATCCAGTAGGTCTCCTGCTGAAATAAGCGTTTAAAGCGTTCCACAGCGGGAAGACCTCTGGGGTCGGCCTCGGTGACCCAGACTCTGAGGCCCATAGTGGATTTGCGATGTTCCTTGAGAAAATGCAGAGGGACACTGTTTGTCCCATCTCTTCTCAATGAAACACCTGTGTTCGTCAAATCGTTGGGGCAAGGTGCGTATGGTCCTGCCCACATAGAAGAGGCCGCAAGGGCAGGTTAGACAATACACCACGTACTCACTTGAACAGTTGTAAAATTCTTTTATGGTGTATGTTTTACCTTTTTAATGGTATAGGTTTTTTTGACCATGATCAACAAACTTACAAGTTAGGCATCATTTTTTCTTACATTGGAACCTTCCCACTAATGGAATTAGGGGAATGTGTGAAGCGGGGGTGGGTAGACTAGTTTGGATTTTGCTGGGTGCTATTTTACTCTTTATATTCTTGGCTTTGGGATAGGAGACCTTGGGTTGTTGGGTAAGGGAAGAGCCAAAAAAGGGTCACCAAGCAGAATGGACCAATGTTTTGCTAAGATATTCTCCATTTTTTTTTTATGACAATCATGAAATTGGATTGTGAATCGTGTTGGTTGTGGGTCATCTGCTGTTTTAGACTTTGGAGGGGCATGGTTCAAAATCCCCTCCAAAGTCTAAAACATCAGATGACCCACAACCAACACGATGCCCTTGTGGCCTCTTCTATGTGGGCAGGACCATACGCACCTTGTGCCAACAATTTGGCGAACACAGGCGTTTCATTGAGAAGGGATGGGACAAACAGTGTTCCTCTGCATTTTCTCAAGGAACATTGCAAATCCACTATGGGCCTCGGAGTCTGGGTCATCGAGGCCATTCCCATAGGTCTTCCTGCTGCGGAATGCTTTAAAAGCTTATTTCAGCAGGAGACCTACTGATATACTGGTTGAATACTTTCACGCCAGGGGGACTCAACAAAGAAATAGACACATTCCTTATTATAGTCCCATGTTATCACTTTTCTTCCTTTTTTATAATCCCCAAATTTTTTTTTGGTGTCTTACAGCATACTTTTTATGGTAGTTTTTTACCCATTCCTGGACATCGATTTCCTCACAAGTTGGGGATGGTGCCATCTAATATGCATAGTAAGTAATTCCTTGTCCCAAAAGAATAATCCCATACCCCCCTTGTTTTTCCCACCATTTTCATTTTCTTTTTTTTTTATCCCTTTTCTTTTTTCTCATACTTATTCCCAACAATGTGTTCCATTATTTGATTTTTATAGTGCATTTTAATTCCGTTCTCATTTTCACTTTTTCACATATTTTACCTTTTATTTTTTTCATCATTTTGTTTTTAATACATAAAAAAATTATTTTTTTATTATTATTGGTCCGCTTGCCATTATAATTCCACGGCCGCGGACATCGTGCCCAGGTATTTAAACTGCTCTCCTCTAAAGAGCAATAGCCATCGAGCTCCAAGTGCGTAGCCTGTATATTTCCTGCATTGCAAATCCTCAGCTTGGATGCCCGCCCTGCCGTGGTGACATCGCTTCCCCATTCCAGACTGGTCAGCGTGGGGCTTCCTGTCAAGTGGACACTGCACAGAAGCCTGTGCCCGAATTCAACACCCCCATGGCTGAGGGATCGATAGCGGAGCCCGCAGAGCAGCATCAGAGTACCCCAGAACGCTGTTATCTTCACCCCATGGACCTGTAAGTGTACACCCTACACAAAATGTACTGAAACCAGTAGGATTCATTCAGCTGGCACCTCCCTCCTCTCTTACTTTCTCACTTGTTTACAGAGGCACCGTACACCCTCTGAGGATGGGTGCCTCCTTTTTATATTAGATCATAGCATTGATCTAAAAAGATTTGCTACTAAAGCCACTACTATACCATTTTAAAAAAAAAAAAAGGGCATCACATTATTTGGAGCACCGGAATTCTTCCATTTAGGTACTTCTAATATGTGCCTTAATATATAAATGCTTTAATTAGGCTCACTTTATGTGAATTAGTTTTATTGTTCTTATGTCTTCGTTTCATTCTAGCCCTATTAAAGGGGAAAGTTATTAAGCCCTGAAATGCATTGGCTTTCTTTGTGGAAAAAATTGTATTATGGACTGGTGATATTCATGTCATTTTTCCTATGAATCATATATTTAGGGGAGAAGAGCTTGCTATTATAGCAACATTATATTTGTCTTTATTAAGTGTGCAAAGTCTAACAACATTTTAGAGTAACAGTAATATAATAGCTAGATGGTTCTTAATGGGTTTAAACATTTTGTATTGCAGTATGCCATGCTTACAAATTAGCCATCATGTTGCAGTAATGGACCAATAAGTGAGAATTTTCATTATGGATAGTAAGGGAGAGTTATAACCCCTGTCAGATAATTTTTTTGCCATTTGGGTCTCATTGTGGAAATTTACCTTCACTTCCTGTTCCATAGCCAAAACAGGAAGTGAGAGGAAATCCCTGCAAAATATGGGTGTTTATTGGGGACCCCCCCCCCCCCAGGTCACCAGAACTAGTGTCCCTATTAAAGGGGGCAACCCAAAATGTGTGATTTTCTGTTATTTGGCCTTTCAATAATAATGGTAAACAGGGCATATAGAGAGAGCCAATCTCCCTTATAGCCCAATAGGTGTTCCAATCCATCTCCACTTGCCTTTAGTTACACTTTAACAATTAATAATACAACATATGCAGACCTGTTAGTGATGATTTCAGAGGCAGTAATAAAAGCTGTTTTTTGTTACGACAATATAAAAGAATAAAATTATGTTGGACATGCTTTAGAGGGGGGAAATGTTTATTGTTGCTTTGTATAAGAAGAAGTGATCATTAGATAATGACATTGTTTATGAATGAATCACAGAAATGACAGAAAAAAAAATCTCATTTCACTTTTTTTAAGAACTGGGTGGACCTTCTTTTGGTGTCAATACAATAAAATTAACCAAGAAGCTTATAGACCACATTATCTCAGTAAGGTGAGTAGTTTTGTTGCATTATGTACATTTCTACAACCAGTATTTGTATTTTTATATCATTAAAGTGTATGTACTGTAAATGCTAAATCTGTTTTTCAGTATGTTTGACATCATGCCTCACTGTCAGGTTTCTTTAGGAAATAATTTTTTGCAAATCATTTTAAAAGTTTCTTACATGGAGAGCCTGCCACTAACAGCACGTCTTGTTGCAGGTCGACAACTCAAAATTATAGCCCTGTGTTGGTGATCAAGGCATTATTTTTTTCCTAAAATCTTTAGATAAATCACCATCAGTAGATCAACCATGGACAGTGTTGCCATTAAAAAGCATGGGGCCTCATACAGCCTACCTGACAGGGCTCCATCCACCTGACAGGGCATGCAGGCAACCAGAGAAAAAGGTGGTGGTGTACACAGTGCACCGTTGAGAAATTTAGGTGTGGCAATAATGTGCTAATAGTGGGAGTGGTTTAAAACTTGTAGAGAGTGCAGGGGGTCAAATATGTGTAACATACAGAGTACAGGTGTCAGGTGTAAATAGCATACAACATGCAGGTGTCAGGAACATAGAATGTACAGAGCGCAGGGCTCCGTGGTATTTAATGTACCACAGTGTAGATGTCAGGGGTATGTACTGTACAGTGTGCAGGAGTCAGGGGTGGGTAACATACATAGTTTAGGAGTCAGCAAAGTTTAATGTACATAGTTCATGGGTCAAGAGTGTGTAATATACATAATGCAGGAGTCAGGAGTGGGAAATGTATATACTGTATTTTAGGGGTCAGGAGTGGGTAATGTACAAAGTGCAGGGACCAAGGCTATGTAATGTACAGAGCGCAGGGGTCAGGAGAGGGTAACGTACAGAGTGCAGGGATCAAGGCTATATAATGTACAGAGAGTCCAGAAAGAATTCTTCAAAAAGGAACAAACTGGTAATAGCAAAAAATATATATTTTCTTTATTATGAAAAGTCCACTAAAATATTATTCAAATATTAGCAGTCAAACACTTCCTGGAAAAAAGGTCTTCATTTTTAGGTGCACAAAATGAGTTAATTTTGGAAATACTGGAATTTATGTTACAACAAAATTCCTTCCAATTTCTTGGTACCTATTACCAACAGCTGAGGGGCACTTCGATGGGTGCCCCTTGGGCGCCCTCGTATGCCTGTCTCCATCTGGGTTTTTGGGAGGAGGAGATGGTTTATGGGTCCCCACTGTACCTCAGCCACAGCAAGCTGTGGCTGAGATACATTGATGACATGCTCATGGTGTGGGGGGGGGGGGGTACAGTCCAACAACTATCCCAGTTTATGGAGGAACTCAATACTAATAATAGGAATCTCAGATTTATTTACACCTACCATCATGACACACTACCCTTCCCCGACTTGATAATCAGTGTGCAGGAAGAGCACATTGTGACTAAGACCTATCGCAAGAAAACTGCAGCCCATACACTTTTGGAGGCCACCAGTCATCACCCACATTTCTTGATTCACGGAATTCCCCTGGGTCAGTTCCTAAAAATTAAAAAGAAATTGCTCACTTGATAAAGACTTCTACATAGAGGCAACTGAGATGTATGTTAGATTTAGGGAAAGGGGCTATTTGCACCAATGCATTTGAAGGGCCAAAAAGAGGGCCATTGCAACTGATAGAAAGAAACTCCTTGATATTACTCCATGTACAATGCAGGATGACAAACAGGCCCCTATCAGAATCATTACCAAATTTGGGTCCCAATGGGACCAGGTAAAAAGCATCCTCAACCATCATTGGCACATTCTTTCTAATGCTTGGACTCCGTGTTAAGGGTATCTAAAAACATAATCTACCTCTCAGAAGGGGTGATTTTGATAGAATACTTTTTCAAAAAGAAAAAATGTGGATCTTCTATTTAAATGCTTTACAGCCTCTAGGATTAAACAACTAATTCAATCTGTCGGTCTTCTTGGAACCCTAGTCCTGTTGAGTTCTTGAAATTTCCAGAAATTTACTCTCTGAGAATAGGGCCCTTTCCTTATTTATTTTCTTTTATTATATGTTTTTCTTCCTTTTTGACCTTCTGAAGGTCTATTTTGGAATATGTAAATTTTTTTTTTTGTCTTTGTATACATCTTTTTTTGGAACTTTAAATATAGTTGCACTTTTTTATTTTGTTACTAGTGGACACATATAAGCATTGCACTTTGATCTGGATATCCCCACAGATTCCATGGTGTTGTTGGTTTGTTGAAAGGAGTGAGCATGTGATAAATGAGACTCAGTGTTTTGAATTAGACTAATTAGTATACTACTTAAGCGACTCTTGTCCCATGTTCACTTATGCTCTGAAGAAACTAGTTTTTCTAGTTAAAGACATCAGCATGATGCCACCACACCATCTGTAGGTCTCACACAGATTGGTCCCAGCAATATCCCCCCTCCAGAAACTGGGGAGGTCGGCCGGGTTACCGATGTGCTGAAGTACTTTGCTGACCAGAAGCAGTGTTTTGCAGTAAGAGAGACAGCGTCAGTAAGTCAACACGCTGACCCGCTTATTAGCGGTTGACATCAACTTCTCTCGCCCCATCACCACCTGACAGGAATCCATCCTCCCTAGGCATTACTGCCCGGACGATTGGTCACTGGGTGAGCGGTGAGTCCCTATCCGAGCGTTTATCATCTGGCCAGGTAAGTGATGGGGCAGCACTCCCCTACATCTCACCCCTTTCATCTGGTTCAATGCACTGCCGTTTAGTCAGCCCTGAAAAGATAACAATGAGTAGCGGGAGAAGAGTATTCAATTGGAGAACTGGACATTGTACTGTCGGTAGTGATCAGCCTTTGGATTGAAGATTTTTTCTGTGCTTTAGGACTGAACTTTGGCTAATCTCTCATTAACCCACTGTGATTTACTCGATGTGATCTGTCTCTGCCATACTACACAGACACTAATCCTCCTCCGTCCTAGACCTCTATTCTAAGCCCCAATTCGGGAAAGTGTGTTTTCTGACTGCAATCCATATTCCATATTCACGTTCCATATTCACTATTTCAATGTTCCCAGCAATTGTATGTTGAAACTCCTTTGGACTTCCTCTGTGATCACTAGCGCATAACCTCCACACCTCTGAGGAATATCCTCCTCCTCTAGGAATTCATATACTAATTAGCTGGTTTATGATTTGAATGAGGGTGAATGTTGTGGCCATCTGTGTTTTGATAACATTATCATATTTTATACTTTTGTGGTGGAGGTATTTTATTCTTTTTGAATAATATTTTGGTGGACTTTTCATAATAAAGAAAATATATATTTTTTGCTATCACCAGTTTGTTCCTTTTTAAGGAATCCTTTCTGGCCTCTCTAGTCCTCCCTCTCCTTCTCTTATATGCTGGTTTGATTCGGAGGATCAGTTTTGCTGATTTTTATGCAATTAGGTGAATGATATTTGTTACTGGACTGTGGAGTTGCTATCCAATCTTCCCATTCCCAGAAACATACACTAGGGTGAGACTCCTTGACTAGCCTTGTTTTTTTGCTATATAATGTACAGAGTGCAGGGCTTAGGAGAGGGTAACATGCAAAGTGCAGGGGTCAAGGCTATATAATTAACAAAGAGCAGGTGTCAGGATTGTGTATCGCATTGAGTTCAGGGGTCAGGAGTGAAGAATATGTAATGTACAATGTACAGTGCAGTCCGCTGGTTGCTCGACAAGGCCATGTTTACATTTGTGGTTAGAGGGCAGTAAAGACACTCAGTTGAGCTGTATTCCCCCAAGCAGCTCCACCATTAGTTGGAAAGGCAGTGGCTGGGGGTGTACACACAAGCAAAGCATCACAGCTGCAGCAGGAATTATACCCCCTACATGTGGTTGCAGTGTGGTAGTGCAGCATTTAAGGGGTTAAAACAGGTGGTGAGAAGGTTGTACAACAACGCCTCACCACCTGTCCAATGCGGATCTCTTTTCAGAGAGCAGTGATATTGTAAATGAGCCCTAAGGCTGTTCAGCCAATCAGGTGTGTTCTGATAATTGAGCACGGGGACCAGGGCACAGGGGACTCTTATAATTTCTGCAGCAAAAAAAAACTTCCCTGGGGCCCCATTTGTTAAGCATGGGGCTAACGGAAGAATTGGGGCTATTTTAATGATTTTCGGGTACAGGTGGAATAATCCAGGTGCTACTGTTCCCAGCAATTAAAATAAAGTTTGGTTTGCTTTGGTGTATTGAAATAGAAGAGAAGGCCAGAACTTTAATGTAATTGTCGGGAACCGCAGTGCAAGGATTACTCCATCCTGTACCCGGAAATAATTAAATAGGCCTGTTTCTGCCCGTGTCTCCTGCTGAACAAATGCAGAGAATATATTGTGGTGCTCTGAAGTAAAGAGCCCCTCTCTGCCACCCTGGCCCCCTGCTGAACTGGCGGGGCCTAGGCCCTGTTCAGTATTGTGCAGAGTATAGAAATTGTGCGCTGGAAGCTTGTTTGCAATAGCTTTGCTTTTATGGAGGATTAGCAATAAATGTCTTACAGCACTGGAAATATGAAACAGGAACTAACCACAAACAAGTGCTCTGAACTTAGATAGATGGTACATCCTGTCATATAATGGAATACACATTAGAACACTATAATACTACAGTGCCACCTGCTGCATAGATAAGTATAATGCATACAGTATTGTCCGTTTATTAGCAACCATGCTGCTGTTCTCTCCAACACCCCTTCTCAACAGCAAGTGCTTTGTCAAATTACATTCATTTTCTTCAAGATAGAATTATAACGTTCCTTCAACAAAGGCTTGGTGAGTGCATCAGCAGTCATCTCCTCTGATGGGCAGTATTGAATGTCAATAAAACCTCGCTCTTGATTGTCCTTCAGTAGATGATACTTGACATCGATGTGTTTGGTCCTGGGATTGACCCTTTCTTATTACGTAAGCTTTATACATCTTTTTTTTTAAATCAGAAAATTCTTTTATTGAGCCACTAAAGACAGAATACATATCATACATCAAATCATTAAAAATGACATAGTATGGATTGTAACCTCAGAACAATAAATGACATCTTGTCTATGTGTATTTAAAGTAATTAGAGATTATTACAACAGTGGCATCAAGTAAATTTTACATTAATATAACAACAAACCGTGTTGTGTAGGAGAATAAAAGTTCTCCAACCCAACACTACTATCAGACAACCAACTGGTCATCTAACCGTAAACCTTGTTCCTGATCTTCATGAATAGGTACAATCTCATGGAAACAAAATATGAATACACCAATTATTATACCTGTTAAACTAACAGTACTCTCTTAAACTTATAGTATCCTGTGCATAATTATTTGTGGGGGTGCCAATCCCGGGGAGTCCAGCCAGGGTTGCCATATGGAATTAAATTTCCGAGATGCATTTCTATGCTGATATGTTAAATGTTCTCTGATAAGGATATAATTTACCTGTTCTATCCATTGTTTTTTGGTTGGAACATTTAATGATAGCCAGAATCTGGCCACCAACTTACGAGCCAGATATAACAATCTGATTATTGCTATATTAATGGGAGGGGGGTATATTTCTTCATCTACCGCTCCTAAAATGCATATCAGGGGATCCAGAGGGACCCTAATTTGAAATACCGATGAAATTATCTCGGTAACATCGCCCCAGTAACGATGTAACGCCACATCAAATGGATCAGTGACCCCTCCTCTCCGCAACGTTTAGGACATAAGGAAGAATCTCTGCTACCCCATCAATGTAATTGTATTGGTGTACGATAAGCCCTATGTAGCAAGAATAAATGTGAAAGTCTATGCGTTGGTGATACAGAAGTTAATGGCCCTGTCTGAAGGCACATGTCCCATGTGTCTTCACTCACCTCCCCCAGGTCCTCTATCCATCTACGTCTACACGGTAAGGTTGTGATATCTTGTATGGCTAAAAGAAAATGTGAGTAGATATGAGATATTAGGCCCTTTTTTTCCTTCCCAAAGAAGATATCGTTTATTAGGGGATGTGTGACAAGTGAGAGAACAGATGACCGGCCTTGAATCTGGAGAGCATGTCGTACCTGAAGGTACCGGTAAAATTGATGTCTAGGAAGCCCAAATTCCGATTGCAGCTCCATAAAAGATTTTAAAATGTTCTGGTGAAATAATTGAGAAATATAATGAATTCCGGCGTTCCTCCACAATTGGAATCCCTCTAATTTGGAAACTTCTGCTAGATTCGGATTGTTCCACAAAGGGGTTTCTGCTAGAAAGCCCTGAATTTTTAATTTAGATTTGACCGTGGACCATAATTTTTTGAGAAGAACATTGGTGGGGGCCGTTTGTGGCAAGTGTAACAATCCTGCCTCCAAATTCGCCAGCACTGATGTATTTAGTGTTCCAGTTCGCAGTATGTTTTCAACCGATTCAGAATCACTCGGCAACCCAAGACCACTCAAGTGTTATAGTTGAAAGGCATAGAAATATAGCTTAGGGTTAGGAACCGCAGCACCTCCCCGATCTTTACCATACTGCAAGGTGGAAAGCCCTATTCTAGCAACTTTTTTCCTCCATGTTAGGGATCTAAACAATGTCTCAATACGATTAAACCACCTGCAGGGTATCCATTGTGGAGAATTGTGCATAATGTACAAAAGTTGAGGTCCCCAAACCATTTTAATTAAATTTATTCTACCAATTACTGATAAGGGGAGTTTACACCAAGTATTGCATGTCATTTGAAGCCTCTAAATATTTATTATCCTCTAAATATTTATCCTCTAAATATTTATTTGGGTTAACCGATACTTGTATTCCTAGATATTTAAATGAGGAGACCACTTTAAGCGGCCTTGCACTGGCCAGCAGAGTAACCGTTGGCTCCTTTATACATCTTTATACGTTTTCAAAAATGGGAATTGGTTTTGACATGTCTATCCCAATGTCCACAAAAAGTTGATGAATCCATATCGTTTCTTGACATGCGTATGCTGCTGCAATGTACTATGCTTCAGTTGAAGATAGAGCGACAGTTGTTTGCTTTTGACCAGACCAACTTATGGTTCCTTGCCCATACTGGAAGATGAACCCACTTGTGGATTTGCGGTCTGTGCAGTCCCCGGCCCAATCAGCATCCACATATCCGACCAGTTTTGGATGTGATGTTGCTGGTAACCGTAACTTCATCTGAATTGTTCCTTTTGAGGTACTGTATCACTCTTTTTACTGTGTTCCAGTCATGCTGACAAGGAGCTAAAATGTTCCTGCATAGTATTCCCACTGCTGCGTCTACCTCTGATCTTGCTACAGTGGCAACATATAGCAGCTTACTGATTGCTCTGCGATACGTGTCATTGTTTGGTTGCAAGTTTTCTGCTTCACTGCTCTTTTGATAGCCTGGTTCCATAGGAGTTTTCAGTTCCTTTGCATCTTGCATATGGAATTGTTCCAAGATTTCGGAGATTTTCTGAGATTGGTTGAGAAGATAACTTCCATCTTCTTCTCTCTCTATTTGGATTCCCAGATGGTAGCTAATGTTCCCTAGCTCTTTGATTTCAAAATTTTCCTTCAGTTTGTGAACTATCTGATTATAATCCCCTTGTTCAAAACAGATTATAATGTCCTCATAGATAAGGATGTATATCCATCTATCTTCTTGATTCCTGGAGTAGAGACAGGGGTCTGCTTTACTTCTTGAGAATCCCTCTCTGGTAAGTACTTCGCTCACTTTCTCATTCCACATCCTTGCAGATTGCTTAAAGGGGTTGTAAACCCTCGTGTTTTTCACCTTAATGCATCCTATGCATTAAGGTGAAAAAAAGTCTTACAGTGACCGGCCCCCTAGCCCCCCCTGTTTTACTCACCTGACCCCCTTTGATCCCTTCGCGCTATGCCTCTCTGCCCGGGATTCTCGGCTCTTGATTGGATTGATTGATAGCTGCGCAGCCATTGGCTCCCGCTGCTGTCAATCAAATCCAATGATGTGTTCGTCGGGGGGCGGGGCCAAGTCCTACTTTATTCATCTGTGGACGCGAATGCTGGACTCGGGAGCACGCCCACAAGATAACCCCCCTCCTAGGGGGTTATACGATGCAGGGAGGAGCTGATAGCGCCGCCGGGGGACCCCAGAAGAGGATAATCAGGGCCACTCTGTGCAAAACGAGCTGCACAGTGGAGGTATGACATATTTGTTATTTAAAAAAAAAAAAAAGAAGAAGCTTTACAATCACTTTAAAACCATAGATGCTGTTCTGAAGTTTACACACAAGGTTATCTCCTTGCTCAAACCCTGGTCCTTGCTCCATGTAAAGAGCTTCCTTAATGTCTCCATATAGGAAAGCAGCTTTAACATCTAGGTGTTTTACTTGCATGCCCTTCCCGGCTGCAACGCTAAGAAGCGCTCTGATGGTTTTACGACGAAAGCAATTAGTGGCTTTGTATTTGTGTATATCCCCTTCTGCGTTTGACTTTACTTTGAAAGTCCACTTACTTCCTATAGTTTTGCGGTTAGGAGGAAGCTCTGAATGTCCAGATTTTATTTTCTTAAAGTGACTTTAATTCTTCTTCTGTTGCCTTTCTCCATTTATTGGCTTCACATTTTGGCAGTTTTTTTTAATGTCTTCCCAGGATGTTGGTTCAAGTATGCTGTGTGTTTTGACAGTGCATAACAGCTTGCGGGGTGGTATTCCCTTTGTACTCCAAGTGGATCCGAGTGAATCTCCTGACTTCAGGCAGTTCAGCAGGATCTGGAGGGAAACTTGATTTAGGCAATGTGAGTTTAACCTCTTGTTCTGACTGCTGCAAAGGTTTGCTTTGGTTGACCTTTTCTTCTGGTTTGCTTGGCATATTCACTTCACAGCTTTCAGGTATGGTGTTTCTGATGATGGGCTCTCATCAAAATAAACACTACGTCTTATTGTCACTTTGTCAGTCTTTGGGTGTAGAATTCTGTAACCCTTAGTTTGCTCACTATAGCCTACTAGAATGCCCTCTATGCCTCTATTGTCCAGTTTGGATCGCTTTTCACTTGGAATATAGGCATATGTTTTACATTCAAACACTCTGTTGTGCCCTATGCTAGGCTTTGATCCATGCCACATTTCGAATGGAGTACTTTTAATGGGTCTTGAGGGTAGTCTGTTCTGTAGGTACATTGCAGTCATGACTGCTTCTCCCCAGTACTTGTGAGGTAGGTTGGCATCCAACAACATGCACCTGGCCATTTCTATAAGAGTACGATTTTTCCTTTCTGCTACACCGTTTTGTTCAGGAGTGTATGGTGTGGTTGTCTGGTGTACTATTCCTTGTCTTTTCAGATATGAGGCCACTGCTTATGTATTCTTGCCCATTGTTGGTGCGTATTATTCCTGGTTTGCGTTGGAATGTGTTGCTAGACATAGCAACAAACTCTTGAAGTTTTACTGATGTTGTGTACCTGGAATAATGATTAATGAAAGTCAGTAGATATCTGTTCTCGCCTGACTTGGGAGTTTTCATTGGACCGCTTACATCACTGTGTATGAGCTGCAGGGGGTGGGTCGTTTTTCTTTGAGATGCCTGTGGAATGGGGAGCACATGTGGCTTTTGCTTCAAAACAGCATTTGCATTATTTGAGCACTTTGCAAGGTGCTATTGTCAAATCTTATGATAAGCCTCTCTTTATAATGTCCTGTATTGCTTCTGGACTTCTGTGCCCCACCCGCCTGTGCCATAAGTGAATACATTTGCTGTGTACGTTCTCAGAGACTATATTGGCTTGCTGGACTGTGGTGATGAGCCTGTATAGGGAAGCATCCAGTTTTCCTTTTGTGAGGCATTGCTTACTATTGTGAATTATGCATTCATCACCCTGAAACTTAACTGTGAGACCGTTGTTTGCAAGACTTTTCACTGGTAGACGGCTGTCTTCTAGTTCTGGAACATACAGCATTTTCTTTACAATGATACTCTGCTTGTCTCCTTGTGGTGTAATGCAGTTCAGGAAGCCCTGGCCTTTACCTTCTGATGTGATGCTTTTTCCGTTTGCTAGGAAAACATTGTCTTTTGCACTGTAATCCAAGGTTTGTGAAGAAGATCTCATCACTAGTCATGTGGCTTGTCGCACCTGAGTTTATACACCAGCCGCGTGGCTTGCCGCTCTGTGTCACTTTAAAGGTATCACTCCATGATGTGTCTGCATTTTCCTTTGTGATTGCTTTGACTCTTTCTTTTGCGGATAGCTCTAGCTTTCGCTGCTCGGCTTTCCAAATAGAACAGTCCTTATTTAAGTAACCGGTCCTTTTACAGCAAAAACAGGCTCTGCTTTCTTTGTTGTGCTTTGTGCATCTTAAGAGCTTTGTCATCATGGTGCATATTTTCTTTATTTATGACACATTCATCGATTCATTTCCCTTTGACATATTCCAGTGTCAGCTCCTGCTCAGGTCTGGTTTCAAAAGTATTAATAAGAGCAGTATATGTCTCTGGAAGGCTGTAGAGGAGCAGGGAAACAATATGGTTATCTCATTTTATATAATTTTTTTTAGTTGAAACAGCTTACTGTTTTTAGACCTGAATGCTCATGCAGCTTTTGTAAAGAAGTCCACATACCTTTGGCTGTTCTTATGTGGATAAGCTGGTCATCTTCCACTAGTAATCTTACAGTTGCTTTTGCCTTTCTATCCTTTCTGTCCCAGTCCTCCGTCTCTCTATTTGTTGGTTGGTCTGTCTGTATTCAGCACTTGCCACAAGTCATTCTTGTTCAGAATCATTTCTAGTTTAAACTTCCACAGCTGGTAATTAGCATTGTTCAGCTTTGCTATTGCAAGCTTCACATCTGAACCACTTGCCATCTTTCAGCTGCTTGCATACAGTACTCAGACTTGCAGTATCCTTTCCAGTGCCTGGACACTGCTGGGTGCTGCTGGGGGTGCCTGGGATATCCTCTCCAATGCCTGGGTGCCTGGGACCCATAACCTATTACGCAGAGTATTGAAATCATGCGCTGGAAGCTTGTTGTTTACAGCAATAGCTTTGCTTTTATGAGGATTAGCAATACATGTCTTACAGCATTGGAAACATTAACTAACCACAAACAAGTGCACTGAACTTAGTTAGATGGTCATATCATAGAATACACATTAAAACACTATAATACTACAGTGCCACCTGCTGCATAGATAAGTTTTTTTTTTTTTCCAAAAGATTTTATTGATTTTTACAGTTTAACAAAGGATATACAGCATACATTGCAAACATTGGGGCCACAGACAAATAGCATTCATGCTTATTGAATTTACAGTTTAACCAATGCACATAACATGTACAACGTGTCAATTCTGTGCGTAGTAAAAATACTTCCAACTGTCTAAGATACCCCGTGTCAGAGCATCGAATTTATGCTATTGTACTGGCTTTATATGATAGAATCGGAGGAGGGGGCAAAGGTCACCGCAGTATTGACCGTGGTAAGTTCCAAGACCATTCACCCCTAAAGGGACCATCGCTGTGAATGGATCGAGATGTTATGGGGCGTACACACGGTCGGACTTTTCGTCTACAAAAGTCCGACAGCCTGTCCGACAGACTTCCGGCGGACTTTCGGCGGACTTGCAGCAGACTTTCTAACGAACTGACTTGCCTACACACGACCACACAAAAGTCCGACGGATTCGTACGTGATGACGTACATCGGACTAAAATAAGGAAGTTCATAGCCAGTAGCCAATAGCTGCCCTAGCGTGGGTTTTTGTCCGTCGGACTAGCACACAGACGAGCGGATTTCGGGGTCCGTTGTAGTTACGACGTAAAGATTTGAAGCATGTTTCAAATCTAAAGTCCGTCGGATTTCAGGCTGAAAAAGTCTGCTGAAAGTCCGGAGAAGCCCACACACGATCGGATTGCCAGCCAGCTTTAGTCCGTCGGCGTCCGTTGGACTTTTGTAGACGAAAAGTCCGACCGTGTGTACGCCCCATTAGAGTATTCTGTGAGAGAGCTCCATATCCAGAGTGTGGAGTGAGGTACAGAGCATTCCCACTATGTGACCTGGTTTTCCACATCGGAATGTTGGAGTAGACCTTCTGCTAACGGAGGCCCCTAGCCCGTGTAAATAATGTGGGAGAGGGAGAGAGAATGCGTTAGGATGTACACGGGTAAAGTGACAGTGAGAAAGGTAGAAATAGGGAGACGGGGTGTGGGATGGGTCAGGGGATGGACGGCTTCAAGGGGTTTGGAGTTGCTAGATTCAGTATAGAGGCAGTCATTGTGGCGCGTGCGTACGGTTTGGAGCTGAAGTGGTCTGTGTAAGGGATTGTCTGTAGTGCAACCAACAAGCCCACGTAGTAGTGAACTTGGTAGGGTTATCGTTGGATTGGCATATTAGACTTTCCATATCTGCTATTTTATCAACCCTCTTGATCCAATCCTGCACCGTGGGGGGTGTCGTGTTCCTCCAAAGTGCAGGGATGCACAGATTGGCTGCGTTTATGAGGTGCATGGTAAGTGATTTTTTTGTATGACCTAGGAGAGCCAGGGGTGTGGTGGAGTAAGTACCGTTCTGGGGTGAAGGCTGAAGAGTATGTAGATATTTGCGTAATAAGCTGATGGATGTCCTCCCAAAAAGGTTGTATGAGTTTGCAATTCCACCAGATGTGCAAGAGAGTGCCTTTAGATGTGCCACACCTCCAACATGTTGGGGGAATGGTCGGGTGAAAGTGGTGTACCTTGTCTGGCGTCCTGTACCATTTAGAGAACAATTTGTACCTGTTTTCTTGTGTCGAGACGTTTATGGATCCTTTATGCATGAGGGTGAATATTGAGTCCCATTCCTGTGGGGAGAGATCCAGTGCCAGTTCAGATTCCCATTGTTTTACTAATTTGTCGCTTTTGACCATGTGTTGGGAGAACAGAAGTGCATAGGTGGTGGATATTAGATGTCCCTGGGGTTCCTCGTTAGAACATATAAGTTCCAGCGGGGAAAGGTCTCTGCTACGCCTCGAGTTTGTTAGATGGGCATGAAGGAAATGTTTCAGTTGCAAGTATTTAAAGAAGGGTATGTGGTAGTTAGGTAGTTGTGTGGTGAGGTCTGGGTAGGAGCAGATTATACCATTGTGGAAGCAACTGTGTGCCCTGGCATGTTTGGTAGTCGCGTCTGGCGTAGACTCTTTTAACTGTAGACCCGCCGGAAAGTCCGGGTTGTTATCTAATGGGGTCATGGGGCCCGGCGAGGGTAACATGTCAAGTGACTTGCTAGCCCTTTTAAAGATCGAGAGCGTGGTGCCGATGGATGGATGGATGCGAGGTGAAGTCCTTTGGTACATGGCTAGTAATAATCCAGGGAGAATGGACGATAGGGATGTTAGCAAAGGAGTCCTCCAATTGTACCCAGTCTTTGTAAGGATGATGTACGTGCCAATCAACCAGTCTGGTTAAGTGACAAGCCCAGTGATATTTCAGGAGATCAGGAAGCCCCACTCCCCCCTAATCGTTTGGGTAGGGTCAGTCTGTCCCAGCTAAGCCGTGGTTGTTTGGCTGCCCATATGAAGGACCTGCAAACGCGTTTGTAGGACGCAAAGAATGATAACGGCAGTTTAATGGGTATAGCTTGGAGGAGGTATAGGAGCCTGGGTAAAACATTCATCTTCAATATCGCTATCCTGCCCAGCCAGGAGAAGGATCCCAGGTGTCATTTTTGTAGGTCCCTCTGGATGGACAATAGCAAGGGGGTAAAATTGCTGGTGTAAAGATCTTTCAGGTCAGTGGTGAGTTTAATGTCGAGGTATGATATGGCCGTTCTTTCCCAGCCGAAAGGGAAGTTGAGTTTACAGAGCTCAACTGTGTCTGTCGGCAGGGTGATATTTAGTGCTTTTGACTTTTCAAAATTTATTTGTAGGTTAGAAAGGGTTTTAAAAAGTTTGAAGTCAGAGAGGAGGTTGGGGATGGATGTAATGGGATCTGTCAGGAAGAGTAGGATGTCGTCGGCGTAGGCCGCTAATTTGTACTGTTTGTGACGGATAGTAATTCCTTTAATGGTGGGGTTGTCTCTCAATCTACGGAGTATGGGTTCCAGGGTCAGTATAAATATAAGCGGTGATAGAGGGCATCCCTGACGGGTCCCGTTTGACACAGAGAAGGCGTCCGAGAGCCCACCATTGATCCTCAATCTAGCCGTTGGCGATGAGTAGAGAGCCAGTATCATTTGGAGCATACGGGGTGGCAGGCCTATTGCTTGTAGAGTGGCCGACATGTAATCCCATGCCACCCTGTCAAACGCCTTCTCTGCGTCTAGGGATAGAAAGAAACCTTGTGTGGACGTTTTAGTGAGCCAGTGGTGTATATTCAGGGCTTTCGTGGTGTTGTCCCTTGCCTCCCGACCTGGGACAAAACCAACTTGGTCAAGTGAGATTAGAGAGGGTAGGAAAGGAAGGAGTCGGTTAGCCAGAGCTTTTGCGTAGAGTTTGAGGTCTACATTTAGTAGGGATATGGGGCGGTAATTTGTCACTAATGTAGGATCTTTGTTGTGTTTGGGAATAAGTGTGATGTGTGCTGCGAGCATTTCATTATGGGTATCCGAGGTTGTTGTCAGGTTATTAAGAGCTTTCACTAAGTGTGGAAGGAGAATGGTCGGGAAAGATTTATAATAGCCGGCCGAAAGGCCATCAGGGCCAGGGCTTTTACCGGTTTTCATTTGTTTTAGGGCTGTAAGGAGCTCGTCGACTGAAAGAGGGGTGTCTATCGATTGTGCATCTTCCTGAGAGATGGGGGTGGGCCCATGTTGCGCTAGAAACTCTGTGATAGCTGTTTTCCGATCCACTGAGTGGTCAGTGTTGGGAGTTGGGGTCAAGTTGTATAGTTTGGTAAAGTATCGGACAAATTGTGCTGAGATCTCTTCATTAGTAACGTGCGATTTCCCCGCCGGGTCGGAGATTTTGTGGATAGTATGTGATGCTTTTTTAGTTTGGAGAGCTCTAGCCAGCAATTTGCTCGACTTGTTACCAAATTCATAGTACAATTTTTGCGTCAGCATGAACTTGCGTTTTAGCGTTTTGTGGAGGATTTCCAGGAGTTCCTCCCTAGCCTGCGTCAGTTCGGTCAGTGATGCTGTTGCAACTGAAGCTTTGTGTATCTGTTCTAGCGTGTGGATACGCGCGGTGAGTTCAGTGATGCGCGCTTGTTTAAGTTTATTGCGGTGAGCCGACATGGACATCAGTTCACCCCTAATGACGCACTTGTGAGCATTCCATGTGGTCACAGGAGAGATGTCAGACGCTGAATTATTGGCGAAGTAATCGGTAAGGCATGTGGTCAGTCTGTGTGTGTTGATTTCGTCTGTCAATAAGGAGCTGTCAAGGCGCCAGATGTGTGTCTTCTTGCGTGTCCTCGGTAGTCGTAAGATGATAGAAATGGGGTTGTGGTCCGAGAGAAGGGATGGTTCTATGGTGGCCTTGGAGAGGTTTGACAGGTCGTTTTGAGAGAGGAAAAAGTGGTCCAGTCTGGAGTACTTATTGTGGGGCGGTGAGAAGCAGGTAAAGTCCCTTTCCTTAGGATGCATTGTACGCCAAGTGTCATGCAGGAGTAAATTACTTAATTGCAACTTGATGGCCTTTAAGGCCCTGTAGGTGAGGAAGGATGAACCATTTGAAGTGTCAATGGACGGGTTCAGGGGGACATTAAAGTCACCGCCGACAATAAGGGTCCCAGACTGGAAGCCGGCGAGTAACTGCAGAGTTGTGCGAAAAAAGGTTACTTGGCCTGCGTTAGGGGCATAGATGTTGGCAATAGTGAAAGGCAATTGATGTAGTGTGCCCTTTATAAAGAGGTATCTGCCAAGGGGATCCCGTAAGGTGTCTGTTATTTGAAAAGGACAGTGCTTGGAGATGAGGGTGGTGACCCCTTTGGATTTCGCCTCCGAATTGGAAGCGTGGATCGCAATGGGGAAGTCGCTGTTTTGTAATTTAGGGATAGAGTCCGTTCGGAAATGTGTTTCCTGTATGAGTGCAATTTGTGCTTTAGATTGTCGGAGGGAGAGTAGAAGTTTAGACCGTTTTTCAGGGGTGTTAAGACCTCGTATGTTGATAGAGTACAATTTAAGAGAGTTAGAGAGGGGAGAAGGAGCACCCTGTGTGGGGAGGGAATCAACTGAAGCCGCCATCTTAGGGAGGGAAATGGGGGGGGGGAGGGATGAAGGGAGTGGGATTTACGCCTGACGTAGACGGTGAGGTGTGCGAGCCCACTTAGGTGAGGTACTGTGGGTACCGAAGAGGTGTGGATCTATCCGTCCACTCACCTCCCAATCGTTAGATCGGTTTAGTACAGGCCGTGCTCGGGAAGTCTCACCCAGACGGGTGACAGCAGCCCGGCGTGGGCCTATGTGGGGGTTGGTCAAAAACCAGGCAGTGGAGAGAGTGTGATAGGTAAAAGAGGAAGGAAGAGGAGAAAGTCCTCCGCCACAGGATAGTGTGAAGTTAAAGCAGAGGTAAGAAGCTCGATAGTGTTGATCTGTGTCTCTTGGTTCATACAGGGGGAAAGGTGTGTCTATGAGGCATTCTTCACCTAAGAGAGCCCAAATAGTTGAGACCTAATATAGTACTAATGTGACCACATATTCAAATTGAGATCTATGGTCAGCCAGGCTTTGTAATCTACAGGAATAAGCAGATTATCCTTTAACATTTATGCCATTACCAGCCGTGCAGTGACCCACACCAACCAGGGTGTGGGGCAATAACATCAGTCTGGTGGCTGAGCCAGATCATAGACAGAAATTCAGCTGCCCTAAAGGCACAAACTTTTAAACAACAAACATCTAAAAGTTGATCTATAACACTGTATCTCCATTCGGGTCTGTTGCAGGGCAGGATGGATCCTGCAACCAAAGAGGGTCAGTGGCAACCAGACCCAAAAATGGTTCTATTGAAAACTTGGTAGTGCTTAAAAACAGAAAAATTATAGAGAAAAACATACCAAAAAAAAAACAAAAACGAAAGACAAAGCAAACCGTTATACCCTTAGAGGCAAGCCTCGCAGAAGGAGAGAAGTGAACGACAGTCACGTGTCTGGCCTGCACGGGCACCTGTATGTAGCTGACGCTCGGCATCCACCTGAGGAAGTTGCTTCCGGGTCTGGAGTAGGGTGGGCGCCACCTAAGTGTGTATGGTGTAACCACCAGGACAACGGGGTCTGCCTGAGCGTCCTTCGATAGATGAGCAGGACAGTTCCGGGGTCGGAGGTGCAGTTCCGCGTGGAGCAATGAGTCAGACTCTGTGATGCAGAGGGCGTTGGACGCAGAGCACGTAGAAGTGTGAAGGGATGTGGGTGGAGTTTGGCGTTGCAGTGCATGTTGGTCAATGTAGCTCCTGGAGTAGCCTACTCTTGAACGCCCGCTAAGGATTGGCGAGGCTGTCCGCCATTGGTCGGTGAACTGAAGAGCCGTGAGGAGAGCATTGGCTGAGAGGTTCGGGTGGGTGACCAATACTTGTCACACAGTTAGCGTTGCCAGGGCGGTGGAGAAGAAGTTTCTCGGCCAGTGTTCGGCTTGTGGAGCCTCTTTTATTTCACTTACCAAGCCGTGCAAGCATAAGTGTAAGGCCCCTTTCACACGGGCACCATCAGTTTAGCCACGTTAAAAACGTATCAGTTCTTATCCGTTGCTTCATCCATCTTCATCCGTCATCCGTTCCGTTAATCTCCGTTTTCATCCGTCTTCCGTTCCGTTAATATCCGTCTTCATCCGTTAATGTACACGTTTACATCCGTTTTTTCATCCGTTTTTGTATCCGTTTTCATCCATTTACAGCAGTTTCTTTGCATTTAAGGAAATTACCTAGAAAGCCTTGCTCCACCCATCCTACACTGCCATGCGTGAACAATTTGCAGACTACTTTCTATCTCCATCAGGAGAAGTTTCATGGCAGTACCTATATATATATATATATATATATATATATATATATATATATATATATATATATATATATATATATATATATATATATATATATATATATATATATATATATATATATATAATGCAGTGCAAATTTTAATTTATTAATTCATTAATTTGGGTACTTCATTGTGTTTTGATAGCATAAAAAGACACAAAAGCACATGATATGTTCAAAACAGTTTTAGTTTTATTATTCTGCATAACCCTTTTAAAATAAGGGTTTTTTCACTTTGTTTTTTTATTTGTCAAAGTATGAACTTTGAATTATTTCTTCAAAACGGATCTTAACTGATCGGACGTTGACGGACATTGTCAGTTAACGTCAGTTAATATCCGTTTCGACGGATCTGGACGTAGCTTTGTACGTTAAAAAAAACGGATAAAAACGGAAGCGGAGGTTAACTGATGGTAACGGATGGTCATCCGTTTGCCCATAGGAATGCATTGTCGTCCGTCGACGGATGGAAGAAAAACGGATAGACGGTCCGTCAGTGTGAAAGGGGCCTTAAGCGGGAAAACAACAGTAAAGTGAAATCTAAACAGTAGATAATAAAAATAGGCCGGAACAGTCACCAGGGCCAAAAATAGAGACCCACCAAATTCGAGGCAGAAAAACCAAACAAAAAAGAGAAAAGAAAAAAAAAAAAGAAGAAACTGACAGTCATAGGTATAGGTCCATTAGCATAAGTATTCAGCGATCCCTGCGGGTCCTCCTGGATCGTGGCAAGACGGAGGGGCTAATGTCCCTGTTTGAGCGGAATGAGGTATGGCCTCGGCGCGTGGAGGGAGAGCGTCTCCTGCGGTTCAGGGAAGTTTGCGCCTCCATGGGTTCCTCTCTGAATGTCTCCCTTGTGTGCGGTCTGGGACGGAAGGCCGCATACCAGTTCGGTACCGGCACGAGCGGGAGGCCCAGTGTGGCACAGAAGTGGGGAAGATCCTCCGGGACTTTGAGGATCGCTGTGCGGCCATGAGCTGATGCCAAGAGGCAGAAGGGGAACTTCCATTTGTAGAGTATTTGGTGGTCTCTCAAGGCTTCCAGCAGGGGTCTCAGGTCGCGCCTATGCTGGAGTGTGATGCCCGATAGGTCTTGATATATCTGCACCGTCACCCCCTCATGCTGAATCTGTTGTCTTCCCCTCGCAATTTTAATAATGTCCTCCTTTAGTTTGAAGTCCACTATATGGCAGATTATGTCGCGGGGAGGGTCCGACTCCCTGCCTTTGGGCCGAAGAGCACGGTGTATCCGCTCCATAGCGATAGCAGTATGGGCAGGGCGGTTGAGAAGAGTGTTGAAGATGCTCACTACGGCCTGGGTGATCTGTTCCCCCTCAATCGACTCCGGCAGGCCTCTGATGCGCAGGTTATGCCTTCTGCCTCTGTTGTCGAGGTCTTCGAGGTGCCGCTGCATATCGCGCATTTGCATGGTGTGGGAGTCGATGTCTTCCGTTACCGAGTGCAATACGACTTCTTGACATTCCGTCTGTCTCTCCACTACATGTACCCTGTCATTCAGGGAGCGGAGCTCCAGCCGCAAGTCTGAAATGGCGGCGGAGAGCGTTTCTTTGATGTCGTCTGCTATGAAGCGGAGGTCCTGCATGTTTATGGGCGGTGGGGGCCTGAGCTCTATCCCCCCGTCCAGTCCGTTTGGGAGCGGGAGTTGAGGAGGAGTAGCCGGCGGGTTCAACGGCTGTGAGGGAGGCAGTGTGGAGTGAGCCGTGGTGTGGCGGGAAGGCGCCATATTGCTCCTGGCGGTCCGGAACATCTCCGGGATGTTCTGTCCCTGTGCCCCCGTTAAATCGCGGGGAAATCTCGAGCGAGAAGCCGAAGAGGTCCGGGAGGCGGTCCCCATAGTTTAGTGTCGAGACTGCGGGGTATTACCTCGGTTTTCAGGCGGCTTTCTCCTGTGGCGGACGAAGCTCGGGAGTTAAGCGACTGTGTCCATGCCAGGTCAGGCCACGCCCCCCCCGCATAGATAAGTATAATGCATACAGTATTGTCAGTTTATTAGCAACCATGCTGTTCTCTCCAAAATTCAGGAGGGCTATTTCTACCCCCTTATTGATGTCCCAACCATGGATGCAAAATGTTATACCGTATATACTTGTATTATGTTTTGATGAAGAGAACCTGGCATGGGTAGTGTTTGCTACCTACCATGCCCTGACCATGTATCCTAATCCTTAGGCTGAACCTAATGCCTACACTCCTTAGACAGACTCTAAAACTTCAAAAGAGAAGTATAGCCAAAGCTACTTTTGCCATACCTATCATATGGGTCACAGAAGAGCACAAGTCAGAATCAAGATACAGTGGTCTAAAGTTTGCTGTCGACTGACATAACAGACCCCCCTCCAGACTCTGGAGGAATCCCAACAATGATGTCGGGATCCACCCAGATGCCTTACAGGTAGCCAGCTCAGCCTCTCACTCACTCCCACTCCTCTCCTGCCTGGCACTTTAGTATGCCTGGAGGGACAGAGCAGAAAGCCGGTTACTGACAGTCACTGCTCTCTACTCAAGGAAGACCGAGATACAAGTCATCAGAGGTTATGTGGCTTAGACCTGGTAGGGACAATTTGCAGCACCGGACCGATGCTGCAGAAGGTAGGTAAGTATAAATGTTTTGTTTTTTTATAATTCCTCACTTCTCCTGCTAAGCACCAGTCATATATTAAAGAAAACACAATTTCAATCCCCTGTACACCCCTTGAGTGCCCCCCACCCCCCATTTGACAGCGAGCAGGGTTCTTCTCACTCACTGTTACATTTCAAAATTGTCTCAGTCAGCACAGCTGCGTCATTCAATCACAGGAATCTGTGAATGAGAAAACTACAAGTCCTGTCTGCCACCAAGGCCGAATTGAGGGGGCACTGATGAGCGCCCTTGTAGTTTATTCCCAAGCCTTGCAGTTTTCAAACTAACAGGCCAGACAGAAGTACAGCAAGAAAGCAGTAAGACTTGTCTGCAGGAGCCTTACTTGGACTGGCTGGCAAATGACTGGTGGCAACCTCATTCTGTGGCTCTTCTATAGGTTTGCTTACATACTGATCTAATTTTTACTGCTGAGTGATGTATGCATGCAGAACTGGTAAATGGCATGTTAATACTAAGTAACTGTATCTGATTCCAGTGAGGAAGATGTACTGCTATCAATGCTGAGGTTACTAGAATGCGAGAGGGCTACAGTGGATGCAGAAGGTGCCATGGGACTTGCAGCTCTAATATCTGGAGCATTACCAGACCTGAAAGGGAAAAGGTATCAATATGTGATAAGAGATTCAAACCCATTACTGAATCAACCAATCTCAGTCACTTGAAAGATAAATTTTCCTTTGTGTATACTGATTGTGTTCTAAATAAAGACCCATGTATCAAAAATTAAACTACCATCCCACGAGTTCTGCAGATGTGTGGGCAGGAGCTGCAATGCTTAACTGAAAGAAATCCTCTAGATGCTGCAGAGATAGGGTAGGCACAGAGATGAAGCCAGACTGGGCAAAAGCTTGTACCAGGCCACCAGTCATGCATGTATTAGCACAAACCTTGCAATCCACCTTTATCTTATTACTTGACAATCTGTGATGTGTCCAAAGGGTTTCTTTCAGCCATTTTGCACATCTCCATACTGACCTTTGAGGTTACGGGGAACTTCTAAAGCAGGCCTGTGGTATTTTATTGCACACTACAGTATAGAAAATAAGTGACTCAAATGTTATTCACTACTTTTTTATGGAAATGATTGTTGATTAAAAACATTTTCTGACAGTCCCCTCAACACTAATTATTGCAAGCAATGTGCAAAGATGATGAATTTTGATGTTTGGCCATCTAGTGTGTGTATGGGCATCTATAGGATGAACGTCAAGGAAGACTTGAGAGAGATTCAGTTCAATTCAGTTACTCAAATGCTGAACATTGACATCAATGTTCATTGAATGTCTTCAATGTCCTAACATAGAACAACGTGTTTGGTTTTTCTATGTTAGGATTTGAAGCACACTCACTTTCTAAGTGACTCTGTATTTAGTCCTCCTAGGTCCATGCAGGCCAGTCAATAATGAATTTCTAAGTACAAGTCACTAACTGTAAAGTGCACTACCCTATAGCAAACAACCAGACATCATCTATACTTAGCTGACTGCAGTAAACTAAAACATAACTGTTTTTTGTAGATTGTTGTAGATTACTACAGTATGCTCTTTCCAATGTTTTACCAATTTAGCTTGAAAGAGTTCTTGAAGATCCTACTTCCTGAGCATCTTGGATACTTATCTAATATTATTTATGGTTTATAATTCTTTATAGCTGGATTTACTGAATAAACAAGAAAAATAGAGATGTTTTTATATATTGTGAGTTCACCCAAAAATAACACTTTTGTAGTTGGAAGATGTCAATGCAATGAATTATTCATCTTATGATCTATGACTCAGCCACTCCAGTGGCCAAATCTTTAAGTTGTCAGGTCTGCCTGCCATCCATGGCAAATAAAAGTTGTCTCTCTCTCCCTCCTAGTTTTTTTTTGTATTTTTATATTGCATTGCTTGAAACAGAAGGATTGAGAGACCTTGAAGATACAGCATGAAGGTATCGCCTTGGGAATCCCTGGTAGGAGAGTGGGTGAATGAGCTAATTGGTTTTCAATAATAATTTAATTCAATTTTTTTACTGACCGTTTAACCACTTGCTGACCGCTGCATGGCGATGTACGTCAGCAGAATGGCACGGGTGTGCAAATGGCCATACCCGTACGTCCCTCCGTCATCGCAAACTAGCGGCCGCGTGCCCACGGGTCATGCAAAATCGATGTCTGCCGGTGGCCCGCAATCGTGGCAAGGAGAGGCAGAATGGGGCGATGCCTATTTAAACAAGGCATTTCCCTGTTCTGCCTAGTGACATGACAGGGAGCTACTGTTCCCTGTCATCGGGAGCAGTGATCTCTGTCATGTCCTAGTGAGCCCATCCCCCCTACAGTTAGAACACACTGAGGGAACACACTTAACCTCTTAATCACCCCCTAGTGTTTAACCCCTTCCCTGCCAGTGACATTTATACAGTAATCACCGCCATTACTAATAAAAAAAAAATTATAATAAAAATGCCATAAATCTATTCCCTATTTTGTAGATGCTATATCTTTTGCACAAACCAATCAATATACGCTTATTGCGATTTTTTTTTTTTTTTTTTAATACCAAAAATATGTAGAAGAATACACATCGGCCTAAACTGATGAAGAAATTCGTTTTTTTTTATATTTTTTTGGGGGATATTTATTATACCAAAAAGTAAAAAATATTGCTTTTTCTTCAAAATTATCGCTCTTTTTTTGTTTATAGCACAAAAATAAAAAACGCAGAGGTGATCAAATACCACCAAAGGAAACCTCTATTTGTGGGGAAAAAAGGATGTCAATTTTGTTTGGGTGCAACATCACACGACCGCGCAATTGTCAGTTAAAGCGACGCAGTGCCATATCACAAAAAATGTTCTGGTCATTAAGGGGGGTAAATTCTTCTGGGGCTGAAGTGGTTAATAGCAAAAAATATAACTCTTTATAACTTTTTGTTTTGTGCTTTTTACGCTTGCTGATGTCCTTACTAAACCAATCAACTTTGCTCTACAGAGTGGCGGTGGTTGTGTGCAGTGGGAACCTGCCGTTGCCTTTGCTACGTCACTGTCTGGACAGAGCTCTGGTTCTTGATAATAGAGTCTGCAAATTCTCAGTCGTGCTGCCAGATTTTCCAGGGGAGATAACCAAGCTCTTGGAAGCCATTGGTCGAGAAGATGTCAGGTGATTATACAAGTGCACCAAGCAGGTTAGAAAGTTTACCCAACCCTCCTTTCCCACCTTGGGGACTTTAATCTTTATTTTAATACAGATCAACCAAATTTATCTTCATAGTGTTATGAACAGTGTGCTTTTCCCATAAGCTAAATGGGAGGCACTTTGGCATGTCAGTAATCGCATGTGTGTTTGGTAAAGCATATGTCTTAACCATTGGGGTTATTGCAATTATGTTTCTGATTCAGGCAAAATACAGTGTGAATACTCTCTTTCTCTTAGTTTTGCTATTGTAAGAATTCGATTTTAACAATCATACCCTGAGTCAGGAAATAAAGCATACCCCTCTATAGTGTGTACTTGTTTCAGTTCAGAGCACTAAGTGTCATTTCTGTCTGCTACCTCATTCTTAAACCATCTTCATGAGTCACGTCTAATTTCCTAACACCAAGAGATAAAAAGGTGATAGGGGAGGGAGCTCCAGCACACAATCTGTGATTGGCCGCTTCAGCTGTGTTCCTGTGTGCCGTGTGAAGGGGTGTGTGTCCTTTTCCTTCCAATCAGTTCTTTTCACTGAGCTGTGCAGAGTGTAACTTCAGCTCCCCACCCCCTGCTTTCTGAAAGCTCAGACAAGCTGTATAAATTCTGGACTTTGAACTGCTGTAAAGTGCTGCAGATAAACAAGTACAACTTATTTAGTGGGATTTGTTTCATCTCTTTGTTTCACCTGAGGCTAATCACTTTACTGGGTATATGTAAGGGTGTACAACCACTTTAGGTGATACCAGTCAATCTATTTTTTTTTCCCTTAACAAATATTTTATTACCCAGTTCTACTTTACTTACCTTGAAACATGGTCCCTTCCACTGCATCAGTTCAGGTGAGGGCAACTGGTCAGCTGTAGCCACTCTTTATGCAGCAGACTAGTCTTGTTGCCGCTCCAACATGCCAACATCATCACTGTAATCAGTGCAGAACATGTTTGCAAGTAAACTGGCAGCGTCTATGTCATCAGGATGGAATGCAGGCACTGCCAGAAGTACCCTACCACTCTGCAGTGCTGAAGACTGGAGGACTAGGATGTAGGACTGTGGATGGAGGCAAGTAAAACTGAGTATTTAAAACATAGTTTATACAGATTGGCTCTTGAAGCTGGGGGTTTTAACAGTCAGTGTTAAAGTAGAACTATAGGCAAAATCTTTTTTTTTATTTTGGATAGAGTAAGGGAGGGTTACAACCCCACTAAGGTTTATTTTTTCTGTCTTTGTCCCATTGGTGAGATTTGCCTTCATCTCCTGTCCCATAGCCAAACAATAACTGAGGAAATCCCTGCAAATTAAAGGGGTTTTAAAGGTTTGTGTTTTTTCACCTTAATGCATCCTATGCATTAAGGTGAAAAAACACCTGTCAGTTACCGGCCCCCCAGCCCCCCGTTTTACTTACCTAAACCCTCGAACTTGATCCAGCAGGGACGCGCTCTCTCTCTGCCCAGGATTCTCGGCTCTTGATTGGATAGATTGATAGCAGCGCAGCCATTGGCTCCCGCTGCTGTCAATCAAATCCAATGATGCAACCGCCGAGGGGCGGGGCCGAGTCCTGCATTAGGCCTCTATGGACGCCGAATGATGGACTCGGGAGCGCGCCCGCAAGGTAACCCCCTCGGGGAAGTGCTTCTCCAAGGGGGTTATCAGATGTGCGGAGGAGCCGTGAGAGCCGCTGGGGGACCCCAGAAGAGCAGGTTCAGGGCCGCTTTGTGAAAAACAAGATACACAGTGGAGGTAAGTATGATATGTTATTTGTTTTATTTTAACCTTTACAATCACTTTAAGGGAATTTCTTGGGAACCACCGGATCACTAGAACTAGTGTTCCCATTGGAAGATTTCCCCTATATTACTCTTCTGGGGACAACCCAAAATTTTGAGTTTTCTTTTACTTTCACTTTCAATGGTAATGGTAAACAGGACAAATAGAGGGGGTGAATCTCTCTAATGGGGGCAGCAGATAGCAATAGAAACTGACAGGAGTTCTAATCCCTCTCCCCTCTATCCAAAACTAAAAAACAAAGTTTTGCCTTAGTTATTCTTTAAGTTTTAAAGCAGACCTTCAGACATTTTTTCAACTTTCCATCTATGAAATCTTCTGCCCTTGTTGTTTTAACTTTGGATAGTAAAACATTTTTTTTCTGCCAGTAAATACCTTATACAGCCCACTTCCTGTATACTGTCTGGAAAAAAGCCTAAGCTTATGACATCATGCACAGTTCTCTCTCTTTCACTCTCATGAGAGTTTGTCAGGAAGGAGGGGTGAGTCATAAGAGGGCCAATGAGAGCTGCAGAGCTGTAGGTGTGCCTCTGTGTGTCTATGTAAATCCAGGAAGTTAACAGGCAGCAGCTACAGCTGTCCGCAGTTAAAATGGTTGCAGCCAGAGCCCGTGGAGGGAGTTTTCTGCAGCATATTTGGCAAGTACAGAATCACAGTATATATGAAATAATATGCAAAGTGGTTGGAGGGAAGCTTCAGAATGGCAAAGATGTTTTTTTTTTTTACAAAATGGGTGAGCAGACTGCAGTTCCTATTTAAGTTTACATTACAGTGTTGGATTAGACTTGAATGTCCTAAATAACATACAGGTGGTATTCAAACAGTGTTTTAATTTTGCACCTTGCATACTCTTACATAGTGAGTAGGGTCGCCCCGCTGTTCAGCTCTTAATTAGCTATTTGACAGTGAAACAACAAATGAAACCATTTAAAAGTAGCTTTTATTTAGCCATACAAAACCTTCCACTGTCACAGTGGCTCCTGGACTGATATTCCTGGCATTGCAGTGTTTTTTCTGTTTTGTCTGGTCAGCTTGCTGCGCAGCTTGGCCGGCAATGGCTGAGAACTGGGTACGCTGGAGGAAAGTTTCCATTTTAATACACTGGACATACTGTAAACTGTCACTGTAAATATGGTAGAGCCTAGGAGCAGAAGAAAGTGATCTGGAGAGTCAGGGAGAAGACTACGCAGTGAGTAATACACTGCTGTTGCCCCCCTCATGTAAACAATAGGATTTAAAGTGTACCTAAATTGAACCTAAGTAAATTAAACAAATGACATACAGTATATTATGCAGACTTTTACTAGCAATAACACAGCAGTTTTAATTTTTCGGACTCCCACTTTACCAACCTATTTGAAGACCACTGGGAGAAGGTCATTTCCCTTGTATGAAGAAAGAGGGGGCAGAATAGCAGCTAGGGGAGTGGTACAGGAGGAAGAATAGCAACAGGTTGTAGAGTGGGGGGTGCATAAAAGAGATATAGTGGAGGCTGATAATGGCAAGGGGTGGAGGATGAAAAGTGCTGACCATGGGACATTGAGAAAGGCAGAATAATAGCCTAATGTGAAGTAAAGTGATATGAGTCAAAGCGTACACTGATCAAGTACTGGTGAGGGTCGAGAGAGAAAGAACTAAGAAAATAAATGATCATTAATGGGGGGGAAGAGAGAGAAATTAGAGCTTGAGCTGATCAATGATAGGGAGAAAAGAAAGGAAAGAGATGACTATGGACCAACAGAAAAGAGGAGATGGGATGTGACTGTGAATAGAGGAGGCTAAAGGTCATCTAATCAGGAAACACAGGGGGAATAGGTAGAGTTGGGGCTTAGCATGGCTGGAGGACATAAAGGAAGATAATTGTAGACTGGGATAGGAAGGTAGAGTAGGAGCCCACTGCGGACAGGGGAAAGAGAAGGCACTTAGTTCTGCTCAGAGGTGGCGTAGGCATGCTTTAACTGCAAAACTGAATTTACAGTAATGTAGACCCGATCTGTAATATTTACAGTATTATCAGATTATATAAACTGTCTTGTATTTTGGTGCGTTTGAATGAAATAAAAATGATGTGTTAATATCTCTTTACCATTAAGAAAAGGGGAAGTGTTTTGGTTTAAGTAAGAACTGAACATCCTGTGATCAGTACAGTCTGCCAATAATAGGACATTGGCAGACAGCTAGCGTACATTCTATAAAGTGCCACAGAATCTGGACTTTTTACAGTGTGGAATTTGTAGATTTCTCAGTCTTTAGTTACTTTGTTTTTTTTGTTTATGAACGTATGTGGATTGGTTGGTTTTTAATTAATATTACCTATTTATTTCAGGGTGCTGGATATGCAAAAGGAAAATATTTTCCTGAACAATGACCTGTTTACCCTAGAGGTAGGTACGGGCATGAGTCACCATATTATACAGCAGAACACATATGAGATGAACAATGTTTCAAAGCTCCATCAAACTTAAAGCAACAGATACTGACTAATCTACAGTGAAGATGCATGTATTCTTATTTGCTATGTATATGGTGTTTATTGGATAAACCTGTGTTTATTGGAAGTCCAGATGTGCTTCTAACATGTAATCCACTGCTGCCAAATAGTGAATCACAAAGGCCGTGTACATTCCTGGCTCCAGGCTCCTAAACCTTCCCCCTTGTTTTCCCTTCGGAGATGGAATTTGCTGTTGTAATTCACAAATGGTTCCCATTATTGTAACCAAAATAAACATTGGGGCTTAACTCCTCCAATCCTGGCCCAAAGTCTCAGCCGCACATTCTCAATGTGGAGTGGCTGCTTTGAATACACATTTCTCCCTCTCTCTGAAGACTATTTGTCATTCAGCATGCTCCAACGTCACACCTACCTGGCAGACTCTCAGAAAATGAATGAAGGGTTGCAGTATTTCACAATGTTCTTTATCGATCGACCACCAACATATTTATGAACACTGTAGCTGAGTCAAATAAAAACAATCACTTGAATGTACCTCCCAGAGTGTAAGAAGGAGACACTGAGCATGTTTTGTTTATGACATAATAAAAGTGTTGAATTGCTTTAGCTAATATAAAGTTGATCTATGAGGATAGAAACATTTGGGAGCAGCCATTGCTGACTTGTTTTCCAGAGGTGTTTACTATAGATCAGTGAAGTCTGAGAAGGTCCTGCACCCACTAAGCAGTACAGTCAGGACTAGGTGACAGTCCTGCACATTTAGAAACAACTATGACAGCTCCCAAATGTATATTATCACAAGTTCCCTTAATAAAGCATGAAATGATGAAACAACATTTCTGATCTTTTTTTTATCCCTGAACATGTTAATTGCCTGTCTGTTATGTTTATCAAATGGCCTCAAACGTTTATATTGTTAAAGGTGTATAGCTCAAAAAGTATTGAAAATATTGGAGCCAGACAAGACCGGCAACTAGCATTTCAGTAGATAGTCAGAAATGGCAGCTTCCATATTTCTCACATCTAAAGATATGTTTACTCTGTAGCAATTAGACAGATTAGAAGACCTGGATGGGAAAACTATTTAGTGACCAGGAAGAAATCTAACCATGTTTTGCTCTGGTACAATCTCTGGTAAATGCTTTCATTAGAAAATTGGTGAATCTTGGGTGAAAATTGTATGACTCTTGGTCAGGGCTGAATTAGGGTCAACTGGAAGCCCTAAGCAAGCCAAAAAAGGTGCCTCCCTCAGCCCTTTCATTGCTTAACTGACAAGATACTTCAGGGTCTGTTTCTGAAAAAATTGCATAGCCATTTGTCCAGTGAATATGCATGCATGTGCTTTGTGTGCAAATTGAGCAAAACAAAATGGAAAATTGTATACTCAGCTTCCGTAATTTTCCTTTCATGACGCATCTTCATGGCAGCACACACTGGGTTGTGACTCCGCCTCCACAACCTGACAGGATTGGTTAACTATAAAATTGAAAGAGACACACCCTGCTTCATTCTCTGTATCTATCATCTAAGAAAGGGTGGGCTGCTGTGTGCTGCCATGAAGATGCGCCAGGAAAGGAAAATTACGGAAAGGTGAGTATACAATTTTCCATTTTCCTGACGCATCATGGCAGCACACACTGGGAAATAACTCGCCAGTCGGGTTGGTGCAAGAAAATATTTATTCCTTATAATGCTGAAGAATTGGCTCTAACAATGGTTCTCCTAAAGTCTGCCGTTGTCAACTGAGCAGAGTCTACTCTATAGTGGGATATGAGCGTATATTTGGATGAACAGGTCCCTGCCTTGCAGATTGTCTTGGGTGAAACCCTGCAGTATGCTGCCCATGAGGTCGCCACTGCCCTGGTTGAGTGAGCTTTAATACCCTCAGGAACTGCAAGCTGATGAATGGAATGTGCCTTCTTGATGGACTTGACTAGCCAAGATGCGAGAAGCTGCCAGTTGACCTTTCCGGATCCCATGAGGAATTACCAAGAGAGTATCCGTTTTCCTAAAGGGAGTTGTAGCCGTCAAATAACTGATGATAGCTGACTTTACATCTAATGCATGAGGATCACCTTGATTATTAGTAAAAGATGGAAGGATGATGTCTTGATTATAATGAAATGATGTTGCCACTTTGGAGATGAAACAGTTAGAACGTCTCAGTACCACTCTGTCAGGATAAAAGACCAGGTAGGGTTCCGTTATCATCAGTGCTTGTATTTCAGAAACTCTCTTTGCTGATCTAATGGCGATGAAGGTTAGTTTCAGAGTTAAGTCCCATAACAAGATTGACTCGGCCGGGTGAAAAGGAGGATTTGAAAGAGCATCGAGTACTATTGAAAGGTCCCATGCTGGGAGCGTTGATTTCTTAGGAGGTCTGATCTTCAGGCATGCTCTCATAAACTGAACTACGAGTGGATATAATGCCCACCTAATGCCTGTTTTTGCAGATAAGGGTCGGAAATCTGTACTTTCAGGATACTTGAGCTTAACCCCTTATTAATACCTAATTGGAGGAATTCCAAAATTTGTGGAGGTTCTGGCTAAACTGGATTCCAGTTTTTTTGTTGGACCATAGAAAAAAATCTTCCGAATATTTTTGCGTACGTGGTGTTTAGTGGTACTTTTTCTGGCCTGTTGTGTTGATATAATTTTTTGAGAACAACCCTGCTCTAGCAGCCATTTCCTTTCAACCTCCATACCATCAAGTGTAACTTCTCCGGAACCGGGTGCAGGAATTGAGCCTGGGATAGCAGGTCCGATGTTACCGGTAGAGGCAGTGGTTGCTGCAGACTGAGTTGTAATAAGGTTGTGAACCAAGGCCTCCTCGGCCAGAAAGGAATTACTGCTATTACTGTAGCAGACGACCTCCTGAGCCTGGATAGAAATCTCATGATTAGAGGAGTTGGTGGAAATATGTACCCTAATTTGAAGTTCCAAGGATGGATCAGGCAGTCTATTCCCTCGGCTGACAGGAAAGCTGCTCTTGACAGGACTCTTTGACATTTGGTGTTCACAGGTGTCGCTGCCAAATCAATCTCCAGCATTCTCCAAGTTTCCGTCAGGAGAGAGAAGGCCTGATTTCAGAGACCAGGTTAGCCAGGTTAGGTTCAGAGACCATTCGTTTGTCAAGAGAAGTTCCCTGCTCATATAGTCGGCCAACATGTTTTGTGTTGCCGAAACATACACTGCCCTCAGGTCTGTTAGATGTATTTGCACCCAATCCAAGATGGGGTAAACTTCTTCCATCAGTGTGCGGCTCCTGGTACCTCCTTGTTTCTGGATGTAAGCCATCTGAGCTCCAGTATATTTGATACACTTCCGTGCGCTTGAAACTGCCATTGACCCAGAGCTGCTTGATCTTGTGAGCTCCCAATCCCTCCTGACTGGCATCCGACGTGACTACTTCTGGCTCTGGAGGGATTATAGGTCTGTGCATCCTGAGGTTGTGTCAGAAACCATGAATCAGACCAAGAAAGAGGTACAGTTAAATCACACTTGTTTAACCACTTCAATACCCGCGTATAGTAATATGACGGCCACAGATGGGATCTCCCATCCTGGGTGGCCGTCATATGATGTCTTGGGCTTCCCGGCCATCTAGGGGGCACGCGCGCGCGCCCGTCGCGTTGCTCGGGACCTGGTGCGCGTGCACGGCGGCTGCAATGTTCGCCGGGCACCCGTGATTGCCCGTTACCCGGGCAGGACCGTGGATCTGTGTGTGTAAACACACAGATCCACGTCCTGTCAGGTGAGAGGAGACCAATCTGTGTTCCCAGTACAGAGGAACACTGATCGGTCTCCTCCCCTTGTGAGTCCCCTCCCTCTACAGTTACAATCACTCCCCTAGGAAACACATTTAACCCCTCGTCTCCCCCTAGTGGTTAACCCCTTCCCTGCCTGTCACATTTATACAGTAATCAATGCAATTTTATAGCATTGATCGCTGTATAAATGTGAATGGTCCCAAAAATGTGTCAAAAGTGTCCGATGTGTCCGCCATAATGTCGCAGTCATGAAAAAAAAAAATCGCAGATCGCCGCTATTACTAGTAAAAAAAATAAATAAATAAAATTTTTTTAAAAATGCCATAAATCTATCCCGTATTTTGTAGACGCTATAACTTTTGCGCAAACCAATCAATATACGCTTATTGCGATTTTTTTTTTCTTCAAAAAATATGTAGAAGAATACGTATCGGCCTAAACTGAGGAAAAAATGTTTTTTTTTTTTTTTTTAAATTGGGATATTTATTATAGCAAAAAGTAAAAAATATTGTTTTTTTTCAAAATTGTCGCTGTTCTATTGTTTATAGCGTAAAAAATAAAAACCGCAGAGGTGATCAAATACCACCAAAAGAAAGCTCTATTTGTGGGGAAAAAATGGACATCAATTTTGTTTGGGTACAACGTTGCACGACCGCACAATTGTCGTTTAAAGTGCGACAGTGCTGAAAACTAAAAATTGGTCTGGGAAGGAAGGGGGTGAAAATGCCCTGTATTGAACCAGTTAATAATAAAAATAAATAGAACAAACGTAGTCAAAACATAGCCAAAGTTCAGTAACCAGAACGGATAGTCAGACAAGCCAGAGATCAGTGTAGTGGAACAGCAAGCAGGATCTGGAGCCAGAAGGAATGTCAACCAAGCAAGGAGATAGTCTCTGATGTTGACCAAGGCGAAGGCAAAGATCATTTGGGCTGGACGACTTAAGTAGGCAGGACTGATGAGCAGGATATCATCAGCAGGTGAGTCACTGTGGAGAGATAGGAGCTGGCAATTAACCGACAGCTGAGCAGCCAGAGAAAGGAAGGGCTGAGCCCAGCCCTGACAGTACCCCCTCCTCAACGGCCTCTCCCCCTTGGAGGACCACAAGGCTTGAGGGGAAAACGTCTATGGAAATCACGGAGGAGGACAGGGACATGTACGTCCAAGTATGAGACCCAAGAGCGTTCCTCCGGACCGCACCCTTTCCAATGCACCAGGTACTGTATGCGCCCACGGAACCTATGGGAGTCAACAATGGACTGTACTTTACACTCCTCATGGTTCTCAACCTGTACAGGGTGAAGACGTGGCACCGAGGTGGTAAAGCGGTTGCAGACCAAAGGTTTTAATAAGGAGACATGAAATATATTTGAGATACACATATTAGAAGGAAGGTCTAATGTGTAAGCCACTGAGTTAATCCTGCAAAGAATACAGAAAGGCCCAATAAACCGAGGTGTGAACTTCAGAGAGGGAACACGAAGTTGGAGGTTGGGAGATGACAGACAGACCCTGTCCCCAACCTGGTAGGAAGGCGCAGGTAGTCGTCTGCGGTCAGCATGGAGTCTGTACCTATCATTAGCATGTTGCAAAGCCTCCTCCTTGTGCTCAAGTGGAACAAAGACCACGGGGATGCTCCTCTAACGCAGGAATACTCTGCAGAACAAATGAGTCAGGCAACATGGAAGGTTGGAAACCATAGTTCACCATAAACGGGGACAATTGGGAAACAGAATTCAAGGCACTATTGTGACCAATTTCCACCCACGGTAAAAGGTCTGGCCAGTTGTTATGATGGTCAGAAATATAGCAATGTAGGAATTGCTCCAAGGACTGATTGGCTTGTTCTGTGGCCCCAAAAATGGAAGCCAGTTCCTTAGAAGTGGGCAACTTCTTAAGTGGAATACAATGAGACATTTTCGAGAACTGGTCAACCACCATAAGGATAACTGTGTTGCCCTGGGTGTTGGGTAACTCAACAATGAAATCCATAGACAGGTGGATCCGGGGCCTCTCTCCATTGGGTATGGGTTGTAGGAGGCCCACTGGAAGGTGCCATGGAGTCTTACTCTGAGCACACACAGAACAGGCAGTTACGAAGGCGGTTACATCAGCACGTAGACTAGGCCACCAGAATTGTTGGGAAATGGCCCAAAAGAGTTTATTCTTCACAGGGTGGCCAGCAGCCTTGGGAGAATGGTAAGTCTGGAGCACAGCAGTACAGAGACTCTCTGGGACAAAGCAGCGGTCACAAGGTTTCTTAGGAGGAGCATGGACCTGAGCAGCAAGAATCTTGTCACCCAAAGGAGAAGTGAGACTGGTGCGAACCATAGGCAAAATATGATCAGGAGGAATCACAGGAACCGGAACCGACTCCATCTTGGAAGTGGAGGAAAATTTCATGACAAAGCCTCAGCCCTTACCTTCTTAGTACCGGGCAGGAATGAGACAATGTAATTTAAACTAGACAAGAAAAGAGCCCATCGTGCCCTTCTGGGAGAGAGGCATTTGGCCTCAGACAAGAATGTGAGATTCTTATGGTCAGTAAGAATGAGAACCGGCATAGTGGTACCTTCGAGGAGATGTCTCTATTCTTTCAGGGCTAAAATGATCGCTAACAGCTCTCTGTCACCAATCTCATAATTGCACTCTGCAGGTGACAATTTCTTGGAAAAGTAGCCACAAGGATGCATAGCGCTCTCAGAGGTAGGACGTTGAGACGGAAGGGCGCCAACTCCAGTCTCAGAAGCATCAACCTCAAGGGTAAAAGGTAAAGTAGGATCAGGATGTGCCAACACGGGAGCAGAAACAGCCTTGAGACTCTCAAAGGCCTTAATGCACTCCGGAGACCAACTCTGTGGGTTACCGTCCTTTCTGGTCATATCAGTCAGGGGCTTGACCAGAGTAAGAATAAACTTCCGATAATAGTTGGCAAAGCCAAGAAAACTCTGCAGAGGACGTAAACCCACGGGTTGGGGCCACTGTAGGACTGCTAAGTTTCTCTGGGTCCATCGAAAAACCAGCAGTGGAAATGACATAACCCAGGAATTTAACCTGTTCACGATGGAATTCACACTTCTCCAATTTTCAATAGAGATTGTTCTCTTAGTTTCTGAAGAATACGACAGACATCTGTGTGGTGGCTCTCCAGGGACTTGGAAAATATGAGGATATTGGCGAGATAAACCACCACACATAACTGCAACAAATCTCAGAGGACATCGTTAATAAATTCCTGGAATACTGCCGGGGCATTACAAAGACAAAAGGCATTATGAGGTACTCCTTAATCCTCATGACATTGTATGCCCCTCTCAAATAAAGCTTTGTGAAAACCGTTGCTCCCTTGAGGCGGTCAAATGCCGTAATCAATGGAATCGGATAGGCATTCTTAATCGTGAAACTATTGAGACCCCTATAATCAATGCAAGGTCTCAGTTCACCATTCTTCTTCACAAAGAAGAACCCAGCACCAACAGGAGATGAGGATTTGCAGATGAAACCTCGAGAAAGTGGGTCTGCAACATACTCCTCCATGGCCTTATCCTCCAAGACTGACAAAGGATAAACCTGACCACAAGGGGCTATGGCACCAGGTTGAAGGTCAATTGCGCAATCATATGACCAATGTGGAGACAAACTACCGGCTTGACCCTTGTCAAAGACATTGCTAAAATCGCGGTACTCCTCCGGCAGGGGGGAGAGTGAAGAGGTGCACAGGACCTTGGCTACCTTCTGGAAGCATGTCTTACTACATTGTGGCGACCAGGAGAGAACCTGAGCATGGAGCCAATCAAAAGAGAGGTTGTGCCTCTGTAACCAACGATAACCAGCGGAAACTTAGGTGAGGAAATAACTTGGAATTGGATTATCTCATGGTGAAGAGCCCCTACGGCCATGGACAATGGAACGGTCTCATGAGTAACATGGGCAGGCTGTAGAGGTCTCCCGTCAAGAGCCTCAATGGCAAGTGGAGTGTCATGCAGCTGCAGCGGAATCAAGTGCTTCGATACAAAAGCAGCATCAATGAACAGGCCTGCAGCCCCAGAGCCGATAATTGGTTTCTTCTAGATCTTCTTCTTGAAGCATGGCTTGACCGGTCCTTACGCCTGGAGTTTGTGGATCTTGACCTGGTGGGGCTGCCAGAAATCACAGCGTTAGTGGTTGTGCTCTTTTTTTTCTCTCTTCAATACCTACCTATAAGTGGTGGACAGGCTCTTACCTTATCTGCTGAGGGTGGTCTGCGCAGGCAGTGGTCTTCATGAGCGGTGGCAGAGAGAAAGAAAGGCAGCCTGAAATAGTATAAGAATAAAATAAATAAAAATTAAAAAACAAATGTCCCTGGGACAGGAACATAAAGCAGTGGTCATATACAGGGAGAGATCCATAAAAGTAAGTTACCTGAAGGGAAGAAGCCAGCCTCCTGTGCAGTGCAGTGACCAGATAACACTGACAGATTATGCTGGCCATTTAAATCTGCCGCCACCATTGCGGCAGAAGTGACGCTCGTGCACAGAAGCGGTCCGGCCGTACCCGCGCCATCTTGGAATTGGGCAAAAGATGCCGGCCGCATCACTTCCTCCCGCACATGCGCAGAGCGTGGAGAGAGATATGCCCTAATCCCGGTGCCCAGAGGACAATGAGGCTCAGAAAGCCCCAGGAAAAAATGAAAAAGAAAAAGAGAAATAGATAAAAATAAAAAGATACAGCACCCATGCAGGAGGGAAGGTAGGAGACCACTACGGGAAATTAAGCTTCTTTTAAAGCTTGTTATTTGCCAGAAATTTTTTCCAGATGCCCCTGAGACCACCAGATTAGGGTTCCCCCCACAGAAGCTCCTTCAGAGACTGTACAGGAGGGACTTCCAAACAGGAGAGGCTTAAACCTGCTGGGGCGAATGCGGTAAGAGGTCTGCGATGTCCATCCAATCTTGTCAGGTGAGGATAAAAAAGAGAATGAAGTGGGGTGTCTCTCTTTCAATTTTATAGTTAACCAATCCTGTCAGGTTGTGGAGGCGGAGTCACAACCCAGTGTGTGCTGCCATGATGCGTCAGGAAATGTGGTTTAGGTTTTTTGAACAAATGTTCTCTTATTATTTGTAGTAAGTAGTAAACAAAATGTATTATGGCCATTAGATGGAGCTGAGGAGCATGGCAAATACTTCAATACTCAATATAACAATTCTAGCAAATGCTAGAGGGAATTGGCAAACAAATGTACCCATTAAAAAGACCAGTACTCACTTTCATGTTCACTAGAGATAGATAGCTACAGTGCCTTGAAAAAAATATTCATACCCCTTGAAATTTTCCAAATTTTGACATGGTACAACCAAAAATGTAAATGTATTTTATTGGGAATTTATGTGATAGACCAACACAAAGTGGCACATAATTGTGAAGTGGAAGGGAAATGATCAATGGTTTTCACATATTTATTTGTAAAAAAAATTGAAAGTGTGGCATTTGTATTCATCCCCCCGAGTGCAATTACAGCTGCAAGTCTTTTTTGGGAAGTCTCTTCCAGCTTTGCACATATAAAGATTGACATTTTTGCCCATTCTTCTTTGTAAAATAGCTCAAGCTCTGTCAGATTGGATGGAGAGGGAGAGCGTCTGTGAACAGCAATCTTCAATTCTTGCCACAGATTCTCAGTTGGAGTTAGGTCTGGACTTTGACTGGGCCTTTCTAACACATGAATATGTTTTGATCTAAACCATTTCACTGTAGCTCTGGCTGTATTTTTAGGGTCGTTCTCCTGCTGGAAGGTGAACCTCCGCCCCAGTCTCAAGTCTTTTGCAGGCTCTAACAGGTTCTTCTAAGATTGCCCTGTATTTGGCTCCATCCATCTTCCTATCAACTCTGACCAGCTTCCCTGTCCCTGCTGAAGAAAAGCATCCCCACAACATGATGCTGCTGCCACCACGATGTTTCATGGTGGGGATGGTGTGTTCAGGGTGATGTGCAGTGTTAGTTTTCCGCCACACATAGCGTTTTATTTCCGCCACACATAGCGTTTTGCTTTTAGGCAAAAAAATTAAATTCTGGTCTCATCTGACCAGAGCACCTTCTTCCAAATGTTTGCTGTGTCCTCCACATGGCTTCTCGCGAAGTGCAAATGGGACTTATGGTTTACTTTCAACAATGGCTTTCTTCTTGCCACTCTTCCATAAAAGTCAGATTTGTGGAGTGCACGATTAATAGTTGTCCTGTGGACAGATTCTCCCGCCTGAGCTGTGGATCTTTGCAGCTTCCCCAGAGTTACCATGGGCCTCTTGAGTGCTTCTCTGATTAATGCTCTCCTTGCCCGGCCTGTCAGTTTTGGTGGATGGCCATGTCTTGGTAGGTTTGCAGTTGCGCCACACTCTTTCCATTTTCAGATGATGGATTGAACAGTGCTCCGTGAGATGTTCAAAGCTTGGAATATTTTTTTTATGACCTAACCCTGCTTTAAACTTCTCTACAACTTTATCCCTGACCTGTCTGGTGTGTTCCTTGGCCTTAATGAGGTGATTTCTGAAGGCAATTGGTTCCACTAGATTTTAGTTAGGGGTATCAAAGTAAAGGGTCTAAATACAAATGCACCCCACATGTTTCTGACATTTATTTGAAACAAATTTTGAAAACCATTTATCATTTTCCTTCCACTTCACAATTATGTGCCACTTTGGGTTGGTCAATCACATAAAATCCCAATAAAATACATTTACGTTTTTGGTTGTAACATGACAAAATGTGGAAAATTTTAAAGGGTATTAATACTTTTTCAAGGCACTGTATATAGATAGATAGATAAGATAGACAGACAAACCAGCATGTATACCAGGAGCATGGTTAGGACATAATGAAACACACCTCCCATTTCTCACATGCCCTTTACAGCCAAGGAAGCTGCCATCTTGGCCTCTCTTTGATCTGCAGCTGCCATGATCTCACAGTAGTTATCAACCACCAGATCATGGCCCACTGGCCCTTCCTGGGCCTCCAGCCACCTGCAGATCTTCTATAGTTTTTAACCATCCCCTTCTTTATCCAAAAGGAAATACATGTCTGGTTTTGGATACTTTAATACGAATGTTATTTCAAAGGAAAAGAACAGAGAATGAGCCCTGACAGATATCCCCAGTGATTCATTTGCACTATGTTCTGTACCCTGTTCATGTTTCCAGACTGACAGACTGAGCACACATTGCTGCACATATGGAATTTATGCCTCTTTCCTTAAACAGAAAATAATATATTTTTCTTGCAGTATATGGTGCTTGTAATAGCTCACTGGTTCACTGGCTATAAATAAGGCATTCTGGAAACTCATGTTTACTTTTTATGCAGACCCCAATAATTTTTACATATTTGTGCAAACATATCTTGGAGTTCACTGGTGATTTCTGCTATGTTTTTATATTGTTATGGTTCCTAAACGAAACATCCGGATTGTACAGATTGCAGCCATACAATGTCTTCATACATGTATAAACGTATTTGTGTGACCGAATCAGTCATTCCAGCTATTCATGCTTGATCACTACTGAAAAAATATAGCTCATTATAAAAGTTTTAGCAAATTCATTATCGCCCTCCAGAAAAATATGTAGGTCACCTATACCTACTACAAGAAAAATTGTCAGGGTACTTTGTCACCTGCCTTAACAGCTTGTCTTTGCCTGGTGGGACATAATGCTGGATATTGGGAGAGGGGTTGGGGGGAACTATTAACTGAATGGGGGGGCTGTCCTGCAGAAATAGGACCACTTGATAACTATAGCTGATTCGATGGAAATAGGCCCGAGTAACCATCATAATCACCTAATAAATGTTCATGTGTGGCCTTGAGCAGAAGATTTAAGTGGTACTCCACCTTTCCTGCTCTCCCTGAAACCCCCCTAGTATGTATTATTTTTGGTCAATCTAGTGACTTCACAGTCTCGTACCTGAGTACTTCCTTGGAAGCGGTGGTGGCCAGTCCTTCCTCCTCTACTGAGTGGTGTTCATGTAGGCAATGTTCACACTTATGCGAGTTGCAGTTGATGCATTTTTCCCGGTGCGTCGTGCATTTTTTTTTTACACATTTTTTTTTTTTGTTAGTTTTTAATGTGTTTGGGGTTTTTGGGAGGTGTCTGTTCTCATGAAGGAGAAACCAGCAAAAACACAGCAGAAATGCACCAAAAATGCAAGCACTTCGTTCTTGATGCATTTCTGCTGCATTTCCTTTGAAGTCTATGGAATCAGAATGCAACATGATGCGGGCAAAAAAAGCCCCTGACCCTTTCCAAAAAGCGCACTGGTTGAAAACACACAGATGTAAATGTGACCTGTGCAAAATCATGTTAAATTAACTGTAGTGCATTTCTGCAAAACTGAAAATGCACTGAAAAACGCATAGGTGTGAACCAGGCCGTAATGACCTGTTAGCTCCTCTCTGTCCAGGAGTACTGTGAGCCCAGGCTGCATAATAATGCTGTGCCAGGGGTGGATCTATGACAGCCTATGCTCACAGGAAATGGGTTGGATGACACTGTCTGTCCGCCAACCTGGAAAACTGGTGGCCTCTAAAAGTGCTGCAGGAGACAGCTGAAGGATATCATTAAAGGAAAAAGTTTTATTTTCATCATTCCAAGGCATCATAAAAAAAAAATCCTGGCATCCTCTACTAAATAGGTACTTGTTTTGTCACTACTAAGAGAGGTTGTAAACCTCAAAAAAATTAAGATAAAAAAAAAAAAACCTGCAAGACAAAGGCATAATGTACTAGTATGCATCGCATGCTAGCTCATTATGAAATACTTACCTTAGAGAGATGCCCTGGATTGGCACCTACACAACGCTGACAGGGCCGACCTGTTTCCTGCAGTTACTTACAGGTTCGCAAGCTCAGGCGCTATGATTGGCTGGAGCCGCGAATATGTCACTCCCATGCATGCGCATGGTAGCCGCCGGTCACGGCACGGGCCCTAAAAAAAGGCACAAGCAGGCCGTTCCTTCAGTGCGCGTGCAGCGATGGCAGCAGTGCATGCAGTAAATATCTCATAAACAGTGCAAGTTTAGGAGATATGTACAGTACCTACAGGTAAGCCTTATTATAGGCTTACCTGTAGGTACAATTAAAGAGGAAGACTTTACTTCCTCTTTAAGATGTATATATTCTTTTCCTGACAGTTTTTATTTAAAGAGTAATTCCACTTTTGTTGTAAAAAAAAAATCCTTTCTGGGTGATCTGTATTTTGCAGGGATTTTAACAAACTTTTTTGCAGATTCCTACCTGAAAAAGCTGTTTTGTTCTTCCATGTCTTTTTGATACTGATTCCTGTACGTGATTTCGTGCACGCGGTTTAGGGGGTGCGCGCCGCCTCTGTGAGGGGGAAAGTGAGAGATCATGTTTTAGCTAAACTGAATCACGATCTCTCTTTTCCCCCACAGTTAGAAACACCTCCCAGGGAACACATTTAACCCCTTGATCGCCCCTTAGTGTTAACCTCTTCCCTGCCAGTGCCATTTATACAGTAATCAGTGCATTTTTATAGCACTGATCACTGTATAATTGTCACTGGTCCCCAAAAAACTGTCAAAAGTGTCCGATCTGTCGCAGTCCCGCTAAAAATCGTAGATCACCGCCATTACTAGTAAAAAAAATAATAATATAAATGCCATAAATCTATCCCCTATTTTGTAGACATGATAAAAAATCTTCACGCAAAGCAATCAATATACGCTTATTGGGATTTTTTTTACCAAAAATATGTAGAATAATACATATTGGCCTAAATTGATAAAGACATTTTTTTTTTTTTTTTTACATTTTGTTTCTGGATATGTATTATAGCAAAAAGTAAAAAATACTGATTTTTTTTTTTTTTTTTTGCAAAATTGAAGGCCTTTTTTTGTTTATAGCGCAAAAAACAAAAACCGCAGAGGTGATCAAATACCACCAAAAGAAAGCTCTATTTGTGGGAAAAAAAAGGACATCGATTTTGTTTAGGTACAGCGTTGCACGACCGCACAATTGTCTCAGCCGCTAGCAGTGGGTAAAACCGCCTCGATAGCGGCCGAATACCACCGCTAAAACGACGGTAAAGCGCTGCTAATAATAGCAGCGCTTTACCACCGATGCACCTCCCGCCCCAGTGTGAAAGGGGCCTTAGAAACCTCTCCCAGGGAACACATTTAACCCCTTGATCTCCCTCTAGTGTTAACCCCTTCCCTGCCAGTGTCATTTATACAGTAATCAGTGCATTTTTATAACACTGATCGCAGTATAATTGTCACTGGTCTCAAAAAAAGTGTCAAAAGTGTCCGATCTGTCTGCCGCAATGTCGCAGTCCCGCTAGAAATCGCAGATCACCGCCATTAGTAGTAAAAAAAATAATAATATACTGTATTTATTGGCGTATAACACTCACTTTTTCACCATGAAAATCGGGTGCAAATAGCGTGTGCGTGTTATACGCCAATACTTCAATTTTAGCTGCCTCTGAGGGGACAGGGAGGGTGGCGGGATGAGCGCTGTCAGATTAAATACAGTGAGAATCTCCTGTTTACTTGGCGGCCTCTGTAATAGAAAGTCCCGTCTCCTGGGCCGCCATTGGACCACTGTTCTGTCTATCATAGGAGATTCTCACTGTATGTAATCTGTCGGCGCTTGTCCCACCCCCCTCCCTGTCCCCTCTAGGCTGCAGATGGGCATCGATCAGACTGCACTGATGGCAGTGGTGAGGCTGCTGCATTGATGGCAGTGGTGAGGCTGCTGCATTGATGGCAGTGGTGAGGCTGCTGCATTGATGGCAGTGGTGAGGCTGCTGCATTGATGGCAATGGCGAGGCTGCTACATTGATGGCAATGGTGAGGCTGCATTGATGTAGACTAATGAGGCTGCATTGATGGCACTTGTGAGGCTGCAGATGGGCATTGATCAGGCTGCATTGATGGCAATGGTGAGGCTGCAGATGGGCCCTTATTTTGCTTCAAAGTTCCTTATTAAAAATTTTAGTTTTTTTCCTGAAACTTCCCTCTTAAAATGAATGTGCGTGTTATACGCCTGTGCGTGTTATACGCCAATAAATACGGTAAATGCCATAAATCTATACCCTATTTTGTAGACATGATAAAAAATCTTCACGCAAAGCAATCAATATACGCTTATTGGGATCTTTTTTTACCAAAAATATGTAGAAGAATACATATTGGCCTAAATTGATGAAGACATTTTTTTTTTTTTTTTTTTTTTTTTTTTACATTTTGTTTCTGGATATGTATTATAGCAGAAAGTAAAAAATACTTTTTGTTTTTTTTCAAAACTGACGGTCCTTTTTTATCTATAACGCAAAAACAAAAACTGCAGAGGTGATCAAATACCACCAAAAGAAAGCTCTATTTGTGGGAAAAAAAGAACATCGGTTTCGTTTAGGTACAGCGCCGCAACGACCGCACAATTGTCAGCTAAAGCGACACAGTGCCGTATCACAAAAATGGTCTGGTCAGGAAGTGGGTAACACTTTCTGGGGCTGAAGTGGTTAATGAGGAAAGCTGACTTGTATCTTAGGGCAGACTTCTGGGAAAATCAGTGAACCAATCACACAAGCAGGAAATGACATTTCTGGGGGGCATACTGTACGCCAGCTGTGTACAGAACAGCTTCAGGTAGCAATATTGCTCTGCATTTTACAGAAAATTACAGCGCTGCAGATTGAAAAGGAAAGGTCATTTTTTAATAATATTAAACTATAATATGGCTTGTGTTGCAATTACAGTGGGTATAGAAAAGAATCATAGATGGATGCACTCACATTTTATTGTGCCTATAAGACAGGCACAAGTCTATCTAGCGTTCCGAGTAAAGCCTTTGCTCGCCGGCCCGTATGTAGGAACCGGCGTGCATTGCCAACCTCAGTTTGGTGCGGGTCAATGGCAGGAAGTGACGTTGACGCTATTTACCGGCCTCTACGCGTTTCACGTCATAGGATGATGCAAGAATGATGCAAACCACTATATCATACAGTGCATGTGAATATATAGAATTATACAAATATATAAATATATATAGAAAAAAAATATAGAAAAAAAAAAGTGTCCCAGTGCTGCTCCTTTTCATATGTATTGTATCCCTTGTGCTCAAAACTTCATGCTTGTATACACCACCAATTCGTAATTCACCACCACCTTCCAAGGTTTACACTCACCAGAAAGCAATGATAAAAATGCCTCCGGATTAGTTTTCCTTCCATAGGATACACCACAGGTTTATCAGCAATGATCACAGTATTCCCATCCATGCCTCAATCTCCAAATCTCATGGAAAACAAATAGCCATCATTGCGCAACTTTATTGTGTATTATATAAAAATCGTAGATGGATGCACTCACATTTTATCGTGCCTATAAGACAGGTGCAAGTCTATTCAGCGTTCAGAGTAAAGCCTTTGCTTGCCGTCCCATCTGTAGGAACCGGCGTGCGTTGCAAGCCTCGGTTTGGTGCGGGTCAATGGCACCAAGTGACGTTGACGCTATTTACCGGCCTCTACGCGTTTCACGTCATAGGATGATGCAAGAATGATGCAAAATGCAAAACATTTTTTTTGTGCTGAAAGTGCCCCCCTCGACTTATACTCAAGTCAAGCACTTTTCTGCAGCAAAAAATGTCATTTTCCGAACCGACTTTGGGGCCCCGTATCTCAGGGCCACTTGGTGCTAGGAATGCCAAATTTGGTGTGCAAACCCAGTGGAACTGGTACCACAATATATCCAAAGCTGAGGTTCCTAGCACCAAGTGGCCCGAGATATGGGGCCCCAAATTCGGTTCGGAAAATGTCATTCTCTGCTGCAGAAAAGTGCTTGACATTTTCTGAACCGACTTTTATGGTGCTAGTTCCACTGACTTTGCACACCAAATTTGGGGTCCCTAGCACTAAGTGGCCCCGAGATACGGGACCTCAAAGTTGGTCAACTGTGTCCATCTGCAGCAATGTCATTTCGAGACCCTTTGGGTTCAGAGACCCCACATTTTGGCTGCAGCTAGGGGGCATCTAGGAACCCTTAACTATCGAGTTTGAAGTTCAGGGGACCTATGGCTGCAAATGGGCACAGTGAGGCTGCAAATGGGCACAGTGAGGCTGCAAATGGGCATTGCTGACCCTCTTTTCCACTTACAGTAGCTGTGCATTTCACACCCTCGTCTTATACTTGGGTCAATAAGTTTTTCCCATTTTTTTGTGGTAAATTAGGGCCCCGACTTATAATCGGAACGACTTATACTTGAGTATATACGGTAAATATTATCCTTGATTTGCGCCGGTGACACTGTTCACATTATAGAAAAGAATCGCCCCCTCTTTAAAATCACATTTTGTTGCATTCCAGCCTGAAATGAAGACAGGCACAGTTTTTGTTTTATCCTAGGCTGGCCATACACTATACAATTTTCTTATTCACTTTCCTCTAGATTTACCTTCAATTATGTAGTGCAAGGGCCTGCCTGACTGCAAACAAATTGAAAAATTGAAAGGGTTTAGATTTGACCTCATATATTATATAGATTTGGTAAAGGAAAGTTGAACAAAATCGGCAGTATTTATATATATTTTAATTACTTATCTCTAGAAATACCATAATGCAAAAAATAAATAGAATCAATTTAAATATGATTAGTGTGTTTCGATGTTAGTTACTATTTTAAATCGGCAAAGGTCTCTTGATCTTACTCAAGGATCCCCAAAATTACTTTCTTGTGGGGTCCCATGGCTCATGTACCATTTTTAGCTCTCAATTTTTATATCTCTTATTTCTGAGATAACTCCAGGAGAATCTTTCTTGTTCACAGTTGTGTTTGTGCATATATTCTAAATTCAAAATGTTCAGGAGACTTCATAGTAAAATTTCACTTATTATGCACTGTATGTTTAAAAAATATTACAATGTGCCTCAATTTCATAAAACAAAAGGCATCACTATATTGGAAAGTACTTCTAGTGCATGTGCGCTACAAATATTTAAGAAATATATTTATGAATGGATGGGTATTGGGACACACAGTTACACTGAGTGTGAGATCAGGGTGCACTCACAGTATAGCTGCCATAGCTGATCGCCTCTTCAGAAAATAACTTTTGACTTTGACAATGCGCACACATGTCTGGGCATGTAATGCAGAAAATACTGGAGTCAGAGCAAAGAGGGGGGCTTCCATCATAACAAATGTAGAGTATGGTGGTCCCATCCCTTACACAGAAAACCATAGAAAAGAGAATCCCCCTAGGAACGGGACTTTGACAGACCACCAGCTCTTAGAATAAGAAATATGTTTTATTGATATACTTAAAAAAGACGTGAAAGCGTCTATAACATACAAAATAGAAAATCATTCCATACAAAATAGATACAAAATCAAAACAGAGAATAGATACAAGGTGAAAAATGGTAAATGTACTCTCAAGGGGGTTGGTGTACCCCAATACCCGATGCGTTTCCAGTATTCTGGTACCTTCATCAGGGGTTTGAGAGTTGTAAATGTTTTATGCATGTATGGATTCCCATGGAATGACTCTGTGTTCAAGAAGCACCAATAGCCCCTAAGATCAATAGCGTATTTTCATATGCGCCAGACCAAGATCATATGAGAATAGTACGTGTATTGTATTGCCGATATCAAGGAACCATGAGTGACCCAACCAGGGAAGAGCGTTGGTTAGAACCTGTCATAAGCCGGCTGCATGCCGTGAGGATCAATATCCAGGGACAGTCCCAAAAATGGTTGGCTCCTCCGTGTGTCCCTTCAAGTATTAAGGTCCGGTGAGGGGTGCTTTCCCCTACTCGTGCTCACGGGCAAGCACTTCTGCAGCAGAGAATGACATTTTCCGACCTGACTTTGGGGCCCCATATCTCGGGGCCACTTGGTGCTAGGAACCCCAAATTTGGTGTGCTAACACATTTGGACTAACGTTATAACATATCAAAAGGTTAGATTCCTAAAATGTCATTCTCTGCTGCAGAAGTGCTTGACATTTTACGACCCGACTTTGGGCCCCATATCTCGGGGCCACTTGGTGCTAGGAAGCCCAAATTTGGATATGTTATAGTGTTAGTCCAACTGTGTTAGCACAATTTGGGATTCCTAGCACCAAGTGGCCCTGAGATATGGGGCCCCAAAGTCGGGTCATAAAATGTTCCTTTAAAAACACTTATAAACGCAAACGCGGCTAAACACGGTACTTGTGTTTAGCCGCATTTGGCGTCTGAAACGTGGAAAACTTTTGCATCTGAACCCATTTTTTTGCTTCTGGAAAAACAAGGTTAAACGCAACTGCCTAAAAACGCCAAAAAACGAGACTGTGTACATGGACACATAGGATAACATTGAATGGGTTCAGGGGCAGTTGAAAAAAGTGTCCAACTGCCTCTGAACGCGAGTTTAACCACTTGCCGACCGCCTAACGCAGATATACTGCGGCAGAATGGCACGGGCAGGCAAAATCACGTACCTGGTACGTGATTGCCTTCCCGCGGGCGGGGGGTCCGATAGGTGCCCGAGGCGGTCGGCTTTGGTCTGGGAGCGATGAGAGGCGAGGGGGAGACCATCCATTCGTGGCCCCCCCCTCGCGATCGCTCCCAGCCAATTAGATCATTCCCCTGCCTCTGTATAGTACACAGAGGCAGAGGAAATTATGTCATCTCTCCTCGGCTGGGCAGTTTCCGTTCCGGCGCCGAGGAGAGAAGACATCTGAGTGAGTTGCACAACACAACACACACAGTAGAACATGCCAGGCGCACTTTACACCCCCCTTTACCCCCGATCACCCCCCGATCACCCCCCTCCCCCCCGTCACACTGACACCAAGCAGTTTTTTTTTTTTTTTTTTTTTCTGATTACTGCATGGTGTCAGTTTATGACAGTTAGTGTGGTAGGGCAGTAAGTGTTAGCCCCCTTTGGGTCTAGGGTACCCCCCTAACCCCCCCTAATAAAGATTTAACCCCTTGATCACCCCCCGTCACCAGTGTCGCTAAGCGATCATTTTTCTGATCGCTGTATTAGTGTCGCTGGTGACGCTAGTTAGGGAGGTAAATATTTAGGTTCGCCGTCAGCGTTTTATAGCGACAGGGACCCCCGTATACTATCTAATGTTTTAACCCCTTGATTGCCCCCTAGTTAACCCTTTCACCACTGATCACCGTATAACCGTTACAGGTGACGCTGGTTAGTTCGTTTTATTTTTTATAGTGTCAGGGCACCCGCCGTTTATTACTGAATAAAGGTTTAGCCCCCTGATCGCCCGGCGGTGATATGCGTCGCCCCAGGCAGCGTCAGATTAGCGCCAGTACCGCTAACACCCACGCACGCAGCATACGCCTCCCTTAGTGGTATAGTATCTGAACGGATCAATATCTGATCCGATCAGATCTATACTAGCGTCCCCAGCAGTTTAGGGTTCTCAAAAACGCAGTGTTAGCGGGATCAGCCCAGATACCTGCTAGCACCTGCGTTTTGCCCCTCCGCCCGGCCCAGCCCAGCCCAGCCCAGCCCACTCAAGTGCAGTATCGATCGATCACTGACACTTACAGAACACTAAACGCATAATTGCAGCGTTCGCAGAGTCAGGCCTGATCCCTGCGATCGCTAACAGTTTTTTTGGTAGTGTTTTGGTGAACTGGTAAGCACCAGCCCCAGGCAGCGTCAGGTCAGCGCCAGTACCGCTAACACCCATGCACGCAGCATACGCCTCCCTTAGTGGTATAGTATCTGAATGGATCAACATCTGATCCGATCAGATCTATACTAGCGTCCCCAGCAGTTTAGGGTTCCCAAAAACGCAGTGTTAGCAGGATCAGCCCAGATACCTGCTAGCACCTGCGTTTTGCCCCTCCGCCCGGCCCAGCCCACCCAAGTGCAGTATCGATCGATCACTGTCACTTACAAAACACTAAACGCATAACTGCAGCGTTCGCAGAGTCAGGCCTGATCCCTGCGATCGCTAACAGTTTTTTTGGTAGCGTTTTGTTGAACTGGCAAGCGCCAGCGGCCTAGTACACCCCGGTCGTAGTCAAACCAGCACTGCAGTAACACTTGGTGATGTGGCAAGCACAAGTAGTGTCCCGCTGTCACCAAGAAGAAGACAAACAGGCCCGTCGTGCCCATAATGCCCTTCCTGCTGCATTCGTCAATCCTAATTGGGAACCCACCACTTCTGCAGCGCCCGTACTTCCCCCATTCACATCCCCAACCAAATGCAGTCGGCTGCATGAGAGGCATTTTCTTTATGTCCCCCCGAGTACCCCTACCCAACGAACCCCCCCAAAAAAGATGTTGTGTCTACAGCAAGCGCGGATATAGGCGTGACACCCGCTATTATTGTCCCTCCTGTCCTGACAATCCTGGTCTGTGCATTGGTGAATGTTTTGAACGCTACCATACAGTATTAGCATAGGGTACAGCATTGCACAGACTAGGCACACTTTCACAGGGTCTCCCAAGATGCCATCACATTTTGAGAGACCCGAACCTGGAACCGGTTACAGTTATAAAAGTTACAGTTACAAAAAAAAGCGTAAAAAAGAAAAAAAAACACAAAAAAAATATAAAATAAAAAAATATAGTTGTCATTTCATTGTTCTCTCTCTCTCTCTATTCTCTCTCTATTGTTCTGCTCTTTTTTACTGTATTCTATTCTGCAATGTTTTATTGTTATTATGTTTTATCATGTTTGCTTTTCAGTTATGTAATTTTTTATACTTTACCGTTTACTGTGCTTTATTGTTAACCATTTTTTTGTCTTCAGGTACGGCATTCACGACTTTGAGTGGTTATACCAGAATGATGCCTGCAGGTTTAGGTATCATCTTGGTATCATTCTTTTCAGCCAGCGGTTGGCTTTCATGTAAAAGCAATCCTAACGGCTAATTAGCCTCTAGACTGCTTTTACAAGCAGTGGGACCGTCTTCCATGTTTTTCTCTGGCTCTCCTGTCTCAACAGGGAACCTGAGAATGCAGCCGGTGATTCAGACAGCTGACCATAGAGCTGATTAGAGACCAGAGTGGCTCCAAACATCTCTATGGCCTAAGAAACCGGAAGCTACGAGCATTTCATGACTTAGATTTCGCCGCATGTAAACAGCGCCATTGGGAAATTGGGGAAGCATTTTATCACACCGATCTTGGTGTGGTCAGATGCTTTGAGGGCAGAGGAGAGATCTAGGTTCTAATAGACCCCAATTTTTTCAAAAAAGAGTACCTGTCACTACCTATTGCTATCATAGGGGATATTTACATTCCCTGAGATAACAATAAAAATGATTTAAAAAAAAATATGAAAGGAACAGTTTAAAAAATAAGATAAAAAATCAAAAAAATAATAAATAAATAAAAAAAAAAAAAAGCACCCCTGTCCCCCCCTGTTCTCACGCTAAGGCGAACGCAAGCGTCGGTCTGGCGTCAAATGTAAACAGCAATTGCACCATTCATGTGAGGTATCACCGCGAAGGTCAGATCGAGGGCAGTAATTTTAGCAGTAGACCTCCTTTGTAAATCTAAAGTGGTAACCTGTAAAGGCTTTTAAAGGCTTTTAAAAATGTATTTATTTTGCTGCCACTGCACGTTTGTACGCAATTTTAAAGCATGTCATGTTTGATATCCATCTACTCGGCCTAAGATCATCTTTTTTATTTCATCAAACATTTGGGCAATATAGTGTGTTTTAGTGCATTAAAATTTTAAAAAGTGTGTTTTTTCCCCAAAAAATGCGTTTGAAAAATCGCTGCGCAAATACTGTGTGAAAAAAAAAAATGAAACACCCACCATTTTAATCTGTAAGGAATTTGCTTTAAAAAAATATATAATGTTTGGGGGTTCAAAGTAATTTTCTTGCAAAAAAAAAAAAAACATTTTTCATGTAAACAAAAAGTGTCAGAAAGGGCTTTGTCTTCAAGTGGTTAGGAGAGTGGGTGGTGTGTGACATAAGCTTCTAAATGTTGTGCATAAAATGCCAGGACAGTTCAAAACCCCCCCAAATGACCCCATTTCGGAAAGTAGACACCCCAAGCTATTTGCTGAGAGGCATGTCGAGTCCATGGAATATTTTATATTGTGACACAAGTTGCGGGAAAGAGACAATTTTTTTGTTGTTGTCACTAAATGATATATTGCTCAAACATGCCATGGGAATATGTGAAATTACACCCCAAAATACATTCTGTTGCTTCTCCTGAGTATGGGGATACCACATGTGTGAGACTTTTTGGGAGCCTAGCCTCATACGGGACCCCGAAAACCAAGCACCGCCTTCAGGCTTTCTAAGGGCGTAAATTTTTGATTTCACTCTTCACTGCCTATCACAGTTTCAGAGGCCATGGAATGCCCAGGTGGCACAACCCCCCCCCCCCCCCCCCAAATGACCCCATTTTGGAAAGTAGACACCCCAAGCTATTTGCTGAGAGGTATAGTGAGTATTTTGCAGATCTCACTTTTTGTCACAAAGTTTTAAAAATTGAAACAATGTTTTTTCTTGTCTTTCTTCATTTTCAAAAACAAATGAGAGCTGCAAAATACTCACCATGCCTCTCAGCAAATAGCTTGGGGTGTCTACTTTCCAAAATGGGGTCATTTGGGGGGGGGGGGGGGGTTGTGCCACCTGGGCATTCCATGGCCTCTGAAACTGTGATAGGCAGTGAAGAGTGAAATCAAAAATTTACACCCTTAGAAATCCTGAAGGCGGTGATTGGTTTTCGGGGCCCCGTACGCGGCTAGGCTCCTAAAAAGTCCCACACATTTGGTATCCCCATACTCAGGAGAAGCAGCTAAATGTATTTTGGGGTGCAATTCCACATATGCCTATGGCCTGTGTGAGCAATATATCATTTAGTGACAACTTTGTGCAAAAAAAAAAAAATTGTCACTTTCCCGCAACTTGTGTCAAAATATAAAATATTCCATGGACTCAACATGCCTCAAAGCAAATAGCTTGGGGTGTCTACTTTCCAAAATGGGGTCATTTGGGGGGTTTTATGCCATCTGGGCATTTTATGGCCTTCAAAACTGTGATAGGTAGTGAGGAGTAAAATCAAAAATTTACGCCCTTAGAAATCCTGAAGGCAGTGATTGGTTTTTGGGGCCCAAAAAGTCCCACACATGTGGTATCTCCATACTCAGGAGAAGCAGCTGAATATATTTTGGGGTGCAATTCCACATATGCCCATGGCCTGTGTGAGCAATATATCATTTAGTGACAACTTTTTGTAATTTTTTTTTGTCATTATTCAATCACTTGGGACAAAAAAAATTAATATTCAATGGGCTCAACATGCCTCTCAGCAATTTCCTTGGGGTGTCTACTTTCCAAAATGGGGTCATTTGTGGGGGCTTTGTACTGCCCTGCCATTTTAGCACCTCAAGAAATGACATAGGCAGTCATAAATTAAAGGCTGTGTAAATTCCAGAAAATGTACCCTAGTTTGTAGGCGCTATAACTTTTGCGCAAACCAATAAATATACACTTATTGACATTTTTTTTACCAAAGACATGTGGCCGAATTCATTTTGGCCTAAATGTATGACTAAAATTGAGTTTATTGGATTTCTTTTATAACAAAAAGTAGAAAATATCATTTTTTTTCAAAATTTTCAGTCTTTTTCCGTTTATAGCGCAAATAATAAAAATGGCAGAGGTGATCAAACACCGTCAAAAGAAAGCTCTATTTGTGGGAAGAAAAGGACGCAAATTTCGTTTGGGTACAGCATTGCATGACCGCGCAATTAGCAGTTAAAGCGACGCAGTGCCAAATTGTAAAAAGTGCTCTGGTCAGGAAGGGGGTAAATCCTTCCGGGGCTGAAGTGGTTAACAGCGTCCTGTGTGCATGAGGCCTAACAGCCAGACAACTAGCAGTATTTCTCTCAAAACAGGCGTACTTTAAAGCAAACAGGTTTACCTTTAATACACCTGTCAGGAAAGTAACACTAAACTAAAAAAATATATATTCAAGTATGTATTCCTAAAAAGGTACCTTCTATTGCTCCCGGCCTCCTCCAAATCTTTAAATTCCTCTTTTTTGTTTTTTTTTTTTTGCTGCTGTGATCTGACTTCCTGTTAGAGGGTGGCTTTGTTCATTCTCCATGGTCCCACTGTATGAAGTGCTATAGCAACCCTCTCTTGTACGCTCCTGAGATGGACTAGGACAGTGGCGGCTGGTGCTTGAAATTATTTTGGGGGAGGGGCACAAACGATCTGAAAAATTCTGACAAATATTGAAACAAAAACATCAATTACAGCCACCTATGCCCATGATATGCAGCCACCTGTGCCCATCATATGCAGCCACTGTGCCTAGCAAATGCAGCCAACTGTGCTCCATCAATTCCAGCTTTTCTGCCCATAATATGCCGCCAATGTGCCCCCCCCCCCCTGCCTGGCACTTACCTCATCGTGGTGGTGGGTCAGACAGTGGGACAGGTGACGAGCTGTAGGATGGATGCAGGACTCCTGTGGGATGGATGAAGCAGCGATGGATGCAGGACTCCTCCTTGCGTGTCGTCTTCCTGTTCTGCATGGCGGACAATGGGATCACGTCTACCTTCAGCCAATCGGGTGACTAGTATTACATCCAGGCCTCCTGATTGGCTGAGAGGCAGTTCTGTGTTAGCAAAGCAAATATTTGCTTTGCTAACACACCTGTGTGCGCTGCGAGTGCAATGGTTTGTGCTCGCAGGTCACCTTTTTTGACGCCTATTAGAGCCTATGGCCCTAATCAGGTGCTTCAAAAACACCCCTCGCCGCTGTAATTCAGGCACCCAAAAAGGGGCCAGGCGCCTGAATGGGGGGTGGCCACAGCGGCCATGGATAGATTCATGCAATGTACTCATGGACGCACCACCACTGGATTAGGAGTTATGTGCGTATAGAGCAGTGTACATGATTGCATCTAATCCAAACAAAAGGAAGTGAGGTGGACAAGGAGAGGTTTGGAAGCTTCCAAAGTACATTACAAGGAGGCAGGAAAACACAGTAAGAAACAATTTATAAAAATTAGAGCACGGCACTATAAAGTAGTGGCTGTGTATGGTCTATTTTAGGGAATAACTTTCACTTTAAATTATTTAGACTAGCACATAATAAAATAAATTCTTAAGCAGTGATTACCTGCACAAAAAACTACACGTCAAAGCCATAAATATATCCAATCTTGACTTATTCTGTAAAGGTGTAGCTTGCCCACCACCAGTGGCAGCCTGTCCATACGGGGCGCAGGGGCACCGCCCCCCTATTCCATGCACCCGGCCGGACGCATGGATTCCAATGGGGTTTTTTTTTTGGAAGCACACGATTAGAGTCTGAGGCTCTAAAAGGATTCAAAAAAGGGTGGGCTCGGGCATTATGCCAGTTGTGCGACAAAAGCGAATTAATATTCGCTATTGTCTTCCTGATTCTCCTCCCGGCCAATCAGGAAGCAGGTCCTGAGACCCGTCACCTGATTGGCCGAGAGGAGACGCAATGCTATTGATCGCCTAGGAGGAAGAGGAAGGAGACGCACAGCGAAAGCCGCCGTGATGCTGAGAAGAAGGCGATGCATGGGAGGCCGTCGCCCAGAGAAAGGGTTGCCCAACCAACCAGGGGGGGTGCATTGTTTGCCCCCCCACCACCCTTCTTAAACCTTTTTATTGGTTTCTTTATAGTAATTTGTAGCTTCAGTGATTTTTCGGGAGTCTTGGGAGGGGTTAGGTCAAGCTCTAATTTTCAGGTCTATTCAGACCCGTGTGTTGAACAAAAAAACAATTTTCCTGTGAACAGGAAATTCATTTTGAATGGCACCCTGACACACCTAGCCAGCACACCACCCATGTGCATTACTCCAGCAAAATCCACAGATGTGATAAAAAATTGTTCTACGTATAATATAACCTATGCTGTGGTGCATGAGCAGCTCATACAAAATCGAAAAGGATTGCCTTACTGCAACATACATGAATGTGTAGCATATATTGCGTTAATGCTTGTAGAGCAGCTCGGTGCAGAGTATTGGAAAAGTGTAAGTGCACCCTTACAGGAAAATCACATTTTGCTTATAAGTCTAACTGCCTTTATCTCTGGATTCTCGAAGTTTTCACTGCAGGTGACCCGTACTCATGTATTTTGGCTGTTTTCTTAGTCTGAGTTGCCCAGGTTTATAATGGATCTGCTATATGTGGTATATGATGAAAGCTGAAATTCAGGTAAATTATGATGATGTTGATTTTTTTTTCATTGAATACAGGTAACATGTCTGGTGGAGACCAGGGATAAGAGCCACTCTTCACAGTTGAGGACTGCTCTAGCAGACAGATACGCCACCTTGAAATGGATAGACCAATAGGAAGAGGGGATTGGTCATGCAGAAGAGTTTTATGTTCTCACTGGAAGTATAGACTTTATTAGAACATGCTGAATTTGCTTTCAGGTTTGAAACAACCACAACAAATCATGTGTATTTCTTTCTTGAATTGTGTATCATGTAGTTACAATTTTTGAATATGGGAAAGTAAAAATCGGCTTGTGAATAATATAATACATTTTTATTATTTATGCTGGAAATTGAATGTATAATATACATTGTGTATGATAGATAAGTATGAAAAAACCCTCAACCCCATTGTAATACATACCTTTCTCCACCCCAACTAACTACTTCATGTAAGCCAACACACGCCTTCCCCTCCGTGATCCTAGTAGTTATATGTTGCAATAGTGTGCAGCAATCTATAGCAGCCAGTTAGGTATCCAGCGTTGGCCTAATGGTGAGGTCAGACTTCTGTTGCTAACCTATACACAAGTTATTGTCCATTATTACTCTTGAATCATGATTTAAAATGACTTTCAGTATGACTGTCAGTTTATACGCAACACAACCGCATATCACATTCAGATTTAAACATGCACTTTTGCTCAGTTTGACAGGTTGGAATATACAACTCAGTTTGACAGGTTGGAAACATACTAGTGATACTACCAGTACTGAGGAATGCTCGGAGATGATGCTGCAGAGTGAATTACTGTCGTATAGAACTGTTTTAGCTTAGATATTTATGCATACTGACAATGAGGCCTAAGAGGACACCTGTCTGATATTGTGGGATATAATAGTCTATGCCAGTGTTTCTCAACGGCGGTTCCGTAGAACCCTAGTTCCCAGTGGTTCTGCTGCAATTCACCATTGTGGCAGATGTATATCTGCCCAATGGCGAATTCAGTGCGCAATGACAGTGAGTACTGTCAGGGCGCATTGGTACCCAATGTCTTCCCTGTAGTTCTGGCTGCTATGACATCACTGCAGAGGGTGGAGCGGGACAAGAGTAGAGCGTGCAGCGCGTCTCCCTCATTAGCAGCTATTGATTCCACCAGCCGAAGAATGCTGTAGCAAGGTGAGCTATGTACAGAATACCTGTACTCCTACTAATCTTAACTGTACTCCACTGATCCCCGCCGGCTCTCCTCTTCTGTCCATCCCAGACTTGTGTGTGACATCACCTGGGATGGATAAGAGAGGAGAGCTGGCAGGGATCAGTGCGCCTAAAAAGACATCTACCAGCAGCTTCCCTAAACAGTTCTGCATGTGGAGGAAATTAAACAGTACTACAGACCCCCGTGCCCTGCCCTGGTGACTCCCCTGCCCTGGTGACACCCCTGCCCTGGTGACACCTTTGTCCTGCCCTGGTGACACCTTTGTCCTGACCTGGTGACTCCCCTGACCTGGTGACACCCCTGTGCTCTGACCTGGTGACACCCTGTGCTTTGCCCTGGTCTCACCCCTGTTTAATTTCAGTTGAAGATGAAATTTTTGTGTGCATATCCCAAGTTCAAACCAGAATTGAGCAGCTGTGCAGAAAAAAGCCAGCCCAAGTATGTTTTAATATTTATTCTATAATTTTAATGCTATTTAAAAAAATAATTGGTATATAAACAGCTCACTGATCACACCGATATTTCATGAGTTGTAGATCTGAAAATTATTTTATGGGTTCCCCCAAGATCGCAAACTTTTTGCTAAGGGTTCCTAGATGGCAAGAGGGTTGAGAAACACTGGGGTAGATTTACTAAAGGCAAATAGACTGTGCACTTTGCAAAGTGCAGATGCAGTCTGCAAGTACAGTTCCTCCAGAGCTTAGTAAATGAGCACACGCTCAGCTGACTTCCATCATCGAATCACGTACAAAAAAAATGCCTTGCACATGATTGGATATTCTTTGCAAAGTGAAGGTTTACCTCATTTACTAAGTTCTGGAGCAACTGCACTTGTGAGGTGCGCAATTTGCCTTTAGTAAATCAATCCCACTGGTCTATACTTAAAGTGTTACTAAACTCACAACAGTAAAATCAGTCTGTAAATGCAGTAAAGCATGCTTGTTATACTCACTGTGGAACCTAAGGGGTTAATTCTCTGCATTGTGTAAAAAGGATGTTTGATCCTGTCTTCTCTGATCCTCTCCTCCTTCCACTGTGCCCAATACATTTCCTAATAATACAGAACCAATGTTATACACATATCCTAATTGGAGTGCTAATTGTCACTTTAAACAAGCTGCTATCTGGCTTTCAACAAGCTTCAAGTTGTGCTGAAGCCTGCTAGCAGCCTGTTTAAAGTGGCAATCAGCACTTCCATTAGGGTCTGTGTTAAACATTTACAAACTTGAGCTGAAGGGCACTTTAAAAGCATCAACAAAGCTTGCTGAAAATTCTGCAAATGCTTTGTGAAAGCTTACTATTCACACTGCTCCAAACAGGCCAAAGGGAAAAACTGTTTGCTGTAACTGCTGATAAAGTATTAGCTGGAGTTTTAGTTTCAATTTGTTAGTATATTTACATAGTTACATAGTTAATCAGGTTGAAAAAAGACACAAGTCCATCAAGTTCAACCAAAATAAATAAATAAATACAATCCTATATACACAAACCTATACCCACAGTTGATCCAGAGGAAGGCAAAAAACCTCAGCAAAGCATGATCCAATTTGCTACAGCAGGGGAAATAATTCCTTCCTGATCCCCCAAGAGGCAATCTGATTTTCCCTGGATCAACTTTACCTATAAATGTTAGTACCCAGTTATATTATGTACATTTAGGAAAGTATCCAGGCCTTTTTTAAAGCAAGCTACTGAGCTGGCCAGAACCACCTCTGGAGGGAGTCTATTCCACATTTTCACAGCTCTTACTGTGAAGAAACCTTTCCGTATTTAGAGATGAAATCTTTTTTCCTCTAGACGGCTTTCACACTGGAGCGGTGCGCTAGCAGGACGGGAAAAAAAGTCCTGCTAGCAGCATCTTTGAAATCAATGGGACAGCGCGGCTATACCGCCGGCAAAGCGCCTCTGCAGAGGCGCTTTGCGGTGGTTTTTAACCCTTTCTTGGCCGCTAGCAGGGGGTAAAACCACTCCGCTAGCGGCCGAATACCGACTTACAATAGCGGCGCTTTGCCGCCGACGCCGCCCCCGCGTGAAAAGGCCCTTAAAGTGACGCAGTGCCGAATCGCAAAAAGTGCTCTGTTCTTTGGGCAGCCAAATGGTCCGGGGCTTAAGTGGTTAATAACTCCATTTGGATTTAAATTTAGTAGCAGCTTGAGTGTTATATAGACCTGATTGCTGTATATGTGAAAAATATGAAAGATGTATGGACTGGATTCAGTGGACTTGGAAGACATGACATGCGGTGTCATGCTGCCTTAAAAAGGATATACAGTAAATACTTGCTTGTCAAAGGACATTCGTTAAGAGCTGCACAAAGGAACAAGTGGTAGTGCACACAGGATGGCCACATAATACACTATCCAGTCCACTGTCACTGGTATTGTAGGAGAAAAACATTTGGATGAGCAATATACAGTACAAAGTGGTGTCCTTCCTATCAATTAATTAGAAATGATTTACAGTGCCTTGAAAAAGTATTCATACCCCTTGAAATTTACCACAATTTGTCATGTTACAACCAAAACAAAAACGTAAATGTATTTTACTGGGATTTCATGTAGACCAACACAAAGTGGCACATAATTGTGAAGTGGAAGGAAAATGATTCCACACAGGCAATACTTTGTAGAACCACCTTTTACTGCAATTATAGCTGCACTTCTAGAGAGTGACATTTTTGCCCATTTTTTTTTTTTTTATTTTGCAAAATAGCTCAAGCTCTGTCAGATTGGATGGAGAGTGTCTGTGAAAAGCAATTTCTTGCCATAGATTCCCAATTGGATTTAGGTCTGGACTTTGACTGGGCCATTCTAACACATGAATATGATTTGATCTAAAGCATTCCATTCTAGCTCTGGCTGTATGTTTGGGGTTGCTGTCCTGTTGGAAGGTGAACCTCCGCCCCAGTCGCAAGTCTTTTGCAGACTCTAACAGGTTTTCTTCTAATATTGCTCTGCATTTGGCTCCATCCATCTTCCCATCAGCCCTGACCAGCTTACCTGTCCCTGCTGAAGAAAAGCATCCCCACAACATGATGCTGCTATCACGTTTCACAGTGGGGATGGTGTGTTCAGGGTGATGTGCAGTGTTAGTTTTCCACCACACAAAGCGTTTTGCTTTTAGGCCACAAAGTTCAATTTTGGTTTCATCTGACCAGAGCACCTTCTTCCACGTTTTCTGTCCCCCTGGCTTCTCGCAAACGGGACTTCTTCTGGCTTTCTTTCATCAATGGCTTTCTTCTTGCCACTCTTCCATAAAGGCCAAATTTGTGGAGTGCATGACTAATAGTTGCCCTATGGACAGGTTCTCCCACCTGAGCTGTGGATATCTGCAGCTCCTCCAGAGTTACCATGGGCCTCTATGGCTGCTTCTCTGATTAATGCTCTTCTTGCCTGGCCTGTCAGTTTAGGTGGATGGCCATGTCTTGGTAGGTTTGCAGTTGTGCCATACTTTTTACTCTTTCCATTTTCGGATGATGGATTGAACAGTGCTCCCTGAGATTTTCAAAGCTTGGGATCTTTGTTTATACTCTAACCCTGCTTTAAACTTCTCCACAACTTTATCCCTGACCTGTCTGATGTGTTTCTTGGCCTTCATCATGCTTTTTGCTCACTAAGGTTCTCTAACAAATCTCCAAGGGCTTCACAGAACAGCTGTATTTATACTGAGATTAAATTACACACAGGTGGACTCTATTTACTAATTAGGTGACTTCAATTGCCTCCACTCAATTTTAGTTAGGGGTATCAGAGTAAAGGGGGCTGAATACAAATGTACGCCACACTTTTCAGATATTTGTAAAGAAAATTAAAACTATTTATAATTTTCCTTCCACTTCACAATTATGTGCCACTTTGTGTTGGTCTATCACATAAAGTCCCAATAAAATACATTTATGTTTTTGTTGTAACATGACAAAATGTGGAAAATTTCAAGGGGTATGAATACTTTTTCACAGGCACTATATCAGTGAACTGACTACAGCATTGTGTTCATGTATTATTGTACATCATTACTGTCCTTTGCAGTACTTTCTTGAGTATTCTGATTTATCCGATAATTATCCATGATCTTCCTGTAAATAAAGATGTCTTATGATGAAGTCTCCCCATAGATGGATGGGGTTCTCTTCTATAATGATGGACAACGATCACTGATTACTTTGCAGCTTGTCTGACAAGAAAAAGCAGGAAAACAAAGCAGCCTCCTGCTCCCCTCTTTTCAGGTGGAGTAGAATTGGATTGACCAGGTTGCTCCTCCTTAGACCCCCATCAACAGTTCCATACAACATTGGCACGTGGACCTGTACACCTGGGAAGCAAAGGTGGACAATGCAGCCTTTTCAAATGAATGCCGTGAGGATAGCTGCACAGATCTTCACATGCATCCCTGCTTGTACATCTATGCAGGACCAATGTACAGTATAGAATTTAGACAGACTGCATTTGGAGCCATGCATCGGTCCGGCACACATGTACTCTGAGATATGTGTGAAGATCTGTGCAATCGTGCCTGTCATTGATATGAACAATGAAAAAATGAATAAATACGGTAATTTGAAGCATTAAAAGAAAAGTTGTAAGCAAAGACATACCTTTTCTGGATTTCTGTACTGCAGAATGTCACACTAATTAAGAAGAATCCTTCCCCAAAGTCCTGGATCTGTTGACTTCCTGAACAGCGCTCAGTGGTTCCTCCTGCCAACCCCTATTGTGTCCTAAAGCAACTTAAGATGAGCCACTGAGCATGGTGGAGAGCCAGGAACGTAACGCTCCTTTTGTCTGTTTTTTTTGTAATTGAAAAAATTGTGTTTTTGAGGTGCGCAACAAAGAAATCGTGAAGCAGGAAATGCAGGTACAATGCACAGGTTACAACATAGTGCTATACAGAGCATAAGCATTACATATAATCAGATGGTATTGTAAATTCATGTAATACAGTACAGTATGTAAAAGGGCTACTAGCAATAGTAACAGATAAATAAGGGTAATGTATAATTCAAATCTATTACTATTAGAGCAAGAAACCAACTTAGACCCCTTTCACACTTGTGCGACTTCAAAGTTGCGTGATTTTACCGCGATTTTACTTTGCCGCGATTTGGGATCAGTACTACTTTGCATGACTTTACAGAGTTGGGGTTTACAAATGCTTTGACCCTCAGCTTGTGCTTACAAAGTCGTACTGAAATTGTGTCTATATTATTCAGGTACGATTTGCATGCTACTTGAGGGTTTAACATTGAGGTCTATCAACTCGCATGGAAGTTGGACTAAAGTAGTGCAGGGACTACTTTGAAGTCGGCACGACTTAAAGTCATCCCAATATGAATAGTAGTCATTGAAAACCATGGAGAATGACTTGTCATATGATTTTGCAGTACAAAATCGTGGGACAAGTCGTATAAGTGTGAAAGGGGCCTAAGTAGAAAACCTAGCTGATGAGCTGAAGGTTGATAGTTTGTCCCAGATATAATTATATAGTTTCAACTGACCTCTTGATTTATACATTTGAGGGTCTATGTACAAAAAATTTGGACAAATGTGTCAAGCAATCCTTTATAAATTCTGAGTGTATCTTTTTTAATATAGTGATTTCCTATGATGGTTGGCTCCATCTAGTGGCCATAATTGTGATTTTCTTTTCTGAAATAACTAAATCAGAAAAAATACAGCATTATGGGCACTAGGTGGAGCTGATAATCTTGTAGGCTGTGGGATAATACCTTAGGGTTGTTGGGGTTTTGTTGGATCCAGAGAGCTCAGAAAATCAGTAGGGCATAAATTCCTCAAGGGACTTTGGAGGATTATTTATTTTGATCAGAGCGCTGTAGGTAGTGGGAGAGGTATGTCTTGGTTTAAAACTTTTATGTGACAGAGTCACTTTAATTAGGCAATGGGCTTGTATCTGCAAAGAGAAAATAAAAAATCTTAGGTTATGATAGTGCTCACTGTTATGTATTTTTGGTCTAAAAAGTATTATTGTGTTTATGTAGTTTTGTATTCTGGTTTTGAAATAAATAAATGTTTTGTTGAAATTTTACCCACATTTTATAGAAAAAAAATACCTTTTTTGTTAATAATAGGTAGGTTGTTTTGCATACTTTCCTTTGCACACATATTGTAAATGAACTGCATTTTAATAGTGAAGGTGCTTTATTGTGATTTGCTTGTTCAGCAAAGTTAACTAGCAATCACTATGTACTAAAGCTATATGCATCGGGCTTCCTGCAGCCTGTCACATATTCATAAAGTGGAATACAAGCAGACATCCTGCTTTCAAAGGGCTGACAGGATGCCAAAAATGATAGAAATTGGGTGTTCTTTTCCTTTTTATCTTTCGCAGGCGAGCCCTGTGTGTAAGAGATCCCTTTCTACACAAAAGAATTACTGTCTTTTATGTGCTTCTTTTGTATATTGTCTCTTTTCCCATTGTTTACCTATGATAGAGCTGCAGAGGCCTGTATGTATAAAGTCTTAAAGTGTAACTCCACTTTTGTTGAGAGAAAAAGAAAATCCCCTCTGGCTGATCAATCTACTTTGCAAGGGTTTTGACAAACTTTGTTGCATACTCCTACATTTTTCTGCCCTGAAGAAATAGCCATTTGTTCCGCTATGTCCTTTGCCAACCGATTCTGAATGAGAGGGTTTGGTTCAATATATAATTTGTGTTCTGATGAGAAAAACTGCAAGGTCTGCATCCCTTTAGAAGCATTTACCCCTTGAGTATCCCACCGAAAGTAAAATTCCTATTGCAGGAAATGCACACATTTTGACTTCTGGGGAAATCGCTAAGCCAATCACCAATGCAGTAACTGGCATTTCTATGGGCGTTCTTTGCAAAACAGTGTACAGACCGCCTCCAGGATGCCATATTGCACTGAATGTCACAGAAAAATTTTCACGATTACATTTTAATAACATTCAATTACTGTATGGCTTGTGTAGCAATTGTATATGTGGTAATACTTTTTTTATTCATATTTTTTTCACAAACATAGAGTTGTTTCTTGAGCATTCTGTTAAAACTTTGAAAGGAACTCTGTTCTGTTATGGTGTATTACATCGAAAAGCGTCCCTGCAGTTACAGTGCCTTGAAAAAGTATTCATACCCCTTGAAATTTTCCACATCTTGTCATGTTAGAACCAAAATTGTAATTGTATTTTATGTGATAGACCAACACAAAGTGGCACGTAATTGTGCCGTGGAAGGAAAATAATTGGTTTTCAATTTTTTTTTTACAGATAAATATCTGAAAAGTGTGGGGTGCATTTGTATTCAGCCCCCCCAAGTCAATACTTTGTAGAATCATGTTTCGCTGCAAATACAGCTGCAAGTCTTTTTGGGGATGTCTCTACCAGCTTTGCACATCTAGAGTGACATTTTTGCCCATTTTTCTTTGCAAAATATCTCAAGCTCTGTCAGATTGGACGGAGAGTGTTTGTGAACAGCAATTTTGAAGCCTGTATGTTTAGGGTCGTTGTCCTGTTGGAAGGTGAACCTCCGCCCCATTCTCAAATCTTTTGCAGACTATAACAGGTTTTTGTCTAAGGCCGCGTACACACAAGCGGACTTTTCGACCGGACTGGTCCGGCGGTCTATCCGACGGACTTTCCGAACAAACGGACTTGCCTACACACGATCACACCAAAGTCCGACAGATTCTTACATGATGACGTACGACCGAACTAAAACAAGGAAGTTGATAGCCAGTAGCCAATAGCTGCCCTAGCATCGGTTTTCGTCCGTCGGACTAGCATACAGACGAGCTGACTTTTCGATAGGAACTGGGTCCGGCGGAGTTCCGACGTAAAGATTTGAAACATGTTCCAAATCTAAAGTCTGTCAGATTTTTGACCCAAAAAGTCCGCTGCAGGTCCGATGAAGCCCACACACGGTCGAATTGTCTGCCGGACTCAGTCCGTCGGACTAGTCCGGTCGAAAAGTCAGCTCGTGTGTACGCGGCATAAGATTGCCCTGTATTTGGCTCCATCCATCTTTCCATCAACTCTGACCAGCTTCCCTGTCCCTGCTGAAGAAAAGAACCCCCACAACATAATGCTGCCACCACCATGTTTCACTATGGGGATGGTGTGTTTAAGGTGATGTGCCGTGTTAGTTTTCCACCACACATAGCGTTTTGCCTTTAGGCCAAAAAGTTCAATTTTGGTCTCATCTGACCAGAGCACCTTCTTCCATGTTTACTGTGTCCCCCACATGTCTTCTCACAAACGGCAAACGGGACTTCTGATGGCTTTCTTCCAACAATGGCTTTCTTCTTTCTACTCTTCCATAAAGGCCAGATTTGTGGAGTTTACAACTAATAGTTGTCCTGTGGACAGATTCCCCCACTCGAGCTGTGGATCTCTGCAGCTCCTCCAGAGTTACCATGGACCCCTTGGCTGCTTCTCTGATGAATGCTCTCATGGACGGCCATGTCTTGATAGGTTTGCAGTTGTGCCATACTCTTAACATTTTCAGATGATGGATTGAACAGAGCTCCGTGAGATGTTCAAAGCTTGGGATATTTTTTTATAACCTAACCCTGCTTTAAACTTCTCCATGACTTTATCCCTGATCTGTCTGGTGTGTTCCTTGGCCTTCATGATGCTGGTTGTTCACTAAGGTTCTCTAACAAACTTCTGAGGGCTTCACAGAACAGCTGTATTTATACTGAGATTAAATTACACACAGGTGGACTATATTTAATAATTAGGTGACTTCTGAAGGCAATTGGCTCCACTAGATTTTAGATAGGGGTATCAGAGTAAAGGGGACTGAACATACATGCATGCCACCCTTTTCAGATATTTATTTGTAAAAAAAAAATAAAAATTTATCAATTTCCTTTCACTTTACAATTATGTGCCACTTTGTGTTGGTCTATCACATAAAATCCCAATAAAATACATTGACATTTTTTGTTCTAAGATGACAAAATGTGGAAAATTTCAAGGGGTGTGAATACTTTTTCAAGGCACTGTACATTCAAACAGATGTTTGCCTATACTCATTAATAGGGGTGGGCTCAGGCGTGTTCAGACCATAGTCTCAACTCACCTGAGCAATCATGCCAGGAAGCCCTCACTGCACACCACCAATCAAGAGCAGCATATGTGCAGCTGTGAACCAGGAAATGCCTCACTGCCTATGATTGGCAGTGTGCAGTGACGGCTTCCTGGCGGGACTGCTCAGGTGGGTTGGGACTAGGAGCCAAACATACCTGATGCCATCCCTACTCATTAACTGCTCTTGTATGGCCCCCCATGCCCAATTGTTAGAAACCTGCTTTGCCCAGCCAGGTGTATGGCCATTGTCTGTGGCCCAGTTGAGTATCAGGTGCTTGGCTGATGAAGTTTTCAGCACTGTCTCCTGTTGAATTGAATTTCCTGCTGCCAATCTGTTTCTCTTATCCTTCCTTGATTTTGCGATTTGTTGCTGCTTCCCTGGCTGCTGTCTCTCCTGTGGTTCTGTCTAGCATTTCTTGAACTTTAGGCACCCTTCTTGGGCCCTTCTTTTTCTCAAAGCTTAATTGAACAAGCTGAAGTTAGAAGCTGATTGGCTACCATGCACAGCTGCACCAGATTTTGCACTCTCCAGGTTTAGTAAATCAACCTCACAGTGCTCTCCTCCAATGATCAGACTTGGCCTGACACACACCCCCTTCACAGCCTTTCAGTGTGCTGCTGTTTCTTTGTCCCCAGCTCTTTTGCAGCTGAGTACAGAGGGAATGTGATTACTTAAAAAAAAAAAAAAAAGGGAGGTGCTTATATATTTTTTTTTATATCTATACATAAATGTTTTGCCTTTCATTTCTATTTTAAACAGAATAGGTTGTAAGGGTTTACAATCACTTGAAATTATTTAGGTGCTACTGCCAGCGAGGATTAAGGCTGGGTTCACATATGTGAGGCTGCAGGTTCGTGCCTGGGGTTTGGCACATGTCTGTTCAGGTGCGATTCAGGTCAGAATTTTTGCCTAAATTTGCACCTAAACTGGACCCAAACACGCACAGGACCCTTTTTTAATCCGGATCGCGGCTGCCCTGGACATGTGTGAACCGGCTCCATTGAGAGCCGGTCACACTCACATGTCATGTGAAATAAGGGCTTTGTAGGCAAAAGAATCAAGCATTAAAAAATATAAAGGCATTAGATACTATAATGAACACAAAGTTTTATAACCCTTTATTTGATAAATTGTAGTCTCCAGTTTAAAGCCTGCTATGTAAATTGCTTTTGTACTTGTATTTGGACACCTTAAAACAGAAAAGAAAAATGTACAATAAGTTTGTACTGTATTTGTTTTCAATAGCATGCTTACTGTCTCACTGCAATTCAGGTTTACTAAAAGGTGACCATTGTGGGTCATTTATTATTTAGTCTTGGACGATTTCCTTGGTAACATCATAGTTATACAGGTTCTACCTACTTCATACTTTCACTTAGAATTTGTTTTTTTTCCCCTATAAAGTTCCTGCTTGTGGTTTCTGAGGTTAAACTGAGTCTGTATTAAAAAAAAAAAAAAAAAAAAAAAAAGAGCCAGTGCATGAAAGTCTTTCAATTGATTTAAAAATCCCTGCAGCTTAAAGGTTTTGCATGAACATATACAACAGGTCAATCCAGGAAACCCATGGAAGCATGCTCGCCATACTGTCCTTTCATCTGCTCTAGCGTCTCTTCTTCACCGGCTTGTACGCAATAAGCAGAGAGAGAGAAGCGATTCCGAAAAGGAAGGTCTGGAGGACCCAATATCTTCTGGCTCCGGAGTCTGTGATTCCTTTTGCACTGGAAAAAGTGTGTCATGGATTAATACACAGCATATAACCTTTAAAAGGCAAATGGAACTTGCAGCGTAATTAAGAATAAAAACACGACTTGCATTTTAGAGATCATAATTGGTAAAAGCTGTATACTTTTTAACCTTTTAAAATGTCAAGACAGTTTACTTACAGATCTCTGGATGACTGAACAAATCTGCATTTAATTCTTCAGAGAATATTACCCCCCCCCCCCCCCCACACTTCCCATTTAAGACAGGATCCCTTTCAGAAAGAGATCTTCATGTAAACCAACTCAAAATCCTGGTACCTCGGGGTATGAGGGGGCACATGACATGGTCCCTGCCAATCCACAATACAGTAATTGCAACACAAGGGGCTGAGATCAGAGGAAATGGCAAACAGCCCCAAAAAGGTACATTTAGGCCCCAAAAAATGCTTAACACATGGCAGTCAGTTTGTCTTTCAATTCAAATTAAGTGATAGGTTTGTTTGTTTTATACTTACAGGAAAAAGAGGTCTTGTTCAAAGTTTCTGGAACTCATTTTTGCCTAGTATATTTCACACAGATTACTAAAAGTGGAATGCATCTTGGTATATTTCAATTCCGTTTCATAACAAATTATAGAAACAACAAACCAGATGTGCTGTGCTGGATATTTATACAGAAATGATTAACACAAATCACATGTTATAACAGAGAACGGGTCACAATACCTCCAGGTTTAGTTTAATCACACAGAACAGATTCATTTTAATCACATTGGGTTGCTATGGTGTTAACAAAAATAATTATTATATGCTAACTGAAAATATTGCAAAAAATAAAAAAAAATAAAATAATGTTTAGGATTGTAATTGTGGGGTCAACAGACGGTGTTTAAACATCCATTCACAGAGCATAGTGCCATCTGGTGGATAAAATGGATATTCCAAACTTTAAACAAAAGAAGCCTTCAAACACTGAGCATCATATTCAAATAAAAACCAGCTCCCACTGAGCAATATTTGGTTTTATGAGCATGGAGACATCTGCAGGTCCCCAAAGCCACCAGGATCCATTGTGCTGTAGAAATGGGTTATAATTAGGGGTGCTGAAATTAATCGTTGCATCGCGATTCGGGTGTCCCCGGTGCGGCATCGATGCATAAGGACCGGAAAATCGATGTCCGGTGACGTCATTAGTAGCCCCGTCCCTCCCGGGAAAGCGCTCCGAGCGTGTTTTTAAAATGACTTAATTTTAATGAATGTTGTATGACAATAGATGCTGTGCCCCCGCTGTATGTGCTTTTTAAAAAACAATGTCGCTTTATACCAAATTTCACCGTAGTAGTACGATCATGTGACTCCCGTCCCGTCCCTCTCCCGAGTCCTGACGTCAGCGGGGATTTCTCAGTCCCGCCCGCCTCTCTTCTGATACGATAACTATAGTCAGCGGGTGGGACTGAGAATTCCCCGCTGACGTCAGGACTCAGAAGACACGTGAGAGGAGAGGAGAGCGGAGAGGGCCGGGACGGGAAGAGCCGGGAGTCACATGATCATACTATTACAGCGACATTCGGTATGAGGTGACATTGTTTTTTTAAAAGCACATACAGCGGGGGCACAGCATCTATTGTAATATAACATTAATTAAAAGAAAGTAATTGTGGGAGGTTAGTGATGGTTGCATTTAATGGGCACAGGTGGCTGCGTTTGACGGGCACAGGTGGCTGCGTTTGACGGGCACAGTAAGGCTGCATTTGATGGGCACAGTGAGACTGCATTTGATGGGGGAGGTTCAGTATTTTTCAGTTTGTTTGCGCCCCCAAAAAAAATTTTGAGCACCAGCTGCCACTGGTCCAGCACAGAGACAGTACAGGGAACTTCACAGGGCTGTTTGTCATCTGTGGATTCTATCCCTTCTGACTTCCAAGCAGCCGTGTGTGTGTGTGAATCTCTGTACCCTGTAGTGCACCGGATTTGTGAACTTTTTAGGGAGTGAGGTTATTTTTAATTCAAAGCAGAGTTCCAGTCAATTTTTTGTTTATTAGAAGTCAGCAGCTACAAAAAAAAGTGCATCTTCTGACTTTTAATAAAAAGACACTCACCTGTCCCACAATACAGCGACATGGCCACCCAAACCCTCCATTCTCTCCCCTGCCTGTCCACAGCGCTGGCAATACTATTGTGGGCATCCGGCTGTGACAGCTTGCAGCTTCACAGCCGGGTGTGCATGTCTCACTGCACTCTCCTGCATAGCTGGGCAATCTTTTGGGAACTGTGATGTGTCCCAGAAGATTGCAGGGTGGAAGGGCCGCCTAGGTGGCCCAAGCGGAAGTGGGAGCTCGTCAGTAATCGTGATGCATCACGGAATCGAATCGAAGACCAGATAATCGTAATCGAATCGTGAGACCAGTGAAGATGCGCACCCCTAGTTATAATTACGCTCTAAATATTGCGCCATAGCCTTCTATGCAAATACTTTAGAGGATAAAAAGGTAAAGACTGGCGGGACATTTGAGGCACTACATATTATTTCTTTAAAAATAAAAAATGTATATAATAAAACAACACCTATGAAGCACAATACAATTCTTTAGAGAAATGATAAACAAAAGAACAATGTAGTTAAGAAGTTATTAACCCATAACAATTTATAGCTCTATCGTCTGTTTCAAGCAGTCCATCCAGCCCCCTTTCACGGTTATCAACAGGCAAGTTTGGGCTCAATGCGTTTCCCAGATTATAAGCAGAGTGTTTGGAGTCAATGCTCTGAAAATCTTAACATGTACCATTTAAAGAATTCATATACAGTGGGGGAAAGTATTCAGACCCCCTTAAATTTTTCACTCTTTGTTATATTGCAGCCATTTGCTAAAATCATTTAAGTTCATTTTTTTCCTCATTAATGTACACACAGCACCCCATATTGACAGAAAAACAACACAGGATTGTTGACATTTTTGCAGATTTAATAAAAAATGAAAACTGAAATATCACATGGTCCTAAGTATTCAGACCCTTTGCTCAGTATTTAGTAGAAGCACCCTTTTGATCTAATACAGCCATGAGTCTTTTTGGGAAAGATGCAACAAGATTTTCACACCTGTATTTGGGGATCCTCTGCCATTCCTCCTTGCAAATCCTCTCCAGTTCTGTCAGGTTGGATGGTAAACGTTGGTGGACAGCCATTTTTAGGTCTCTCCAGAGATGCTCAATTGGGTTTAAGTCAGGGCTCTGGCTGGGCCATTCAAGAACAGTCAGAGTTGTTGTGAAGCCACTCCTTCGTTATTTTAGCTGTGTGCTTAGGGTCGTTGTGTTGTTGGAAGGTAAACCTTTGGCCCAGTTTGAGGTCCTGAGCACTCTGGAGAAGGTTTTCGTCCAGGATATCCCTGTACTTAGCCGCATTCATCTTTCCCTCGATTGCAACCAGTCGTCCTTTCCCTGCAGCTGAAAAACACCTCCACAGCATGATGCTGCCACCACCATGCTTCACTGTTGGGATTGTATTGGACAGGTGACGAGCAGTGCCTGGTTTTCTCCACATACAGCTTAGAATTAAGGCCAAAAAGTTCTATCTTGGTCTCATCAGATCAGAGAATCTTATTTCTCACCATCTTGGAGTCCTTCAGGTGTTTTTTTAGCAAACTCCATGCGGCTTTCATGTGTCTTGCACTGAGGAGAGGCTTCCGTCGGGCCACTCTGCCATAAAGCCCCGACTGGTGGAGGGCTGCAGTGATGGTTGACTTTCTACAACTTTCTCCCATCTCCCGACTGCATCTCTGGAACTCAGCCACAGTGATCTTTGGGTTCTTCTTTACCTCTCTCACCAAGGCTATTCTCCCCCGATAGCTCAGTTTGGCTGGACGGCCAGCTCTAGGAGGGGTTCTGGTCGTCCCAAACGTCTTCCATTTAAGGATTATGGGGGCCACTGTGCTCTTAGGAACCTTAAGTGTAGCAGAAATTTTTTTGTAACCTTGGCCAGATCTGTGCCTTGCCACAATTCTGTCTCTGAGCTCTTCAGGCAGTTCCTTTGACCTCATGATTCTCATATGCTCTGACATGCACTGTGAGCTGTAAGGTCTTATATAGACAGGTGTGTGGCTTTCCTAATCAAGTCCAGTCAGTATAATCAAACACAGCTGGACTCAAATAAAGGTGTAGAACCATCTCAAGAATGATCAGAAGAAATGGACAGCACCTGAGTTAAATATATGAGTGTCACAGCAAAGGGTCTGAATAATTAGGACCATGTGATATTTCAGTTTTTCCTTTTTAATGAATTTGCAAAAATGTCAACAATTCTGTGTTTTTCTGTCAATATGGGGTGCTGTGTGTACATTAATGAGGAAACAAAAAATAACTTAAATGATTTTAGCAAATGGCTGCAGTATAACAAAGTGAAAAATTTAAGGGGTTCTGAATACTTTCCGTCCCCACTGTATCACACAACAAATGCAAAATCCAAAAGTGATAAAGGATACATCAGGTCCTACCAGGTGCAAGGAGCATCCAAAAATTGCCTGACACTTTGTCATTTTGTACTAAGCTTATATGTCGCCTTATAGGTGATACAAGCTTACCATTACTACTATAATATAAGAGATCATGTTCCTGTTTCTGAAACGGGCTTTTGGTTTTACCCACATAAAATGCGCCACAGCCACAGGCCATATAGGTAGACCACTCCGACTGTGGCGCATTTCACGTGGTGTCTGGATAATTGGAACATTGGGCTATGCCCATGGTAAAGTGTGTTATTGCCTGAAACAAAACCATAGAGTAATAACTTGTTAAAGATTGTTCTTTAGTTTTTATTTTTTTCTAAGGACATTTATTGTGCTTAATAGATGTGTTTTTATATAAATAAAATTTGCTATATAATTTTTAAAGAAATAATTTGTGAATTTGTAGTGCCTCAAAAGTCCAGCTAATCTTTACCATTATCTTCTAAAGTCCTTGTGCTATGGCTGAAAATCACACAGACAATAGAAGTGGCAAATGTGTGATTAAGCACTTGCTAAAAGCACTGTCATTTTTAAATGCAGAGCTTTTCCTACAATCTGGAATACCCATGTGCCTATGGCAGTCAGCAGCGTTTTTTTAATACTCTTGGTAAGGTGTTGCATTACGGATGTACCAAAACATATTGGCCGAAAATTGTGTTTTCGGCACATTGCCAAAAGATAAAAATTGCTGATAATTGAGCCAAAAATGGGGTGGGGCCCCGTCCCTGGTGCCGCCCATTACGGGGGTGTCCTGGCACGCCGCAGTCCTCTCCTCTCCTCTCCTCCTCCCTCCGCGATCTCCGTGTATCACAGAACTTAACTACACAGACCGCAGTAACAATGTCCCACCTCCTGTGACATTGAATCAGTGTGACATGATCACAGGAGGCGGGACATTGTTACTGTGACCCGGGTAATTCAAATGCAGCTCCGTGACACACAGAGATCGCCGCTCTGATTCGGGAACTGGCAGGCTACATGATGGGCACTGGCAAGCTGCATGACAGGAACTGGCAGGCTACATGACAGGCACAGGTGAGGCTGCATCTTATGGGCACAGGCAGGCTGCATCTTATGAGCACTGGAGAGGCTGCATGATGGACACAGGCAGACTGCATCCGACAGGCACTGGTGAGGCTGCATTGATCTCTTGTATCATGTCCCCAGTCTCTGACCATCTCCTGTGCCACGTCCCCAGTCTCTGACCATCTCCTGTGCCACGTCCCCAGTCTCTGACCAACTCCTGTACTATCTCTGCAGTCTCTGACCATCTCCTGCATCACATCTACTAGATGTGCACCGCATGGAAATTTTGCTAATACTATTAGCAAGGTGTTATATAAAAATGTATACATTTTATTTAAAAAAATACAAAAATAAAAATATATATTTTTTAAAACAGTCATTTTCGATATCGGTTTCAGCCTAGTGTATTTTTTATTTTCAGTATCGGTTTCGGCACCAAAAAACCCATTTGGTGCACACCTATGGTGCATAATCACCACATTGTCCCTTGAACTGGGAATGAATCAGATCATGTATAGCTACACAACAATCTAATCAATTAAATATAAAAAGGTCTAAAGCCAGCCAAAGATGGTTCCAATCTCGGCCAGTTCAGCAAGGAGCGGCGGGATTCAAACCATCTATGGGCAGGCTGATTGTAGAGTGAGAGAATCAGCAGCAACCGCTGATTAGTGTATTCTGATCATGTCTAGTACTGCTGTCAGAATATAGTGTCCTGACATTGGGATTCTTCCATCCAAGATTGTGCTGAGGTTTATACAAGTCTGAAACTCATGCTTGTGAGAGAGCAATCAAAGCATTTTTTATGGGTACAAGAAGAGTTTTGTTTTATTTAACCATGTCCCTTTAACCACCTCCGTAAGGTTTTACCCCCTTCATGATGAGAGCTTTTTTTGCTATTCAGCACTGCACTACTTTAACTGGCAATTGCATATTGTCATGCAACACTGTAGCCAAATTAAAATGTTCACACAAATAGAGCTTTCTTTTGGTGGTATATGATCACCACAGGTTTTAATTTTCTATTGTATAAACAAAAAAAGAAAAAAGACCAACATTTTCTACTTTTTATTATAAAAAACATATCAAAAAAAAAAAAAAGGACCAACAAGTGTATATTAATGTAAAGTTATTTACGCAGCTATAGACCCTATACTGCAATGGCAGTGATCAGCGACTTATAGTGGGACTATGATAGGGTGGCGGGCACTCTGGTGCTAACAGACACTGGCTGAAAGGGTCGCTAACTTACACAGACATTGCTAGTGAGACTAATACTGTATTCAGAGGTTATTAAGGGGTTAACTGTGTTTCTAACAGTGTGCAATGTGTGCTGCCTCTACTTTATCACCTGGCTGTTTTTTCTCCTTGCTTTTCAGAGAAAACAGCCAGATCAATTTTCCTATGTACACACAGTTCTGTGCGTATATAAACACAGAACTCTGTGTGATTGGACACAGCTGATCAGCGGGTTTCAGACAAAATCACTGGCCGAAATCTGCTGCACCCCAAACCCGGAAGAAGGCCAGTCACGTACATGTACGTGACTGTACCTGCCACCCACTTGCAGTACATTTCCTGTGAGCAGTCAGCTGGTGGTTAAGCTCCTCCTACTGTTAGCGTAATTCGGCCACACCCAGTGTTCACCATGGCACACTGTGTGTGCCGCATTACAGCTCTGCTTAGGGTGGCCAAAGGTTCCCCAGGTCTTTTACAATCCTAAAAATACCCCTGGCTGACAGATACACTCTTGAGATGAAACTAACTGTAGGAAACACTGATGTGCTGGAAAGATGGGGACATGTAGGTTACACGGTCTTGATGGCTACCTAAGCTAGAAAGTCTCTCTGGTAAAGGGAGGCAATAACAAACCTGGTGTGTTTCATACGGAATTTCTAAGCTCCAAGATGAGGTGGATGCCCACTTTTCGGTTTTGAAATGGTTTACTGAATAGAGAAGAAGCCCCAAAACCAGTCTACCACAGAAACTGGGGCAATGACACCTTGATCCAAAAGACCCCAGAGGGCTTGAGAGAGATTTGCTAATTTGTGCAGTAACACAGGAAGTTTAGAGATGAGAAAAAAAACTCTGGCTTGTAGTCCTTGGATACCACACCTCCCACACCCAGGCATGTGAGATTTAAGCAGTCCTAATGTTTGCAAAGGTTAACAAACATCCCCCCACTCTGGAACATGAGAGCACACCTTCATGCCGGGGAAGGTTTGTCTGAAGATTTACAGTACATAGTTTATAGTTGCTAGACTTTCAGCCACAATCTTTGCAGATGGACAGAAAATTAGGCTTGGGGGGATCTGAACATAGATGATATGGGAGTAGAGAAATGAAAGCAACCTCTCTTACCTGACAGAGAGGCAGAAATCTGTTCCTTAAGCTTATTTCTTTCACCATCAGCAGCTTTCTTGATAATGGTATCATGAGCAGATCGAAAGAAATTACATCCCGCAAAGGCCATGCAGAACAAACACTTCCTAGATGCGGGTTCTGAAGTCCAGCCAGCACTTCAGTAAAAGTGTCCTCCAGTGTACAAACAGGGGACCCATGCAGGAAATGACACTGTACACCTCTTAGCCCATCATAACTGTAGGCTAAAGCTACAATCATTTGCCTCAAAGGTTCAATAACCAAGGGATACACCTCAGCAGTGGCAAGATCTGCTTTAGGGACTTTGACCAACAAGAGGGAGCAATAGCAGAGAACTAAGACTCCCCAGAGGCAAGCTCATCAAGTAAAGACTAGAATGAATCAGTCTCAGCAGCTGATGGCTCATCAACCACCAGGGCTGTGGGTAGATAAGATACAGAATCTAAAGGAGCATGCTTGTGGAGTCTTCCGTTAGAGCCAGCAAACTAACTGGTTGATTTGGGCCAAAAAGTCTTTCATTACTCTGGAAAAACCTTAGTTGAGAAGGCAGACACTGGCGACACTCAGCAGAGCTAAGAAAGACTCTGTCCATAGGGCAGACTCTAGCAACAGAGGGCAAAATGACAACAGGCTGCAGACATCAGCTAAATAAGTAGGTGTACTGTAAATAGCCCCAGGGCCAACAGTAGAGTGTGAATTGGGGACACCAGGTACAGTGGGGCTGCCTTCTCTATCACCTATCCCTCTATGTCTAGAATCAAGGGTATGAGGCAAGGTCTCAGGTACTCCTGAAACCCAGAGAGCTGGTAGCAGGTGAGGATCAGAGGTGACCAAAGTCAATGTAGGTGGACAACAGGATCCGAACAGAGATTGAAGTTCCGAGTGGCTCTTTGCAAAGTAGGAGCAGCAGCAGAGAGATGCTTTCTGAACATTGTATGGTGAGAAAGAGTGCAGACACTCCACCAAGTGGATGACTTCAGCAGCTCACAGACCTTTATACTTGAGATATCTTGTGCTGCTTGGCGTGACAAATCCATTCAAAAAGCAAATATTCAAATACAGGGCAAGAGCTGGGGCAATGCTAGAAGCTCTAGACCTGGAAAGCACTCTGGCTAACTTTTTATGAGCATGAAGTCTGGAAAGTGCCCTATGCAGAACCCAATGCCTTAAGGTCCAGGCTATTCACACAAAGTCAAGTCCAGCATGGCCCGGATGCGGCACACCAAAGGCCAGGCTGAAAAGGCTACCTGCAATTGGAGAGACCAGCTTTGGCAGCAATGTAGAAAAGTCTTTAAAGAAACAAAGAATTTTGACATTTTGAAAGATAAAAAAAAAAAAAAAAAAAAAAAAAAAAGTTGCTAGTAAAAAATAGGCTAGTCTGTCATGCAGCAGAGCTGAAGAAGAAAAAAAAACGTTCATCCTCCTAGGACACTAGCATAAAAACAGAGACATGCTGATAGTAGAAGGGGCCATCTTGAGCTGGCCTACAGTATTGTTCAGTGTCCAATCATCCTGTATGCAACAGTATAACCAGAAGGTAAAAGACTCTCTGTCCCTCGTAAATGAGGTATATGCCTCCAATGATTTAAGGCATTAAAAAAAAAAAAAAAAAAAAAAAAAAAAAGGGGAGTGTATGGTGGTACTCCATCATCCTAATAACAGTAGTCGACATGAAAGCCTAGGGGGCACCCCCACTATGCCCCCAGCAGGGAAAATGGACTATCTCAGTACACAAGAATTACAAAAAACATAATAAAAATAATGATTAATAATGTTATTTATACAAAAATATCAAAAGAAAAAAAAAAAAAGACAGTTCTATATTAATATTAGGAAAAAAAAAAATAAAAAAAAATATATATATATATATATATATATATATATATATATATATATATATATATATATATATATATATATATATATATATATATATATATATATATATATATATATATATATATATATATATATATATATATTTATTTATTACACACACACACACACACACACACACACACACACACACACACACACTGCCCCCCACCTCAGGCCAAACGCGGTACTGCACACCGCTGTGGCTTGAATCCTGCTCGTTTTGCGAGACAACACTTGCAAACCGATTTTTACAAATACAGTGCTCGTATTGCGAAACGCTTGTTAACCACGTTACTCGCAATCCGAGGTTTCACTGTATATTTACATACACACACTATATTATATATATTTATATACACATACACACACACACACACACACACAAACACACGGTGACATCTTCAAAGCATATATTGTTCCAAGCTAGTAACATAATGTCCTCAGGTAGACCTAAGGGAATGCAATATAATACACTGGATCCTCTACATGTTTTGCAGCAACAACGGCTTCTTCAGGAGGATTTATATAGAGATCATCTATAACAGAACAATGGAACATCACACTAGTTCAAAACTCATATAAAAAAGGGGAATAAGGGAGGGAGAATATCATTAAATTGCTTACCCAAGAGAAACCAGCATTCGATGGCAGTGAGGATAAAAGCGGCACCTGAAGGTACTACTAGTTCTGTTATATATAATCTCTATACAATTCCTCCTGAAGACGCGGTTGTTGCCACGAAACATGTAGAGGATCCAGTGTACATCAAAGAGAAATTATATTGTATGCCCTTAGGTTTACCCGAGGCACTTTATATTACCAGTTTGGAATATATGCTTTGAAGAGGTCATATATATATATATATATATATATATATATATATATATATATATATATATATATATATATATATATATATATATATATATATATATATATATATATATATATATATATATATATATATGTGTCTCTTTTTCAATATTTTTGTATAAATAAAATTAATCATTTTTATTATGGTTTTTTTTAATTCTTGGGTACTGAGATAGTCGTTTTATCGTGCTGGGGGCACCGTGGGGGTGTCACTAAGCTTTCATGTCATCTCTCTGTCCCTCAACGAAAAATAAAACTATATATTTTAGTTCTGGCTGCAATAGATAATTTAACCACAGAAAAAAAAAAAAAAAGTTAATAGTTTTAGTGGCATAATTATAAAGCATGAAATGTGACATTCACCAAACATTAACTGTAAGTGAATCAGTCACTGAAATTTAAAACCACATTCACCAGAAAGATACAAAGGTAAGCTGAGAAGTGTAAACCATTGTAAAATAAGTATTATATACTAACCTGCAGAGCCGTAAACTATAAGCAGCTTCAGCGACATGTATTAACCACGCCACCCAGAACCTGGCAAGATAAAAATTGATAAAATAGAATGGATTTACTTATTGCAAGCAGCATGTGAATCTAACACATCTAGCATAAGCAACAGAAGGAAGGGGGAGGGGTGATACAGTTCAAGCAAAGCTGAATGACTGGCTGCCTAAAGTTCACTGGCTCTTTTTGGTGATATCAGATTAACACGTGGATACATTTGATAATACAGATGGACTCAAAGGTTTCTGGCAAAGCATTTATGATTTCTCTCAAGTTTTACACTTACCAGTTTTTTTTTGCTGACCTTTTAAAGCAGTTGTAAAGTTAAACATTTTTTATTTCCTAAAATAAAAATAAACAATGGTATACTTACTTGCTCTGTGCAATGGTACTGCGCAGAGTGGCCCTGATCCTCCTCTTCTGAGGTGCCCTGTTGGTGCTCTTAGCTCCTCTTTTTCTCTGCACATCACCATAGGGAGTAGCTTCCTATGGGGCACATGTGCTGACTCGCTCCTGAACCAGGCTGTGAGTGTCCATTGGGACACACATCACGGCTAGGCCTGCCCCCTGCTCTCTGCTAATAGGATTTGATTGACAGCAATGGCTCCCGCTGATGCCTCTCTGTCCTGTGAACTCAGGAAGAGAGTGAGGACTCCTGTTTAATGTATAAAGCAAGGGGGCGATACTGGTACTGAAAAAAAGACCGAAAAAAAACATGTCATTTTTCTCCTCCACTGATGTGCACTGATGAAGCTGCACCGATAGGTGGCAATGATAGGTGACACGGATTGTCAGCACTGGTGGACACTGTTGGGACTGCACTGATAATCAGTGCCCATGTCCCTTTCACACAAGCCCATTAATCAGCTTCTCCTCTCGGAAAGGAATGCAGATAACTGGCTTTACATCGTGATCAGCTGTCTCTGGACACAGCTGATCAAGTGGTAAAGGGCCACTGATTGTCCCGTTACCCCGATCTGTGATCAGCTGTGTCCTAAGGACACAGTGATCACAGAGCACAGCACGATCACGGGAGGACGTTCACGGACGCCCTCCTGGCAATGTAAGCCCGCGCTGTAGCCGTTTTTCGGTTATAGCGCAGGCGGGAAGAGGTTAAGGTAAAAAAAAAAAAAAAAAAAAAAATGTTTAGGCATCGGTATCCCACCTTACCCCCTCATTCCATCCAGCGCTGTGCACGTCTGCAACTTTTCTATCCCCTGACTTCCTGGTATCACTGGCTTTGCTGAGGCAATGGGAGCCATTGGTCACTGAAAGCCAGTGACAAGTCTTGCTGTCTGTGTCTATAGACACAGAGATTGAGGCTCGGAGGCAAGCCCCCACAATTGCCCCATAGAAAGTGGCTTTCTATGGGGCAATTGCCATAGAGGAAGAGCCAGGAGTGCTAGCAGAGAACCTGAGAAGAGGAGGTCTGGCACCACTCTGTGCACAGAAGCATTAAACCGGTTTGGTATTTAGGGGGGAAAAAAAAAAGCATTTACAATCATTTTAACGCAGGCAATGCATTAAAAAGGTAAACATTTCTAGCCTTTACAACCACTTTAACAAAACAGGTTCTCCAAAAATAATAAAGCGTTTCCAAAGTTTTTATGCCATTTATGACCCCCATGTAAAAAAAATGTGCACTGATAAGCTGCTTCTGCCCACCCAGTACATCAGTGTTGCTGTCTGAAAACACTGCCTGCATGGTAACAATGCTTACATGACTCCCCTGCTGTGGGTATAGCTGAGACCAGTGGATGAACGAAGCGCAGTGCAGGCACTGGGTAAAAAGAATAAATTTTTTAGCAGATTAGGATTTAAAGTAGTGGGAGGAGGGGTGGAAAAAGGCTGGCTTAAAATTTCATTTAAAGCTGCATTATAAGGTGCAGTGCTGGTGAGAATTCCTTCAATCTCCTTTTAGAAACCTCAACATGAAATAAGACAAAAAAATATGTACCCTCCCTGAGTTTAGTAGCACAACGCTGGAGGTGGTGGAAGGCCGGTGTAGACAGGCCAAAAGACTCCTATTTATCTGGCAATGCTCTAGATACTGGAAAACTGCATCTGATGAAGTCAAAATTGTGATATTCTTGAAAAGGTTCCACTGAAAACTAATCTGGCCATACACTATGAGATTTAATCTAACAGGTTCCTCCATCCTCACTACATAGTATGGATGGACAAAGCACTGTGCTGGGCTACTTTAATAGGTCAGCCAACTACAGCAGCTGTCAAAATACCCAAACAATAGAGGCAGCCATTGTATGGCCAACATATCTATCAGGCTCTTTTGATTCTAAAATCACCAGTGCTGCCAACAGAGCCTCCTACTGAGCGAGTTTTGGCTGGTTCATCAGGAAATCGGACAAAATTTGATCAGTCTATGGCCCCCTTAAAAGAGAATTATGGCAAAAAAAATAAAAGAAATATTATTATATATATATATATATATATATATATATATATATATATATATATATATATATATATATATATATATATATATATATATATATATATATATATATATATATATATATATATATATATATACACATACATACACACACACCGGCTCCAAGAGTGGGTAATCACATTACTGCTGATTGCTCAGTTCTCGGGCTCCAGTGAATAGAGAGCGGTGACTGTCACTGGATCAGTGTTTCTCAATCTTTTTTCAATCAAGGCACCCTTTAAAAATATGGACAGTCTCGAGGCACTCATTCTAAAATGTAAAAAACTATTCTAATAGTTTTACATAATGCAGCAACATCAACACACGTAGGAGACCCAACATTAGAGGCGGTTTATTCTTCCAAAGCAAATACATTTTTGCACACTGGTACAGACTAGTATTCCAATGTTTCTCTTCTCCCTCAATTTCTCGCCATCATTTAGCCAATGTGACCCCAGTGCTGAGGGACAGAGGGGCAGGAGGGTCAAACAAGGATGCTAAGGAGGAAACAGACATTCTTATCAACTGATGACGTCATTGGTTGTTAGAATGCCACTGAACAAAAAAAGGAAAAATAATTGGTGGGACTTTATATGAAGCACATAACTAAGTCAGACGAGCCAATCCATGTAAAACATATTAATTTATTGCAAAAGGTATACATACACATAAAGGATAATAAAAGATATACAATCATATAATATAATATTGAATCTCATTGAATAAATAACATTCCTAGATAATTCATGATAAAACAAATGTCTCAACATAATGTGCATAGTAATATAGTATTAGGTCTCAATATAAAAAACCCGAACAATACATAATATAAGGCGCTTGTCTCGACATCTTAATATATGATAATAGACTTATGGTATGTAAACTGCAATTGTAATAGTAGCATGTAGGTATAGTAGCAAAGAAGAATTGGTTCGTACTAATAGACTTCAATATAGTAGAAATGGGGCCTAAAAACTGTGACGTAGCATCGTAAAAAAGCTCTACGCGTTTCGTGGCTACATTGCCACTCGTCAGGAGCAGATGCATGATTTTAGAGGTATCTATAATAAAAAATGCCAAAGGAAAAATATAAGAGATAATAAAAAATAAGGCAAAAAAGAAAGAAAGAGGGGGAACAAAAATGTCCCAAACACTCTCACCTATCTTTAACATATGGGTACGACTGGTGATGATATTAATGGTAGATGGCACTGCAAGAGATGCTGTTCCCGGGAGCTGAGACGGTACCACTGGAAACACGGCTTTGAAACTAACCACCAAAATAGAAAAGATACCAGATTTCAATCGGGGTATAGATGGTTGATAGTGTGACCGGTTCACAATGTGAGTGCTTGCCAAAGCTTATCTGTAAAAATAGATTATTAGGGTAAGGTGAACTGAGACCACAGCTAATGTATTGAATAGAATGCGACCTAGTGTGTGTATGTAAGGGAAAAAGTCCATAGGTGTGGAAAAGAGAAAGAATAAATGGAGAAAAAAGAGAGATTTCAAGTGACCAAGGATATGTCGTGAGGATGAAATTGTGTATAAAGTAGAATAGTTAGTGAAAAAGAGAATACCTATTTACCTTGGAAGGTTTTGGGAAACCAACATAGAAAATCCAGAGGTGCAAAAATGTGTTACCTGATGGTGCAGACTGAAGTGTAACAGAGGGCGTGTAAGGTACTAAATATCAGCCGCAGACCAATGAGAACCGGCAACGTCACGCAGCCTGAAGAGGGAGAGGTAGCGCTGAACATGTGGGCGTGGCGTCGACTCGCAGCGAGCGCATCACCCCGCCCCCTAATAGGGGGTGGAGAGGGAGCCCCGGTGCGAGTCGCAGCTCCCGGGAACAACAATGCAAAGCCCAACCCCATCTAACAGAGCTGTTCCCAATGAGAGAAAAAGAAACGTCTTGGCATGTACAAGTCACAAATAATAAGAAAGATAGTTAATGGTTTAGTTATGTGCTTCCATCCCCGGAACTTAAGAAAAACAAGACCTAAGGCCTGAGTGGGACTTTAAATGAGGCAATCCTAACATTTACCTCCATCCCCAATGCGTTTGAACAAAAAAAGGAAAAATAATTGGTGGGACTTTATATGAAGCTTTTTCTCTCATTGGGAACAGCTCTGTTAGATGGGGTTGGGCTTTGCATTGTTGTTCCCGGGAGCTGCGACTCGCACCGGGGCTCCCTCTCCACCCCCTATTAGGGGGCGGGGTGATGCGCTCGCTGCGAGTCGACGCCACGCCCACATGTTCAGCGGGTGACGTCATTCGTGACGCTGCGCCGCTGACATGCGTCTCCATCTGCATGCTCCACGAGGGAATTTGGGCGCCAAACGCCGGGCCGGTTCATAAGCTCGGATGTTGGCGCTACCTCTCCCTCTTCACGCTGCGTGACGGGCCGGTTCATAAGCTCGGATGTTGGCGCTACCTCTCCCTCTTCACGCTGCGTGACGTTGCCGGTTCTCATTGGTCTGCGGCTGATATTTAGTACCTTACACGCCCTCTGTTACACTTCAGTCTGCACCATCAGGTAACACATTTTTGCACCTCTGGATTTTCTATGTTGGTTTCCCAAAACCTTCCAAGGTAAATAGGTATTCTCTTTTTCACTAACTATTCTACTTTATACACAATTTCATCCTCACGACATATCCTTGGTCACTTGAAATCTCTCTTTTTTCTCCATTTATTCTTTCTCTTTTCCACACCTATGGACTTTTTCCCTTACATACACACACTAGGTCGCATTCTATTCAATACATTAGCTGTGGTCTCAGTTCACCTTACCCTAATAATCTATTTTTACAGATAAGCTTTGGCAAGCACTCACATTGTGAACCGGTCACACTATCAACCATTTATACCCCGATTGAAATCTGGTATCTTTTCTATTTTGGTGGTTAGTTTCAAAGCCGTGTTTCCAGTGGTACCGTCTCAGCTCCCGGGAACAGCATCTCTTGCAGTGCCATCTACCATTAATATCATCACCAGTCGTACCCATATGTTAAAGATAGGTGAGAGTGTTTGGGACATTTTTGTTCCCCCTCTTTCTTTCTTTTTTGCCTTATTTTTTATTATTATCTCTTATATTTTTCCTTTGGCATTTTTTATTATAGATACCTCTAAAATCATGCATCTGCTCCTGACGAGTGGCAATGTAGCCACGAAACGCGTAGAGCTTTTTTACGATGCTACGTCACAGTTTTTAGGCCCCATTTCTACTATATTGAAGTCTATTAGTACGAACCAATTCTTCTTTGCTACTATACCTACATGCTACTATTACAATTGCAGTTTACATACCATAAGTCTATTATCATATATTAAGATGTCGAGACAAGCGCCTTATATTATGTATTGTTCGGGTTTTTTATATTGAGACCTAATACTATATTACTATGCACATTATGTTGAGACATTTGTTTTATCATGAATTATCTAGGAATGTTATTTATTCAATGAGATTCAATATTATATTATATGATTGTATATCTTTTATTATCCTTTATGTGTATGTATACCTTTTGCAATAAATTAATATGTTTTACATGGATTGGCTCGTCTGACTTAGTTATGTGCTTCATATAAAGTCCCACCAATTATTTTTCCTTTTTTTGTTCAAACGCATTGGGGATGGAGGTAAATGTTAGGATTGCCTCATTTAAAGTCCCACTCAGGCCTTAGGTCTTGTTTTTCTTACTTGTTAGAATGCCACTGTCTAGAAAGTCGTAATGGTGCAGAATGAAAACCTGTGGCTTTGTGTAACTAAAAGGCAGGCTTGATCCACTTGCTGGGCTTGTATACAATTTTTGATAACTTTTTAGGCATTTTGCCAAGGCACCCCTGAAGAAACCTGAAGGCACCCTGGTTGAAAAAGAATGCACTGGAGCACCGAGCTGTAGAGGGGACATAAGCGACTGGCTCAGTCTCCCAGTGACAAGCCAAGAGCCAGCTGCTGGTCAGGCACCTGGGTGGATCCCGACAGTAGTCAGGATCCCGACAGAGTTTGGACCACCTCTGGGATATAAGGCGCTGAATACGGACGACGCCATTTGTGGTGAAACGTACGTCGGGAGGTTGACGCTCTGACGTCATCGCCATCTTAGTGTGGACGGGTGCTCGCTATGCCGGCCGGCTGTTTGCTGTATTTTAATCTACTCATGTGAGTTTTCTATCTTATTTCATTAAACCATTTTGCCAGTATTACACTATGGCCAGTTTCTTTTTATCTACATGCCTGTGAGATGTCTATTTGGGGTCCTTGCCATATCCTTCGAGCCATGTTGTAAGCAGTCTAAGTACGCCAGCTGGATTTCTCATATCAGGACGGAATACAGGCTGTTTTTGCTTGCCTTGTGGTAAGCGCAATATTTGTATGGTGGTGGATCACTGAGTGTGGTGTCTCTCTCATTTTCATCGCTGAGTTTGGATGTGTTCACTCAAAGGTTTCTCTTTTGCTGTTTTTTTTTTTTATGTACTTATGTAAGTTTTCTACCTTCTTTCATTGAAATCATTTTGCCAGTATTACACTATGGCCAGTTTCTTTTTATTTACATGCCTGTGAGATGGAAGTCTGGAGTCCTTAATATATCCTTCCAGCCATGCTGCATGCAGTTTAAACACACCATCTGGATTTTCCATACCAGGACGAGATACAGGCTGTTTTTTGCTTGCCTTGTGGTAAGCGCAATATTTGTGTGGTGGCAGATCACTGTATGCAGTGTCTTTTCCATCCTTACCACTGAGTTTGGTTGTGTTTACTCAAGGGTCTCCTTTGGACTGATTTTGGATAATCACTTCACTTATGATTTCCATCCATTACATATGGACAGTAACTTTTGTTTCATAGATATATGTATGGACTTATGCATCTTTTCATTCATTTTTTAATGCTTTTCACACACATATGCATTTTCTAATGGAAGTCTATTAAGATTACTTCACGCGTTTCATCAATATTTAGCGTGGTTATTTCTTTTTTCTGTGAATACGGGTCACAGCATTGCAGAAATAAGTGCACTCCTCTGACCCACAGGAGAAGTAGGGACAGAAGAGCTTCTTCTTTAGGTTTTTAGATATGGGAGGAAACCTCTAATAACGTATATAAGATCCATTAAATCAGTCTTGTTTACAATTTCCTTTCTTCCTGAAATGCTGAAAATGAACCCATTTTGGAGTTCAGTCTTTTGTGTCCAAAGGTGAGGAGCACTTTGTACAAAACACTCATTGAACTCTTAGCTCTGCCTTCCTATCTGATTTTGCTAGAAGAGGGTAAAGAGCACTTCTATTTGTATGAATTCTCTACATTACCTTTGCCACAAAAGCTAAGCTGGCAAAGGGAGGGATCTTTTACATCTGAGCACACCAAATTATAATATGCTGTTTGTACTTTAAAATGTATGCAATTTAAAACAAGCATTTCAGTAAAAAAAATTATAACTGCTAACGCAAATAAAGCAGGCAACACCTTTCCCTTAGCAGTCGCATAGCTACCCCACCCATATCAATGGAGTTGTGACCCAGGCATATACCATCTTAATACCTCTCTCCCAACCCCATATACTGTGCAGTACTCATACAGAGATAGCAGTCATTGAATACACGGTTTGACCATACTTCACTGTATTTAAAAACCAGCTCCATATCAAGCCTCTCCAACTACCCACTCAAAGGTGTGTGGAATTTAAAGCTGAACTCTGGGCACACAAACGTTTATTTAAATGCATTTTCTTCAATGGCCACAAAGGATCTAAATCCACTATGTGTGCACCAAATACCTTTTCAAACATAAGCATAGTGCCGACAATCATTGGGCTGCACACAGTGTGCGTCTAGAGCAGCAATTGTCAACCATTTTTTAGTCACGGGTTGCAGGAAATAAATTTGTACGATTCCCCTATCGACACAGACCGAGGAATCCCTCCTGCCTAGAAATTGCCTGCTCCTAGCAGGGGGGGGGGGGGGGGGGAGCCGTCCTCGCTGGAAGAAAACTAATTCTCAGTAGCGGCTATAGCAGCCACTATCGATAATTCGCAAGAGAATCCGGCAGGCTGGTTGTACCAAGTTGATCCATCAATCAACTTGGTACATTCGGCCTGCCCATTAACAGTTCGAACTGTGTATGGCCGGCCTAAGAAGCTCTTACTAGTGAATCGTAAACAGAAAATACATTACGTGCAAATATAGTCTAATGGTAATATTTTTAATAATGAAATGAAGGGTCTGGCAACAGAGTCTCTCTAAAGTATAATAGTACGAAAAGAAAAAGTACCATTGCAAAACTTATTTAGCAAAAAATAAATCATAATGATACACACACACACACACACACACACACACACACACACACACTTTTCCTGCTGCCCATGCCAATGAACATTGCCCTGTTGCAGATAAATCTCCCAGATCAAAGTGGAACTTCACTCTCTCAATCAACATGAACTACTTTGAACCCTTATGCTGCTTGTATTAGTAAAGAGATAGGAAAATGTAATGTATTTGCTTTAATTTTTTTTTTTTTTTGGCAAATGATGTGATACATCCCAGAAGTCTTCTGGAGAAAAGAAGGGGTTTTCTCAGTTTCCCGGCTAAGCACACCCTCCTGCCTCAATGCCTGCAATCAGGGCAGATGGATTCTAGGAAGTGAATGCTACATAAATCATCTGCCCTTACTCAAGATGACTGCGGCTAGAAATGCTGGGGGGGGGGGGGGGGGTCAAAGTGGTTGCTCAACAAAATATAGCATTGTGACATGGATGTACATGAATATCAAAAATGAATTAAATTGTGTTTTTGGTTTGTGGTGCTCAGATGATTTGTAGTTCCATTTTAATTTTTAAGGCAGGGTCATAATAACGTAAACCTCTGGATAATTAAAACAACAGAGAACTATTGGCAGCACACACTGTCAGGACATGTTGCTGCAGAAAGTCTTACCTCTGAGTCACCCACAGCCTCCCAAAATTGGTATGCAAACAGAAAGTTACTCCACATTGCCATTTGCATTGGCAAGCCTCCTACTAAATACAAAACAATGGTTGGGCCTGCTGATGGGTAGCTCAGGTACCAGGTATGGTATTGTGAGAGGGGGTGATGGGCATTCCTAATACTAGGAGTGGGTGAAGCGAAGGATGCCCAAGGCATTGCTGAGGTCAGTTTCTGCCTACGCAGCATAGCTGCACGTGTCCATAGCTTTTGCTGATACCTAGCCTTTATTTCGATTTGATTCCAAGTGTGCTTTAAGTTATAGAGAGAGTCAGATGATAAGAATTTAATGCTTAGAGAGGAAGGATTAGAATCACTGTTCTAAATGACATGTACGTTTCTGTACCATGTAACAGTGTTGAAATATGATTTTACATAAAGCCTTGATCTACCGTACACTAGACTCCAAGAATCTGGCTGTAATATTTTTATCCTGTTGCTACTATACTCCAGCAAAACTCCACAAAATTTTCCCAGGAACCTCCCACTGTGCTGGAGATGCTCTATATCTGCAGGTACTCCCCTATTTTGGACCATCTTGGCAAACACTATCATTATCCAACTAACAGATACACAACCTTATGAACAACCCCATCTACTTCCTTCTGCATTTGTGCAATATGGACCTAAATGAAAATATAAAAAGTCCATACTCAATTATCTGATAAATACTGCTAGAATAAGAACTCCAAAATTCTGGAAACAATCATACATCATACACCCCCACTGTCATAGGTATGCATTAGGGTGTGCACTCCAAAACTCAAACACACACGCCTTTCTCTGCAGCCTCATCTGCTTGGGACAGTGAATGAATGGGAAGTGCTCTGTGCTAAGCGGCTTCCTGTTCATTCACAAACTGATTCATAGTAAACACAGTTTATGATGTTTCTGTTATGAATAAACACAGCAAGTGTGTTCACCGAGTTCATTTAGAAAAGGAAAGTGCTGGAAAAAAAACATTTACCAGCCCCTTTCCCCACTCTCCATCCTGAAAAATCCCTCGCAGCAGCTGGAATGATGGGGGGAGTGTAAGGAAGCCAGCAGCACTGCGGGCGGGGAGGAGCAACACGGGGGAAGCCCAGGCAGGAGAGGAAAATCAGCCTTGTATGTAGTGATTAGGGTGTGCCCAGTCACACCTATGCCCACTGTACAAGAATAGTGTAGAGAACTGAACATTAGCTGCAAGATGGGGGATTTAACCAAGTCGCTCCATGATCAGAATAACAAATTCTGGCTCACCTGGTACCCACTGTTACTATTTTGCCACTCCAGTCAATACAACCTCCCCCCTTGCAGTCTTTAGGACACAGGTCCCAGAAGACTGCTGGCCATTCACAAAGCACACGCATGCACAGTGGGTAGCCAACTGTGAAGCCGAAAGCAGAATAGCCATCTGCCCACAGTTGGGATGCCGGACCTGGGAGCTCAAAGGCTAATGAAGAACTAGCCGGGGTGGGGGCACTGGATCCCTGGACAGGTAAGTGTCCTTTTATTAAAAGTCAGCTGACTTTTTTTTGTTCTCCCCAAACGAAACAACTGCTTTCATATATTATGCACTCAGATGGCCTGGTCTCTACATCTTTTTACTGAGGTTCCATTTATGTTGACATAGGTCATTACGTCCCTCAGATATGCCTGCAACCTTGAAGAAAGAAGAAAGAAGAAAGAAGAAAGGAAGAAGAAAGGAAGAAGAAAGGAAGAAGAAAGAAGAAGAAAGAAGAAGAAAGAAGAAGAAAGAAGAAGAAAGAAGAAGAAAGAAGAAGAAAGAAGAAGAAAGAAGAAGAAAGAAGAAGAAAGAAGAAAGATCCTGCACAAAACTGTCTTCAATAAAAAAAAAAAAAAAAAAAACAAACAACAAACCACACAACACCACTCCAATTAAAAACTTTGAATAACAAAAAAAAAAAAAATAATTAATTAACAAACAGCTGGGCAGATCTTTCATTTGCTAGGAAGTCTAATGAGAGCATATGGATACAGATCTGTTCCATTTGATGCTATGTCAGTAAAAGTTTATGCAACTCTTCTGAACTGCTGGAGATCTGCAAACAGTCCTTTACACATAAAAATAAATAGTAAAAAGTACTATAAACTCTTCTAAAAATCACCAATCCTCCTGGTTGCTTCAGGCAGAAGATACCAGGAAGGAGTGCTGCAGAGACACAAGCTAGTAATGTCATTTAGCCAGATGATACCATCTTTTAACCTCAACGGGCAGAAGAAAACGTAGAGATACACTGATGCCACCAGAGAGTCGTCCAGTACATAGTCTGAGGTCTGGTGATGTGGTAAGGTTGCCTTCACACAGTTCTGACGGCATGCATGGTAATGCACACACATTGGTGTGAAGGGCCCATACAGTTTCCCTTTGCCTTTCACATCCAACTGCAGCACATGGATGTGAACCAGTCCCACAGGAAAGAATAGAATTTTTTACTTAAAATGCATTTTCATGCAGCAAAATGCATGCTCTTTGCTGCAACAAAATGGAACTTTGTGAACAGGCCCTAAGTGGCAGCATCTTATTGCCATGCCACCTGTACAGCCCATAGGACTAGATACCTATATTGGAAATAAGATTTAGTAAACTGATAAAATGAGGAACGTTTTGGAGAATTCAATAAAGTCCTAATGACAATTTTCTAGTGTTAGTTTACTTAGGATTCATGTACACAATAACTCCTAAACTTGCGTTTTGGAGGTTTTGGCGTTTTTTTTTTTTTGCCAAAGCTCCTAAACGCAACCCCATAAAAGCCTGTGTGTCAATGTACATATAGGCTTTAAAAAGAGTTAAAGAGCTGCTGCGGTTATTGGAGGCTCAACCTCCCTCTCCTGAATGTGGAAGAATAGCATTCAGGATAGGAACGTTTTGACCACTGAACGCAAAAAGCGTGATTTTGCCGTGTTTTACTTTTTCCCGTGGCCAGTGGTCAAAGTAGGCTATGTGTACATGAAGCCTTAAACTGGTTCTTCAACCTTTTTGAAGAAAATTTTAAAAAGTCAGCAGCTACAAATACTGTAAAAAGACTTCTGGTGGGTCACCGTGGTGATCCCACCAGAAGTGGGGGGCGAGTACCTGTCAAAATCAAGTACCCGCACCCCGTCTTCCCTCCCAAAAAAAAAGTGCCAAAAATAGAGGGGAGGAGGGCATAAAGTGGAACTTCCCTTTAGGGAGAGGATCTGCTTTCAGAACTACTTGCACCTAATTCAGGCAAGCATTTGCACCAGTGCTGGCAACATCCAGACACATGCAGGAAATTCAGGTAGTTCTTACTAGCTCCACTCGCTATGGTCACTTACTACAAAAAGTCAGCAGGGGAATTTATGGAGGGTGTTTTAGACACCCTTCAGGCTAGGTTTCCACTAGTGCGACTTTGCATGCGATTTGGGACTGAAAAGTCGCATGACAATTCGTACCCCATGATTTCCAATGAGTACCGTTCATATCTGTGCGACTTCAAAGTAGTCCCTGCACTACTTTGGTCCCCTCAACTAAGGTAGCTACAGATTCTTAAAGTATTACTGCTAGTTCTCAGGATAAAGAAAAATGGCAGTGATTAAGTCCAACGCTGAGCTGGTGCATGGAGCTAGGCCAGTACTCTGAGCAGGCCGTGCCGGGAAGCTGTCCTATATGTAACCGAAGGGGAACTGATGGACTAGTTCCCTTTCAGGTCCACTTTACTTTTGATTGACACTGCACAGCAGATTAGAAAGCCGTTATTTGACCAAATAGTCTATGGATCTGCCTACTTCTGTGAGCTGTCAATCAAAAGTAAAGCAGGCCTAATGGGGAACTAGTCTTTCACTTCCCATCAGGCTCTGCCCACCTATAGTCCAAAACTAGGGGTGCACTAAGGAAGTAATGTCCAGTATGTCCGCTCCAACCACCGATTCATGTACAGGTACATGGATTGGACTCAAACACCTATACTCCCCAATGGCATTCTAAGGCTATATTTCCACTATTGCGTCCCCAAAGTCGTGTGATTTTTTGCCGCGACTTGAAGCAATGCCTGTGAAATCTTGAGGTCTATGGACCTCAAGTCGCATCAAAGTGGGACCAAAAGTAGTGCAGGGACTACTTTGAAGTCGCACAGATATGAACGGTACTCATTGGAAATCACGGGGTACGACTTGTCATGCGACTTTTCAGTCCCAAATCGCATGCAAAGTCGCACTAGTGGAAACCTAGCCTAAAGGGTGTCTAAAACACCCTCCATAAATTCCCCTGCTGACTTTTTGAACATAGGAATTCCTACAGGTGAAAAAACTGCCAGGACTTCTACCTAAAGCCTAAAAATACTCTGACCTTCATGAAAAGTTACCATCCCAGTTAAATCTTGTTAGCGATACCTCTGGCGAGAAATAAATGGTATTGAATAGATGACTGTGAAAGGTTACCCGTTAAACAAGGTGCTATAGTGATTCTTCACCAGATATTGAACGAATGATCCGAGAGGTCCAAGATGCTCATATGGAACCTTTGTTGGCCAGAATACCGTCCACTGAAAAAGAAACAAAGGAATCTCTCAGATCTTATTTGTGCATGTTAAATAGGCAGGCACATTACAAGGGAGTAAGTAATGTCATTTTCAGTTAACAGAATTATTTATCGAAAAGCCTTAAAGTATTACTAAACCCAGCAGTATATAGCAGTCTTGTGACGTCTATCAGTGTCTGGTTAAAGCTTGTAGAAGTTTTCATTTGCCCTTGACTGTCCTATGAGGCTGCAGGACCCCTTACCCTCTGTCTGGACAGTGCTGATTGGCCCTGTGCTGATCACATGCACCCTCCAAAGAAAAAAAAAAATCTCTAGCAATACACACCAAACTGAGCATGTGAAGAGCGACTTCTGTCTTAGGAGGATCAGAGAAGACAGGATCAAACAGCCTTTTTACACAATGTGAAGGATTAACCCCTTAGGTTCCACAGTGAGTATAACAAGCGTGCTTTACTGCATACGCAGACTGATTTTACTGTTGTGGGTTTAGTAACACTTTAAGTGGTTGTAAACCTCAGACATGAAATATGAACAAAGCATTCCCTTTATAGTGTGTACTTGTCTCAGTTAAGAGCACTAAGGGGTTTATTTACTAAAGCTAGAGAGTGCAAAATCAGGCTCACTTCTGCAAAGAAACCAATCAGCTTCCAGGTTTTATTGCCAAAGCTTAATGGAACATGCTGAGGTTAGAAGCCGATTGGTTACTATGCAGAAGCGGGTCTGATTTTGCACACTCCAGCTTTAGTAAATAAACGTCAAAGTGTCATTTCCATCCGCTAGTCGATCAAATTGTGTGTGGAAATTGAAAAGAGCTCATAAAATTGATAGAATGACGTTTATGATTCTGTGGTTTGCAGTGTTTATTCCATTCAATCATTGTGGTCACACTGCTTGATGGAATGATCGTATCGAAACACGTGTAGTCACATTTGGGCCCCCGTTCACACCTGACCATTTGGGAATCGCAGACAGAAATGTCACAATTCTGTCCGCGATTCAAAAATCGCAATGCAGTCGTGGCAAAATGCATCACCCGTGTTTGGGTGTCAGTCACTTTTAATGGCACCTTAAAACGTGGTGAGGTTTTTACAGTGATTGTCACTCGGCAAACTGCATTGCGCAAAACTTGTCACCCAAAAAAAAGCAGGCGCTTCTTTTGGGCGACAAACTTCGCATGATGTGGTTTGCCGCGGCAAAACCACACCATGTTTGAGATGCCAATAAAAATGAATGGCACGCAAGGTGCGTTTGCCACAATCACACTGTGATTTGGAATTGCGGGCAGAATCGCAGCAATTTTGCTTGCGATCCCAAATTGCCAGATATGAACAGGGCCTTAGGGGTGGCCATATACACTACAATTCGATTGCACAATCCCTGTACCCCTCAATTAACTTCACCAAAACAAGGAAGAACCTACATAATCTGATCAACTTCTATCCAATAACACAGGCCTTTACAACATAAAGCTATTGGTAGAGCTAATGTTCCATACTCACATCAATAAGTGATCGATTTTTTTTATGACTGGAATAAATCAATCTATAGTCGAAAACCCATTTGTTCAATATGCCACACAAGGGGAAACCCGCATCCAATTTTCATAGCAAGATTGTGACTGGCTCTCTATGGAGGCGGTTCACACTTTTCCGCAGTGACTCGGGTGTGAATTGCAGGAGTCCTGTGCTTCTTTTGGACCGTTTCAGGCCTGAATCCAGCCAAAAATTCAGGCTGAAAACGTACCTGAAACTGTGAATGGAGACGCACTGGACTCCTGCTGTGACCCGGAGGTGCTGCTAAAGGCCCGTACACATGATCCGAAAATCGGGGGGGGGGGGGGGGGATGGGATACCACTTTCAAAATGATTGTACGATAATTGGATCGTTAGTACACAGCCTTCGAGAGCCAATCATGACAGTTCATTCAATATTATCTGATCGGACAAGCATGAACATTTTTCCCATACGATACCACCATTTAATCAGTACAGTTGTCGTTCGAAAATACAAATACATGACGTCACTTCCGATTTTTTATTCTATGAGAATTTTCGTAAACTCTTGGTGTTCAATATGAGACTGCATGCAACAACAAAAAAAAAAAAAAAAAACAGACAATTTTCAGATTGTGTGTATGAGGCTTCAAGCTGAGCATACACTATGCAACCTGATTGGACAATCTTCTGAAAGCTGTGTACTAACACTCCGATTATCGTACGATTGCTTGGAAAGCTGTATTTTTCTTCTGATTTTCGGATCGTGTGTATGGGCCTTTAGACTACAGTAATGATCAGTAAATCACCTGGGATGAGATGTATGCTGGAAAATAAAGAGTGTGTGTGTGTATATCTGTGTGTGTATTCGCTGCCTGTCACCTATAGACACATTACAGGAAATGCAGGCCTGCCAATGACTGTGGGGGTGACACTCTGATGAGAAAAGTGTGTGTGGGGACACCCAGCTCCCACCTTGGATAGAATGATGGTGTCTGCTGATCACCCCTATAGAGATAACTCAAGTATGTCCTGATCTGTGATGACAGCTTGGTAATCCTATAGTAGTCCTATGGTGGAATGTCATCACGTGATTCCCCCCCCAGTACACACAGCCTCCAATGTGCTGACCATAGAATGATCGCTCACCACCCCTCCCCCCTCTTACTGCGAAGAACCCCATAGACAGGGTGATGACCGCCATCCACAACAGGCTGGCTCTCTGGAAGTGGGCAGAGGCAGCACTGCCAGCCGATGCCATGATGCCAGGACCTTGCACAGTTCCGATATACCCGGGATCCTACACACAGCTTCCTATGTGACAGCCAATAAGGAAACACATCGCCGACACTGAGCCAATCGCTGTGCGGCCACGCCCCCTTGCCTGCTCCTGTATTCATGTATCTCTATTGTACGATGACCCCAGGGAGGGGGAGGACCAATTATCCTCATTATTGTGTTTAACCCTCTGGCTGCCGCAGACATTTTTATACACAATATTAGTGAATATTTTCAGTAAAAGTTCACCTTAGGGCACACCATCACAGTACATTACCCAATGTTTTGTAACATATTAAGTGCTTCTAAAGTCATTTTTGATTTACTTTAATAAATAAAAGTAAATATATGCAAGGTGTAAAGGCATTTAACAACAGACACTGTTGTTTATCACCCTTTTCAGTCCATCCACTGGCAGCTACCTGCAAAGTACTCTGATTATGTTGTTTGAACTCCTTTTTCCTGTTCACCATGTTCACTACAATTTTCATGTTGCTCTTTACTGAGTTGCAATGCTGAGAAGAGCATCTGTCAAGAGTGTAGGCAGGTGCATACTACTTTCACCACTGCAGGTGGCGCTCAATCGTAGCAGCATTGCAGAGAGAGAGGAAGTCAGGAGGAACATTCTCCTCTATGGTTTCCTGGGTCACTGGGGCAGCTAGCTGTGACCCTGCCAGCCATCTTGGGTCAGTCAGAGTCCTTTTCTTTTTGTACAAAGGTTTTTATTGGACATATAAATCAACATAATAATACATATAGACAATGAAGGACACATCATGTGTACATGTTTGCGTAGACTATAACATTTCAAAAATAATAGTCTGAGACACTAGGATTTGCACAAGATCATAAAATTACAATGGGAATCTTATAAGATCAACAAATATTAATAGTATAGCAAAACGCTAGTTTCCACTATTTTGCAGATATAGTTGCAGAACTTTATATAACATTTGTGGTAAGAAAAAAACAAAAAGATAAAAGTAAAACATAACTTATCACTATGGAAATAAAGAAAGGCAATATATATTCGTGAGTTGTTTCTCATCATGTGTCCGAGCCCAGCAGGACCTATCCTGTGGGCTAGAGAGACTTAGAAAAGAGAAAATAAGAGGAAGGTATGAGAGGGGAGAGGACCAGAAGGAGGGTGAAATAGGTGTGTAGGATAAAGAAAGGGGGGAATAAACAGAGAAAGAAGAATAAGGAGAGATAGGAGTCCACGGGGTGGGAGGGGTGGAGACATACTAGAGAGACAGTCAGAGTCTTTTTAAGACCCTGGCTCCTGGAATTGGCACACTTTTCTGTTGGTAGTATATGGACAAGTTACCCACCTGACAGGGACAGTGAATAGCGGTAGGGAAAGGTTCCGGGCGAGTAGGTAAAGAATAGGGACATCCTAGCTGGAATCCTCTCATTTGGGTACAGACCAGCCAGGCCACATTCCGCCATCCAAGACAGATGCTGTTAGCACATCTGAGACTTGCTCTGTGCTACATTGCTGTTTCTTCTGTGAGTTCCCCGGTCTTGTGCCTTCCTGCTGGGTTGTTTGTGAAAGTTGAAATCTCACTTTAATACAAGTTCCGTTTACTGCAACTGGACTCTGTGTGTTTACTGCTGCCCCACCACGCGGTACCTCCCCACCGCCCCTTCCAAAAAGGGGTATTTTTGTGTTGAGCGGGACCAGGCTTCCAACTCTCCCAAAAAGGGTTGAAGATATTTAGCCAGCATAGCTTCTCTAGATATATCAACAGCATGTCTGGTCAAATTATTTGGTATTAACCCTTTTATTTGCAGGTGTGGCTTCACACTGTCCTCTAGCACCCTGGTGTTTAGGCAGGGCTGCTATTAAATTTAGTTGCCAGGCAATAGTTGCCTTGGCCAATTGCTAGGAGATCAGTTGATTTCCCCCTAATTCTGTAATTGCTGCACTTCTCTCTTCTGTCACTAGGTGGCATTATAGCTGGTGACATTGGATAAGAGAAGGGCATAGCAAGGACAGTATATGAATGAATAGATGTCTCAGCCAATGGGCAGGGAATTTCTTTGGTCCCTTGGCCTGCTGGGAGCGCCTATTTTTTTGGGTGGAGTCAGGTTATAGGGGTTCTGTGCCCCCTGGATGGCTGTCTGGGTGGACGTGTGTTATGCTGCCCCAGGCTGCTAGGCCAGAAACCTGAGGCCTATCCCAGAGACATCTGGCTGCTAGGCTGTCTGAGGCCTATCCAGAAGCAGGAGAGCAACGTAGGTTTGGGACTGCTGGCTTGTAGTCCAACCAGAAGTAGTGGTTCTTGCAGCCGGGGAACCAGCTGTGGTCAGAGGTAGAGGGGAAGATGTCACCACTAAGGGACCATCCACCTTGTTGCCAGAGACCACTGTGAGTAAGCTGAGGACAGTGAAGAAGTGGGAAAACTTCAGCAAGTGCCAAGTCAAGGACCCAGCAGGACAGCAGAGGTGATGCTTGCGGAGCATCAGTGAGTACCAAGCCAGGGACCTAGCGTGTCCGCAGGGGTGATGCTTGAAGTGTATCTGTGAGTGCCAAGCCAGGGACCCAGCAGGGAAGCGGGGGTGATGCTTGAAAAAGATACTGAGTACTAAAGTGGAATAGCTCAAAGGATTCAGTGGCTATTGGATCCGAGGTCTAGTGAAAGACTGGGAGTTCATTGAGTAAAGATCATGAGTGACTGTGGCGTAAGGAGAACTGTTTGTGTTGCCAATAGTTGAGTACAACTACTGTTAGTAACTGCTACAAGATTGTTGCCATAGGAGACAGCGGTCCTACTTGTACAAAAACAGTATTATAGAGATAGAGGGGAGGAGTCAAACCAAAGCACCACATCCCAATAACTTAATTGAAAAAAATGAGGGGACTTGAGGCCAAAGAGAGGCCAAGGGACTTTAACGGTGCTTGATAAACAAATTAGGAATTTGTAGAGTAAAAAAAAAAAATATTTTATTCATAAATCCTTTAAAAAATAGACATGAGACAAAACATAGATAAATCTTTACAAAACAATTTTGATAAAAGTGTGATACAGAGCTTGATACCACTTTCTCAACATGTTTGGCTTTATTAAGCTTCCTCAAGAGATATAATGTGGCATCTGATCAACTATAAAATGAAAAATAAACCATAAATATTCATGTCTAAAGATATATATAACAACCAAGTTGCATTAAATTAATATTGTAATATACATCATATAAAAAAAAAGGCATTTTTTGGAGTATGAATTATTACATGGTGTAGATATGTAGATATTAGTATATATCAGTATATAATATATCGGCATAATTGGAAAAAAAAACACAAATTATCCATCTTACCTATATCCTAAAATTTGTGGATATATATTTAGAAATCGAGATGGTGCACCAATAGATTATGCCCTTCAGTCCAGACTTCCTGGTAAGGTATGCCCCTTTTGCATCTCTGAGAATGTTTTTCCTGTGCCTATTCCGGGCACCAGACTTTCCAAAATGGCCACAGATCAGTGAATGCTCCTACGTCACTGACGCCGTCGCCATTTTACATATCTACACCATGTAATAATTCATACTCCAAAAAATGCCTTTTTTTATATGATGTATATTACTATATTAATTTAATGCAACTTGGTTGTTATATATATCTTTGGACATGAATATTTATGGTTTATTTTTCATTTTATAGTTGATCAGATGCCCCATTATATTATCCTGAAGAAGCTTAAGAAAGCGAAACATGTTGAGAAAGTGGTATCAAGCTCTGTATCACACTTTTATCAAAATTGTTTTGTAAAGATTTATCTATGTTTTGTCTCATGTCTATTTTTTAAAGGATTTATGAATAAAATATATATTTTTTACTCTACAAATTCCTAATTTGTTTATCAAGCACCGTTAAAGTCCCTTGGCCTCTCTTTGGCCTCAAGTCCCCTCCTTTTTATACAAAAACGGTGTCTGGCTGGAGGCCTTCACCTGTATAGCTGTCTGCCTATAGAAGTCTCTGAGTCTGCTAATTATCATTGCATCTACCTAAGGGTATCCTGGCCCTAGCTCTCTCTCCCACAGTTCTGTTCAAGGGACAATAAATCTCTTTGCATTCAAAAAGTGTCCTGCATTACACCCACCATGCCTTTTAACCCACTCTACACAGAAGGATGTCAGCTGTCCCTGACTCTGGAGGTCACCATTAGGCCTCTGGGGACCTGGGACTTTGCTACAGTCCTATTTAGTACACTGTGCTGTACATTCCCAGTTTTACACTATCCTCTTATGCTTTTCTAAATTCTTTATTTTGAAAATATTTACAATCATACAATAAGTGTGATACAAATATAGTTGTAGGATCGAAAAAAGGAGCGAGGCATAAGAGAACAACTAATTATAACTTGGTACTTCCATCGACCCAGGTATAGAGAAAAAATGGTAAACAAAGCATGAGGTGGCATCCCTCTATATGTGATTCGTCTCTAAATCCTCCCACCCCTCTCTGATGAGGATATGATAAGAACTTGTTATGTCCACACGAATGTGCCTCAGTAGGCCACAAAAAAAAAATTGTGCATGACTCACAATTATTTGTAGGTGTTGGAATGGGTACACAGAGTAGTTTACATTTCAACTATTTCAATGATCATTTGGCATCCAGACATCCGTTCACCTGAAGATGATTTCTTTGACTTAGTTCTAAAAAGGTGTAATTCAGGCGAGTCCTTAAAATATGGAGCATGGAGCCCTCTTCCCCCTGGCACCGCCAGCACATGGAAGGACACTGCGGAAACAACAATCACAGGGACCCTATACCATCGGGAGAGAATTTTGTATCCTGTTTTCCAGAGGGCGCTTGATATAGAGACCCTATGTGTCATCTGGAGCATTCTGTCTTTCTGTTTGTGCATAAACTTGATTTTATTGTCATTTCATTTTCCCCTGTGGTAATTAATTCCTGGGTGAACTCTTCCGGTGGTTGAGACAAAAGTCTGTGTGAGGAGGAGAGACCATGTGGTAAGGGTTCAGTCTCCAAGCATAGGTGCTCGAATGCACTCAGCGGAGGCGGCAGGTAATACTTACCATGCATAGAACTGAGTGTAGCACCCTCTAGTTAGTGTGCTAGAGAGATAGCATTTTTTTTGGTAGTGTAGGTAAATTGTCAGACTTGGCTGGCAGCCAAGCGTGTGTGCTTTCTTCTGGGTCAGGGTTAAGTTACTCAGGCAGAGCTGGTGACTCACATGCAGCATCACCAAAACCTCCCACTTCTTTCCAGAATATTCTTGTATCTTCTGACAGCGAAGGAGGAGAGGAAAGGTGGAGCTGCCTTGGGAATTCTGAGGAGCAATGACCAATCCCCAACTTGGATTGGCAGAGGGCAGGCCTCCTTAAATACCCAGGGTCAGTCCAGCTGGGGAAAATTAGTTTGAGGTGGAAGCTGGAGATGGAGTGCTAGGCTGTCGTGGCCTTGGAGGGAGCTCCCCAGTCTAGGGGGGGTGACCTTGGGCAAGGGCTCGGGTGCGGAAGGAACCCTCTGAGAACACGTGGAGGTGTCCTGGACAGGAGGCACGGGAGCAAGGAAAGGACAGTGGGAGAGCACTGCTGGGCAAGTCTCCGGGAGGGACTACAAGTCGCAGCCAGGAGGGCTGGTGAGTGTCATACAGTCAGGAGGTCTGAGAGAAAGCAATCTGGGATGGGTACAGTGCCAGTGGAGTGGACTGTGATGGCATGGGCAATGGAGAGAGAGGCAGCTGCAGCCAGGAGGGCTGGCAGGGCCTTCAAGATGCAGTACTGGGCTCAGTAGCCACGTGGACAGCTAGTACTAGGACTACCTATATATTTTTGCTACACCATAGGGACCCGTGGTCCCTGCCTGCAAACGGCATTCACTTTAGACCTGACTGAGTCAGTATCAGGCCTGCATATCAGTGCTAGATGGGCCTGGAGAGTGAGTTTTGTAGAAGCTAATGACGTGCTGGAATTGTAAGTAAAGAAGTTGTATATACCAAGGGTGTATATAGTTGTCCCACATATCTTTCTGCAATCAGTTGGGCATCTCATGAATATTTCATCCCTATACAAGTTAAATCCCCTCAATAAAAATACAAAAACAAAGTTCAAGAACTGTTTTTCTGCCTGAAGGTGAATTAGAACTATTTGCCTGGCTGGGCAGGGTGACGGACGAAACACAACACTCAGCAGCCCCTGCGGGAATATCGGTACATGAGGAAATGGCGTAACTGCAGGGCTTGCCAAAGCGGCAGAGGTGGGTCAAATCAATTTGCAAAACTGCAAAAGACGGAGCACAGGTATAGTTCCTGAACTGGTGGAAGTGAAAGGCTCCCAGAGCCAACAACTACGTAACTGAGAAGAAAATATTTTAGCCAATCTAGCAGGAGTTAAATAAATTCTGTGCAAGAATTTATGTTGGATAAGATGGCCTCTCGCAGACACGAGTCCAGTGAATGAGGAGTCCCAGATATTGTCCCAGTCATCCTCATCCATGCTAGGGAAATTAGCCAACTAAGCATTATGACAGGGTAGAAGAAGCCTGGCAGTATCCACAAACAGTTGCCTATATATGGATGATAGTTCATTTTTAAGGGGGTCATCCCTTAGTAAGGTCTCTAAGTCCCCCACATGCACTACGAAAACTGAGGAGCCAAACTGAGTCTGAAAAGCATGTCTGAACTGCAGTTAGCGAAAGAGTTGAGTGTTAAGTAATCTGAAATGAACTTTTAGGGCTTCAAATGCAAGCAATGTCTCACTCTGCACCACAGATCTTACGGTTTTCAACCCAAATTTAATCCAAATGATGGGATCTGGATAAGCGTAGAACTGAGGTAACTGAGGATTTTTTCATAAGGACATGTAAGGAGAAATTGCATTATCCCCTCCAAGCACCTGTAGCGCTGGTAGATTTTTTAATCTACTGCTGATAGGTAAATCTAGTGGGTTACTTGTTAGGTGAAGTTAGATTTGCCTCTGTTCCAGCTTGGCTGAGTTGCGTGTAGTTTTACACTGCGCTGGTGGGTGTCGTTGTCACCATGGGCCAGTGTTGGAAAGGCAATGTGTTGAAGCGTATGAGTGCTCCTCTGTCCCGGAGACAACTCGGTGGAGGTGGTCCTCCGAGTTGCATTCTGGGAGATGGTATTTATGGGACAGACGCCATGTTTAGGGGTCTTCTTTCCATCCACCTGCTGGCCCTCCTGGCCGACAGGTATGCATTAGGAATACCACCTCGTGGTCCTCTGTTCCAGGGGCCCACGTCGCTGCGGCATGTGGGTGGGCCCAGAAGCCTGTCTGGGGCCTACCACAGCAGCAGAGGAATGGTCCTGGGCTGTCTATCCTGAGAGAAGAAGTTGGACAACTGAGGAGATCCCAGGGGAGGACCCGTCATGGAAGGATCATGCAGAGTGCTGGTCTGGAGAGGGGCTTGGTGACTCAGTTGGAGGACGTATCCTGAAGTAATCTTACTGCATAGTACTGCCGGGTTGGCTTAAAGGTTCAAGTGCTGTGTCTGATATTCATCGTAAACCATTACATCCTGTGGCAGAGGATCGTACCGGTTCTGTTCCAAACAAGTCTGTGGCACAGACTTTTGTTCGTGCTGCGTACTGGCTGCTAGGCAAGTGAGAGAGGCCTATCCAGGCGGGTAAAGATTGAATCCCACAAGGGGAGTGCATTCAACTACAAGTGTTCAATTCCTAATAATGTACTAAAGAATACTACGAAAAGGTATTTGAGCTTCCCTGCAACTTTGCTTCTACCTCTTTCCTGCTACTTCCTTTATTACCTGTTCATTAAAGCATTGGAAAAGATACTCAAGTGTTTGGTGCCTACATTGTCCGGAGGTAAACTCAATGGGACCCTAGACCCGGTGCCGGTGAAACAGAGGTGGCGAAAGTGAAGGTAACAGCCCGCTTTAAACCAGCAGCTCCACCAAGAGTTATTGCTACACACCTCTAATTTATTTAAAGGAGAAGTACAGTCAAAGCCCGTTTGGCTATACCTCCTATGGAGTGCAGTTCATTCTGCATTCCTGTGACCACTATTCAGCAGACAGCGGGCTGAAGCCCACTGTCGACTGACATCACAGAGTCAGTCCAGGCTGGGACAAGAATAAAGTCGGGATCTGCCCACCACCCTGGACCGACACCTGGCTCACCCTCTCAGCGAGCTGCTGAGAGCCTGAGCCAGCCGCTCCACAGCCCAGTGCTCCAGTGAGCTTTCTTAAGATACTGTAAGTCAATCTCGAAATGAGGTCCCCCATATCACGCATTTATGGGCTTCCTAAATCGACATGCTGCTTACTTCAGAGTTTTGGTGTGAACGAAAGTACTTTCTAAGTTCCAATTCCACTGCTGCTTTCGTCTGAGAATCCTGAAGAAGGGACTCATTCAATCGCCATTTGCAAGCTTTGTGAGATTTGAGATTTGCGATTTGCGATTTATACGAACTTTGATGGCCACTGAAGAGTGATCCGAAACTAGGTAGTCAGGATCATTGCCATTTGTACCCTATGAATGTCTGTATGCTTTATCAGAAATCAATCCTGGAATATGAGTTATGCACTGGCGAGAAGTAGAAATAGTCTCTTTCCAATGGATTTAGGATATGCCAGATGTCGACCAATTGCTCGACTTGAAGGATCATTTTAAAGTGGCGTAAAAAGGCATAAGAGTGATGAGATGTCCTACTGGACACATCCAACAACAGATCAGGAGCCACGTTAAAATCGCCACCTACGATCAAAACGCCCTCTGAGAAAGAGGATAGAGCCTCCAAACAGTGCTCCACACAGGAAATCTTCTTTACATTTGGAGGGTATAAATGATAAAGTGTCACCAACTCTCCCTCCAATTCTCCTTTCAGGAAGAGGTAATGGCCCTGGTCATCCATTAACAAGTCTCTAAGTGACCAAGAAGCTGCCCTTAAGGACACAATGCTAACTCCCCTAGACTTTGCAGCTGGGGAAGTGCTGTGGTATGCCAGGGGAAATCGGGTGATATGCAGGTTGTGATGTTTGGTCATCTGAAAATGCATCTCCTGTAAAAATGCCACTGTGGCTCTACATCTCCACAGATCTCCAAGCACCGTGAATGCTTTTCACAGGCCTCGTACGATCCAAGAAACAAATTTAAGCGGTAATTTAGGTATGTTGCGGCAGGAGGAAGTGCCAGCAGGCTGCATATCAACTGCTGGATCAATAGGCTAAACTGGCGAGTCGGGCACAGCCATACCTGTAAACAAGGTGGGGGGGGGGTGAGAAAATATTATATATAAAAAATAAAAAGAAGGGAGGGGAGTTCCTGTTCGGTAGGAACTAAGTCGGAGCCAGGATATGGGGTCAGCAAAAAATAACAGAAAACTGTAGCTGAACTCTAGAAAAATTCTCCACGGTGGCTGAACCCAAAGTGGACTGTCCTATTTGGGGTAACAAAAAACTTAGGCAGCGTGAGAGTGAGAGGCTGGGTATTTGATTCCTCCCACCTGCTGCTCGAAGAAGCTTCAAGAATGTAGGGCAGAGAGAGTCAAATGATCAGTATGAATATTTATCAAGCCCCAGCTAATCCCTGAAAGGAGGCTTCCAGAAGGTAGATGGGGTGGTGATATTTGGGGGGCCCTGCCAGATTATTCTTTCCTCTGGTGGGAGGTAGACATGTGCAGTGCCGGAAAATTAGTTTTTTTTTTCATTTTTGTTTCATTCGGGTTTTTTTGTTTTGTTTTTTTTTGTTTTTTGGATCATTCAATATGATCAATATTCGTTATTTCAAATAAATTCGTAACTTTGGATGAATTCGAATTCGTTACGTGCCATTGGTTTAGATGCAGTATTCGTTATTTTGATAATTTATAATAATTCGAAAGAATGAAAATCCAAAAGAACGAAAATCCAAAAATAAAAACGAAAATCCAAAAATTTGAAAGAATGAAAATCCGAAAATAAAAACGAAAATCCAAAAATTTGAAATTCTGAAAGAACAAAAAACAATCGGAAAATTTCTATTTTAATTAAAATATTAAGTTTATTAACCATTATTATAGTTTTTTTTTATTTTTATTTATTAATAATAATAAATAATAATAAAAACTATATTAATAGTTATAAACTATTCAGTTATAGGTATTGGAATTAAAATTTGGCTGTTAGTGAACGTAACGAATACGAATTTCTCTGAAGTTACGAATTATCCGAAATAATGAATGCTGCATCTAAATGAATGGAACGTAATAAATTAATAATAATAAAAACTATAATAATAGTTATAAGCTATTAAATTATAGGTACTGGAATTTCCTTTCACATTTGTCTGTTAGTGAATGTAATGAATACGAATTTATCCAACGTTACTAATTATCTGGTATTTGTTACTTTGAATAATTCATAACTTTGGATAAATTTGTAATACCTATAATTTAATCGTTTATAACTATTATTATAATTTTTTTTATTTTTATTTACTATTAATAAATAATAATTAAAAAAACTATAATAATGGTTAATAAACATAATATTTCAATTATAATAGAAATTGACGGAATGTTTTTTGTTCTTTCGGATTTTTGTTCTTATTTTCGGATTTTCATTTTTTTAAATTTTTGTTCTTTCTGATTTTCAAATTTTCGGATTTTTCATTTTTATTTTCTGATTTTATTACTTTCAGATTTTTGGATTTTTTTGTTCTTTTAGAAAACATGTTTCCAAAAAAATTTGTTTAACGGTCTTTCGTTAATTCGGACATTTCTAAATTAATGAATATGCCGAATTTTGATGAAAAACGAAACAAATAGCACATGTCTACTGGGAGGGTTCCAGTTCTCCTTGGGGCTGCTGCCTAAAGAGAAACAAAAAATTGCAGGCTGGGCCCCAGCAGGAGCTGGGCTGACGGTCTGGAGAAGATTGCTGATGGATTTTTGCTGGAGGGCACTGTCCTGAAGTCTTGGCCTGGAGAAGGATCTTTTTCTCTCTCACTGAGGATCTACAGGTGGACACAGTGAGTAAGACCCGATTTAGGACTTTAGTGTGGGCCTGCTCCTATAAGGGCTTTCTGCTAAAAAGTTTGTCCTTCCATGGATTTCTATTATCATTTTGGAGTATCCTGTGACCCTCAACCCCTCTCCTGTTCTTCAGCAATACAATTCTAAAAAGACACGTGTATCAAACACAAGGCCCATGTGCTGAATCCGGCCCGCCAGACCATTATATGTGGCCCTCGCACCTCTCTTGCAGATGTGGTACCTCCCTTGTCTCCACCCCTGCCTTGTCTAAGCAGTCAGCAGCAGAGAGGAGGACAGAATTCCTACAGACTCTGTGCCTCTCTGTGCAGGTGCAGAACATCCTCGCCTCCGGCACCCCTGGTCTCAGAATCCAGCAGACCCCAGCAGCTGACACCAAACCTCCTCTGGTCCTCCTCCAGACCCTGCACTTTCTGCTTCTCAGCTCTGCCCCCAGCTTCCTTCCAGCAGCAACACAAGGGTGGGGGACTATTGACTTCTAATGGTGGGGTGGACTCTTGACATTTGATGTAAAGGGAGGGTGGGGTGCTCTGGACATCTAGACTTACAGATACAACTGGCCCTTTCAGGGCAACCATAATGCCTACATGGCTCACGATGGAATTGAGTTTGACCCCCCCCCCCCCGACCTAGACTGAGCCATTATTGTTGCGTCGTCTGTTGCTTACAGCCTCTTTGCTACTTAGGGCATGTGACAGACCCAACTGGGAAGGGGGCTTTTGGAGGGGACTAGGGGCTAGCCTTCTACCCACTAATTATGGTCCATGGAGGAGACCAGGGATTTTGTCTGCTTCTCCCGGTCAGAGCATGGAAAAGAGCTCAGTTCAGCCTCTGATTACATGGAGAGAGAAGATCATTCTCTAATGATGGACAACAGTGATGAATGCTGAGAGCGAGGCTTGGATAAATTCTCTGAATAAAGACAATAAGGCTTCCTTTCTTAAGTGGATGGAAAGATGTGATGTTAATCTTGTACAGGTTAATAGTCATAGGAAATATGGTGGCCCTCCTGTAGACTGGGTTGGAGAAGCTTCACTTGGGGCAGAAATATTTATCAACAATCTCCCCCAAGAAATCTATGAAGATAATTAAAGTGGAGTTCCACTGAAAAAAATAAAATTAAAAGTCAGCAGTTACAAATACTGCAGATGCTGACTTTTAATATATGGACACTTACCTGTCCAGGGCGCCCATGATGTCAGCACCCGAAGCCGATCTGTCCTTCGACTCTCGGGTGGCGACGCTGCCATCTTCGGTAAGGGAATCAGGAAGTGAAGCCTTGCGACTTCACTTCCTGGTTTCCTTCTGTGCATGCGCGAGTTACTCTGCGCTATCTCACTGGTCCCTGTTGTTTTCTGGGACCCGTGTGTCTCCCAGAAGACAGCGGGGGGCCGGACATGACATAGATCGCCGCAGATACTGCGGCAATCTATGCCCGGAAGTGGGAGCAAATACCTGTATTAGACAGGTATCTGCTCCCCCTAAAAGATGCCAAATGTAACACTGGAGGGGGGGAGGATTCCGAAATTCCAGAAGTTCCATTTTTGGGTGGAACTCCGCTTTGAATCCACTTTTCCAAATTGCTGGAACATTGTATGAGTTTTGTCTTATGATGACGTGTCTAGTGGACAGATTACACAAGTGAAAGCTGGTTAATGAGATGTGGACAGCCCTGGGTCTACTTTCTAGGGGTACTGGTGCTGAACTGTCTGGTTTAGCAGTGACCTGAGTCACCTAGGCTTGTCTAGGTGACTGACTAATTATTATTTAGCATACTGTTTAATTAGATTACTGTTTATGCTGACTGTTCATTAGATGTACTGTTAGATGTACTAATGAGATTACTGTTTATAGTTTGCGTTGTTTAGGGTAATGTGGTATATATTCTGTGTGAATCTATAATAAAGTCACTCCCCGTTTGCACCTAAGCTAGTGTGGTCTAGTTCTTGGGTGCAATGCTCAGCTATAATACATAGTTCCTGGTTCCAGAGTGGAGGAAGCTGTATCTTGGCAGAGACACCCAGGCTGGGTCCTAGGCGGTCTGTCACAGGGCACACCTGTATATTTCCAGTGGCTTGAGTGCTACATACAGTTAACTCATCTACATACGTTTTGTGTTCTACTCACTTGTCAGTTTTTAAGACCACAGATGGATTAGGACTTAAAACAAGGATAGTCCCCCAAAATGACTATATATACACTATATTGTGTGTGTGTGTGTGTGTATATATATATATATATATATATATATATATATATATATATATATATATATATACGCCGCTCCGCTAGTTTGCATAATCCATCTAAGAATCATTCTTTGTGTGTGGTTGTGCACTGTGCAGGGTGTCAGACTAACAGGTTTCTATTAGGTCTGCAATTTTTTTTACAAGCATGTGATTAGAGCCTGAGGCTTAAATTGCCTTCTTTTATGTTGTCCTTGTGCCTGAGGCTTAAATTGCCTTCTTTTATGTTGTCCTTGTACCTGAGGCTTAAATTGCCTTCTTTTATATTGTCCTTGTGCCTGAGGCTTTAATTACCTTCTTTTATGTTGTCTTTGTGCCTGAGGCTTAAATTGCCTTCTTTTATGTTGTCCTTGTGCTCTGCGCCCCGAACCCTCCCACTTTGTGACCTTAGCAAATCAATATTCGCCATCAGCTTCCGGCTTCTTGTCGCGGCCAATCAGGACAGGAGGCTGAAGATTTGAAACCAGGAAAGAAGACCGGGTAACACAGAAGCCACAGCACTGGGCATCAGGAGTTTGTAGGATGAGTGCGGACCTGGAGGGGTTTGTTCATGGCACCAGCCCCCCCCAAAAAAAAAAATATTTTTAGCACCAGCCGTCACTGAGTATATATGTTGAATTGAAATGTATAGTCCCCTTTTCTTCCTCTTTTTCTTTTGTTTGTACACTATAGTTTAGCAATGTGGTTACAGAGCACGAGCTCAGTAATTTAGTCCCCATGCGATGTGTTATTATATTTATTTTTAATGTTAAAAATAAAACATAATGACTCCCATAAAAATACACTCTAAATAAATAAATATATTACTGCAAGATATATAGTTTAATTGTACAGCTCCACATAAGTGATCTCTTAAGGAACCCATTAGAGAATACCAATGTATTTTAACTAGTCTGGGAACCTCAAACCTTCAGAGCAAATTTACATTTTTTTTTTTTTTTGGTACATATAACAAGATTATCTGTTATCTGGGTTTTTGTTTCATTTTTACAACTTGTTCTAAATGTTTTTATCCTCTGTTCTCTATTGTACAGGAGATGTTAACAAAGGGATCCACAATTCAACAATAATTTATCCTAATTTATTAAAACAGATTTTTCTACAGTGTAAAGCTTTACCATCTGGATTGTAAGTTTTCTTATTTTTGCTTTTACCATATCTATGAGTTTTTACTGTATCTATGGAATATATTAGAAATATTTGCCCAAATTAATGATGGTTAAAGGAGCGTACATGTAAAACAAAATTAACCAATGAAACGTAATACAATAAAAAATGTATTTCAAAATGCACAATTCTATTATTAGGTTAAAAGGTACTGTATATACAGCATTACTTAGGCTAGACTTTTTCTATTAAATTAATATTTGCCTACCTTAAAGTATCGATTTTGATGTAAGTGAATGGGCACGTGCCCTTGGTACAGCTTTATGAGGTAGGGGCACACTACGAGCTTGCTACACAGCACCTTTTCCACCTCTCCTCTGGATTCTCCAGCTGTTGCCTTGCCCAGAATCGGCAATCTCTCTTACAGCAGGGAGAATATGCAACTGGACTGCGGGCAGCACAGAGAGCAGCGGGAACAGGCTCCCATCACTAACCCTCCGGACACTGCCAGGAGCTTCTTTGTGTGTACTGCTTCAGATATACCACCTCACTCCATTCACCTTCCATGGGGTGAGTTGAGAGGGCAGCTGTCTGCATTCCTCCTGGCGGGGGGTCTCCTTCTCCTGGAGGGAGTTGTGGAGGGGGGGCCTGTATTTGGGTCCCCTCTGATCACCCACCTGCACTCCTCCTGGCCAGGGATCTCCTTTAACCGGATAAAGGGGAAGGGAGGTGGGTTCCTGTACTCAGAATGCAGGTCCCTTCTGATCACCTTGCTGCACTTATTCTGAATGAGGATCTCCATCTACTTGAGGGGAGTCAATATCCCTGTATGGGAGGGAAGGGTCCCTTCTGATCACTGCTTGTACTCCTTGATGGTGGGAAATCTCTGAATATATCCCATGTACACCTGGAGGTGTGGGGGAGCTCTCCCTGTACTCCAATTGGGGATTTCAGATTACTGCCTGTTCTCGTGGATGGGTGTCCCTGATTACTTCTTCATTAAAGCAGGCCGTGGTTACTTGTAGACCCTAATTAGTAGTTAAACTTTATAGGGAGGGCTTTGGTCTTGTTACTTGTGAGCTCTCAGCATTAAGTTATCACAGCCTGACTGGCCAGGATATTTTACCTGTTCACTCATAGGGGTCTCTCCAGTCCTGTAGTCCAGTGTTGGGGTCTCTGGGTGGCCTTTACAATCTCAGTATGGGAGGTCAAATTATTGCCCCCAGGCAGTTGTGCAGGGTCCTTCCTATCCCTTTCACACCAGCCTCTGTTAGCATTACTAAAGACAGTCCTTTTTTTATCTCCTCCTCCTCCCCATGCACAGACATGCTGGTGGGGCAGACACCGGATACATAATAAAACTGCTATATATGATCCATGTGTCCTTTTACGTACAGATCCTATAGGGACACAATGAGATTGCTGTGGGCTTTGGATTATTGCTATGGGCTGTATATGATCCATGTGTCCTTTTACACATATTTCCTATAGGGGTACATGATAACAATGCTTTGGGCTTGTTCAATTAGGGCCAGGAAGGTGGAAGCAGGAAAGGCCCAAGCCTTGGATGCAATGTTATTATGTAGAAGGGGTAGTAAGTGCACTGGGAGTTTGCAGCAGCTCTATGCTCCTCCTGCCTCACTGACAGGAGTAACAGCAGTGTCTTTCCTGTCAGAAGGAATAGCAGCTTTTATAGCTCCTAAAAAATCAATGCCGAAGCAAGTATACATTTTCCCCTGTTAGCTCCATACTTTGCCATGGGACAGAATGTGCACTGCTAATAAACTCTTCAGTTCACTGTGGTGTGCCACAACCATTGACACTTTTTTAACATATGCCATAACCATTACATAGGTTTCAGCTTGGAGCTGCACACACTACCTCACCGGAGCGGGCACAGTTTGACATCTTTGCCCTGGGCACCAGATAACCTTATCTTTTTGCAGGTCCAAATTAAGGCCCGCTGACAAAACAAGACTACCACCAGATATAGGAATTCAGCGAACAAATCATCCAGGTGTACCCAACGAATGTTAAAAGTTTACCCAAAAGTCATATTTTTGTTAAATGCTGAGACTGGTGCACCTCAGTCAGCCCCCGTCTTCTTATTTGCTATTCCAACAATATGGCTTCCATAGATCCTGGTTCTTTTCCTGTTAACTTTGGCTTTTCCATCCGCCTTTGTGTGTTCCAGCTCTTCCTGCTACATTCTCCATAATATGAATTAAATACACATGTTACAGGGAGAGTTTTAATCCCTCAGCAGGTATGCAGATTCAGAAAGTCAGAAGCAGAATTTACCTCTCAAATATCAGTTGTAGGTGGGCTGACCTTTTATGCTACCTTTAGTGCCGGTTCACACAGGGGCAACTTGTCAGGGGACCTAGCCGCCTGACAAGTCGCCTCCCGTTCTGTACAATGGAACCATTCTAATAGGAGCGACGCAAGTCGCACCGACTTAGAAAAAGGTTCCTGTACAACTTTGGGGGCGACTTGGGGCGACTTGCATAGACTTCTATACAGAAGTCGTTTTGCAAGTCGCCGTGGCAGTCGTGTGTAGGTCGCCTCGGTGAGGCGACCTGCAAGTCGTGCTGCCCCTGTGTGAACCGGGGCTTAGACTTCAGGTATGCCTACATGTATGCATACAAAATATTGGAGATCTTCTGTTAATTGTATCTTTAGGCACCTTAACAATGAAAAATTAAACCAATAAGAAGGAAGGCTGGGTACACTGAATTAATGATTTATTTTAGAGGCTAATAATTATTTTCTTTTCAATAGGTTTCATTATCAAAAGTAAGAGTACAATTTGTTATCACAGGTAAAGAAATTACAGTGACAATAATAGCAGGTATAGTGTGCTGCCCGCTAGAGTTTAAAAATCGGGGTGCTGGTGTCCTTTCACTTATCCAGAAGTGCTGACATGTGTGTAGAAAATGTGAGACACTTCTCACCTGGTGCATATAAGTGTAGGTAATGGCCACAGGGGGCGAGGCCAGTGGCGCGGCACTGGCTGAGACCATTACCTACACTTATATGGACCAGGCTGGGTGTGCAGCATCCCACATTTTCTACACACATGTTGTCAGTTTTCAATCAGAGTGGGGTATGGGAAAGGATCAGAAAGGAGGGGGATGGGGCGGAATGAGTGTCACAGAATAACAATGGAGAGTTCTAGGTCACAAAAAACGGGTGGGATTTTAGGTCTATTAATCATCGGTCAAAGTCTGTAAGCAAAAAGTGTGAGATGTGTGAGTCCCAGGTTTCCTTGAATTTTTTTTTTTTAGTTTCTATATTTTTATTTTAACAAAAGGAAAATGAACAGCCTCTTCCATAATTAACATACATCACCTGTATATAAGCAACCAACAACATATCATCAAATTCAATATTGTTTAACCTTCATGTTGAATCTTGGGGAATATCAAAGACAGGAATTATCTCCATCTATATTCCACTTTCCAAAATGCTAACCAAACCTGGTCAGGGGGGAACGCAACCCCTGATTCAGGACCGGAGCACAGCAACTACCCCCCTTAATGTTCCAGACATAGCAGCTAATATCCGACTATTCCCCTCCTTTCCTTTTTCTGCCCCCTCTCCCCCCACCTTAAAAGGAAAAAAAAAAACACCTAAACCTAGAAGGAGAACCCCCCCTAATTCCACCACCCTCCTCCCCCCCATCCCCAAAAGGCTCCCCTCCTCTCGATTTAAGTTATACTAAAGGACCCATGTCCTCCTCCCTCATCTCCTGGGGGTCACATCAGTAAGTTTTCTTCCTTCCTCTGAAGAAACAAAAAGATTCCATGGCGACCATGTTTGCATATAGATTTCTCGTTTTTGTCGAGACGTCCAGACTAGATCTTCCATTCGGTTTACTTTCTCTACCATCCTAAGCCACATTCCCACTGTGGGGGGCTGTGTCTGTTTCCAAGTAAGGGGGATACAGGATTTGGCTGCATTCAATAAGTGGCACAAGATGGACTTCCTGTATAGCTGGGATTTCGGATAAATGCAATAGGAAGAAGGCCAGGTCTTTCAGGTTTTCAATATTGCTGAATTTTTGCCTGATCTCCCGAACCTCTTTCCAAAATTTCCTAATTCTAGGGCAGGACCAAAAAATTTGTTCTAGAGTCCCCTGTTCTCTCTGACAGCGCCAGCAACCATCCTGTATGTTCGGAAAGCATTTGTGAAGTATAGCTGGGGTTCTGTACCAATGGAAGATGATCTTATAATTTGTTTCCTGCATTTTCGTACAGGTTGCTGTTTTAAATATGGAATGTATTATATTGGTACTTTGACCTGCCGAGAAGGTTCTACCCAAATCCAGTTCCCATTTTCGTAAAAAAGGCAACTGGTAATTCTCCATTGGTTTGACCAATAATGCATACATCTTAGAGAACGTATGCAAAAGTGGTCCTTTTCCGTACAATACTTCTCAAATGGCAGCAGGCTGCGGTCCAAGGATTCAGGAGGATCCATAGTATGTAAGAAATGTCTTAATTGTACCGCCTGCCAAAAGTCTAATTGAAAAAGGCCATTTCTGTCTGTCAGTTCCTGAACCATAGGCCAACATCCTGCTCTTAAAAAATGCAAGCCTGATATAATCCCCGCTTTATCAATATGTTAAAGGATCCCTTCCGTAGACCTAAAATGAATTATGGGTTCCCCAGAACAGGGACCAGGGGTGAATCCCTTAAGCATAGCAAACCCTTGGCAAAAAGATTATTGCATATTCGTAATGTTGGTCCTATAGTTGGGTGTGACTTGGTCATGGATGGGAGATCACTGAAGCACCATGGTGCCCTATGCAGTAACTCTCTACTCTGTGCTTGTTCTAATCTTGGCCAGATTTTTAAATCCCCATGTCGGCACCAGACGATCATTCGACTTACTAGGGCTGCCCAGGCATGTACTGGCCATTGGGACTACAGGGAGTTTCCCGGTGGGCCGATGGCTCAGTGGGCCGATTTCAGTGACAGTGGACCGCTGCCTCCCTCCAGTCCTCTGTCCCCCCCGCAGTGCTCACCTCCTCTCCCTGGCTAGTTATGCAGCGTGCCTGAATACAGACATGATGCTCAGGAGTCAACACTTAGAAGCTCATCATACGATCTGGAAGGAGGGCGGCCTCACTTTCCTGCCTAATCTTGTTCCATTGGGGGGGGGGGGGCCAAACTGATTCTTTGCCCCAGGTGAAATAATGTCTAGCTTCCCCACTGGTACTGCCTATAAGAGAAATAATGTAGAACGGCTAATAGCTGGGGGGGGGGGCTTGGGTGGCAAGCCGGCATGGGAGAGACCTGTCAAAGTGGGCCAGTCTGGGTGAAGTCCAGGGCCAAATTTTTGTCCCAGTCCAGCCCTGGGGCTGCCTGATAACATTTGTACATATCGGGGCTCGCTAGCCCCCCTTGTTGTTTTGGCAATGTCAAGAGTGTCCTTCTAATCCTTGGGTGTCTATGTGCCCAAAAGATATAGGAACTTTGGCAAGATGTTAATTTTTATTATACTGCTCCTTCCAAACCTAGAATGAAGTCCCTTATGCCATCCCTCCAGCAGATCTCGCACCCTACATAACAATGGCAAAAAATTAAGCTCATACATACGCGATGGGTCTGCAGGAATGGAAGTCCCCAAATACCTCAGGGACTGGTCCGTCCATTTAAAATTGTGGTTTAACTTCATTAATTTTACAGTTTCACTAAGAACCGCTGCCACCAAAGCTTCAGATTTAGAAAAATGTATCTTAAAGAAAGACAATGCACTGTATAACTCTATTTCCCTGAAGAGATTTGGGAGAGAAATCATTGGATTGGTCAATGAGAAAAGCATATCATCTGCGTATGCTGACACTTTGTATTGTGTTCCTTCCACCATTATCCCTGAATATCCATGTTCAGCCGGACTCTACACAGAAATGGCTTGAGAGACAGGGCAAACAATAAAGGAGACAGTGGGTATCCCTGCCTTGTCCCATTTGTGAACGTGAAGGAAGGAGATAAAGCTCCGTTTACCTTGACTTGGGTTGTAGACCCATTATAAATACTTGCGATCCATTTGAACATTTTTTCTCTTAATCCTATATGTCGTAGAACAGCAAACATGCACCCCCAGGCAACTCGATCAACAGCCTTCTCTGAGTCAGTTCCAAGGAACACACATGAGATCTTGGTCGAGTTGGCTATATAAACCAAATTCAAGGCTTTGATGGTATTGTCTTGGGCTTCTCTTGTTGGGACGAATCCCAATTGGTCCTGATGGATCAAGGTTGGCAATTGTTGTTGTAACCTTAAAGCTATGATCTTACTGAAAAATTACTGTAACTTCCACATTGCTTAGGATCTTTACCTTCTTTTGGTATCACCGAAATCATGGCTTTCAAGGATTGTAAATGGAAGTTAGTTGTATCTCCCAGTCCATTCAGCATCTTAACTAGATACGGCCCCAAAATGGGTAATAAGAGCTTATAGTACTGAACTGTGAAACCATCTGGTCTTGGTGCCTTTCCCATCTTTGCTGTTTTTATTACAGTTTGTAGTTCTTCTAGTGTAGTTGGTGATTCAAACTCCTCCTGTGTGATAGTTGTCAGACTTGGCATTCCACATGATGCCAAATAATCCTCCATCTCCGATTGGTCTGGTACATCCAAATTCAAATTATAAAGTGAGGAGTAGAAATCACCAAACACCTCAGCAATTTGTTTAGGTAATTTAATTTCTTCTCCCTTGGTATTTAAAATTGAAGGAACGTACGTCGTTGAATGTAGCTCGCGCAAGGCTCTCGCAAGTTGTCTACCGCATTTGTTACCGGACTCATAACTACATTTACGTCCTACTTGAAGTGCCATTTTAGCTCTGTACTGGAGTAAATCAATCACTTGTCTACGGGTACTTAAGAGTTCTTGTTCTATTTCTATAGTAGGGGCATGTTTGTGTCGTGCCTCTAGTCGATGGATATTTGACAACATCATTGATAATTTTATATTCATCTTTTTGCAGGTCCAAATTAAGGCCCACTGACAAAACAAGACTACCACCAGATATAGGAATTCAGCAAACAAATCATCCTGGTGCACCCAACGAATTAAAATTTACCCAAAAGTCATATTTTTGTTAAATGCTGAGACTGGTGCACCTTTGTCAGCCCCCATTTTCTTATTTGCAATTCCAACAATATGGCTTCCATAGATCCTGGTTCTTTTCCTGTTAACTTTGGCTTTTCCATCCGCCTTTGTGTGTTCCAGCTCTTCCTGCTATATTCTCCATAATATGAATTAAATACACATTTTACAGGGAGAGTTTTAATCCCTCAGCAGGTATGCAGATTCAGAAAGTCAGCAGCGGAATATACCTCTCAAATATCAGTTGTAGGTGGGCTGACCTTTTATGCTACCTTTAGACTTCAGGTATGCCTACATGTACAATTAGGGGGGTGAACAAAAATGGAGATCTTCTTTTAAATGGAGATCTTTAGGCACCTTAACAATTAAAAATTAAACCAATAAGAATGAAGGCTGGGTACACTGAATTAATGCTTTATTTATTTTAATGCTTTATGAGACCATTACCTACACTTATATGCACCAGGCTGGGTGAGCAGCATCCCACATTTTCTACACACATGTTGTCAGTTTTCAATCAGAGTGGGGTATGGGAAAGGATCAGAAAGGAGGGGGATGGGGCGGAATGAGTGTCACAGAATAACAATGGAGAGTGCCATGTCACAAAGAATGGGTGGGGTTTAGGTCTATTAATCATCGGTTAAAGTCTGTCAGCAAAAAGTGTGAGATGCGTGAGTCCCAGGTTTCCTTGAATTTATGCATTGAGTCAATTAGATTCATGTTAACTTGTCATTGGAAAATGTGTTGTGAACTATGGCCTTAATTTCAGACAGTAAAAAGGTGGTGCATTGCCATGCTTTTGCAATAATTTGTTTAGTGGCTGTCAGGACATCATGAGTCTGAATTGATGTTTTGTGAGTCCATCCAGTTTAAGGTTGAGTAGAGCTTCACCTGAGTTCATGGGTATTGTGGTGTCTAATAGTAACGTTAATATGTTGTATGTATGTTTAAACAGAGATTTTGGGACTTTTAGACAAGTCCACCATTTGCGTAAATACATTCCCTGTTCTGGACAACCTCGGAAGAATTGCGCTATACAGCCTGGGTGTCATGGTTATGCAATAGAGTTTGTCGATCAACCTACCTGTCTCCATGTGTTCATCTCTAGAGACCACCTGCCCCTCACCTGACTGCTTTTGTAACCTCTCCTCTAAGCATTCCTCTCCTCTAAGCATTCCTATCAGGGAACCCTATATTAACCTGTGCACTGCAAGCCAGCAGTGCTGATCAACCATTGTGTGTTAGCCTCTGTGTGTACTTGCTGTGTTTCCTACATCTGATTCCTGTTACCGACTTTGGCCTGTTCTTAGCTATTAAAGGCTCTGGTGAACACCTGCTGGCTCTTAGACTCCACGCCCTGGGGAATCTATGCTCTAGCTCCCAGTGGGATCTGTGTCAGTGATCCAGTAGACCTGCTTCCTGAACCTTCCAGGGATCTATCCGCAGCAGTCAGTCCTAGGGTCCACTACCTAGCGGTGCACTTCTGACTCCTACAGAGTGCATCTGTCACCTAGCCTCAAGGTGACCTGACAGTTTCATCAGCCATGGACCCGGCTGATGTGCCGCTACCCGCAGATGATCCGCTGCAGGGCTTAGTTCGCAGACTTGAGACCCAGGAATCCCATCAGACCCAAGTGATGCGATTCCTTCAGGATTTGGCATCCCGTTTTGAACAGGTTCAGGCCTCATAAGGACCCCCGTTTCAACAACCTCAACCGCTATCTGCTGCTGCACCTATCGCACCAGTCGCAGCCACACATTCATTACAACTGCCCGTTTCTCTGGGGACTCAAAGGCTGGCAGGGGGTTCCTTAGCCAGTGCATGATTCATTTTGAACTTCAGCCCCAAAATTTCCTGTCCGATCGGGCGAAAGTAGCCTATATTATATCCCTTCTGTCCGGCAAGGCGCTAGCTTGGGCTGCCCCTCTGTGGGAACTGAATGATCCAGTGGTTTCTAGCCTGTCTGATTTCTTGAAACGTTTTCGAAATATCTTCGAGGAACCGGGTCGTGTCTCCTCAGCGGCTAGCGCTCTTTTACGTCTCCGTCAAGAGTCCGCTTCTGTGGGACAGTATGCTCTTCAGTTCCGTATCCTAACAGCTGAATTGAGCTGGAATAATGAGGCCCTACTTGCAACCTTTTTACATGGCCTCTCTGATAGAGTGAAAGATGAATCAGCAGGAAGATCCCTTCCTGCTGATCTGGATGGTGTCATCACCTTGTGTAACCAGATCGATATTCGCTTTCAGGAGAGGGCCCTGGAAAAAAGATGCCAGCACTCCCCGTTCCTTAGACAGCTTGAGCTCCCAGTCCCTTCTCTTCGATCCGAGGAGCACCCCCTGCCCGCTGAGGAACCTATGCAGCTGGGCTGGACCAAGTTGTCTCCTGAAGAACACGCTAGGCGTAGAACTCTGGGCCTGTGCCTCTACTGTAGGGCCAAAGGTAATTTTCGTGACACTTGTTCTCTTCGTCCGGAAAAACGATCGGGGCTAATACATCTGGAAGGTGGAGTATTAGACCCTGAAGTATCACCTTCACCTTCTCGTCTTCTTCTTTCTGTGTTCCTTCATGTCGGCGCTTCCTCTCGTTCGGTCTCGGCACATCTGGATTCCGGAGCCGCTGGCAATTTCATGGACTGGGGAACTGCGTCTTCCATGAGACTTACCCTTTTGCCCCTTACAACGCCATTGGTGGTCTTGGCGATTGATGGCACTGTTCTCCCAGGGGGCCCTATCCGCTTCCAGACCCTCCCTGTTAAGATGTCGGTAGTGACACTCCACCAGGAGTGGATATCCTTCCTTGTCTTACCTAAGGCTTCGTCTCCTATCATATTAGGTCTTCCTTGGTTACGGCTCCATTCTCCACATGTTGACTGGACTGCTGGACAGATCTTGACTTGGGGTTCCTCCTGTTCCTCCTCCTGCCTACTCAAGGTTACCCCAAAAGAGAATCCTCCTGTTGCCACCATCATAGTATCTTCTGCTCTACCTGGTGCGTATAGCGATCTATGGAATGTCTCCTGCAATAGTCCGGCTGAGGCACTCTCTGGGTCGTGTGGCACTCTGGATGAGAAGCCTACCTGTGAACCTGAGCCGATCAGTCACTCCAGTTTGCATGGCCATTTCTCTTTGCCTGTCCCTGGACCCCCTTGGACACACACCCAGGCTGACTCGTCCACCAGTTCCACAGTCGCTACGCCCTGCGATGCAATTCTGGTGGTCGCTGCACCTGGCAATGCTGTTCAGTTGGCCTCTGCACCAGTCCAGCCTATGCCCAGTGAGCTTCCTGCTTCTTGTTCAGGACCTTCTGTAACCTGGCCTCACCCTACTGCTACTATGTCCGTTCAAACCTGTTTAAGAGGCTCAATCCATCCTTTGGATAGACTGCCTCATTCGGCCAGGTGGGGTTTTCAATCTTTTGTTCAGGGCTCTCTGTATTCTGTTTGTGTTTCAGCTATCCAGCTTAACTCTTTTGACACGTCACCTTTTAACCAACCTGACCTCAGGGATCCACTGACCTCTACCCAGTCTGATGGTCCTGTGTTGGATGTCCAGCACATCTTTAAGGGTCTGGGGGACCTAGCTCAGATATCTGATGGTCTTCTCGTGCCCTTACCCATTTCTAAAAAGCCTTTAGTCCTCAATAAGTCCTTTCGTCCTCTCCTTACCTCGGTTCCGGTCTCTGAGGATAATCTAAAGTACGAGGTTAGTCAAGTATTGGATTCCCGGCTCCGTAAAGGCATTCTTCAGTACCTTATACATTGGAAAGGGTTTGGTCCTGAGGAGAGGTCTTGGATCACTGCATCTGAGGTCTTTGCTCCTCGTATATTGAGGAGGTTCCATCTGGAGTTTCCCTTTAAGCCTGGGCACAGGCGGGGGAGGGGGAGGTCTCATAAGAGGGGGGGTACTGTCATGGTTATGCAATAGAGTTTGTCGATCAGCCTACCTGTCTCCATGTGTTCATCTCTAGAGACCAGCTGCCCCTCACCTGACTGCTTTTGTAACCTCTCCTCTAAGCATGGCCCCACCCTAGGCCCTATCAGGGAACAATATATTAACCTGTGCACTGCAAGCCAGCCGTGCTGATCAACCATTGTGTGTTAGCCTCTGTGTGTACTTGCTGTGTTTCCTACGTCTGACTCCTGTTACCGACTTTGGCCTGTTCTTAACTATTCCTGTCTGCTCGTGACCCTGACCTTTGGCGTGTCCCTGACCATCCCTGTTTGCCTGTGACCCTGAACCTTGGCATGCACTCTGTTGTCCTTATCTGCTTGTGGCCCCGACCTTGGCTTGTCCCTTACTTCCTTGTTGTTCCAGCCTGCTGCCTCCTTCCTCTTCTCCTGTAGTCTACTGTTAGCGTGAGCTGTGAGACCCTGGGGGCCGTGACCTGGAGCCAGACTGCAGCGCAGTCCATCCTTACCATTAAAGGCTCTGGTGAACACCTGCTGGCTCTTAGACTCCGCGCCCTGGGGAATCTATGCTCTAGCTCCCAGTGGGATCTGTGTCAGTGATCCAGTAGACCTGCTTCCTGAACCTCCCAGGGGTCTATCCGCAGCAGTCAGTCCTAGGGTCCACTACCTAGCGGTGCACTTCTGACTCCTACAGAGTGCATCTGTCACCTAGCCTCAAGGTGACCTGACACTGGGGTAAAGTGGGCAAGCCAAGAAGGGACCCAATACCAATGCTATAGAACTTTATAGTTGGTTTCTAATGCTAAAACATAATGTGAACATGACTAATTTGGTATTTAGGGTCCCTAATCCACTTGTCCATGAAATAATGATGTGGAAGAGATTTGAGATGAGAATTGTACAGCAAAGAGATCAAGCTTGGGGAGTGTGGATTGTCTTGACATTTCTGTTTGAAGGAGTCAAAGATGTCATGTCTGATTGGGGACAAATCATGGTGCTAACAATATTTTTGATTTCTAGATATCGGAACAATTCGGATTTAGAAAGGTTATATGTGGCCGGTAACACTGGGAATGATTTCATCTTGTTAGTGGTAGAAAGGTGGTGGAGTTATGAAAGTTCATGTCTGGTCCATTGTCTGAATGTGTTTGAGGCTTTAAAACCTGGGGTGAAAGAAGGATTTTGAAAAAACGACATCAGGGTAAGTGCCGTGATAGAAGACCACCTGAGTATTTGAGAGTGTCCCAGAGCATCAGAGAATGGACCGATATTGGATTTTGTAGGGTCACTATATAGTGAAGCCACAGCAAAGTATCCATACTTAAGGGATCACAATTGATTGCTTTAGGTGATACCCACAGGGACGTCTCAATGACAGTGTGATAATTGGTTGGTGGAGCTAGTTGGGAGGCCTGATAATAATTTTGTAAGTGTGGAAGACCTAGCCTGCTTTGGATTCTGGGTCGATATAAGAAACATTTTGGCAGTCTAGGTCTCTATTGCAAGCATAGAAATTGCATAATTTACTTTTGTTGATTGCAGAGAATTTACTGGGAGACCCTGGGTGGTAATGAAGCTAATAATTATTAGTAGTAGCCACTGTGTAGACATAATAATATATGTATAGCCAAAACTTTTTTTTTCAGGTGTGGGATTTTTTTGTTCTCTCTGTGTACCATTGGGGAAGTTTCCCCTTACTTCCTTTGCCAGAGATGCAACATGAAGGTAATCTTCCCCTTATCTCTTGTTCTGGGAACAACTCTAAAATGTTGGCTATTCCCTCACTTTCTTTCTTGGTGACAATGGTCACCAGTACAAATAGAATGGAAATGGAAATGGAAATACAGACTGTAATTTGACAAGGTCTAACCCTTTCCCACTTTATCAATTCAAAAAAAAGTTTGCCTAAAAATACACCTAAATTTTATTTGGTTAAACTTGAATGAATTAATTGTAATAATTTGTGTATTTATATTAGTACAGAACAAGCATGATTTAATTTGCATTACCCTTTGTTAATTTTTGGTTATTAAATGTAAACAATGGAATGGAGCTCGTCAATCAAACCTATTCAAAAAAATTCATCCTTCTTGGACTGTCTGATATTCCTTGTTTAAAACCAATCTTGTTTCTGATCTTCTTTATAATGTATATGGTGACATTATCTGGAAATTGTCTTCTCATTATCATGGTGAGACTTAATTCCCGTCTCCAAAACCCCATGTACTTTTTTTTAACTAATCTTGCCATCATTGACATCTGCTTCTCATCAGCAGTGGTGCCCAGAATTCTGGTAAACACCATATCACAGGATAAAACAATATCATTCCTAGGATGTGCGGCCCAGATGTATTTCCATCTGGCTCTTGGAGGTGCAGAGTGCTTAATACTGACTGTCATGGCCTTTGATAGGTATATTGCGATTTGTAAGCCATTACAGTACAATACGATAATGGACAAAAAACTCTGTCTATGTCTGGCCATTGCATCCTGGTTTCTAGGCTTTAATAATTCAATTATCCAAGCAACGTTCACCTTTCAGCTGCCCTTCTGTAAGTCTAATGTCATTGACCACTTTTTCTGTGAGATACCGCCTTTACTTCGGCTCTCCTGCAAGGATATTCATCTCAATCAGGTAGCAGGCATCATTGCAACTACCATCTTTGCATTCGGTACGTTCTTCTTAATTTTTCTGTCCTACCTTTGCATCACATTAACTGTGATAAACATCCATTCTGTAGCAGAAAGAATGAAGGTTTTCTCCACTTGTGTCTCCCATATTGCTGTGGTCTCCCTCTACTATGGTACCATCATGTTCATGCATGTACGACCTCAGTCCAGTTACTTTCCAGAACAGGACAAAGCAGCCTCCATTATCTATACAGTTGTGACTCCAATGGTTAATCCTGTAATATACAGCATAAGAAATAAGGATATCAAAGACAGTATCAGAAAGTCATTAAAGATGATCTAAACCCAAGAACAAATGTAATATATTGCAGCTTATAAGTCTATCTTTATCTTGCCAGAATTCAAATGTCCTTGTAACTTCCTGTGCAATGTACTGATATGAGTATTATTATTATTATACAGGATTTATATAGCACCAACAGTTTGTGCAGCGCTTTACAATATGAGGGCAGACAGTACAGTTACAAAGCAATTTAATACAGGAGGAATCAGAGGGCCCTGCTCGTTAGAGCTTACAATTTAGAAGATATTGTATATCAAATAATGTTATCATTCTTCCAAGCTATCTTATGTGCACTACAGAAGAATGTTCCTTGTGCAATGGAGATGTAGAGTGGAGGAGTGGTTACAGTGCCTTGAAAAAGTTTTCACACCCCTCTAAATTTTTAATATTTTGTCATGTTACAACCAAAATTGTATTATCCCTGACCTGTCTGGTGTGTTCCTTGGCCTTCATGATGCTGTTTGTTCACTAAGGTTCTCTAACAAACTTCTGGGGGCTTCACAGTACAGCTGTATTTATACTGAGATTAAATTACACACAGGTGGACTCTATTTACTAATTAGGTGACTTCTGAAGGCAATTGGTTCCACTAGACTTTAGTTAGAGGTATCAGAGTAAAGGGGGTTGAATACAAATGCATGCCACACTTTATAGATATTTATTTGTAAAACATTTTGAAAATATTTATCATTTTCCTTCCACTTCACAATTATGTGCCTCTTTGTTCTGGTCTATCACATAAAATCCCCAAAAAATAGATTTACGTTTGGTTTGGTTGACAAAATGTGGAAAATGTCAAGGGGTATGAATACTTCTTCAAGGCAGTAGTATTCCAAATCAAGGAAGCAGCCTTGTAACACCCATGGTTCCCTCCAGAGATATAACAAAATTGTAGGTGATATTATCTGCTGCTATAGGCCAACATCCCTAGAGTATATGAAAACAATGTTTCCCCCTACAAATGGGACTTTAAAGGCACAAGATCGTCACAAACGTTTCTCTAAAATATTAAGTTTAATTGTATCAAAATGTAAAAAGTTTTTATATATATATGAAAAGTAAAAAACAATGCTGGATTTACATGGTATAAGGTACGGATTATCATACTACGTTAAACGTGGCAGAAAGGCATGTAATGATGTTACATGGAAGAGTGCAGTGACAATTCCAACGTGCTTCGGAGTAATATTGACTCCTTCCTCAGGGATAGTCCTTTTTGCAATCAATGTACGTGTAGTCTACAAGGCAAAAAGCAAATTTGCAAAAAAATTTTTCTTTGTTTATACAGAAAATGGCTGCTTATACAGCAATGAGTGGAATGGCTGATATGATACTCACGATGTCTTGAACCCATAGCTCAACATCGGTCAGCAAGTTTAAAACAAGGGAGATGATGTAGAATGACCACCATGGAGAGAGAAACACATGGACAGCCGAACAGACACAAACACTGAGATTGAAATCAATAGAATGAGGAAAGAGGTCTCTGGAGGACCAGACAAGGGGCCCGAGTTGCATAGTTACATAGTCAGGTTGAAAAAAGACACAAGTCCATCTGGTTCAACCAAAAAAAAAATAAAAATACAATCCCATATACATAATCCTTCACCCACAGTTGATCCAGAGGAAGGTGAAAAACCCCAGCAAAGCATGCTCCAATTTGCTACAGCAGGGGAAAAAATTTGTTCCTGATCCCCCGAGAGGCAATCTGATTTTCCCTGGATCAACTTTACCTATAAATGTTAGTATCCAGTTATATTATATACATCTAGGAAAGAATCCAGGCCTTTCTTAAAGCAATCTACTGAGCTGGCCAGAACCACCTCTGGAGGGAGTCTATTCCACAATTTCACAGCTCTTACTGTAAAGAAACCTTTCCGTATTTGGAGATGAAATCTTTTTTCTTCTAGACGTCAAGAGTGCCCCCTTGTCCTCTGTGATGACCTTAAAGTGAATAACTCAACACCAAGTTCACTATATGGACCACTTATGTATTTGTACATGTTGATCATATCCCCCCTTAATCTCCTCTTCTCAAGAGAGAATAAATCCAGTTCCTCTAATTTTTCCTCATAGCTGAGCTCCTCCATGCCTCTTATCAGTTTGGTTGCCCTTCTCTGCACTTTCTCCAGTTCCCTGATATCCTTTTTGAGAACTGGTGCCCAAAACTGAACTGCATATTCCAGATGAGGTCTTGCTAATGATTTGTACAGGGGCAAAATTATCTCTTTCTCTTTCTGAAGTCCATACCTCTCTTAATACAAGAAAGGACTTTGCTTTCCCAGTATGCACTGATACCAAATGGCATCCCTAGGGGGAAAATAGAGTAGTCTACAAAGTATATATGTAAGCGACAACATGTGCCCCCTCCCACCTGCGGCCTCCCCTCCTCCCAAGCTCTACTGCATAGAGTACCTGTCACCTGCCCAATGCTATCACATAGGGGTTTATTAACCCCTTGTGATAGCAATGAAGTAAAAAAAATAAAAAAAATAAAAGAGCAAAGTTAAAAAAAAAATCATAATAAAACATAATAAAAATTTTTAAAAAATTACGAAACCCATGTAGCCCCGCACACCTGCGCAAACGCAAGCCCAGGGTGTGCACGCTTATGTAAAACGCAGTTGCACCACACGTGCGAACATCAGAGTGAGAACAATAATTCTAGCACAAGAGCTCTTGGTTAAATTTATGAGCTGCAAAGGCTTTTATATCACCTATAGTGATTTTTGGGCACCATAATTTCCGGCAAAATATCGCAGACAATTTTAACACATGGAATGTTTGGTATCTATTTACTTGATGCAAACTCATCATTTATATTTTCCACAAAAATGGGTATTATATGGTGTGGATTTGCACTAAAATTAATTTTATTATATTTTTTTCTGAAAATTTGTGTTTAACCACTTCCAGCCCAACAACGTCAAATGTCAATTGTCGACTTTAAGTGGGGATATCTGAATGATGCCTGCAGCTACAGGCATCATTCAGATATCTTCTTTTAAAACTGGCGATTCCCTGCACCATAAGAACAATTATAGCGGCTGTTCAGCCGATTGATCGTTCTTACCGGCAGCGGGAGGGGACATCCCCTCTCTCCCTCCCGCCACCCTCCGGTGCTTCTCCTGGCTCGCCCGTACGATCGGCAAGCCGGAGAAGGAATCGGTCCATGCTGATAGTTTAGCATAGAGAATCCAGCAGGCCAGATGGCCCCCCGGCATCTCTATAATCGTTTGGAGGCCGGGCGCAATGTTATGACGTCACAACTGGCCTCTGCATTTGCCGCCGCTTCAGCTGGGAAGACAGAATCTTTTTTTTTTTTTTCTTCAGGCTTCCAAGCCTAGAGACAAGATCTGGGGACTTATTGACCCCAGATCTCGCTGTAAAGAGGACCTGTCACGCACCATTCCTATTACAAGGGATGTTTACATTCCTTGTAATAGAAATGAAAGTGATTAAAAAATAAATTTTAAAAGAAAGCTTTAAAATAGAAAAATAAATAGTAAAATAAACAATAAATAATAAAAAAAAATTCAAGTGCCCTTGTCCCCACGTGCTCACGCATATGTAGGTCACGCCCACATATGTAAACGACATTCAAACCACACATGTTAGGTATTACCAAGAACATTAGAGCAAGAGCAATAATTTTAGCACAAGACCTCCTCTGTTACATTCACATTATGCAAAAAATTGGGCTAATTGTACTGTTTTTTTTTTTGTTTTGTTTTTTATGCATGAAACTTTTTTTTTCCCCAAAAAAAACATATTTTAAAAATTACCGCGCAAATACAGTGTGAGATAAAAAGTTTTTTTTTCTCTGATAATAATCAGTTCATGGGCACTATTATGTGTGTTTAGGAGAAAACAGTATATTTTAATAAACATTATAGAAAATTGTCTAAAGTCACAAAGTAATGTGAATTTAAATACCTTTTCTTTACCCATTATTACACTAATTATCACATTGTCCAGGCTGCAAGCCTTAAGTCTTGGCACTGTAGCCACTCCTGTGTTTGCATTAACTTGGCCCGGCCGTTTTCACACCTCTAGTATTAAGGACAATGCCAATTTTCATGAAGTGTTTATTCACACTGTCTAGATGGCACACAGCAGCAATGTTGTTGTCTGGAGACACCTATTACTCACTACTTAGTTAATTGATAATCATATGTCTGTATGTAATGTAATTGATGCAGAATATCATACTCAAAAGTCAGAATAACATATAACATTTATTTATCCAATATACAGTATATACAGAAATGCACACAAATCACAGCAGTAGTTATTTTAACAAGCAGGGTTTGTAGTAAAGAGTAAAGAGTATGGTTTGCTTAAAGTCAATAATTAGCACGTTAATTACCATTTAATGTCTAATGACTTTATTATTGATTTATCTAAGTGCTTAACAGTGTAATGATTTTGTAGAAAGAAAGGTTTAAAGTACAAGCTTTTATTATCAATCACTAGTAACATGCAAAATAGTTAAGTAATATAAAATACAAAAAAAATCCTTAGGTATATTAAACAATTCCATTGCATTGTTCAATATATTGCTACATGTAATATCCAGTACTAAAACAAATCAAAAGAGCAGGTCATCACTAACACCAAAAGAATTGGTGACAGCTTCTGTCCAACATGGCTGGAACTCATCTAGGAAGTTTTGCAATGAGAATTCCTGATCTACACTTGTATCAGGCTCAGAGGCTGAGGCACAAGCAGATGTGTGCTCTGGGCTATGTGTCTCCAGGGGGCTTGCGGCATGGGGCAGGTTACTACTGGGAAACCATTGCGGTTTTATATATGGCTGGAGCTGTGGTTGGGTGATATCAAAGGAGTTTCGACAATAGGATGGTGCTACAACACCTGTTGTCTGACAATGATTTGGCCACATATAACTGAAAGGTTGGGGACCTCCAAAATTGTTCATATGTAAGTGGCTCCGTGTCTGCAGAGGAAGGGCGCAGGTCTTGTTGGTATCTTCATATTTCTCAGTATATTCCATCCCATAAAGTTTTCTTTCTGGCTGGGCTATTTGGCCTTCTTGGGAGATCTGAGTAAACTGTGGTCTTTCAATATGATGTAGCCGATTCTCTTCTTCTGGAGTATTTTTATTATTCTTCCTGGCTCTTCGGTTCTGGAACCAGACCTGAAAATATAAAAAGAAATGGTTTATTTCTTCCTTCAACACGGAATGCATCAGCAGTGATGAGGAACATTTTTCAATGGGTAGAGAACTGCTAGCAGCTGTTAGGGAAAAGCCCACAGTCCATACTTAAAATGAAAGAACAGTCACAACTTTATTTTTTTTTACGTTTTGGATAGAGTGGAGGGAGTCCACAGTTTTACTGCTGGGTGTGTCACTGTTGGAAAGACTAAATGGTTACCATTGTCACCAGCACAGGAAGTGAGGAGAAATCTAAAACTTTACAGAAGTAAAGAGGTAATTTTTCCAACGGGATAGCTTTGGAAGGTACGGTGACCTCATCCAGTCTTGCCTCTGGGACAGGAAGTTAGGTTATTTATTTCCCTATGTCATAGGCTGCACTAAGTTAATATTACTTATAAAAGACCAATGATCATGGATTGTTGACATGCATCATAAAACATCAAACTTACTATTTATTCAATTGAGCATATGCACTAGCACAGATCTGCGAAATGCCACAGCACTAGCCCATGTTGTTTTTCTCATTATTCTCATGCCAGCCTAATTCTTGGTTATTACAATAGAGGGCTGTAATGAAATCCATGGTTAAACAGAACTGTAGCACTATTTATTGGATGGAGGCACGTGCCTTTGTGTGTTTCTGTCCACTGAAGAGTCTTCCAGCACTGGTGACTTTATTTTACACAGCAGCAAGCATCAGCACTGTGGACATAAAAGTAGTACTGTGGACATAAAAACTAGTACTGTAAAAAAATATGGAGGTTTCCATTATTCCCCTTCATCTGAAAATGCTAGCTTCTGACATCTGACCTGTATCAAGCATGCAGCAAGTGGTGTCAGAGTGTAGTCAGAAATCATTAACTACCGACTTATTCTGGGTAAATGACTTAAGATATTGAAGCCAGTGGAGTAGCACGACAGCCAAAACACTCACATTTTTGGGAAAAGTCGGCAATGGCAACTTCCATATTTAGGCTTCATGCACACGAGACGCCGGTGCAAACTCTGCTGAACACATGTTTTTAAAAGCTGAAACCGGCGTTTAGAAACACCAGTTTTGCCGCATTTGCATGACGCGTTTAGCCGCATTTAGCGGCGTTTTACCGCGTTTGCATCTAGAAGCGTCTGCAGAGCAGAGAATGACATTTTGCAACCCAACTTTGGGGCCCCATATCTCAGGGCCACTTTGGTGTGCTAACACGGTGGAACTAACGCTACAACATATCCAAAGCTAGGGTTCCTAGCATGAAGTGGCCCCAAGATATGGGGCCCCAAAGTCGGGTCGCAAAATGTCATTCTCTGCTGCAGAAAAGTGCTTGACATTTTGTGACCCGACTTTGGGGCCCCGTATCTCGGGGCCAGTTGGTGCTAGGAACCCCAAATTATGTTGTAGTGCCAGTTCCACTGTGTTTGCACACCTAATTTGGGGTTCCTAGCACTAAAGGGCCCCGAGATATGGGGCCCCAAAGCCGGGTTGCAAAATGTCATTCTCTGCTGCAGTATACCATCATATTTCTGTGTTTTCTGGTCCAAAAAATAGGGTTAATTTAAAAACACTTATAAACGCAAACGCGGCTAAACACGCTACCGGTGTTTAGCCACATTTAGCCGCGTTTGGTGTCTGAAATGTGGAAAACGTTTACGTCTGAACCCATTTTTTTGCTTCTGGAAAAATGAGGTTAAACACAACTGCCTAAAAAGGCCAAAAAACTAGACTGTGTACATGGTCACATAGGATAACATTGAATGAGTTCAGGGGCAGTTGAAAAAAGTGTCCAACTGCCTCTGAATGCGTGTTTAACAGCATCTTGTGTGCATGAGACTTAGCTTAGCACAGGTTTCTGTGAAGAGGCAGCTGTATATTGGGCTAAATGCTTATCCAATCAGCTGAACCTACAGAAGGTGTAGCACATTTAAGTAGCTACAATAACATTCATAACATTCATTCATGTAACATTCATCCTGATTGCTAATTTATCATAAACAGAACGATTTCCTGAGCTTGCACTAAAGAGGATATACAGGATCTCACAAAAGTGAGTACACCCCTCACATTTTTGTAAATATTTTATTATATCTTTTCATGTGACAACACTGAAGAAATGACACTTTGCTACAATGTAAAGTAGCTTGTATAACAGTGTAAATTTGCTGTCCCCTCAAAATAACTCAACACACAGCCATTAATGTCTAAACCGCTGGCAACAAAAGTGAGTACACAGTACAAGTGAAAATGTCCAAATTGACCTCAAAGTGTCAATATTTTGTGTGGCCGCCATTATTTTCCAGCAATGCCTTAACCCTCATTGGCATGAAGTTCACCAGAGCTTCACAGGTTACCACTGGAGTCCCTTTCCACTCCTCCATGACAACATCATATAGTTGGTGGATGTTAGAGACCTTGCGCTCCTCCATCTTCCGTTTGAGGTTGCCCCACAGATGCTCATTGGGGTTTAGATCTGGAGACATGCTTCGCCAGTCCATCACCTTTACCCTCAGCTTCTTTAGCAAGGCAGTAGTCGTCTTGGAGGTGTGTTTGGGTCATTATCATGTTTGAATACTGCGCTGAGGCCAGTCTCCGAAGGGAGGGGATCATGCTCTGCTTCAGTATGTCACAGTACATTTTGGCATTCATGGTTCTCTCACTGAACTGTAGCTCCCCAGTGCCAGCAGAACTCATGCAGCCCCAGACCATGACACTCCCACCACCACGTTTGACTGTAGGCAAGACACACTTGTCTTTGTACTCCTCACCTGGTTGCTGCCACACACGCTTGACACCATCTGAACCAAATAAGTTTATCTTGGTCTCATCAGACCACAGGACATGGTTCCAGTAATCCATGTCCTTAGTCTGCTTGTCTTCAGCAAACTGTTTGCGGGCTTTATTGTGCATCATCTTTAGAAGAGGCTTCCTTCTGGGATGACAGCCATGCAGACTAATTTGATGCAGTGTGCGGCGTATGGTCTGAGCACTGACAGGCTGACCCCACCACCCCTTCAGCCTCTGCAGCAATGCTGGCAGCACTCATTTGTCTATTTCCCAAAGACAACCTCTGGATATGACGCTGAGCACGTGCACTCAACTTCTTTGGTCGACCATGGCGAGACCTGTTCTGAGTGGAACCTGTCCGGTTAAACCACTGTATGGTCTTGGCCACCGTGCTGCAGCTCAGTTTCAGGGTCTTGGCAATCTTCTTATAGCCTAGGCCATCTTTATATAGAGCAACAATTCTTTTTTCAGATCCTCAGAGAGTTCTTTGCCATGAGGTGCCGTGTTGAACTCCCAGTGACCAGTATGAAAGAGTGAGAGCGATAACATCAAATTTAACACACCTGCTCCCCATTCACACCTGAGACCTTGTAACACTAACGAGTCACATGACACCGGGGAGGGAAAATGGCTAATTGGGCCCAATTTGGACATTTTCACTTAGGGGTGTACTCACTTTTGTTGCCAGTGGTTTAGACATCAATGGCTGTGTGTTGAGTTATTTTGAGGGGACAGCAAATTTACACTGTTATACAAGCTGTACACTCACTTCTTTACATTGTAGCAAAGTGACATTTCTCAGTGTTGTCACATGAAAAGATAATAAAATATTTATAAAAATGTGAGGGGTGTACTCACTTTTTTGAGATACTGTAAATATGAGCTCCATACCTGAATTCTGGATTCATGTACACCTGTGAGTTGAGACAGCTTCTCCCTCACTGAGATGCCTGGATAGGGGTTGGTTTCAAAGGTTTTAAGCAACAATTCCAGATGAGATTGGCTGTAGACAGTACGCCGTCTCCTTACTTTTCCAGTGATGGAGCTGGTGCCATTTGCCAGAACACAAACCTTATCTAAAACAAAGCAAATACCAAGTTAGTTACAATATACATTAGAAAAAAAAACAAGTAATATTCATGTACAAGTAAAATGCAAGCAATAAATCAAATAAAAGCCATTTGGACAAATCAGATTATTTGTACATGACTTTTATTTCTGAAATGAACTCGCCTAAATTAAAGCCACATATATGAAAAAAAGGTCCTATCCAAATTGCTTATTTGTATTATTATGTTTATTGAATACAGGAGTTTTTTTTATAGTACACTTCTACACATTGGTCTAAACAGGTCCTAATGAAAACCATTTTCTCTTTCCTATACGTTTTACTGAGTTTAAAAATGAATGGAAAAGTATTTGGTATGAGTGATCCCTAAAGTTAGCCTCATAGCCATAAACATAAGAGATGGGTTGGGTGTGCTGCCACAGTTCATGTTCCAACAATAGTGATATTTATAAGCATGCATACTCCTATTGTTTAACCATGCACATTTATATGCTTGCCAGAATACCCTAGAGCCAACCTTATCTTGAGCAAACAATAGCATTGACCGGGAAAATCCATCCTGAGCAATCTACTGACCCTAGAAGATCTGCCTGGAAGTGTTTCAAGATACTCAGAGAAATAATTATCATGGGCCAATGTAGATGAACTTGGACAAATCATGTGACTGTCGCTGTACACATGACCTGACCAGCTACGGTCATCATGTCTTGCTAGGGCACCGGGTGCCACAACAGCACAGCCACAGTAGTTTATGACAAAGTTATAACTTAGAAATCAGATTCACCTCAATTTGCTTCAAGTATTTGAAAGGTTTGGGTAAAAATCTAAAACAAGGCTTAATGGTGCCACTTACCTTTAATAGTCTTCTCCAGCTCTGTCATTTTGATCTCAGCAGATGATACCCAGGTGAGAGCTTCAATTAAAACTGACAGAGATGGAGTGGACCACTGCTTTTATACCCTCAAGCTTCCAGCTAAGATATGTAAATGTGGAATGGAATGTGTCTGCTGCTGGCCTATTCATAACAGGGTGTGGCAGGGTCTGCAGGTGACAAGGACACCAATGGCCCCCTTTCCCTACTATGTTTTGTGCTGTGCAAGACAATACACAAGTAGGGGAGACTCACAAGATCCCCAATTAGCACACTTGTCTACAGACACTGCTAACACAATACACATCCAAAATGTCTTGAAGAGTCAACATAGCAGGTAAAAGGGAACGTAGTTATAAGAAGCCCAGAATAGAAAAACAAATAAGTGCAATTTATTAGTAAAAAAATGCTTAAATTCAATCATATGTACTTATAAATTGTGATTGCTATACTATAAACGATTTCACATACTTTTATTGCAACTGGGGATGTCTAGTTTTAACTGCAAAGTGAAAATTAACTACTGGATGGTTGTTCCTATCACCACCATCACATTGCAATCTTTACATATTTAGAAATAAACTCCAGTGTACCTGCTCACATTTTGAAATTGATATTGTTCCATTAATATTAAAAGTTATTAATGTCTCATTATTGCGGACAGCTCTGCTCCTCTTGCCTACCTCAGCCCCTGGGTCTACAGGCTCAGGCATTCTGCACTGACCTTCGGCCCCGGCCTGAGGGTCGTTGTTAGTCTATAATTTATATCCTATAGCACGTTTTACTTTCTTACTTTCTTTACTTACTATCTTATGCTTCAGGCTTAAATCCCCTGTGTGGGAATTTGTTATCTGGTTTCCCTTTTTATGTCAATAAAAACATTGTACCAGAAAGTTATTAATGTGAATCAGGTGTCCAAAAACAGACCATAAGTCCCAATAACACAAATGAGTCTTTAGTGGATTTTAAAAAAGACTGATTAACGGCATTACACACGTACCTGGAAATCTTTCCCTAAAGCCCCATACACATGATCAGAATATTGTACAAAAATATCGCTTTCGAAGCGATCGTATAATAATGTGATCGTTAGCACACAGCTGTTGTCTGAAATTCTCAGAAGGGACAAACACAAAAAATGCGTACAGTACCAGATCGTACGATTTTCGTTTTAATTAGCACATTTTTCATCCGAAAATATAATACAAATACATTACATCACTTCCAAATTTTTATTTTGTCGTACAAGAATTTTTTCACTTTAGTAACCTATTCGTTTTCGATATGGAGATTAGCATCCAAAAAAAACAAAAACAGACCATCATTCGTCCGATAATCTCATTGTGTGTACTAGGCTTAAGACATCTGGTACAGTGTACTTTAAACCACTTGTAAATCAGCATTTGCAGTCATTGCAAGGGTTTGTTCCATCTACACATATATTTTACATATATATATATATATATATATATATATATATATATATATATATATATATATATATATATTTTTTTTTTTTTTTTTTTTTTTTCATTAGTATGGTATTTATTATTCATATGTGCAGATTTTGAATGCACATTTAGGCTTTATGTGCACTACTAGACATTTAGGAGCAGTTGGGCTTTTTTTTCAGCTGCCCCTGAACTCTCCTCTATGTTATTTTATCAGTACATGTACACAGGGTAGTTTATAGTAGTTTCTAGGCAGTTAAGTTTAGAAGCATTTTTAGGAAAGCAAAAAAATGCATTCAGGATGGATGTTTAGAGGCATCTGAAAGCCAAATGCCTTTAACATGTGTAAACGTGGTAACTTGCGATTAGCCGCATTTCATTTACAGACGTTTTTAATGGAGATACATTTTTGACTATTTGAAAAACAAAACGCTTCTAAACGCAAACGCGGCTAAACGCAGCATACAAACACGGCAAAACGGACGTTTTTAAAACGTGGGTTACTATCTGTCAAGTTAAATCATTCAGGAGAGGTTTTAAAATGTCCGGTGTACATTAAGCCTTAATACTGGAAATCATACACACAGGGGCATGACCATAGCCATAGCAGCCAATGTGGCTGCTATGGGGCCTGGGGTAAGACTGGACCCCGTTAAGGGACCTGTTAAGGAAAACTAAACTGTAAAGCTTCCATTATAGAAGGGCTGAAGTCAGACCTCAGGATCATGTTAGTCATAGATCCTCCTCTGTGCAATAATACATATTTGCTTATCTCTAGCAGTGTAGATATAATGCCTTCTGAACAGACTGAAATTAATTTGATATACCTAATGCGGTCACAAATCCCCAAGGTTCTCTCTGCAAAATCTTAAAGGACAGCTGAGGTTTTAAATGAAAATTAGAAAGTATCTAGATGTTAAATAAGTTTCAATTAGGGTTAGAGAGTAATTGCATGCAAGGACATTAGCAATGTTTTCATAATGTACTATATCATTATAGTTATTATTTCTGTGACTATATCTTTCTCTCCTAGTAGACTATGCTTACAACCCCTCTGTTGCCCACCTTGATTAAGGCAAACTCTATGTTATTTTCACAACTGACACTGCCAATTACTGTAGAGAGAATTAGCTATCAGGAAGTGGGGAAGGGTGTATCAATATTTTGCTATGGGGCCCCATGAGTTATAGTAATGCCCATGAATACACATTTGTCAGATAATTTATTCTGCACAAGTCTTGATCTTGATCTGACTCAGCTAAGTTAGCAGATATTTTGCAGAGACTACAGACACATGTTCCCTTGCAGTTCACTGGATATCGCTGACACGGGCCAGGAACTGTGGACACATATGATATTGTACAGGAAAGGAATGATTGGGCACCAGATTTGGATGAACTATCAACATGAATAATGGACCGTTAGCAATCTGCCCAGCCTTTTCTGGATGGCACACCTCTGGACCTTCTACAATGTTTCTTTCTGACTGGCCTAATATTGTGATGTGGCATGTGTGCAGAAGCGATCTCTCCAGAAAGATTTTCCAACATGTTGAAATTCACTTGAAGGCATAAAAAGCATTGTTGTCAATTATCTTTTAGGGCCGTGTTGCACTAACAGTTGTTGCTGGTGCTATTGACAGGATCACTAATAGAATAGAGAGAACACCCATCTCATGCAGTGGTTTCTTCCTTGCTGACCAATTTAGTAAAGTGTCACTGCATCACTGTTCCCCCTGCTGATAGCTGAATGGAAAAAAAACATTGCCGGCAAAAAAAAAAAAAATCACAAAAAAATGGCGTGGTGTGGGACATCCCCCACACCAAATTTTTTTGTATAAACGGCGCGTGGTCCTCCCCAAAATCCATACCAGATCCTTATCTGAGCATGCAGGAAAGGGAGGGGACGAGCGAGTGCCCCTCTCCTAAACCATACCAGATTGCATGCCCTAAACATGGGGGGGGCTCTGCGCCCCCCCACCCCAAAACACCTTACCCCTATGTTGATGGGGACAAGGGCCTCTCCCCGACAACCCTGGCTTCGAGATCTGCGGGCGAGGGGGCTTATTGGAATCTGGAAGCCCCCTTTAACAAGAGGCTCTCCTCTCTCTTCCCCTACACAGGTAGGCTGCAATGGGGACACATAGCTGCGTTGGGGACACATAGCTGCAATGGGGACACAGGCTGCATTGGGGACACATAGCTGCATTGGGGACACAGGCTGCATTGGTGGACACATAGCTGCATTGGCGGACACAGGCTGCACTGGCGGACACGGGCTGCACTGGCGGACACAGGCTGCATTGGTGGACACGGGCAGGCTGCATTTTTGGGCACGGATAAAGTTGTTGTTAATATTTATTTTTATAACTTAATTCTGCATAAAACATTTATGTGTCATTTCATTAGATAATTTATGAGGGCGTGTTTAGGGGCGGTATTAGGGGTGGGGCATGGTAGGGGTTAAGCCGGGCAACTGGTGACGAGTAACCCTTGAGGCCTGGCTAGTAGCTCAGGACTTGAAATTTTGAGCCCTGATGTACCTGATACCCCCACACATAGGGGCGGTGAGATCTGGGGGCCCCCTTGGTAAAGGGGGCTTCCAGATTCCGATAAGCCCCCCGCCCGCAGATCCTGACAACCACCAGCCAGGAAAGTCAGGGAGAGGCCCTTGACCCCATCAACATGGGGGCAAAGTGCTTTAGGGTGGAGGGTGCAGAGCACCCACCCCCCCATGTTGAGGGCATGCGGTCTGGTATGGTTCAGGAGGGGGGGTGCTCACTCATCCCCTCCCTTCCCTGACCTGCCGGGCTGCATGCTCGGATAAGGGTCTGGTATGGATTTTGGCGGGGACCCCACGCCATTTAAAAAAAATATTTGGCTCAAGGGTGTTCCCTCCAAATACATACCAGACCGAAGGGCCTGGTATGGACTAGGGGGGACCCCACGCCATTTTTTTCGTGAATTCTTTTTACATTTTTAGCAAATTTTTTTTTACATTCAGCTGTCAGCGGGGAAGCTCGCTGACAGCTGATGACTCATAAATTACTAAGGATGCGGCGGCCAGCTTCCCAACCCGCTCCTTAGCAACCAGCTATATAAAGTGAATGTAAAAAAAAGACACAAATCCCAAATCGCTGCAAAATTGTGGTAAAAACGCAGAAAACACAGCAAAAAGCACGGCAGAAACGCTCAAAAGCAACATGCATAGATGTGAATCTAGCCTCAGAGAGTTCTAGGAAGGGCACCAGGGGCAGGTGAGGGGTTTGGAATAGGCGTTTGCCACAACAATACTAGAGCCAGGGGGCTCTCCTTCAGAGGTCCAACAACGTGCGATCGAAATCAGACAGAAGGTAATAGTTGAACTGGGGTGTCCAGATTCTTTTAAATTTATAAACAGAGTCTTTAAGGGACACTGGCATTTTTCATTATAATACACTTCACTTTCTATAGACTATCACCACACTCTAGCGAGAACTTGTTTGGCTTCATATATTTCACATTTATAGGCTAATAGGCAGTAGATATGTGCATTCATTTTCGTCCGAATGCATTTTTCGTCCGAATTTCGGGTATTTTCGTTATCGTTTTAACAAACGATAATGAACGTGCAGAATCCGAAAGCCGAAGGATTCGACATAAAGAAATGCTTTATTTTCATTTTCGTTGCGTCAACAGTTCGATATAGGTAGAAGATTCGACATGACGCTGACAATAGTGATCTGTGTCCATCAAACCTGTGATCGAATGTGCCTAACCTTAGCTCTATTAGTCTAAGATTATTCTACATAGAGAGAAAAGATTCGACATAGAGAGAAAAGATTCGACATTATAGAGACAATAGCAAAAAAGGTCGAATGTGCCTAACCTAACTCTATTAGTCCAAGAGTATTCGACATAGAGAGAAAAGATTCAACATGAAGATTCGACGAAGCAGTCGCCGCGAGCGGACATTTATGGTCAAATGCTCCGCTCATAGGCTATAGAAGAATTCTAATACTGGTTGACTAGTAATAATAATTAATAAATATAATTATTACTAGTGTCATACATTAGAATTCTACTATAGCTTGTAGGCGGAACATTCGACCGGAAATGTACGATTGCGGCGTCATACAATTTAGCTGCTCCGTCGAATCTTCTTAGAACATTCGACAGACACCATAAGCCTTCAATGACAGATTCAACCTTAATTATTTCGGATTTTCGGACGAATGCATTTTTTAACGAAACAAAATAAATAAAAACGAATTTCGGGAGTAACTAAATCCAAAAAAACGAAATTCTGAAACGAAATATTCAGTGTGCACATGTCTAATAGGCAGTTTATTCTTCAGGTCCAACACAAAACGTACAGCAGCTGGTCCATACCAATCCAAAAATGTATTGTCCTCTAGCTTTAACGTTACACCACTTGACATTTAGCTCCATTAACGAAAATATAAAAACGTAAGAGTCAGAAGAGTTGTACTATACATGGCGCTGATGATGGTTTGTCAGTACATAGCACTGATTGGGATTTCTCTGATATCTATTCCTATTGTGGACACTGACAGTGGCATAAACTACAAGTGTCAGATACAGAACATGTCCCTACATGCCCAATAAGGCAGAGGCAAGACGATGTAATTAAAGGCTGTTTCCATTTATTAAACTGGTGATTGCAGATTAGATTCGGCAGACTGCCTATCAATGTCTGTATGCTCTATCACATCAAGTCACTAATCAAAGGAGGAAGTGTGGATACACAACAGTTCATTTTATATTTAATTTGTCAACAAGAACATGTGTTTTAGCAATGCATGACTCCCCTACCCAAATGCTATCCATTTGGATATTGTTTGGGTGGGGTAGACTTTTTTCCAATAATTGTATTTAGCTGTGTGTACATTTGTGTAGGGTGCTGAGTGACCAGTTAATACAGATTTGTTGAAATCGTTTGAAGATCAAGGCACCTATTAGGCATTAGCAGATCTGGAGGCCAGATTTACAGTATACGAACATATTCAGGCCACATGTGGCCATACAGGAAATGATGGGCATGTCTTGCAATACCTAGTCAATGTACTGAATTGTGTGTACATAATGACTTGGGCAGCATCCATTGCTCATTAGATTGTGAAGGTTAGGAAATTCATCCATTTTATTTTGCTGTTGGATCAGGCAAAATAGGCCTGTTTAAATAATAAAATCCTCATAGGTATGCACTGTAGGAGATTAAGCAGAGCTCGTAACTGTCTCTTATTTGGAGGGACCATCCCACTTTTGAAACCAAACTCATCTGTCCTGCTTTCCTCCTCAGTTTTCCCTCTTTTTGTATAGGCAGGTGTAAAAAATGCATTTAATAGAGTTATACTACACTAAACTTTTCATCCAGCTTCTAAATGTTTGCATTTGTTACTAATATAAAGGAAAAGTGGTGGTAAAAAGCAGTTGTTGATATATCAGGTTATTTTTTTGCATGCTTATTCTTTATGATCCGCATAAATGGGTTTGTGGCAGAAGTCCTTTGCCTATATGCTTTGGGCTAAAAGGTGTACCTTTTTATCACCACAGAATGTTGGGTGGTATGATTTAAACAGTTAGGAAATGCAATCTTATTTGTTGTCAATCTCTTCATAAGTAGAAGTAGAAAATGAACAATTATAACCCTGAGCTGTAATGGAGGTCCATTGAGGGTGTGATTAGTTGTCTTCTAACAAATAGTTCCCTATTTGCATAGGAAACCTTACAGTAAACCTGTCATAGAGAAAATCTAATCAAGCTGTTATAAGAAGATGAAACCACATATTCCTCTGTCCAGTCCCCAAACTACAAGGTGCTGAGTATGAAAATACTGACTTCATCCCAGAGTTGGAACTCTACTGCTGCTATCCTGGTTCATATTCAGTAGATTAGTATGGGATGCACATTGCATTGTAGGATGTGTGCAGGATCTTCAAAATATAGAGAAATACTGTAATTGCATACTGAGTGCCCCAGTTTGAAGGTTCCTGTCTTACCTATTTACAAGCTGACCTATTTGAATAGGAATTGTCCTAAAAAAGTAGACAGGGTTTGACAGCCATGGACAGCATAGGAGAAATAATTAATTTTTTTGTTTTGCTGTCCTTTAATCGTAGGATGTGGGTTTTTACTTTACTTCTCGTCAACATCGATATTCTGCCCTTGGATGATGACGTTTGATGTACAGTGATACCTCAGTTTTAGAGTAACGCAGTATACAAGCGTTTCGCAAGACGAGCTATATCATTTTTAAAATCCTGACTTGATTTGCGAGTGCTGTCTCGCAAGAAGAGCAGGACTCAAGCCGCTGGTGTAAATATTACCGTATGTGGCCAGAGGTCCAGGGGCGCTGGGTGGGGTGGGCGTAACGTGCGTCGGAGCACACGAGGTACATGGTACAGCAGGCATATATCAGGAATATGGACTGTTGGGTTTACATACACTTTAGAGTGGTTGTAAAAGCAATAGATTTTTTATCTTCACGCATTCTATGCAGTAGGGTAAAAAAACCTTCTGCATACAGCTTCTCCCGCAGCCCCCGTAAATACATACCCAAGCACGATCCAGCGATGTGCATTTGAGCCGAAGCTCTGTCGCTCCTGATTGCCTCAGATACAGCAGCAGGAGCCACTGTTGTCAATCAGAGCCAATGGGTAGGGAGCGGGGGGCAGGGCCAAGTCCTGCTGTGTGTGTCTTATGGACACTCAGAACGGGGCTCAGGAGCGAGCATGCACAAGCACCCCCCATACCAACTGGCTTGCTAAGGGGCACTTGGCGGGCAGGTGGAGCCAGAAGTGCCGGCAGGGGACCCGAGAAGAGGAGGATCGTGGCTGCTCTGTGCAAAACTATTGCACAGAGCAGGTTAGTATAACGTTTGTTTTTTTAAATCAACAAAAAATAACAAGGCTTCAGTATTACTTAAGTCTGCAGGACAGCTTCTTTCCAAGAAAACCAATAATCTGACAGGTTTTACAACCAGTCCACATTGCTACTGTTCTTCCATGAAAAACCAGCACTGGCCTCCTGCTTCCTGAACCAGTTGAATAATATAACATTCTCAGGTGAGAGCTTGTCCTAAGGCAAGACCTATTGACTTATCCTAGAAAGACCTATGGCAACAAAATAGCATACTTTTACATAGAAGTACAGGTTTTACTATAAATGGAATTTTTAGCTTCAGATGAGACAACTGGAGGCAGAACCCACATAATCTTAAAATATGATGGTCAGATAACGGGTTTGAAAGTTCAAAGAGGTAGACTAGAAATGAGAGGGCCCACTGGCAAGCGTTGATGCCAAAGCTTATTTTTAGGGGAGTCCAGTCAGTTGGTTTATGGAAGATTGAGTATTTAGTAGTTAATTATTTACTGGTTCACGGTTTGATGTGGGAACACATTTTAGTGCCCTGCAGCAACATTTAGCATATTGGGAGATATCATTTTTCACTATTTTGTTTTTCAGGGAGATGTTACACATTGGGGGTTGCACAGAGTTTTTTTATTTTATTGAAATAATTTTTAGATGAGTCATTGAAGCAAATACCCAGTCAACTATTTTATGCAAGACTGAGTATTCAGTAGTCAAACACTGGTCCTATAGACATGAGATTGTGTCCCAATTTGAACAGAAATAGCCAAATTTGGTAACTATCTATTTTGGCCGCTACAGAGTTAATATACAAAAGCGCTTGCCACTATCTTCAGAAGAAGATGAGGCTCACTTTATGTGGATGGTTTAGGCTGGGGGTCGGCAACCCGTCGATCACGAACTACCTGTCGACCGCCAACAGGTGAAAGGTAGCTTGCAAACATGTTTCTGTGTTGCCGACCCAGTCTTTTCCTGAGTGCTACAGTGGCGCAAGCGCACGTTCACCCAGTCCTAGGTTGCAGGGGCAGCCCCTGGCCTTTGCATACGTGCGCCTGCAGGGCTCTCCTAACACCCAGCACTCCCACCCCAGTGTCCTCCTGACAATTCAGTATCATGCCCTTCTGACCCTCCAGCACCATGCCCTCCTGACCCCCCAGCACCGTTCCCTCCTGACCCTTCAGTACTGTGCCTTCCTGACATCCCAGTACCATGCTCTCCTGAACCTCTAGTACCATGCTCTCCCGATACCCCAGCCCTCCTGATCCCCCCAATACAATACCCTTCTGTCCCCCCCAGTGCCATACCCTCTTGACACTCCAGCCTTCCTGATCCCCCTGTACTGTGCCCAACCGATCTCCCAGTACCATACCCTCCTGATCCCATAGTACCACACTCTCCTGAGCCCCCAGTACCATGTCCTCCTGACCCCTCTGCACCATGCCCTTCTGATCCCCCAGTACCGTGCCCCCCATCCCCAGCCCTACATGCTACTGACCTCTGTACACTGACCTACATCCTACTGATCTCTGTACGCTGCCCTACCTACTACTGACCTCTGTACGCTGCCCTACCTACTACTGACCTCTGTACACCGCCCTACCTACTACTGACCTCATACACTGCCCTACCTACTACTGACATCTGTATGCTGCTCTGCACTCTACTGACCTCTGTACGCTGCTCTACACCCTACTGACCTCTGTACGCTGCCCTACATCCTACTAACCTCTGGACGCTGCCCTACATTCTACTGACCTCTGGAGGCTGCCCTTCATACTATTGAGCCCTGGATGCTGCCCTACATACTACTTACACTGGCCAGAAATCAGAGCAGATAGCCAGGAACTGAAACTAGTCAAGAAAATCAGCCCATAGTACCAGATGTTCTGCTTTCATGATAAACTCCAGTAACAGACTTGTGGGGGTGACCAACTCACCAGGCATGAAAAAAAATGTGAATGAAAGTGTTTGCCGAGTTTCTCACTGAAGCTAACTTTTAAGGTAGGCTAAGTTTATATTTTTACAGTGACATTAGTTTTAGTAGGTTTTTCTAGATTTTCTTCATGCTGTCTTTACTTTTTATTGGGGGTTGCTAGTTCATTTCTTGATCTCTTCAATGTTGTCCAGGTAGATCTGATCTCCATCTCTTAAAGGTTGCCTACCCCTGGTTTAGGTCCATGACAACTAGCAGGATCAAGGTGGGAACATCTTTGCCAATAGTCTTGGTGCAGCGCTAAAACTTCAAGTGAACAAAGATCATTGGATGGGTCTCACAATGGTCGGTCAATACAAACAATGCGGAACTCTAATTGAATAAATACACAGTGATTTTGTATGAAACAATCAAAAGGAAAAAAAATAAAAAATAAACATAAAGTCCATAAGTTAAATGCAAAACATGGTGAAACCAAATGGCCCTTATAGGGACATGCACCAAGTGCTTGCTGCGGATAAATTCTGTGCAACCTCTGTGGCATGAAGTATACTCTGTGTAGAAACTTTGTTTGAATTAACCGCTTGCCGACCGTATAACATAGATAAAAGGCACCAAGATGGCTCTGCTGTGCTAGATCACGTACCTAGTACTTGATCTGGAACTTCCGGGTAAGGAGCACATGCAACGCTGGCGGTGACCCGGCCGTGCTGTAATTAAACACAGCAGATGTCAATCAGCGGGTGCTGGGCACCCACTCATTGTCCGGAATTTACACAGGGCAGACCCCTGTCCTGTCAGTGGGGAAGTAATAGATTTTCTTTCCCTACAAAGCAAGGAATAAAATCCATTACTTGCCTTAGTGAAAACACCACACTGTTTATACTAAAACACTGGCTAGGCACACGTTTAACCCTTTGATCACCCCAGTTTAACCCCTTCCCAGCCAGTGTCATTAGTACAGTGACCATGCATATTTTTAGCACTGATCACTGTATTAGTGTAACTGGTTCCGCAAAAGTGTCAGGTAGTGTCTGAATGTCTGGCACAAAATCGCAGTCCTGCTAATATATCGCTGATCGCTGCCATTACTAGTATTAAAAAAAAATCCATAAATATATACCATAGTTTGTAGACACTATACCGTTCGCATAAACCAATCAATATATGCTTATTGGGATTTTTTTCTACCAAAAACATGTAGAAAAATACATAACCCCCTAGGAGAGCGCTTCTCCTAGGGGGTTATCTGATGTGGGGAGGAGCCGAGGGACTCCAGAAGACAGTGTTCGGGGCCACTCTGTACAAAACGAGCTGCACATTGGAGGTAAGTATGACATGTTTGTTATTTTTTTTTTTTAATAAAAAATGAGGGTTTACAACCCCTTTAAAGCTAGATTCTCTCTCTTTCTATTGCATATGTTGTTCAGGTGTGACAGGACACACAGAGCATCGGCACCTGTACGTGGATCCTGTGCATGGATTGGGTTGTCCCCCGCTGTGAGCGCTGTTACTACTATTCTTTCATGGCAAAAATGTTACATATACAGCGCTTCCCCACCCTATGAATGTAAAATAAAAAACTTACAAATTACCATAAAGTACTACTACAAAAATCCTTAGACCTAAATGTGTAATACTATCAGTTCAGAATTAGTCCATATCCATGTACTTTTCATTTGTGCCCCGGGGGGGTTACCTTGCGGGTACGCTCTCGAGTCCAGCATTTGTGTCCATAGACGTTTTTGTAAATATTTTATTATATCTTTTCATGTGACAACACTAAAGAAATGACACAGTAGTGAGTGTACAGCTTGTATAACAGTGTAAATTTGCTGTCCCCTCAAAATAACTCAACACACAACCATTAATGTCTAAACCGCTGGCAACAAAAGTGTGTACACTCCTAAGTGAAAATGTCCAAATTGGGCCCAAAGTGTCAATATTTTGTGTGTCCACCATTATTTTCCAGCACTGCCTTAACCCTCTTGGGCATGGAGTTCACCAGAGCTTCACAGGTTGCCACTGGAGTCCTCTTCCACTCCTCCATGACAACATCATGGAGCTGGTGGATGTTAGAGACCTTGCGCTCCTCCACCTTCCATTTGAGGATGCCCCACAGATGCTCAATAGGGTTTAGGTCTGGAGACCTGCTTGGCCAGTCCATAACCTTTACCCTCAGCTTCTTTAGCAAGGCAGTGGTCATCTTGGAGGTGTGTTTGGGGTCGTTATCCTGTTGGAATAATGCCCTGCGGCCCAGTCTCCGACGGGATCCTGCTCTGCTTCAGTATGTCACAGTACATGTTGGCATTCATGGTTCCCTCATTGAACTGTAGCTCCCCAGTGTCGGCAGCACTCATGTAGCCCCAGATCATGAGGCTTCCACTTCCATACTTGACTGTAGGCAAGACACACTTGTCTTTGTACTCCTCACCTGGTTGCCGCCACACACGCTTGACACCATCTGAACCAAATAAGTTTATCTTGGTCTCATCAGACCACAGGACATGGTTCCAGTAATCCAGGTCCTTAGTCTGCTTGTCTTCAGCAAACTGTTTGCAGGCTTTCTTGTGTATCATCTTTAGAAGAGGCTTCCTTCTGTAACGACAGCTATGCAGATCAATTTGATGCAGTGTGCGGCGTATGGTCTGAGCGCTGACAGGCTGACCCTCCACCCCTTCAACCTCTGCAGCAATGCTGGCAGCACTCATACGTCTATTTCCCAAAGACAACCTCTGGATATCACACTGAGCATGTGCACTCAACTTCTTTGGTCGACCATGGCGAGGCCTGTTCTGAGTGGAACCTGTCCTGTTAAAATCGCTGTATGGTCTTGCACACCGTGCTGCCGCTCAGTTTCAGAGTCTTGCCAATCTTCTTATAGCCTAGGCCAGCTTTATGTAGAACAACAATTCTTTTTTTCAGATCCTCAGAGAGTTCTTTGCCATGAGGTGCCAAGTTGAACTTCCAGTGACCAGTATGAGAGATTGAGAGCAATAACACCAAATTTAACACACCTGCTCCCCATTCACACTTGAGACCTTGTAACACTAATGAGTCACATGACACCAGGGAGGGAAAATGGCTAATTGGGCCTAATTTGGTCATTTTCACTTAGGGGTGTACTCACTTTTGTTGCCAGCGGTTTAGAGATTAATGGCTGCATGTTGAGTTATTTTGAGGGGACAGAAAATTTACACTGTTATACAAGCTGATGTAAAAACAGTTACAATCACATATCAGCATGTAAACTATGCTTTTTTCCCTACAATTAGAGTAATGTTTCGGTTTACATTTTAAACCGTTCGGTAGTACATTGGCACTCTTCGGCACCTTGCTCTATCCTCCCTCATCATTATGGTTACTCCCCTAGGGATTGATAATGTTAGACTTACCACCTTTTCTCCCTCTACATAGAAGTATCATCCATGCTCTCATAATATGTGGACCATGTTATTTTATAAATATTATATATATATCCACCTTCCCATACAATTTAAGATAGGATGGGTACCACCGGTGGAGTTTATTGATTATTCTCTTTAAGCCATTACAGTATATAATTTGAATATTGTCAAAACGTGTATTTACATTTTTTTTTATTAATATATAAAAAGGTTTTTTTTAGTAATATGTCTTATTTTTAATATTGGGATTTCGTTTGTCATCATGTGGGTGATGTACTCCTGTGCGCAGAGTTAACACACAACATTCTCCCATTTTTAGCGGAAGTAGATTGTTCAATTTTGATGTAATGACCTGTACAATCATATTGCTGTCCAGAATATACCCGCTGGACATCATATTCAGGGATGCCAGAGTTGATATTATCCTCCCTTTACCAGCGATTTACAACAAAATGGCCACCATATAGCAGTCAGTCCATAGATGCTAACAATATAGGAGGATCACTAACAAAATGCCCACCATATAGCAGTAAGTCCATAGAGCCTAACACTATAGGATGATTACCAACAAAATGGCTGCGACGTGACTACAACAAAATGACCACCACATAGCAAGGGCGGATCCGGGGGGGGGGCAATTGCCCTGTTGCCCCCCCCCCCTCGGAAATACCACACTGACATGTCTCTGCCTCTGCCCGAGTTTCTCTCTCACATCAGCCAATCAGCTGCGCCCGAGAGAGACTCGTATAGTGTTATTACGGCTACGCCGCACTGTCCAGGAGCTGGAGGAGGTGGGTGGAGCCTCTTCTCTGCACTCATTGCTAGCGTCTGGGCAGCCTGGCGTCTAGCAACGAGTGACGGCAGAGTCATGTCGGACTCGAGTCTCAGACAAGTGATGTCAATGAGTCACGTCGGACTCAAGTCTCAGAGCCAACGTGACAGGAGCTGGAGCCATAAATAGGGGAACAGTTGTTGCTGCAGACTTGCAGTTTAGAGTTTAGACAGATAGATATAGTTTAGGTAGAGTTTAGACAGACTAGTTAAAATGTTCAGCATCCACTGTCAGTGGCAGAGCGCCAGCATTATTCCTTCTCCGCCCCCAACTTGTGGCAAGTGACAATCCTCAACGTGTGGCAGGTGACGTGGCAAGTGCACAATCCGCAACGTGTGGCAAGTGGACAATCCGCAACATGTGGCAGGTGATGTGGCAAGTGGACAATCCGCAACGTGTGGCAGGTGACGTGGCAAGTGACAATCCGCAACGTGCGGCAGGTGATGTGGCAAGTGCACAATCCGCAACGTGTGGCAGGTGACGTAGCAAGTGACAATCCGCAACGTGTGGCAGGTGACTTGGCTAGTGCACATTTCTCAACGTGTGGCAGGTGACGTGGCACGTGCACAATCCGCAACATGTGGCAGGTGATGTGGCAAGCGACACACTCAGGGCTCCCACTGATTCGGCATTATGGTGAGTTGAACCATTTCATTTTATATTACAATGTAATAATATAAATAATGCTCTTCAATCATCCTGACACCATAACAACCATGATGCCGTGATGATTGATGCGCCAACACCAGCCATTTCCCCGATAACTTGCCCACAAAAAAAAATATTTTCTGGCAGTGCCCCTCCCGAGACTGGACTCTGGATCCGCCCCTGCCGCATAGTGTTTCAATTGACTTCTAATAGCTATAAATACAGATGCAATCACACAGGACCCTTATGTCAGGCCTGGGCTATTAGCAGCTCCCTTCTCAGTGCTCAGGCTACTCAGCTGCCGGATAATTGTCAGCAATCATAGATCTCTCTGTGGCTCTCCTGGTTATCATTATTGGCTCGTCAGTCCCACCTACAGCCAGACCTTTCTGGCTATTTAAACTGCCTTGTTCATTCCTTTCCTGCCTTTGCCTTGGTCAACATATCTGGAGATTCCCTACTGTGTTCCTGTGAAGGACTTTGCCTGGCTGATGTTCCTTCTGGTTCCTGATCCAGTTCTTCTGCCTCTGACTATGCTGATCTCTGGTTTCCTGATTACTGGCCTGTCTGACTACCCGCTTGGGTTACCGATCCATGGCTTATGTTTTTGACCACGTTTACTGATCTGTACCATTTTTTACTATTATATTAACCACTTCAGCCCCGGAAGAATTGGCTGCTCAATGACCAGGCCATTTTTTGCGATTTGGCACTGCGTCACTTTAACTGATAATTGCACGGTCGTGAGACCGATGTCCTTTTTTTTCCACAAATAGAGCTTTCTTTTTTTGGTATTTGATCATCTCTGCGGTTTTTATTTTTTGTGCTATAAACAAAAAAAAGCAACAATTTTGAAAAAAACACAATATTTTGTACTTTTTGCTGTAATAAATATCCCCAATTTTTTTTAAAAAAAAAGCAAATTTTTTTTTCAGTTTAGGCCGATATGTATTCTTCTACATAGTTTTGATAATAAAAATCGAAAAAGCTTATATTGATTGGTTTGCGCAAAAGTTATAGTGTCTACAAAATAGGGATAGATTTATGGCATTTTTATTATTATTATTTTTTTTACTAGTAATGGCGGCAATCTGCGATTTTTATCGACACTGCAACATTATGGCGGACACATCGGACACTTTTGAGATATTTTTGGGTTGATTGACAATTATACAGTGATTGGTGCTATAAAAATGCACTGATTACTATAAATGTCACTGGCAGGGAAGGGGTTAACCTGAAGGGGGTGAGCAAGGGGTTAACTGTGTTCCCTAGGTATGTGTTCTAACTGTGGGGGATGGGAGTGACTATTGGAGCTGAGAGATCGTGGTTCCCAGCTCGTAGGAACTCACAATCTCTCTCTCCTCTCCTCACAGAACTGGGATGTGTGTGTTTACACACAAACGTCCCTGTTCTAACTTTCGTGCCCACAATCGCTCGGGCCGGTGGTCATCGGCACCTCCGCTGTTCAGCATGCGTGCACCTGCTATCCCTTAAAGGGAAGGACTTATAGCTACGACGGTTCACGGGATCGTGCCGACCTGCCACAGTATAATGACGGCAGCTGGTCAGAAAGCGGTTAAAAGGTGTGATTTTTACTGCATTTCTGTCTCAGTCTGATTTATCTTTCCTGACATCTTACCTCTTGAAAAAATCACATGACCAGTGACGAAACATGTCGGGGCGGAGCCTGGGACATCATCGCATATCAAATCGAATCTGCAAATGTTTGAGTGACCAGCAAGGTTTTTTTTTATTCCTACTGTACAAAGTGAGCCATCTCTGTGCACCAGAGCTAGTGCACTTATACATGTGAGTTAGATTATTTTCTTTATTAAAGACCCATTATACAGTTCAACACTGTTAGTTTTCTCCTGCTCTTATGACATATGTGTATGATGCACACGGTCTAAGGGAACAAGAGTCCAAGAATCACCAGGAAAGCAGCCGGCCATTTGATATATACCCGTAAGGGGAATGCCATTGTAGACCCCTGGGAGGGTCTCCCCTGGAGGAGAGTGCATGGTGTGACCAGTGGAGAACACTTTTTTTTTTCCAAAGAAACACAAGATCTGCAGTGAAATTTATTACTGGATTTCTGATTGTTCACAGAGAGTGTATGAACATGTGCACTAAGTGAATGGACTGGATTTTATGATCACTTTTCTATCAGGACTATTTACAGTATCCATTTAAGATTGCTGAGTTGTTATGGTTATTTCAACTGCGTGTTACTTTTGATTATATATCAAATGGTTCAAAAGTGTGATATGTCACTATAAACTATAATTGCTTTTTTTGTTTTTTGTTGACCTATGAGGGGTCAACAAGTGTTTGCATTATATTTAATTATTTGAGCTAGCAGGATAGGTATCGCTTCACATTTCTTTGATTTTTGACTTTTTATATGTGGAAACACAGTCGGTGTTAAAGTGGATGTAAACCCGATTCATGAAATTTGAGCTGGGCACATATATCTGTAGTGTTTTCTAATCTCTCTCTTCAAAGCACTATGTCCCGTAGCTTTGTCCTACTCCGTTCCTCTGTTATCAGCCTGATAACTTTTGACAAGCTTTCAGACACGGGAGCCTTAAGTGTGTGTCGGGGGAGGTTGCTATAAATAGATTAGCACACAGCTAAACTAGTCACAGGCAACCCCTGATTGTGTGGGGAGGGGGTATGTGCCTTTCCTCCAATCAGCTGTCTCACAGTGTCTAGCAATAATCCACTCCTACAGGGGAATCAGGAAGAGAAAATTCTAACAGAACTTGCACTTTCTAAACAGTATATAAAGGTGAAGATATACATGTAAAACTTATGTAGGAGGATTTGTTTCATCTCTGTATCATCTGAGGCTGTTCACTTCACTGGGTATATCTGAGGGTTTACATCCACTTTAAGCAGCAACCTTGAGTGTACTTGTTTTGTTTATTTATTTACACATCACACCACCCATAGTAGTGCGGAAGTTTTACCACATTTTTTTACTTTAGGTAAGTATAACATGTATGTTGTTTTAATTAAAAGAAAAAAACGTTACGACTGTTTAACAGGAAAGGGAAATAAGCAAGCAGAAATTTGCTGATCTTCCCACCCCATCCACCATACCCGACGTCACCCACCATACTGGTCCCAGGTTCGCCGATGGGCATGGAGCCTGGAAATCTGGTGGAGGAGGAGCCAAGAACACTGGCGTGGGATTCCAGAAGATGAGGTTCAAGGCAGCTCTGTGAAATAGCATTGGCCAAAAAAAGGTAAGTATAACATGTTTGCTACCTTAATTAAAAGAGAGAAAAAATTTAAACTTTGTTTAACAAGAAAAAGAGGTAATGCAGCTTCGGCATGCTGCACGGGTGCAATTCCCTAATGGAATAGAACTCGTAGTCCACTCGGTTGAATCCCTACTCACGCCCACTAATATAGACCGAACCTTGTCCTCTATCTACTTTAGGCTTACCTGTAAAGACACCTCCAAAATGCTTCAACTATTTACTAAATGGCAACTAGATATCCCAGCCCTGACCAAGGAGGACTGGTCAGAAGGGCTGCAGCAATGCATCCCACTTATGATTTCGGCAAAAGACCAATTTGTGCAGCTGAAGTTTCTGCATAGAGTGTACTATACCCCACATAGATTGTCCACCATCTACCTGGGGGTGGAGGATACGTTTCCCAAATGCAGGCAGTCGGTGGGGACCTTTCTTCACGTGGTCTGGTCGTGCCCAGTTCTTCAAACCTATTGGTGTGCAGTGGCGGGACTACACCTAGACATTGATCCGCTTGTGTTCCTCCTGGGCATTACTGACAACCTGGCAACTACTAAGCACACAAAGCTGTTTGTATTCTATGCCGCATACTATGCCAGGAAAACGATCCTGCTCAAGTGGAAACTTTCAGATCCCCCTACAGTGCTGGCGTGGCGTGCACAAAGTAATTCGTTATTACCATTATATAAAATCACCTATATAGGCCGGAACTGCCCCCAAAAGTTTGACAAAATATGGGCGGCTTGGGTAGAAGCTAGACATCTTACAATTTGAATAGATTATTGTGTTCTTCCTAGGGAGATTTGTTGAATGGTGGCAGCTAAGAAAACTTTACCCTTCCCCATAAGAACCATGGTTAAACTGAGGTATCAGTGACTCCCGGGGGATAATGGGTCCGATCCTCTCCCATCTGCAGCTTTCCCTTTCCTTTTTTTTCCCTTTCGTTCCCCTCCTTTTCCCCAAGGATATGGGTGGAACTCTCCTGATGGCTCCCTTGTGGGACTACTGCCCCCCCCCCCCTTTATTTTCTTCTCTCCCCCCCGTCCTTCCTGCTTGCTCCCTCCCACCTTGTTTCTATAAACGGATCATGGGGTCAATGTTGACCCCTCGGTGTGCATGATATACTGATGTATTTGATGGTTTCTAGTTCAATTAAGATTGAATATCATGTCTATCTTAGTGAGTCTGGATGGTAATCTTGCTGTGATGGTTCATTACTCAAGTTATACTTCTGTGACTATGCCAACATAAATTGTATATCCTGTTCAACTGAGTTTCTGTATACGTTTTGTATATTGTATTAACAAGTGGACTGTGCAGTTGATTTAATAAACATTCCTTATGTTAAAAAAAAAGTATAACATGTTTGTTCTTTTAATTAAAAGAATTAAAAAATGTTACTACCGTTTAACAGAAAAGTGAGATAAGCAAGCGGACCTTCACTGATCTCCCATGCATCAACCCGATGGTACCCAGCATGCTGGTACTGGGTTCCCTGATGGGCACAGAGCCTGGAAATCCGGTAGAGGAGAAGCTTTACGTCACTGTGGGATCCCAGAAGAGGAGGCTAAAGGCCACTCTTTCCAATGCCATTGCACACAGAAGGTATGTACAGTATAACATGTTTGCTCTTTTAAATTAAAAAAAAAAATGAACAGGAAAGGGGGATAAGCAAGCAGATCTTCACTGCGGCACCCGTCATGCTGTGCTAGAGTTCGCCGATAGTAACCTGAAATCTGGTGGAGGAGAAGCCAAGATCTATGGCAGGGGACCCCAGCAATGGAGGATCAGCGCCACTAGGCGAATAGGTAAGTATAACTGGTTTGTGATTTTAATAATAATAATAGTAATAAAAAACTCACTTTACAACCTTTTTTACAGTAAAGGGGGATGAGCAAACAGACGTTCGCTGATCTCCTTCCCCTCTACCCTTTGATACCCACCATGCAGGTTCTGGGTTCATCAATGGGCACACAGAGAAAGTCAGTGACCACTTACGCAAGCCATATGGCGCTGCCAACATCCTTGGTATATATACAGAGCACAAAGTACCCCCCGGCACTAGTGGGACTTTAAAGGCAAACAACTGAACACAATGAATACAAAAATAACAAATTTTATTGTACAAAGCAGATAAAAAAAAACGGTGTATAACATCACCAATCAAAAGAATATAAGAACAACAGATTCTGTGCAGTAGTCCTAGATGCCCAATGCAGAGTATGTCCCATCAGGGTCACTGATACATAGGAGTCACAATGTTCTAAAAGAGAGCAGCATATTAGTCATGGCATGTAAAAGGGAAATTGCAAACATTTAACCATTTAGTTTATTAATAGGAGCAGAAGGTACAGTGAGGTGACATACAAGGAACGACAGTCAGCAAGAGATTCCGCCGTGTGGTCAGCAACAGCAGCCACGCAGAGCCCCGGATGGGGAAGAGATAGGGTGAGTAATGGGCCCCCACTGTTCCACACAAATATCCCTATAGTTGGCAGCCATGGATGGCTATATACACCATTTTTATATGCTTTGTACAATAAAATGTGTTATTTCTGTATTTGTGTGTTAGACATAGGCGTGCGCACAGGGTGTGCCAGGTGTGCCTGGGCACACCCTAATGATGCCTTCCTGCGCAGATTGCCCCGATGCTTGGCTGCAGAGAAAGGAACTGTGGAATCTCTGTTCTCAGTTCCTTTCTCTGTCTCAAAAGGGAGACACCAGGGGTTTATACCTCTGATATTTCTTCAAAGCCTCCCAATGGAGCTGCTAAAAAATGTAATAAAAATAGAAATAAATTATTGTAATAAAATAATAAAATTGTACAAAGTTGTAATAAAAAAATAAATGACTCAAACCATCCACTGCCCTACTGACACCAACCTCTGCCCTACTGACATCGTCCACTGCTCCACTGCTATATACACGCATGTGTGTTTGAGCTTTGAGGTGCACACCCTTATGCAATGGGCTGCGCACACCTATGGTGTTAGATTGTTTGCCTTTAAAGTCCCACTAGTACCGGGGGGTACTCTGTGCTCTGTATCAATGGGCACACAGAGTGCATAAAAAATGGCAAAAGCGCATTTGAGCAGGGGACCTGCATTTTCTGGGATATGTGGTAGCACTCTAGCAGAAACACTTAAGGGTAACTTTCATTTTTTACACTTTTTCTCATTTTTTTACTAGTTTTTTTGTTTCACATGGGAACAAAAATTCCCCTATGCGATGCATTTATGGTGACAGGATCTCCCTCCTATATACCGGGACCACCTGTAATGCTGGTTCCAGGTTCACCGATGGGCACAGAGAATGAAAATCCAGTGGAGAAGTCAAGATTGCCAGCGGGGGATCCCTAAAGAGGAGGTTCAAGGACAGCGAAGATAAGTATAACATATCTGTTATTTTAATTAAAAAAAAAAAACACAGACTTTACAACCGCTTTAACAAGAAAAGGAGATAAGCAAACAGACATTGGGAACCTGGAAAAACATGCTTGCTTTGCAGGAACGCCAATCAGCTGCTGCACGGAGCTGTGTATGATGACAGCAGCAGGTTGTTGCTCTCAGAATACATACGTCAGTGCCTGCAGTGTCTGCCCAGCATTAAGAGCGTGGGGTGGTCAGCGGACAGTAGCCCCTGTGATTCGGAATATGCTCTTTTCACTTTATTCTGGCAGAGATTCCTTCATCCACATTGGTCGATGTTCTTTTTTAGTTCGGCACGCAGGCTGCATGAAAAGAAAATACTACATGTATGCCTAACATTAAAAGAGTGGGTGGATGTGTGGTGGAAGCTTCTAATGTTGGGCATAAAGTGCCAGGACAGTTTAACACCCCGTAAATGACCCCTTTTTGGAAAGTTCAAAGTACAAGGAAGTTGGGACTTTAAATGAAACATGTCCAGGTCCTATGCAAACCCTGCTATATACAAGATGAATTATGTATTTATGTTACTCAAATAAATTATAATTTGCATATACCTCCACTACCCAGTTGTTTCATTTAAAGTCCCAACTTCCTTGTACTTTGAACCAAATTATCGGGATGGAGGTACCTTCGGGTGCTTCATTTAAAGTCCCAAACCCCCCCTTCTTGTTTACCAATGTATACCGGGATGGAAGCAACTGGGTATGTAGGATTGGCAGTGTTCCCCTGCCATCCTTGTGTGAGGCTGGCCCTCATTTATAGGGTATCTTTGTATAAGCTCATTGATTGGTATTATCAATTATATATATTTCTTTTTCTCGTTTATGTTCATGTTTTTGACTATTTCATATGGTATCCCTCTACATGTAATACTTCTACATACTGGCGCATATGTTTCCACATGATTTGTTTTTACTAAGATACCCGACACATCCTTCCTTCTGATTGGCAAGTTTGCTTGTGTGGATGGTCGGGCATTCGGGCTTTGCCGTGGTTTTCTCCATCACGGGAGCTGCGATGCGCTCAGCGGCCCCTCCCCCTCTTTCCTTGTTCTCTGGGGGAGCGGGCGGGTGCCCCTTTGCGCATCGGCGCCACGCCTGTCACGTGGTATGTGACGGCAGATGCGCCGTGCGTGTGACGTCAGTAATGACGTCACTGCGCCGACGCTCGGCCATGTCATCTGGTGTATCCATATGGGGGAGTTCCCGCGCCTGTTGCGGAGTGTAGACTCGGCTCAGGTGCGCTATTCTCCCCCTTATTGGTTCACTGACGTGGCGTTGGCGGCATAAATTCATCCCCCCAGTGTAGTGAGCTGCTCTTTATGAACAGTCTCCATCTGGGGTCTCTACACACCAGCTGTATCGGCTTGCTGGTTGGTGTTTTGATACAATGTTGGGGTAAGGCACTTACCTGATTTTATTTTCCTTTTTCCTCTTTCCACCCTTTTTTTGTCGGATGCAGTCTTCACATTATTATTCTTTCCACGTGGCAATTTCTTATTTCCAAATAATCCCTCCATATCTATATAATCATTCATCACCCCTACACTCAGCCCCCCCCCCCCCTTTTTCCTTCATACTCCTATTAGCACTGTACTTTCACCTCTTTTTTCTCTGACACCTACTGGGTTCATTATCTATATACCATTATTACTTTTATTATATTTTAATTACATTTCTATACTATACATACATTTTGATACTTGTTCCCAGATGGTCCTCTATGGATTATACACTGTGGTTTGTTATATGGATACCTCAGTCCCACCACACACGTCCCCACACTGCCCGACATTGCTTCTATGAAATATGCCGCCTCAGCTCCCGTGGGGGAGCTATATCCTCGGCCACCCCTATGCTGACTGCCCCGCATTGCATTTGCTGTCTGATTGGGTGAGTGTGGACGTTTTTTTAGTTTTATACATCTAAAATAATATATACGTATTCTATTTAGAGTATGACTTATTCCATCTTTACTTATATACCTCATAGATATGTCTATTGCATCTGCTCCTGACGAGTGGGAAAAACCCACGAAACGCGTCGAGCTACATCTGATGCCACAATTACACCTTATATGGACTGATACTTACCTATTTTACCATTCTTATTCTTTGATTTTATCTATATACTCATTTATGAATACATTTACACTATGTGGACGCATGTACCAGTATTGGGCTTTTTGTCATTATTATATATATGCTCATTACCTTACTCATACGTTGTCTGTATGTACTTTTATACATCTTTTTATATATCATGTCCAGGTCCTATGCAAACCCTGCTATATACAAGATGAATTATGTATTTATGTTACTCAAATAAATTATAATTTGCATATACCTCCACTACCCAGTTGTTTCATTTAAAGTCCCAACTTCCTTGTACTTTGAACCAAATTATCGGGATGGAGGTACCTTCGGGTGCTTCATTTAAAGTCCCAAACCCCCCCTTCTTGTTTACCAATGTATACCGGGATGGAAGCAACTGGGTATGTAGGATTGGCAGTGTTCCCCTGCCATCCTTGTGTGAGGCTGGCCCTCATTTATAGGGTATCTTTGTATAAGCTCATTGATTGGTATTATCAATTATATATATTTCTTTTTCTCGTTTATGTTCATGTTTTTGACTATTGCATATGGTATCCCTCTACATGTAATACTTCTACATACTGGCGCATATGTTTCCACATGATTTGTTTTTACTAAGATACCCGACACATCCTTCCTTCTGATTGGCAAGTTCGCTTGTGTGGATGGTCGGGCATTCGGGCTTTGCCGTGGTTTTCTCCATCACGGGAGCTGCGATGCGCTCAGCGGCCCCTCCCCCTCTTTCCTTGTTCTCTGGGGGAGCGGGCGGGTGCCCCTTTGCGCATCGGCGCCACGCCTGTCACGTGGTATGTGACGGCAGATGCGCCGTGCGTGTGACGTCAGTAATGACGTCACTGCGCCGACGCTCGGCCATGTCATCTGGTGTATCCATATGGGGGAGTTCCCGCGCCTGTTGCGGAGTGTAGACTCGGCTCAGGTGCGCTATTCTCCCCCTTATTGGTTCACTGACGTGGCGTTGGCGGCATAAATTCATCCCCCCAGTGTAGTGAGCTGCTCTTTATGAACAGTCTCCATCTGGGGTCTCTACACACCAGCTGTATCGGCTTGCTGGTTGGTGTTTTGATACAATGTTGGGGTAAGGCACTTACCTGATTTTATTTTCCTTTTTCCTCTTTCCACCCTTTTTTTGTCGGATGCAGTCTTCACATTATTATTCTTTCCACGTGGCAATTTCTTATTTCCAAATAATCCCTCCATATCTATATAATCATTCATCACCCCTACACTCAGCCCCCCCCCCCCCTTTTTCCTTCATACTCCTATTAGCACTGTACTTTCACCTCTTTTTTCTCTGACACCTACTGGGTTCATTATCTATATACCATTATTACTTTTATTATATTTTAATTACATTTCTATACTATACATACATTTTGATATTTGTTCCCAGATGGTCCTCTATGGATTATACACTGTGGTTTGTTATATGGATACCTCAGTCCCACCACACAGGTCCCCACACTGCCCGACATTGCTTCTATGAAATATGCCGCCTCAGCTCCCGTGGGGGAGCTATATCCTCGGCCACCCCTATGCTGACTGCCCCGCATTGCATTTGCTGTCTGATTGGGTGAGTGTGGACGTTTTTTTAGTTTTATACATCTAAAATAATATATACGTATTCTATTTAGAGTATGACTTATTCCATCTTTACTTATATACCTCATAGATATGTCTATTGCATCTGCTCCTGACGAGTGGGAAAAACCCACGAAACGCGTCGAGCTACATCTGATGCCACAATTACACCTTATATGGACTGATACTTACCTATTTTACCATTCTTATTCTTTGATTTTATCTATATACTCATTTATGAATACATTTACACTATGTGGACGCATGTACCAGTATTGGGCTTTTTGTCATTATTATATATATGCTCATTACCTTACTCATACGTTGTCTGTATGTACTTTTATACATCTTTTTATATATCATGTCCAGGTCCTATGCAAACCCTGCTATATACAAGATGAATTATGTATTTATGTTACTCAAATAAATTATAATTTGCATATACCTCCACTACCCAGTTGTTTCATTTAAAGTCCCAACTTCCTTGTACTTTGAACCAAATTATCGGGATGGAGGTACCTTCGGGTGCTTCATTTAAAGTCCCAAACCCCCCCTTCTTGTTTACCAATGTATACCGGGATGGAAGCAACTGGGTATGTAGGATTGGCAGTGTTCCCCTGCCATCCTTGTGTGAGGCTGGCCCTCATTTATAGGGTATCTTTGTATAAGCTCATTGATTGGTATTATCAATTATATATATTTCTTTTTCTCGTTTATGTTCATGTTTTTGACTATTGCATATGGTATCCCTCTACATGTAATACTTCTACATACTGGCGCATATGTTTCCACATGATTTGTTTTTACTAAGATACCCGACACATCCTTCCTTCTGATTGGCAAGTTCGCTTGTGTGGATGGTCGGGCATTCTGGCTTTGCCGTGGTTTTCTCCATCACGGGAGCTGCGATGCGCTCAGCGGCCCCTCCCCCTCTTTCCTTGTTCTCTGGGGGAGCGGGCGGGTGCCCCTTTGCGCATCGGCGCCACGTCTGTCACGTGGTATGTGACGGCAGATGCGCCGTGCGTGTGACGTCAGTAATGACGTCACTGCGCCGACGCTCGGCCATGTCATCTGGTGTATCCATATGGGGGAGTTCCCGCGCCTGTTGCGGAGTGTAGACTCGGCTCAGGTGCGCTATTCTCCCCCTTATTGGTTCACTGACGTGGCGTTGGCGGCATAAATTCATCCCCCCAGTGTAGTGAGCTGCTCTTTATGAACAGTCTCCATCTGGGGTCTCTACACACCAGCTGTATCGGCTTGCTGGTTGGTGTTTTGATACAATGTTGGGGTAAGGCACTTACCTGATTTTATTTTCCTTTTTCCTCTTTCCACCCTTTTTTTGTCGGATGCAGTCTTCACATTATTATTCTTTCCACGTGGCAATTTCTTATTTCCAAATAATCCCTCCATATCTATATAATCATTCATCACCCCTACACTCAGCCCCCCCCCCCCTTTTTCCTTCATACTCCTATTAGCACTGTACTTTCACCTCTTTTTTTTCTCTGACACCTACTGGGTTCATTATCTATATACCATTATTACTTTTATTATATTTTAATTACATTTCTATACTATACATACATTTTGATATTTGTTCCCAGATGGTCCTCTATGGATTATACACTGTGGTTTGTTATATGGATACCTCAGTCCCACCACACACGTCCCCACACTGCCCGACATTGCTTCTATGAAATATGCCGCCTCAGCTCCCGTGGGGGAGCTATATCCTCGGCCACCCCTATGCTGACTGCCCCGCATTGCATTTGCTGTCTGATTGGGTGAGTGTGGACGTTTTTTTTTGTTTTATACATCTAAAATAATATATACGTATTCTATTTAGTATATGACTTATTCCATCTTTACTTATATACCTCATAGATATGTCTATTGCATCTGCTCCTGACGAGTGGGAAAAACCCACGAAACGCGTCGAGCTACATCTGATGCCACAATTACACCTTATATGGACTGATACTTACCTATTTTACCATTCTTATTCTTTGATTTTATCTATATACTCATTTATGAATACATTTACACTATGTGGACGCATGTACCAGTATTGGGCTTTTTGTCATTATTATATATATGCTCATTACCTTACTCATACGTTGTCTGTATGTACTTTTATACATCTTTTTATATATCATGTCCAGGTCCTATGCAAACCCTGCTATATACAAGATGAATTATGTATTTATGTTACTCAAATAAATTATAATTTGCATATACCTCCACTACCCAGTTGTTTCATTTAAAGTCCCAACTTCCTTGTACTTTGAACCAAATTATCGGGATGGAGGTACCTTCGGGTGCTTCATTTAAAGTCCCAAACCCCCCCTTCTTGTTTACCTTTTTGGAAAGTAGACACCCCAAGGTATTTGCTGAGAGGCATGTTGAGTCCATGGAAGATTTTATTTTTTACCAAAAGTTTTGGGAAAATGACAAAAAAAAACTTATTGTTACACAAAAGTGTCACTTTAACCACTTAAAGACCAGAGGGATTTGCCCACTTAAGGACCAGGCCAATTTTTTGTGATGCGGCACTGTGTTTCGCTTTAACTGACAATTGTGCGGTCGTGCAACATTGTACCCAAACAAAATGTATGTCCTTTTTTTCCCTACAAATTGAGCTTTCTTTTGGTGGTATTTGATCACCTCTGCGTTTTTCTTTTGGTTTTTTTTGCGCTATAAACAAAAAAATACAGACAATTTAAAAAGCTATTAGATAAGCACCTGAACGACCACAACATACAGGGATATACAAGGTAATACTAACATAAAATCACACAAATAGGTTGGATTTGATGGACTTGTGTCTTTTTTCAACCTTGCCTAATATGTAACTGTGTAACATAGCACCAGTACCGACTAACCTCCTGCACATTCACCTCTTTTCTGAACCTACCTGACACCTGAACAACTCTCACCATTCGACAAGAAAGGGGTTAATCCAGCCTGTGTCTCGCTGTGTCCCTTCAATACAGCCTGTGCCCCACTGACCACTCTGCATGTAAGGGGTCATTGAAATCAGGTATCTGTCGCATGTGCAGTTGCTGCAAGGGATACCGATTTTCACAGGATACCTATTTAACTTCTGGAAGTAGAGATGCTCTGCCCCTTTCTCCAAGCTCCCCCTGCAGCCGGTGTTCCATCAGAATAGGTGACCTGTCAGATTAGGTAACGGAAGTGACGTTCCGTCAGCTGAATTCTTACTGCGCATGCTCAGATTTTCTAATCTGAGAGAACACCTGCAGGCATAAGGCGCCAGAGGACATCTTACTACACCTAGCTACGTCTTGAATTTGACAGTCATTTAATGAATAACATGAGCGTATGTGAATCAATATAGTGTATTGAGATCTGTCATGCTGTTTTCATGTTACATTTTCAAAAGCCTAAAGGTTTAGCGCTGACCACTGCGGGGTGTACACTGGTCAGCTATATTTACTACATACTATATTTATTTATATACGTTCACTTTATTGCTAAAATTACTCTGAAATTCAAGACGTAGCTAGGTGTAGTAAGATGTCCGCTGCCTCCTTCGTCGCCTCCGTTACCTAATCTGACGGGTGGCCGGTTCTGATGGAACACCGGCAGGAAAATAAAGGAGGGAGATGGAGGGGAAGGGAGGGCGGTAAGTCCTCCACAGACTTGTAGATACAATAGCCAGCCTTCTGTGTTTACAAGGGACAGTACTGAGCCTCAAACGCAGGGCTAGCGCTACAGCTGAAAAAAGTCTTGCATAGAAGTACATGTATGACCAGTCAGGAATCAGGAATCCCATATCTGACTGAACATCCTGAATGGATCTAAGGAAGACTGAATAAAAAATGAAATACTTCTGTGTTCAGGATTGGATCTAATTACATAGTTACATAGTTACATAGTAGGTGAGGTTGAAAAAAGACACAAATCCATCCAGTCCATCCTATGTGTGTGACTTTATGTTAGCATTACATTGTACATCCCTGTATGTTGTGGTCTTTCAGGTGCTTATTTTATAGTTTTTTGAAATTATCGATGCTCCGCGCTGAAACCACTGCTTGTGGAAGGGAATTCCACATTCTTACCACTCTTATGCCCTGTACACACAATAGGATTTTCCAACAAGGAAATCCATGTTTTTTTTTCCGACGGATGTTGGCTCAAACTCGTCTTGCATACACATGGTCACACAAATCTTGTCAGAAATTCCGAACGTCAAGAACGTGGTGACATACAACACGTACGACGAGCCGAGAAAAATGAAGTTCAATAGCCAGTGCTTTATTCCGAGCATGCATGGAACGTGCGTCGGAATTGCGTACACATGATCCGAATTTACGAGAACAGATTTTGTTGTCGGAAAATATTAGATCCAGATCTCAAATTTTGTTTGTCGAAAATTCCGATGGAAAATGTCCGATGGAGCCTACACACGATCAGGATTTCCGGCAACAAGCTCCCATTGAACATTTTCCATTGGAAAATCCTGTGTACGGGGCATTACAGTAAAGAACCCTCTACGTAGTTTAAGGTTAAACCGCTTTTCTTCTAATTTTAGTGAATGGCCACGTGTCTTTTTAAAATCCCTTAAGTGGAAAGTTTTATCCCTATTATGGGGTCACCAGTATGGTATTTGTACATTGAAATCATATCCCCTCTCAAGCGTCTCTTCTCCAGAGAGAATAAGTTCAGTGCTCGTAACATTTCCTCATAACTAATATCCTCCAGACCCTTTATTAGTTTTGTTGCCCTTCTCTGGACTCTCTCCATTTCCAGTACATCCTTCCTGAGGACTGGTGCCCAGAATTGGACAGCATACTCCAGGTGCGGCCTGACCAGAGTCTTGTAGAGCGGGAGAATTATCGTTTTATCTCTGAAATGAATTCCCTTTTTAATGCATGCCAATATTCTGTTTGTTTTGCTTGCAGCAGCTTGGCATTGCATGCCATTGCTGAGCCTATCATCTACTAGGACCCCCAGGTCCTTTTCCATCCTAGATTCCCTCAGAGGTACTCCCCCCAGTGTATAGATTGCATTCCTATTTTTGCATTATTTTAAATGTTTCCACATTAAACCTCATTTGCCACGTAGTTGCCCACCCCATTAATTTGTTCAGATCTTCTTGCAAGGTTTCCACATCCTGCGGAGAAGTTATTGCCCTGCTTAGCTTTCCACCCTGCCCATTCTGAGTACTCCTCATTTATCACCACCCTCTGAACTCGCCTCTGTAGCCAGTTTCAATCCATGTACTCACCCCATGGTCCATGCCAACTGACCTTACTATGTACAGTGAAAGTTTATGGGGAACTGTGTCAAATGCTTTTGCAAAATCCAGATACACCACGTCTACGGGCCTTCCTTTATCTAGATGGCAACTCACCTCCTCATAGAAGGTTAATAGATTGGTTTGGCAAGAACGATTCTTCATGAATCCATGCTGATTACTGCTAATGATACCGTATTCATTACTAAAATCTTGTATATAGTCCCTTATCATCCCCTCCAAGAGCTTGCATAAAATCGATGTTAGGCTAACTGGTCTGTAATTTCCAGGGATGTATCTTGGCCCTTTTATAAATATTGGTGCTACACTGGCTTTTCTCTAATCAGCTGGTACCATTCCAGTCAGTAGACTCTTCGTAAAAATTAGGAACAATGGTCTGGCAATTACTTGACTGAGTTCCTTAACCACTTCAATACTAAGCACTTTCCCCCATTCCTGCCCAAGACAATTTTCAGCTTTCAGCGCTGTCACATTTTGAATGACAATTGCGGGGTCATGCAACACTGTACCCAAACCAAATTTTTATCATTTTGTTCCCACTAATAGAGCTTTCTTTTGGTGGTATTTTAACACCTCTGCAGTTTTTATTTTTTGCTAAACAAATAAAAAAATACCGACATTTTTTGAAAAAAAAAAGGTTTTCTTTGTTTCTGTTAAAAAAATGTTTAAAAAAATATGTTTTCTCCTTCACTGATGGGCACTGATAAGGCAGCACTAATGGGCACCTAGTGAGGTGGCACCAATAAGTTGGAACTGATGAGCACTGATAGTTGACCCTGATATGCAGCACCGATGGGCATTGATAGGTGGCACTGATGGGCGGCACTGGGTACTGAAAGGCGGCACTGATGGGTACTTATGGGTGACACTGATGGGCTGCACTGATAGATGGCACTGATAGGCATCACTGTAAAGGAGGCACTGGCAGGCATTACTGATGGGCACTGATAGGCATTATATATGGGCGCTGATTGGCATCCCTGGTGGTCATTGTTGGCATCCCTGGTGGCAACCCTGGTGGTCCTGGGTGGGCATCCTCGGCGGAGGGGCTGCGCTGGTTGATAATCAACCAGTGTAGACCCCCCTGTCAGGAGAGCCGCTGATCGGCTTTCCTCTACTTGTGTCTGTCAGACGCGAGTGAGGAAAAGCCAATACACGGCTCTTCCTGTTTACACCGTGATCAGCTGTGATTGGACACAGCTGATCACATGGTAAAGAGTCTCCGTCAGAGACTCTTTACTGAGATCGGTGTTGCGGTGTGTCAGACTGACATGCCGCACCACCGATCGCCACGCTGCACACTCCCGCCGGCTGTTATCCTGAAAGACATCATATGACGTCCAGTCAGAATATCGGAACCACCACCCAGCCGTTATTTTGCTATAGGCCAGGCGGGAAGTGGTTAAGGACCCTCGGATGCAAGCCATCTGGTCCCGTGACTTGTTAATGTTAAGTTTTTCAAGTCTATTTCTAATTCTGTCCTCTGTTAGCGATGAGGATGCTTCCTGTGACGTGTCATGAGGATAAACGTTGCAGTTTTGGTTACTGAAGCCCCCTGATTCCCTCGTGAACACGGAGAATAATAAATTCAAAACCTTTGCCATCTCTCCATCCTTAGTAACCAGATTCCCTTCATCATTCTTTATGGAACCAATATGATCTGACCGCCCTTTCTTACTATTTATGTACTTAAAACATTTCTTGTTGCATTCTTTGTAAAGTTGGAATGCTGATGATGATCCCTCAGCCTTGTATTTTTTGAAGGCCTTCTCCTTTGCTTTTATATGCATTTTCACATTGGAGTTAAGCCATCCAGGACTTTTATTAGCTCTTTTAAATTTATTTCCCATTGGGATGCACTGGCTAATGCCCTTATTTAATATGCTCTTAAAGCATACCCATTTCTCCTCCGTGTTCTTTGCTCCTAAGATTTTATCCCAATTTGTATCTTCTAGCAAGGCTTGTAGTTTCTGGGAGTTGCCTCTTTTGAAACTCAGTGTCTTTGTATTCCCCTTATGTTTCCTATTAGTGTGATTTATACCGAAACTAATTGATCTGTGTTCGCTGTTTCCTAAATTGCCCCCTATTTCCACATACGTGATCAGGTCTGTATTGTTGGGAAACCAGCAATTGCAAAGGACCAATCCCATGTGGTTAGAAGACCAGGAGCACTGGGTCACCAATCAGGATTGACCAGAGGTGTATAGGTACCTAGTCATACAAACAGAAAGTTATGGAATCCTATGTACTGACTAAACTGGAACAGGAAAGTGAGTTGGCCAGCTTGGAAGGGCAATTCCTTGTTGGAAGAACAGCAAGTTGCTTATGTACTGTGACTATATATGCAGCAGGTGGCGCTGTAGTGTTCTAGTGTAATGTTCATGTAAATCTATTGTATGATGCAGCGAGAGAAAGTGCTTTTCCTCAATGTTCAGTTGTGGTCCTGTTTCCATGCTGTTAAGATATATTCTGCTGTTTTCCTGTATTCAAGAAGCCTCCAGCACATCATATTAATACTCAACCAACACTCCTAATTCAAAAACCAAGGCAGACATACTTGGTCTTGATAGTAGGATATGCATTAAAATATGACCAGTGTCAGCACATTTCAGGGATCTGCATCTTATTGCATTTGTTTATGTGTAACGACACTGGCCAGCTGGAAGGAAATGGATTACCTGTAGTTGCTTGTACATAAGCGTTAAGCATGTGACTGATTCTTTCAAGTTCTATAACAACTTCTGACCACAGAACTTTGCATGTTGGAAGTGCAGCATGAAGGAGTGAGCAATATATGCAGTGTTCAGCGGTCATGAGAATGTATTGCGAGACTCGGCATACAGAGCGCAGCGTTCAGGAATATGCAACTTACAGCGCAGAGTGCAGTGGTCAGGAATATGCAACTTACAGCACAGCATACAGAGTGCAGTGGTCAGAAATATGAAATATGTACTGTACAGTGTACATTACATATTACTAAGGTCAGTAATCTGTATCTGTGTACTGTATGCGACATACACTCTATTGTTGCCTCTTTCATACTTAGGCCTCTTTCAGATGGGCGTTTCGATCAAGTTTGCCTGTCATTTTTTTTTTTTTAGGCGGAACCAATGGGTCCATTCATCCCTATGTACAGGCAAGTTGTAAACAGACTTGTGTCTGTTTACACCTGCCTACCTCTGGGTCCGATCAGGTCCACTAAAAAAAAAAAAAAAAAAAAATGCAATTGGACTCCATCCTCTTCCGTTTACGTAGAGCAGTTTAGAGGTAGCTGGGTGTAAATGGACAGCAGAGTGTGTTTACTCCCGGATGCCCATACACGGACACGGACATGCCCAGACACGGATGTGTCATCTGCCCACTCTGCTCTGATCAGCAGGGGATCAGCTCACAGATCCCCTGCTGATCACAATGGAATCTGCCCCATGTGAAAGGGGCCTTATGGCTGCTGCACCCTATATCTGATTATATACAATATTGCCAAAAGTATTGTGACGCCTGCGTATACACGCACATGAACTTTAATAGCATCCCAGTCTTAATCCATAGTGTTCAATACTGAGTTGACCCACCCTCTGCAGCTAAAACAACTTCAACTCTTCTGTAAAGGCTGTCCAGAAGGTTTAGGAGTGTGTCTATGGGAACGTTAGGCCTGGCTCGCAGTCTCTGCTCTAATTCATTCCAAAGGTGTTCAATTGGGTTAAGGTCGGGACTCAACTCACAATCAGTTGATGTGAGTGTGTACTGCTCAGTCAGTTACGTGTGCACACATGGCCTTTGTCATAGGTGAGGAGATTAGGCAGACATTCACATGGAATTTTTAACAAAATGGACACACAAGTGTATTAACCACAGCCTGGCTGTGATGAGAATAATCGCTGAGGAGGAAAAGTTACAGTTAACTGAACTACAGATCAAAATAGATAAAAGCTTAAAACATCTAGAGTCCTTTATTGATAAACCAGAGTTCAATAAATATAATGAGCTACTGAAAAAAGGTCACTAGAGTCCAAACAAAATTAAGAGTTACCCAGCATTTGTCTTGGTGCTTGGGCAAAGGGAGAAATATTAGATTTACCAACACAAGGGGACGAAGTAGGTCTAAGGCTCTGTTTCCACTAGTGCGACTTTTCATGCGACTTGGGACTGAAAAGTCGCATGACAAATTGTTTCACATGATTTCCAATGAGTACCGTTCATATCTGTGCGACTTCAAGTCGCAGCGACTTCAAAGTAGTCCCTGCACTACTTTGGTCCCACTTTGATGCGACTTGAGGTCTATAGATACAGGCATTGCTTCAAATCGCGGTAAAAAGTCGCGGTAAAATCGCGGTAAAAAATCGCGGCAAAATCGCGCGACTTTGGGGACGCACTAGTGGAAACCTAGCCTAAATGGGGTAGAAGTGGGCCACGATCTACATCTACAGGTGGGTTTGTTTTCTTAGGAAGTGAGGAGGATGGTGACAGATCGGTTGGTTTTTTAGAGGAAGGCATGTAGCCACAAGAAGTGACAGCTCCAGTGAAGGGAATACTAAAAACCTGCAGGAGGAGGAAATTACATAGTAGGGGGAAAAGGAAAGATCAAGGGAGGAGAAACAACCAGGTTATGGACATGGAGAAAGTGAATATGATCCCATGGGACCCTAATGGGGACACTGTCGCTGAAACCCAATCCAAGCTGGATAATACTATGATCATTAATCTTTTCATTTTCACACTACATGATAGACACAGGCTACTTAAGAGGGGTCTATTATTCTCTTCTACTAATTCAATGATCCAATTTGAAGTTTAACCACTTCCCGACCGGCTCCTGTATTTATACGGCGGCAGAATGGTTCTGCTGCGAGAATCGCCGTATATACAGTGGGGACAGAAAGTATTCAGACCCCCTTAAATTTTTCACTCTGTTATATTGCAACCATTTGCTAAAATCATTTAAGTTCATTTTTTTCCCTCATTATTGTCCACACAGAACCCCATATTGACAGAAAAACACAGAATTGTTGACATTTTTGCAGATTTATTAAAAAAGAAAAAATGAAATATCACATGGTCCTAAGTATTCAGACCCTTTGCTGTGACACTCATATATTTAACTCAGGTGCTGTCTATTTCTTCTGATCACCCTTGAGATGGTTCTACACCTTCATTTGAGTACAGCTGTGTTTGATTATACTGAATGGACTTGATTAGGAAAGCCACACACCTGTCTATATAAGACCTAACAGCTCACAGTGCATGTCAGAGCAAATGAGAATTATGAGGTCAAAGGAACTGCCTGAAGAGCTCAGAGACAGAATTGTGGCAAGGCACAGATCTGGCCAAGGTTACAAAAAAAATTTCTACTGCACTTAAGGTTCCTAAGAGCACAGTGGCCTCCATAATCCTTAAATGGAAGACGTTTGGGACGACCAGAACCCTTCCTAGAGCTGGCCGTCTGGCCAAACTGTGCTATCGGGGGAGAAGAGCCTTGGTGAGAGAGGTAAAGAAGAACCCAAAGATCACTGTGGCTGAGCTCCAGAGATGCAGTCGGGAGATGGGAGAAAATTGTAGAAAGTCAACCATCACTGCAGCCCTCCACCGGTCGGGGCTTTATGGCCGAGTGGCCCGACAGAAGCCTCTCCTCAGTGCAAGACACATGAAAGCCCGCATGGAGTTTGCTAAAAAAAAAAAAACACCTGAAGGACTCCAAGATGGTGAGAAATAAGATTCTCTGGTCTGATTAGACCAAGATAGAACTTTTTGGCCTTAATTCTAAGCGGTATGTGTGGAGAAAACCAGGCACTGCTCATCACCTGTCCAATACAGTCCCAACAGTGAAGCATGATGGTGGCAGCATCATGCTGTGGGGGTATTTTTCAGCTGCAGGGATAGGACGACTGGTTGCAATCGAGGAAAGATGAATGTGGCCAAGTATAGGGATATCCTGGACGAAAACATTCTCCAGAGTGCTCAGGACCTCAGACTGGGCCGAAGGTTTACCTTCCAACAAGACAATGACCCTAAGCACACAGCTAAAGTAACAAAGGAGTGGCTTCACAACAACTTCGTAACTGTTCTTGAATAGCCCAGCCAGAGCCCTGACTTAAACCCAATTGAGCATCTCTGGAGAGACCTAAAAATGGCTGTCCACCAAGGTTTACCATCCAACCTGACAGAACTGGAGAGGATCTGCAAGGAGGAATGGCAGAGGATCCCCAAATACAGGTGTGAAAAACTTGTTGCATCTTTCCCAAAAAGACTCATGGCTGTATTAGATCATAAGGGTGTTTCTACTAAATACTGAGCAAAGGGTCTGAATACTTAGGAACATGTGATATTTCCGTTTTTCTTTTTTAATAAATCTGCAAAACTGTCAACAATCCTGTGTTTTTCTGTCAATATGGGGTGCTGTGTGTACATTAATGAGGAAAAAAAAAACTTAACTGAACTTAAATGATTTTAGCAAATGGCTGCAATATAACAAAGAGTAAAAAATTTCCGTCCCCACTGTATACCACGGCTCCTTTAAGAGGCATAGCAGGCGCCTGCTACAGCTCTGATTGCTGTATAAATGTCAATGGTCCCAAAAAAGTGTCCGATCTGTCCGCCCCAATGTCGCAATCCCGATAAAAATTGCTGATCACTGCCATTACTAGTAAAAAAAACAAATAATAATAAAAATGCCATAAATCTATCCCCTATTTTATAGTCGCTATAGCTTTTGCGCAAACCACTCAATATACGCTGATTGCGATTATTTTTTAACCAAAAATATGTAGAAGAATACAGTGCCTTGCAAAAGTATTCACCCCCTTGGCTTTTTACCTATTTTGTTACATTACATAACTAGTGAAATGATGTCCACCTGTGTGCAATCTAAGTGTCATATGATCTGTCATTACATATACACACCTTTTTGAAAGGCCCCAGAGGCTGCAACACCTAAGCAAGAGGCACCACTAACCAAACACTGCCATAAAGACCAAGGAACTCTCCAAAAAAGTAAGGGACAATGTTGCTGAGAAGTACAAGTCAGAGTTAGGTTATAAAACAATATCCAAATCTTTGATGATCCCTAGGAGCACCATCAAATCCATCATAACCAAATGGAAAGAACATGGCACAGCAGCAAACCTGCCAAGAGACGGCCGCACACCAGAACTCACGGACTGGGCAAGGAGGGCATTACTCAGAGAGGCAGCACAGAGACCTAAGGTAAACCTGGAGGAGCTGCAGAGTTCCACAGCAGAGACTGGAGTATCTGTACATAGGACGACAATAAGCCGTACGCTCCATAGAGTGGGGTTTTATGGCAGAGTGGCCAGAAGAAAGCCATTACTTTCATCAAAAAAACAAAAAGGCACGTTTTGAGTTTATGAAAAGGCATGTGGGAGACTCCCAAAATGTATGGAGAAAGGTGCTCTGGTCTGATGAGACTAAAATTGAACTTTTTGGCCATCAAAGAAAACGCTATATCTGGAACAAACCCAACACATCACATCACCCAAAGAACACCATTCCCACAGTGAAACATGGTGGTGGCAGCATCATGCTGTGGGGAGTTTTTTTCAGCAGTTGGGACTGGGAAACTGGTCAGAGTTGAGGGAAAGATGGATGGTGCTAAATACAGGGATATTCTTGAGCAAAACCCGTACCACTCTGTGTGTGATTTGAGGCTAGGAGGAAGGTTCACCTTCCAGCAGGCCAATGACCCCAAACACACTGCTAAAGCAACACTTGAGTGGTTTAAGGGGAAACATGTAAATGTGTTGGAATGGCCTAGTCAAAGCCCAGACCTCAATCCAATAGAAAATCTGTGGTCAGACAAGTGCAAACTATCCAACTTGAAGGAGCTGGAGCAGTTTTGCAAGGAGGAGTGGGCAAAAATCCCAGTGGTAAGATGTGGCAAGCTCATGGAGACTTATCCAAAGCGACTTGGAGCTGTGATAGCTGCAAAAGGTGGCTCTACAAAGTATTGACTTTAGGGGGGTGAACAGTTATGCAAATTGACTTTTTCTGTTTTTTTGTCCTATTTGTTATTTGCTTCACAATATAAAAAAAACCTCTTCAAAGTTGTGGGCATGTTCTGTAAATTAAATGATGCAAAGAATCCATGTTAATTCCAGGTTGTGAGGCAACAAGACACGAAAAATGCCAAGGGGGGGTGAATACTTTTGCAAGGCACTGTACATATTGGCCTAAACTGATGAAAACAGTTTTTTTTGTAATTGGGATATTATAGCAAAAAGTAAAAAATTTTTTTTTCAAAATTGTCCCTTTTGTTTATAGCGCAGAAAATAAAAACTGCAGAGGTGATCAAATACCACCAAAAGAAAGCTCTATTTGTGGGGAAAAAATTATGTAAAAGGTTGCACGACTGATGTAGAATCCCTCTATTCCCCATTCATGGAGCCTAGCTGCAACAACATATTTTTTGGATTGTAACTTTGCCTCTATAGGAACTCAAAATTTGTTTTTACTGGAATTTTTACAATTCGCCCTAAATAACTGTTCACAGGGACCAGCTACAGACAGATTTGCGGCACTTCCGTGGGTGCCCCATGGGCACCTGCTTATGCGTGCCTCCACTTGGGATGGTGGGAGGAGGTGGTGTTCTATTGCTCGGAAATGTACCTCAGCCACGCCCTCTTGTGGCTGAGGTACATAGATGATGTCCTGTTTCTATGGCGGGGGACAACAGATTCTGGAGAGGTTTATGAGAGAACTCACTTTAAATAATAGAAACATCCATCTCACTTTTAATCACGATTGCCTAGAGCTTATGATAACTATTGACAGTGGTAGACTTATTTCCAAGACATATAGGAAGGAAACTGCTGCCAATACTCTGCTAGAGGCGACCAGCCACCACCCAAAATCGTTGATAAGAGGTATACCCATTTGACAGTTCCTCCGGATATGTCAAAATTGTGCCCTGGACTCGAACTATAGAGCTAAAGCAGCCCTTCTACGGGAGGTTTAGAGAATGGAAATATCCACACAGGATATTAAGACAATCTAGAACAGTGGTCATCAACCCTGTCCCCAGGGCCCACTAGCAGGCCAGGTTTGTAAGATAACTGAAATACATCACAGGTGATATCATTTGCTGCTCAGTGATTGCAGTATTCTAGTCTGCATCTCCCCAAGGTAATACATAAAGCCTGGCTTGTTAGTGGGCCCTGAGGACAGGGTTGATGACCACTGATCTAGAAGACGGGCATCTCAAAGAGCAAGAGATGAACTGTTAAATAGCAAAAAGAATCAAGATGTCGAAATTCCCCCAAACTCTGTTAGGATCATCATGCCCTTTGGCTCCCACACTGCAGTCCAGTCTGTGTCTCGGCAGTGTGCATCACCTCCTCCAGCTACAGGCTTTACAGTTCAGTCTGTGTCTCTGCAGAGTGTGCATCACCTCCAGCTACAGGCCTCACAGTCCAGTCTGTCTCTGCAGTGTGTGCATCACCTCAAGCTACAGATGGCGGCATGGTTAGATGCAGCGGCTACTCCGGGTCCGAAAGACGGAGCTTTTATGTCTTTTAATGCTGTCTCTGTTTTCGAATAGTCTTACCTTACCACAAAGTCATCTGGAAACTACTCTAAAACATAACTACGATTGCCAAAGTCTTTTGGATATCGGAAGTATACACAAACATCAACTTACACCGGCAGCTATCGAGAAGCTACGAGACCTCTGTTTGCTGAAACCTGACCCCGAGACCGCAGTTTTGTCTACTGAAGCTAGGCTATGGGCTAACCCCACAAGGCTAGCTCTTCCAACACTTATGCTTTCTAATGTTCGCTCACTGGAAAATAAACTGGACTTAATACAACTCAGTCGGTCTACACAGCATGAGACAATGGATTGCTGTGTGTTTATCTTCACTGAAACATGGCTAAATAACATCCCGGATTCCACCATTCAGCTACATGGGCTAACCAGCTACCGAGCAGATGGAGATTCATCACTGTCCGGTAAGACTCGCGGAGGTGATCTGTGTGTGTATATCAACAAAGAATGGTGTAAATGCTGTGGTAGTAACAAAACACTGCTCAACACTGGTAGAGTTTATGTTTGTGAAGTGTCGACCAATGGCCGTGAACTCTGCCGAGGGAGTTCACGGCCATTGTTATTGTCACGGTTTACATTCCCCCTTGTGCAAAATGCTAAGGACACGCTTTGCAAACTTTACAGCTCTATCAGTAAACATCAAACAACCCCGACAGCTTTTTCACTATTGCTGGTGACTTTAACCATTTGCCACCCGTCATATAGCAAAATGACGGTGGCAAAGTGGTTTTAATATCTTGACTGGACGTCATATGAGGTCGTTCAGGATATCAAGCTGCTGCGTGCCCCCGTGTCCAATCACCGCTGATCACAGTGTAAACAGGAAGAGCCGTTGATTGGCTTTTCCTCACTCGCATCTGTCAGACGCGAGTAGAGGAGAGCCGTTCGACTGCTCTTCTGACAGGGGGGGTCTGTGCTGATTGATTATCAGCACAGCCCCCCTGAGTATGCCCAAACTGGGCCACCAGGGACGCCACTAGGACCACCAGGGATGTCACCCACCAGGTATGCCACCCTAGACCACCAGGGATGCCAGTGCCCACAATGGATGCCAATCAGTGCCCACAATGGATGCCAATCAGTGCCCACAATAGGCATCACTGATTGGCAGGCATTGTTTGGCACTGATTGGCATCCATCCGTACCATACATTACAGTACATCAGTGCCACCTATCAGTGCCTATCCATGCCCATCCGTGCCACCTATCAGTGCCCATCTGTGCCACCTATCAGTTCCCATCCATGCCGCCTATCAGTGCCCATCCGTGCCGCCTTTCAGTGCCACCTATGTGTACCCATCAGTGCTGCATATCAGTGCCACCTATCAGTGCCCATCAGTGTCGCCTATCAGTGCCCATCAGTGGTGCCACCTCATCGGTGCCCATCAGTGCCCGTCAGTGCAGCCCCATCAGTGAAGGAGAAAACTTACTTATTTACAAAGTTTTGTAACAGAAACAAAAAAAACAAAAAAAAAAAAAAACTTTCAAATTTTTCAGTCTTTTTTTTTATTTGTTTAGCAGAAAATAAAAATCCCAGAGGTGATCAAATACCACCAAAAGAAAGCTCTATTTGTGGGAACAAAATGATAAAAATATAGTTTGGGTACAGTGTTGTATGACAGCGCAATTGTCATTCAAAGTGCATCAGCGCTGAAAGCTGAAAATCGGTCTGGGCAGGAAGGTGTACAAGTGCCCTGTATTGAAGTGGTTAACCACGCAAACTTAAAGACAGTTTTGTCGAAGTTCTACCAACATGTGAATTTTGCAACAAGGGAAAAAAACATACTGGACTTTGTTTATATAACAGAGAAAAATGCATACAAGGCTGAACCCCGCCCCCACCTTGGGCATTCAGATCACATCTCTGTTACACTAATTCCAGCATACAAACCGTTGCTTACACTTGCGAAACCGGTTCAAAAACAAATCACAGTATGGCCAGACAATGCTACCCCAGTACTGCAGGACTGCTTTCAGCACACAGACTGGAACATGAACAACCGCAACATACAGGGGTATACAATGTAATACTGACATATAATCACACACATACGTTGGACTTGATGGGCTTGTGTCTTTTTTTCAACCTCACCTACTATGTAACTACATAACTATGTTTAAAGAGACAGCCACTTACAACAATAATACAGCAATCATACAGATTTACAAGAGTACACTGAAACAGTGACTGCTTACATCAAAAAGTGCATAGATGATGTGACAGTCACCAAGATTATCACCATACGTGCCAACCAGAAGCCATGGATGACAGCAGAGGTTCGTGGGCTGCTAAAGATCAGAGATGAGGTATTCAGATCAGGAGATAAAGCAGCTCTCAAAATAGCAAGAGCCAATCTGTCTCATGGCATCAAGAAGGCAAAACAATAATATGCTCAAAAAAAATCAATAAACACTTTAGCGACAGCAAAGATACACAAGCCCTATGCAAGCCATTGAGACCATCACTAACTACAAGCACCTGCCACAGGCCAGTTAATGATACTTCTCTCCCAGATGCACTCAACCACTTTTATGTACAGTTTGAGATGCAGATCCAAACACCTTCACAAAAACTACCCACATCCTGAAACAACCAGGCGCTGTGCTTTTCTCCAGCCGACGTAAGGAAGACCCTATTCAGGATCAACCGGCAGAAGGCTACTGGCCCTGATTACAAACCTGAATGTGTACTGAGAGACTGTGCTGTGCAACAGATAAATGTCCTTACAGATATTGTGTCTTAAATCCACCACCAGAATTCCTGTGCCAAAGAAGACACCTGTGTCCTGTTTGAATAACTATCGTCCCATAGCACTAACTCCAATAATGATGAAATGCTTTGAGAGGTTAGTCATGCATCACATAAAGTCCAGTCTTCCAAACCCGCTGGACCCATATCAGTTTGCATACCGTCCAAACCGCTCCTCGGATGATGCAGTATCCTCTATTCTTCACTTGGCCCTTACCCACTTAGAACAGAAAGTCTCTTATGTTAGAATGCTGTTCACTGACTTTAGCTCAGCATTTAATACAAGAATTCCTCAGCAACTTATCACTAAACTGAACTCACTGGGCATCAACCTGCCCCTCTGTAATCGGATCCTGGACTTTTTAACCAGAAGACCTCAGTCAGCCCATGTTGGCTGCAGCACCTCGAGCACTACTACACTGAGCACAGTATCCCCACAGGGATGTGTGCTCAGCCTGCTGCTCTTCACACTGCTGACCCACTACTGTACTGCCAAGTTCACCTCCAACCATATCATCAAGTTTGTAGATGACAACTGTGGTAGGCCTCATCAGCAACAATGATGAAACACTCTACAGAGATGAAGTGGCACAACTGGTTAAATGGTGTAGTACAAACAACCTGTTCCTTAAAACAAAAACAAAAACAAACAAAAAACAAACAAACAGTCTCCCACCACCCATCCTTATTACATTCTATAGGGGAACCATTGAAAGCGTGCTGACCAGCTGCATTGTCTGGTTTGGGAACTGCAGTTCTGCTGACTGCAAGACCCTGCAGCGGCTAGTGAAGACGGCTGAAAAGATTATTGGTGTCTCTCTCCCCTCCATCCTGGATATTTTCCATACACGATGCTCCAGAAAAGCTATTAGTATTGTGAAGGATCCTACCCATCCCCCCCCCTAGTCTCTTCCAGCTCTTGCCATCAGGTAGACGTTACCGGAGTATCAAAACCCGGACTGTCAGACTGCTCAACAGTTTTCTCCCCCAGGCTCTAAGAGCCCTCAACTCCAATCCTCTTTGAAACCTCTTCTACAACATACACAGTATATTGTGACCAGGAACGTCTCACTTCCCCTCCTTTTTACTGTTGAATATGCACTAGACACTTTTATAAACACTTGCTGCTACAAAGACTTTTAGAAATATACAATATATGTACAGCTACATACAGTATCTCACAAAAGTGAGTACACCCCTCACATTTTTGTAAATATTTTATTATAACTTTTCATGTGACAACACTGAAGAAATGACACTTTACTACAATGTAAACTAGTGAGTGTACAGCTTGTATAACAGTGTAAATTTGCTGTCACCTCAAAATAACTCAACACACAGCCATTAATGTCTAAACCGCTGGCAACAAAAGTGAGTACACCCCTAAGTGAAAATGTCCAAATTGGGCCCAATTAGCCATTTTCCCTCCCCGGTGTCATGTGACTCGTTAGTGTTACAAGGTCTCAGGTGTGATTGGGGAGCAGGTGTGTTCGATTTGGTGTTATTACTCGCACTCTCTCATACTGGTCCCTGGAAGATCAACATGGCACCTCATGGCAAAGAACTCTGAGGATCTGAAAAAAATAATTGTTGCTCTACATAAAGATGGCCTAGGCTATAAGAAGATTGCCAAGACCCTGAAACTGGGCTGCAGCATGATGGCCAAGACCATACAGCAGTTTAAAAGGACAGGTTCCACTCAGAACAGGCCTCGCCATGGTCGACCATAGAGGTTTAGTGTACGTGCTCAGCATCATATCCTGAGGTTGTCTTTGGGAAATAGATGTATGAGTGCTGCCAGCTTTGCTGCAGAGGTTGAAGAGGTGGGGGGGTCAGCCTGTCAGTGCTCAGACCATACGCCGCACACTGCATTAAATTGGTCTGCATGGCTGTCATCCCAGAAGGAAGCCTCTTCTAAAGATGATGCACAAGAAAGCCCGCAAACAGTTTGCCGAAGACAAGCAGACTAAGGACATGGATTACTGAAACCATGTCCTGTGGTCTGATGAAACCAAGATAAATTTATTTGGTTCAGATGGCGTGAAGCGTGTGTGGCGGCAACCAGGTGAGGAGTACAAAGGCAAGTGTGTCTTGCCTACAGTCAAGCATGGTGGTGGGAATGTCATGGTCTGGGGCTGCATGAGTGCTTCCAGCACTGGGGAGCTACACTTCATTGAGGGAACCATGAATGCCAACATATACTGTGACATACTGAAGCAGAGCATGATCCCCTCCCTTCGGAGTCTGGGCCGCAGACCAGTATTCCAATATGATAATGACCCCAAACACACCTCCAAGACAACCACTGCCTTGTTAAAAAAGCTGAGGGTAATGTTGATGGACTGGCCAAGCAGGTCTCCAGACCTAAACCCTATTGAGGATCTGTGGTGCATCCTCAAAACGGAAAGTGGAGGAGCGCAAGGTCTCCAACAGCCACCAGCTCTGTGATGTCATCATGGAGGAGTGGAAGAGGACTCCAGTGGCAACCTGTGAAGGTCTGGTGAACTCCATGCCCAAGAGGGTTAAGGCAGTGCTGGAAAATAATGGTGGCCACACAAAATAGTGACACTTTGGACCCAATTTGGACACTTTAACTTAGGGGTGTACTCACTTTTGTTGCCAGTGGTTTAGACATTAATGGCTGTGTGTTGAGTTATTTTGAGGTGACTCACTACTTTACATTGTAGCAAAGTGTCATTTCTTCAGTGTTGTCACATGAAAAGATATAATAAAATATTTACAAAAATGTGAGGGGTGTACTCACTTTTGTGAGATACTGTAGTTCCCAGATGTGTATAGGTCTATAATTTTATTTTTTTTAGGTTCTTCGCTGTGTTTTGATTTTTTTTTACAATTATAATTATGTTTAATTCGTATGTAGCACCGTGGCCCTGTGAGATACAACATTTCGTTCTACCGTATCTCCTCAAGTGTAGTAGAATGACAATAAAGCTTGACTTGACTTGGAAGATGTCCATAATATACTCACTAAGCACTGGCACATACTCACTCGCCCCAAGTGGCGGACATTGTTGGTCCTAGACCATTGATGGTAGCCAAGAGGGCGAGAAATCTGGCAGATGAATTGGTCAAATCAGAGTTCATCAGATCCACACCACGGAACTGGCTGACGGATCTACCTGAATTAAAGGGCATGTTCCCATGTGAGAGGTGCCACGTTTGCAAGTTTGTTAACAGGACAGATGTTTTCGCCGACGCGAACCAGCAAAAAAAAAAAAACCATATCATCAAGTAGTTTATAAACTGCAGCACGACTCGTGTTTTGTAGATTCTAGAACGCCCATGTCATAAATACTTTGCGGGAAAAACAAAGTGCCCTTTGAAAGTCCACATCGGTGAGCACCTGTCCAGCATTTGAGGTAAAGATGAGGAGACTCTGATTGCCCAGCTTCACAAAGGTCAACCTAATGGGCTCAAAATTAAGGGCTTTTTGCCTTAAAAAGAAACCTTCTGCCTTTACAACTCCTTTATCTTAATGCATTAAGATAAAAAGCCTCCAGTGCATAGCAGCCTCCCCAGCACCCCCTAATACCTACCTGAGCCCCATCTCTGTCCATAAGTCCCTCGGCCATCCGAGACTCTCCCGCCAGATTGGCTGAGACACAGCAGCGGCTCCCGCAGCTGTCAAAGTCAGTTAGCCAAACAGGAGAGAGGGACGGGGGCCAAATGGCAACTCCGTGTCTAAATGGACACGCAGCACTGCAGCTCGGCTGCCCTGTGGCACTCAGCAGGAGGGAGGGGCCAGGAGCAGCGAAGGAGGACCCCAAGAGGAGGATCTGGGCTGCTCTGTGCAAATCCACTACAATGGGGCAGGTAAGTATAACATGTTTTTTTATTTTATTTAAAGAAACTAGACTTTACAATCACTTTAGAGCTGTCAAGTAGAAGGGGCGATTTTAATACCGTCCTTCTCCCAAAGGCAATGGAATGGATATTTCAGTTGGGAACCCTGGCCCCTAAAGGATTAAATATTGACCTAAACTTGCAGGTGCTCCTTGCCCCTTAAAGGACTTAATAGAATATTTAGCGGCCTTTACAATACCTAACTGAGTCCATATCCTTTGATGTAGAACTCTCAGGATGTAGGCATGGACCAATTTTTAGATGGTCCATTACGAACCCTAAGTGAGCTAGAGGCTATGTATCCCTGGTTAAAACCGGTCTGGGACTCATTAAACGTCACTACCTATTGCCATTTCTTTACCACAATATGGGGACTGTAACCGACTAAGCAAGTAGATTTGCTTATGTGTCTAATAGTAGAGATTTGAGCTTTATGCTAAGTTATCCACAAGATGGCAACATACTGTGATCAGCACTCACATATCAGCTTTGATCCTATGATGGGTTAAGATGATTGCGATCCGGCTTGGCGTGACATCACCGGATATACCCGTTGGGGGCACCTTAAAATCTTTCAAAGGCTGAGGATTGAAGTGTCATGCTACCATTAGGAAGCCCACGTGACTAGTGGGCGAAACGCGTTGTGTGATTGCCTTGCACACAAACGATCCTGACCATGCCATGCAGTTTTTAACATCCTAATGCCAAGCGCCACCCTGCTGACCAGAAGGAAGTGATCAGACAGGAAGCCTGTGAGTGAGGCACTGAAGCTCATACACCCGCACAATCCTTTACTGAGAGCCTGAACGGCTGGGAAGGTTTTATAAGCACAACGGGCATATAGTGGATCATGCAAGACCTGGCTGACCGTATCTGCTGACATACAACCTTACAAGTAATCATGAGTTTTCCCCAACGGGTTGAATGCCCAAAGTTGGATGTGCTCACCCATTGGAATGCACGGATTGTGCTTTCTTATGTCATCAAGACTGCTAGGAGAGAGTCTATTGGTGTGAAGTGATTTATGCACTATGTATGACCTATGACTATGGTAGCCTCTGTATCAGGAACTGAGCATCTTTAAACTACAAGATTATGTGCACATACTTTGAACAATATACTATCTGACTCTGGCTGCTATCCACCAGATTACGTGCTTTTGCATTATCTGCACTGTTTGCTGAATGCGCTTAGTAGAGGCTCAGCTGGGACATTCCTTGCAAGCTTGATTGCTCACAGCTGATGATCTGCGATAATTTGAAGCCGCTATATTATGAGCCAAGATATGTCTAACTACCCATAGATGCTTCCCTATCTGCAATGCTGATTGTGGAAAGATCAATACCTACAAGTCAACTGTGAGTTGAATGGTCGATAAATGGCTGACACCACAAATTTTCCCTAGATTCTCTCTGACTCTTTAAATTTGTAAATCCTGTTGCAAGGCCTTTCGAGATGGTAGACTGTGTGCATGTGGGACGTGGCTGAGAACCGGGTGTTTTTTTTAATGAAAACGTTGTCAATTTTTAACAGTACTATTGTGTTAATCACCTATTGTGTGTGCCTTATTCTTTAAATTTATGCTGTAATAATGTTTTTCTAACATTATTACAGCATAAATTTATGCTGGCTGCCCATTCTCTGTTTTTTGAACAACTAGTGGGTCCTTTCCCCAATTCTTTTTACTATTTATTCATGTCCATTTAACACTCACCTTGTCAGTGCAATGGGGCCATACACACCATTTATCATTGATCTTGTCAGCATACCCCTGACTAGATAAGGACAGTAATGTTGAAACTACCAGAGGGGAGTATCTTTAATAGCTTTAGATGTCTGAGAGAAGACCATACAGTACCATTTAATGCAAGAAGCTAGCAGCAATAATGAGGAACATAATATATACTAAGCAGTGATGTCATAGCTTTTGAGGTCATTCTAACATAGCCATTGGGTGTGGGTAGAAAAAATAAACAATATAATTTTAACAATTGTTATAAAAAAAAAAAAAGTCAGTTTTCAATAATGTCGCAAGGGCTGTAGATAGCAAATGGAGGGCAACATGTACACCCCCCCCTCCCCCTGAAACATAACCACTGTATTTTTTCTTTGTTACATCCTAATAGGGTTTCAGGAAACAGCACACAAAACGTCAAGTTATGGAAATTAATATTTTATTAATTCTTTTTAAGGCTTTTTATTTTAGTAAAAACTGAATTCTGCTACTTTCCACCACTCAGAAGTATGTACCGTATAAAGCTAACCAGACCCATGAGGAGCACTAGCAAATACATTACAGCCAGGTCTTTGTTATATTTCTGCAAGTTTTTTGTTTTTCTGTTAAAGCAAGTCACAAACCTTAACATAATCTACAGAGACCAATACACAGAAGGATCACCCTAGTTGTCTCTTATAGGAAGTAGTGCAAAATAATTACTTGCAAGTAAAAGGCTTGAAACATTAAATGTTCAGAATGTCATTTTGGAGGACCTTGTTAGGTAGGAATTCCTGGCCAGCATCAATGAATTTTGTCCCAATAATGTGCAGGAAACTGGTCAGTCAATTGTCATATCCCCAGACCGTGATCATTAATGAATTTGCATTAAGAGCTCGTTCTATTACTTGTCCATACCCAGCCATAAACTTATAATCAATAGGTTTATGACTAAACAAGGCCAAAAAGGATAGTTTGGTAGATCCTGTCTCTATCTTGTACCCAGATAATTAAAAATAGGCAGATAATGTGTATCTTGCACATGTACATCTGCCGCAATAACTATACCATAAAATTTTTGCGCATTTAGGGTTGAATTGTGAGCCTCAGTGTAATCACATTGTTTTTAACGAGTGCACAAAAAATCTCCCAACAGCAGCACTAAAAGATGCTTCACAGTAAGCCTCACTGTTTACTATGCAGCAGCTTTCAGTGGTAATCTTGGAAGACTTTTTTACGTACTTGCAGCAAAAACAGTGCGATTACATAGAGAGGACATTGCAAGTAAGTTCCATCTAGACAGTCTGTGCATAGCTGTCAGGTTAGAAAGTTGTGACAATGTCTCTTTAATAGTTATATGTTTTCTATTAGGGGGTTGGTAGCTTTGTATTCTGCTACATAAATGGAGAATCTTGGCACCGAATAGAACAAGGCAGTATATGCTAGTAATAGTATAAAACTGTGCTAATCTCACAGTATGTTTGTGAAAATAACTGAATGGGCCACATATACTATTGGAATGTGATACATATTTTAACCTGAAAGGGATTTTTACTTATTTTGCAATATAGGAAAAAAACTATTTATGGGGATTGAATGTGTGAAGCTGCCGACATCCTAAATATAGAATATATTTTTTATTTTGCAATATAGACAGTGGCCTATAGACCCACTCCACTAGATTTTTTTTCTTGTAATAGTTCTTAATGTAAAAATATTGTAAAGAAGGTGCATATTGTTCTGTAATCATTACTCAATGACGCAGTGAACTTGGAATAGGATATTTGTCAGCAAGTGACAAGATGAACATTAAAATCATCACCATGGCTTGTACGACTTAAAGCAGACTGTCTGAATGCTCATCTCCCTTGCCCTTTTGTCGACAAAATAACTATTTTCTAAAATAGGTACCTGTTCTTATCGTCTTATGTAATTTCTTCACATATAAATTAGAAATCAAGGAAAAAGAATACATAATACCAATTCTGAGATACCATAGATTTTTTTTGTGTAAACAGAAGTATGGAAATTTAAGTAAATTCCCTTTAGAAGACGTCTTATGTTTGTAAATTCTACTTAGTATGAGCAAATTTCTGCCCTGGAGCTGATTCTTTCAATAATGTTAATAACTGCATGGTACTGTGTTATTTCTGATATAAATACAATGATTATTTTATAAAACATACAACGTTTACCAGGTCCCTTTAATGTAAAACATGAACACCCATCGAGGCTCCTAATTTACTCTGCTACCGAACCTCGGGGGCAAAAAATGAATTCTGAAGCCAAACTTTAATATCTTAGTTGATTTCCTTTTCTTGGTTCCCTGCCATAACTGGAGCAATCTATCATAGTGAATAGTAGTTAGAAAACCTTTCAGAAGATCAGCAATTGTAAGGCATGTTTAATGGCTTTAAAAGGCAATTATATTTTGCTTGTAGGAGAACCAATGGTTTTAAACTAAAATAGTTAAACATGAATCTCTGTATACATGCGTGTACGAATGTGATTAATATTGACACATAGGCATGGTAAGTGCACTGCACCAACTTTTCCACAAATGTTTTTCAGCTTACATTCTCCCGCCTTTTTATATGAATTAAAAATTCTAACAGCTAGCATGTTTCCAGAAAAGTGCAGACACAGGTAGTGTCACAGAAACAAGTCTAACCATCTGCCAAGAAGCCTTTCATTCAAGTATCAGCATAAGCAACTCAATGCTCTTCATCTCCAGAAGTGAAGTGTTTAATATGTCATAGCAGAGGGTTTACTACAGGACCCAAACATATGCAATGATATATGAATTCTTCCTGATGTACCCCTGGCCAAGTACCAATTAGTGTGTTAAGAGTATAAAAAAATAAAACTGCTCCCAATTTAATCCGAATCCATTAGCACTACAGATAAAAAGTTTTCCTGCAGACACAGCAACACACTCCTCGTCATCGCTGCCTTGATGGTGCCATAGGCTTATTTGTCCAAATGTTTAGTTCTGGCTTCTCCACTAAACCATTATAGTTCCTCCACAGACAGCATGTGGGGTGCTTTGCCCTTGTGCATTAGCTTGGTTGATCCCTTCTCTATGGACCTTCTGGTGTAGTGGAAACAAGTTCATTTTGACTTCCAAATTCAGAGGACTCCGGTTTCCAGCTTGCCGACTTCTAGAGTCATTCTGTTGGTTATTCAGTGGCTTTCCTATTCATTTTGCTAACATGTGGATTTTAACTCCATTGCATTTTCAGTGAAAAGTAAAATGAAGCGGAGTATGTGCTAGATGTTTTATTCATTGTCCATACAAGGCATAAAACGGACACCTCACAATGCATTGGCTGGTATCCACAGGGCTTTGTTTTGTTCTTGTTCTACAATAACCAGGATCTGAGTGCAAATGTTGACCAGCGCACCTCCTTGAATTACAGCTGATTAAAAAAAAAAAAAATTAGAGAAATGACAAAAAATGAATACTACCCATATAGCAAAAAAAAAAAAAAAAAAAATCACAAAAAGTTAATTATGCAAAGAAATTTCATTTAATTTAAATTTTTACTGCACTTAGGTGTGCCACAACTACAGAGGCTTGGTCTGTGCTCCAAACGAAACATATCAGTTGACAGTAAATAGCTATTTAGTATGCAGATCTTGCAAAAGTGTTGGTTGTGCAGACTGACAGGTAAATATATCACTCATAAACAGCTATCCCATTTAGCTTGCATACATATTTTTGAGGCAATTGGGTTGGTAATTCAGCTATTTTTTGTCAAAAGTGTTTATCAGCTGAGAAATCTAAAATGAAATTTACACAAATTTAAAAGTAAACATGTCACTACACATGACAGGTTAAAATAAGCACATAAGCCAAGTGCCAGTCGCTATACCTTGCTAGAAAAGCCATTACCGCAAGGCACCTTGGGAGCCCCTGCAGTAGTCAACTTTTAAAGTGATATTTAAGGAAAGTTTAAAAACCCCCCCAAAAAACTCAAACATTTTATACTTACCTGCTCTGTACAGTAGTTTTCCACAAAGCAGCCCAGATCCTCCTCTTCTGGGGTGCCCCGCCAGCGCTCCTGCCGAGTGCCCCCACAGCAAGCAGCTTGCAATGGGGGCACACAAGCAGGCTCAGTCCTGAGCCGCTGCTCTGCGTGTCTATTCACACACACAGCCATGGCTAGGCCCCACGCCCCGCTTCTCATTGGCTCACTGCCTATGATTGACAGCAGTGGAAGCCTATGGCTTTCGCTGCTTTCTCAGACAATGAGGAGGGAAAGTCCCCTGAGAGCCGAGGCTCTCATACGCACCGCTGGATCGCGATGCTGGCTTAAGTATTAGGGGGGATGGGAGGCTGCTGCACAGAATGCATGAAGGTAAAAACTTTGAACCTTTAGAATTGCTAACGTATCCAAAGTCAGTGCAAAGTAACACCACAACACATTCCACAATGCAATTGAGTTGCAGTAAAGTTCCACCCTGAGTGGGCTGCCAACATACCACAACTGGCTTTTTGTTTTCATCGCACAGATTGTTCACATCTTTGTTCATTGTGTTCTGGAGGCATTCTTGGGACACTATTTAAAATTAACAAAGCCCTTGATAACTGCAAATGGCACATTACCATGCTTTTCAATACTAAGAGTGATCACCCTCAGCAAGTAGACCATTTTTTTGGTGGTCAGACCAATAAATAAGGAGTTGTGTTTGCAATGGACTGCTGTAATCTGCACATTACACCTTCCTTTTTAACCAAGCCTTGGATTTGTTTTCTTCCATATGCTGCTTTTTATGTTAAAAAGGATAGGTGCACCTTTGGGAACATGTTATATGTTCCCAATGTGGCAACGACTGCCCGGCCCCCCCCCCCCCCCCCCCCCCCCCCCGGTGACAGCAGTGTGGTGAGAAGCTCCCTGTACTAGCTGCCACTTTTTGAAATCAGTGCGTCTGTGCTGGGCTCCACCCACACAGCCACGTAATTTATTCACACAGCTTGTAGTTCTCAATGAACTACCACGGCAATATCATTTATTGATTTCTCCTGTCAGTGTATCTTGCTTGCCCATACAGGATGTGCAGACCAATGATCTGCTGATCGCTTGTGCAATGTTTTACAGTCTCAAAAAAAAATAAAAATAGAAAAAGCAAATTTTTTTACGTACAAAAAAAAATATGCATTTATGGCATCATTTATTTTTCAAAAGTGAACTTATCCTTTAAACAGATTAATGACGACAAGTAGAAGCTGTACATCTTTAGATTACTATTACCATCATTTATCGGGCCACATTCACTCACCTGTGAAATACTTGCTGTATTCCTGCTCAACCTTCTGTGCAGATTCAAACTGCTCTTTGGAATTTTTCTGTGTAACTTTGTCCCTTAGAAAGATTGGGTCCTTTTGTTCCCTATAAACAAAGCAAAAACAAGGGTGTAACAAGGGTGTAAGGGTGCAATTAGGGCGGCTAAGATAGAACACAAAAGACACAGAGGAGAGCAAAAAATCCCAGGAAATTCTTTAAGTATATAAACAGTAAAAGAGGGAGGACAGCTCATATTGGCCCCATAAAGAATGACAAAGGAAATCTGGTTACAAAGGATGGGGAGATGGTGAAGTTATTGAATTTATTCTCCTCAGTCTTCACAAGGGAATCGGGAGGCTTCAGTAACCAAAACGGCAGTGTTTATCTTTATGACACATCCCAGGAAGCACCCTCATGGCTAAAACAGGACAGAATTAGAACTAGACTTGGAAAAATTAACATTAATAAGTCTCCAGGACCAGATGGCTTGCACCCAAGGGTCCTTAGGGAACTCAGTCAAGTTAATGCCAGACCGAGGGGTGTGACCGGATGTGATCGGGGCAGGATGCGAATCTTCTGAACTCCGGCTTTCCTCCTAAACATTACCCATTTGTAGCCCTTCAAACTGACCCTATCCCGGATTATTACAACGGTGCAGGTAGCCGAGACCACAGAGAACCAGAAAATACCATCCTCGATGTCTAAAAAGCGCAAGGAGAGCCACCTGTCGCCGCCATGGTATTCGAGGCAGCTCTGTTCTCAGCGTGGTGGGGACGCTGGCGCCACCATCTTGGTTCCTGTGTTGTCCTCACAGTGCGACAGGCAGCAGAGCGTGAAGATGGAGCAGGTGTCAGACAAAGCACATGGAGCACCAGAGCTATCCCCGCCGCCATCCCCTGAATCAGACGTGGATACTGCGGCAATAACTAAGCCGATCCTGGAAGCAAAAAATAAAGTACAGCATGTTGTATCCTAGTCTTCTTCGGGTCCAATACAAGGGCACAGTCAAGTTCTTTGCTACTCCGCAAGATGCTTGTGATTGGCTGGATAGCAACCCCTGATACCACCCTGGTGCTCAACTTTCCTGGGATGAGGCCTGTTTTGTTTTCCCACTGTTTTACTGCACTTGGAAATCACCTTTCCTTTTGAGTCAACACTAAGTGTGGTGCTGTTGGCACTGCACGTTACTGACTTACACTCCTTTTCTCCACTATGCATGTCAACCCTGCGGTTTGAAGGTTGCACCATTTTATGTTCCGTGAGGAGTCTTGAATGGAGATGTTTTTCATCTAACAATGCCGAACTTTTGATACCAACGGTTGTATCCTTCCATTTTTTTTTTGGTTTTTGGGAACAAGCTGCATACTGGACAATTTTTGTTTGTTTTTTTGGTTTACTAGTTTCTTGTATAACGGGGGGGGGGGGGTTGTTACCATCCAGCTCATTACTTCTTCTACTCCAATTATTGCTCTAACTCATACTTCATATCAGATCTGTTGCCAACCTTGTTGGGTAATAATGGGTATATATGTGGTCTTTTTTTCTTAGAATTTCACTGATGGCTAGCAGGCTCAAGGTAGTGTCTTGGAACGTGAGGGGTTTGAATAACATATTTAAAAGGACGGCTGTTTTCCAGTATCTTAAAAAGGTAAAGCCACATGTCTTCCTCCTGCAAGAGACCCACCGGGAGGGGAGTAAAATTTTGTCCCTGGGCAAACCCTGGATTCAAAGGGCATTTCACTCTACGTACTCCACTTATGCAAGAGGGGTCTCCATCTTGATTAGTAAAGCTGTCTCTTGCACCATACACCAGGTGTTCTCTGACCCCCGGGGGGGGTATCGATATGTGGCTGTGGTACTGGACGTCTTTCACCATACAATGTTGATTGGGAATATATACTTACGCCCTCCTATCCAAGTAAAAGTGTTTTATTATTTAATGGTGAAATTGGCCCCTTTTGCTAATCTGCCTACCCTACTCATGGGGGATTTTAATGCCATTCTAGACCCTACACTAGACTCCTCTAACCCTGATAGGCCAGCTTCTACTGACCTTTGCTCTTGGATGTCTATGTCTGGTCTCTCTGAGCTATGGCACTGGAAGCACCCTAATGTTAAGTCTTATTCTCATTTATCTGCCACCCATAGATCCTCTGCTAGAATTGATTTGGCGTTTGGCAATCCCCCTCTGTTAAGGTATGTTCATGATTCTGAATATTTGGTTGGGGGAACGTATGACCATTGCCCTCTGTCACCCCGACTCTCCCAGTTGGGGGAAGGGGGGGTGGCTGGCGGTTGTCGCCAGACTGGTTTCAGGATGACCAGGTGACCTCCCAGATACAGCGCTCTATTATGACTTACTGGTCTACCAACGTTGGCACGGCTGAGCCAGCATTCGTGTGGGATGAGATTTAAAGCTGTGGTGAGGGGAGAATGCATTTCTGCAATTAAAGCAGCTAGGAAAGATCAGGACGCAGAGTGCAAGATTCTTCTAGCCAAATAAAGGTAGTGTGCATGCCGACTCTCCATCAGAGACCACCTATGCATCGCTACTGGAGACGCTGTGACTTTTGTCTGTACACTTCTCCAATCTGGCCCGCACTGATACTGGGAAGAGGGCAGAGTCCCTATTTGCTCAAGGGGACAAAAACGGCAAACTGTTGGTCCTCTTGGCGGCAGATCAAACAATGCCTGTCAGTATCCCTGTTATTAAAAACACTGGGGGGGACTCAGGTCACGGACCCTGCCGGTATTCTGGCGGAATTTGTGTTTTACTACACTGCTCTTTATTCCCCTATACCATCATATGACATCAATGAGCTAGACAAGTTGTTGAATGAACTTGCCCTTCCTAACTTATCAGACTCGGGGACACTACCCTTCTAGATGCTATTTCAGCTCTAGAAATAGAAGCGGCGATATTAACTTTTCTGCCCAATAAATCCCCAGGCGGATTTCCTGTAGAATTCTATAAACAATACATGGAACAACTTGCCCCAAGACTCAGTATGCTTTTTGGTTATTGCCTAGAAAAATTGAATTTTTGTACTCACCGTAAAATCCATTTCTCGGAGTTCATCGACGGACACAACACCTCCTTAATCTTGACCATTGGGTTATATTGCCTCGGCAATAGTAGGACTAGGCAGGACAAAAAACACCTGGCTACGCCCATGGGCTGTCCTCAGTCAGTATATAACCCCCTCCCTGCTCTACGTATTGAGTTTAGTAGCAAGCAGTAACAGAAGTATCAAAAACTCTGATTAACTCAGAGGAATGGATTTTCGAGGAGTACAAAAATCCGATTTTCTCTTTCGTTCATCGATGGACACAGCGCCTCCTTAATCTTGACCATTGACGTCCAAAAGCAGTGCCAAAGAAAAATGAGGGGTGGGCAAAATAACCCAAGGCTAACCACAAGAGCCCTGACCAGGACACAGGAGCCCCATCTGAAACAAAAAATGTATAAAGAAAAAACATCCCTTATGAGGGAACCCCCCTCTTAAACAGTAGCCTGCAAAAACTTGCGGCCAAAAGAAGCATCCGCAGATGCCAAAATATCTACTTTATAGAATTTAGTGAAGGTATGCGCTGACGGCCAAGTGGCCGCCTTGCAAACCTGCGATATTGATGCTTGATTATGGAAGGCCTAAGAAGTACCAAGCGCCCGAGTAGAATGCGCCGTGACAGGGAAAGGAGGAACCCGACCATTAATAGAATAGGCCTGAGTCACAGTCTGTCTGATCCATCTGGAGATGGTAGCCGAAGAAGCGGCTAGCCCTTTCCTTGGTCCTTGTGTAACAAAAAAAAAAAAAAAAAAGTGAGTCTGACCTCCGGAAGGATTCCTTGGGATGAGCCGGCTTGGGACACAAGGACGGCAGGCAACACAATGTCCTCTTTCAAATGGAAGTCAGAGACAACCTTGGGCAAAAATGACGGACAGGGACGAAGAACCACTTTATCCCTATGGAGTACTAAATAGGGACTACAACAGGGTAATGCCGCCAACTCCAAAACCCTGCGGGCCGAGGTAACAGCCACCAGGAATGCCACCTTCTGGGACAACGTAGGTAAGGGAATCTCCTGAATATTCTGGAATGGAGGTTTCTGGAGAATAAATAGCACCAAGTTTAAATTCCATGGCGGCAAAAGAGACCATACCGGCGGATCCACATGCCGGACTCCTTGAATGAAGCTACGAACTAAAGAGTGAGTGGCTAGAGGTCGCTGAAAGAAAACTGCTAAGGCAGACACCTGGCCCTTGATGGTGCTCAAAGCCAACTTCTGCTTAACACCCTGTTGAAGAAAAGCCAAGATCCGAGCCACAGAAAAGGATCGAGGATGAACGCCAATCGACTCACACCATGAAATGTACTCTTTCCACGTACGATGGTATATCTTACTAGAAGTCAACTTCCTCGCCTTCACCATAGTAGGGATCACAGATCCCTACAGACCTCTATCTCTCCGTACCTGGCTTTCAATGGCTAGGCCATTAAAACCAGTTACTGTAAAGCAGGATGGAAGCTCAGCCCTCGGTACAACTGGTCCTCTTTTAGAGGTAGCTTCCAAGGGACGTTTACGGCCACCGGAAGACTTTTGCCCTCGGTCCTTCACAGCCACCACGGAAGAGGAAGGCATTGGCCCCGCAGTGACACTAGGACGACTGCGGTGTCTACCAGAGGAACTTGCGAGATTGCCATGAGCCTCAGTTACTTCCCGTTGAACCTGCTGAAGGGGCCGACGTTTGAGAAGAAAAACTACTAACCTGGTCAGCATTCACTCCAGAGTCAGACCCAGGTAGCCGAATTTCCTGGACAGGGCTAAAGGGGACCTTGGGTAGTTCGGACGTCACCCGAACCTTTACTGGAATTATACCCACACAAGGAGACACAGGGCCCCCTGAAGTGGACAAATTCTGTCCCCCTTCTTTGGTACCCCCAAAAGGTTCAATTCATGGACCCCCTTGACGCTCACGAAGGAGGTCCATGAATCTGGAAACCAGCAAAGATGCCCCCCCACCCCAGCAATGGGTGAGGGCAGACCTTCACACTAAAGGAGTCTTGTCAGTGGATTTGGAGAAGCCTGCTCTAAGCTTACCAGACCAAGATTGCTTGGAACTTCACGGGGAAGACAGGAGAGATCCGTTTCCTTTATCTGCCATCCCAGGAGCCCGAAAGAATTTCTTATGGGCTGAGAAGGAAGGCCTCGTCGCAGACAAGGCTGGGTGGCTGGGTCCACAGTTGTACAGTCCTCTTCTTTCTAAACTCCCTGTCATAGGTACAAGGCCTCAAAATTGTCAGGAGGAGGAATAACCAGAGTTTGGCCAATCATTATATCAGACACATTCTGGATGATTAAGAATTGGGAAAGGCTTTCTAGCAATAAGCCTCTTTTTAGTGCTTAGAAGAATGTATAGGGGACAACCAGCAACAGGTCTATCTATCTAGAGGGTCCATCGTAGCCAGCATGCTTTGAGAAATCAACAAAGTAACTTCATGAAATTCTGGTGGTGAAAAATCATCTGCAGCATCTGCTAAAACGCCAGCATCCCCCTTGCCTTATGCAAATGGAAGAGCAGCAGGCAGTTCAGGTTGTAACGTCTTAAGATAACCAGAAGAAGGAGAGGCAGAAAAGAGTTTATGGCAACAACCTTTGGAGTAGATCACACACAGTGGCAGCAGAGAATTCTGCCTTAGATAGGCTGCATGTTGCGTGCCTGTGATGGAGCCTGAATTATGAAGCTGAAGCTCTGGACCCTGTTCTGGGACAATATAACTGCTATCAACCTGAGGGGAACTTGGGAGTTTCCTTTGGGTCTGTGGTGTAATCCCTGTTGGTCACATGGGCTCCTATTCCCGAGCGCCTGCAAGCTGCCACTGCTAGGTGAAAAGCTTTCCCTGTGGGATACTTATGGAATAGCAGCAGACTGAGGGGGTTAAGTGTGTCTGCTCTGAAGGAATTGCAGGTGGCATCTGTCAACAGGTAAGACAGTAAACTATCAGCTTACAGCCGGCTGAAAATAGAGGGCAGAAGTGAGCAGTGAGGAGTCTTATGAGCACTACATCACAAGCCAGGGGGGAACTTCCGGTAAGGAGAGGGAAGAGAAGACCACCAATTTGATATAGGTTACCTCTAATACCTAGTAAGCAAGACAACAGTAACCAGGGATAGACACTCAAGTGTAGGTCAATCCATAACCTGTGCATGACAAAACCATTTGTGTGCATGTGGTGTGTCGTTTGTTTACTACATGGATATGTAGTAGACACTACACTATATCCTTTTTCCTACAAGACATGTAGGAACCGGTATGTAAAAGGTACAGAGGAACACTATTTATAGCTGTTTTCATGTCTAGGATCCAGGCGTCACCTGTTACAGTGGGTGGTATTCCCCTGACGGGGTCTTCAGGGTCTGGGGTCCATTGGAATGAACCCCAGCCGTGGACTTATATGACACCCACTCACTCATTGCACCATGTACATTGAACTCAGAATCCAGTGCCTGAAGCAAACAGACTGGCCGCATGACTGTGGAGCCTGGGTACAATTTTCATCAAATGTAACAGATTTGTTAGTTCAATCTTATTTTATTGAAAGAAGCATACAAGAAAATGTATTTCACATAAACATCATTAATAGTAGTAGTGGTGATGACAATAAATCCAGTGTATTCGAAGGATACATAGTGTAATACGTTATGTGTGCAGATAACAAGGAAAAAACATTGTTTTAAACAACATATTAAGACATAACAAGGATAACCAAAGAGCCCTCACCATATACGGGAGGGGATTACATGTAAACTTCATGTGTTTCTACAATCAAACTTATTCCAGAAACCTGTTATGTTGTAAAGGATTAGCTTGTGTGGGTCGTATTTTGCATCTGGATTCTAAGGAGTTCATTGATACGAAGAGGAGAAGGATTAGGGGGAAATTAGAGAAACAGAAAGGTTAGGAACAGGAGTCGCTCCAGCATGGTCATGAGGTGGTACTGTCTAGGTTACCCTCTGCCCAGGGGAAGAAGTCCGATGAGTATCGGAACATGGACCACGAAGTCCACCTAAGAGAGAATGGATTGTCTTTATTAGATTCCTCAGCCAACAGACGTTCAAAGTCTTTGATGCGGTCCACCTCAATAGCCCACTCCCCCAGGGAAGGTACAGTTCTTGACTTCAAATATCTTGGGATCACCATTCTAGCAGTGGCCAAAAAATGGCGTAATACATCTTTTTTAATGGACTTGAGAGTGCCCGGGAGCATGGACAAAAGAGCTTGGGTGAAGGAGAGAGAGCGGTCGCCATCAGTTTGCAGTATAGTAGGAAGATTTGTTGCCAGAATTTCTGTATGGGGGGCATTCCCACCAAATGTGGAGCATGGTGCCCCTGGGACATCGCCAACAAGTATCCGGGTTTGTCAAGTTGAAGTTATGTATTATCGAAGGGCATCTATACCACCTCGTCACCAGTTTAAACCCCTTTTCTTGAGTTTTAGTGGCTAGGGAGAGCTTGTGTGTTAGGATAAAGCATTTTTGCCAGTCAATGGGGGAGATGGAATGTGGGAGATCTTTTTCCCAAGCCTTCATGTAGGGTGGGAGATCAGGGTGAAGAGCATTCAGCAAGAGGGAATAAAGCTGTGATACCACGTGTGTTGGAGGATCGGTTTGGAGGAGTATTATCCTCGAATCCTGTGGGTTCAGCTAGAATATCTGGTACTGATTGAAAGGTTCGGATATAGGAAGTCAGTTGTTGTTTCTGAAGCCATTGCATAGGGTATCTAGAAAGCGATTCGGGGGGGTATCTGGCATTAGAGTGGGGTCTGTACGGAGAACCTGAGAAAGCCTCCTATGGTCTTCTTTCCGCCAAGGTCCAAAGCTTGTCACGTGCATAGCCGGTGGGAAGGCTGGGGTCCCAAATAGGGGGGGGTCATAGGCCCCGAAGGATTAGATATGTTACCGCCAGAGATTAAGCGATCCCAAATTTGGATCGTTTGACGGGTGAGGTCACAGAGGGGGTGTGAACCCCTACAAATTGCGGGTGTGGTCCATGGAAGAGCTGAGAGATCAATAGAGTGCATATGGCTTTCCAAGTGAACCCAGAGCTTAGTTGTATGGTTATGGAACCAGTCCAGTATGCGAGTAAGTATCGCTGCCTTATGGTACAATGAAGCGTCCAGGGCTCCAGCTCCCCCTCTCGCTTTCGGAAGAGATAACGTTCTGTATCTAATTCTAGGACGGGCTGAATTCCAAATAAATTTAGAGAACAGCTGGCGCAATTTCCGAAAATAGGAGTTAGGTATGTATATAGGGATTGTCTGAAATAGGTACAAAAACCGGGGAAGGATATCCATTTTCAAGGTGTTCACCCTACCAAGCCAGGAGAGCCTTTAAATGTGTAATTAGACAGATCGGCTTGAGTTCTGAGAAGTAAGGGGGTAAAATTCTTGGAAAAGAGTTGGGATGCATCCTCTGGTATTTGAATACCAAGGTATCGGATGGAGGTGGAAAAGGCAGTAGAAAGTCTGCGTAGGTCCGACTTTGGCAGAGAAATATTGAGAATTTCCGATTTATTGTAGTTTACTTTAAAGTTACTGACTTCCCCAAATCTCTGGAACTCCTGCATCACCGAGGGTAGGGACGAGTGTGGACGTGTCACAAATAGAAGCAGGTCATCTGCAAACAGAGCAAGTTTAGTTTGAGTGGGTCCGACTGTTATTCCGTGCACAGAGGGATTGTTTCGCAAAGCAATGGCTAAATATTCCATGGTGAGAACATACAGGAGGGGAGACAGGGGGCATCCTTGTTGTGTCCCGTTAGAGATAGAGAAAGCCGACGACAAAGAACCATTCAGTCTTATCCTAGCGGATGGAGAGGAGTAGAGGGACATTATCCTTGAGATCATGTGGGCTCCCAGTCCTATTTGTTGTAAAGACAGCCGAAGGAATTGCCAATCTACTTGGTTGAATGCCTTCTCCGCATCGACTGTTAAGAGGCATAAAGGAATATCGTGAGTTCGGGCATAGTTGGATAAAAGAAGGGTTTTCAGGGTGTTATCCCTTGCTTCCTACTTGATCTAAGTGGATCAAACTGGGCAACAATGGTTGTAACCTGTTGGCTAACACTTTAGCGAAGATCTTCAAATCCACCCCGATCAAGGATATTGGCCTATAATTTGTGCATAAAGTTGGGTCCTTCTCTGGTTTTGGAATAAGGGAAATATGAGCCTCAAGTGTTTGTGGGGAAAACACTGAGCCCTCTGATACAGAGTTGAATACTTTAGTGAGGAAAGGAATAAGAAGGGGAGCAAATAATTTATAAAACTTTGGGGTAAAGCCATCCAGCCCTGGGCTCCTGCCAGTTGGTGTACTCGCAATGGCTTTCGCAACTTCATTTGTTGTTATAGGGGTTTCAAGTTCGGTAATGGTGTCCTCATCCAAAGTGGGGAGCGCGGTTTCCATGATATAAGAGGCTTTGTGCTCCTCTGTAATAGAGGGGGAGCCTGACGACTGGGTCGCAGGTATATTGTATAGGGATTGATAAAAATCCCTGAACGTCTGCGCAATCTTAGAAGGTGAGGAGATTGATTCTCCATGCGGTCCTTGGATATGGGAGATGAAAGTAGAGGATTTTTTTGGGTGCAGGGAGCGGGCCAGTGACCTGCCACACTTGTCTTGGAATTTATATTGATGGAAAGCGAGCTTGTCCGCGAATGTACGTGCAGATGTCTCATATAGACCTCTGAGATGTAATCGGGCATTGGAAACCTCAGTGAGCGTTTCGATTGTTGGGGAACGCTTATGGTCAGTTTCCAGGTTTCGGAGCTTCTGGATTGCATCCACTATAGCGGCCGAGCATTCCTTTTTCAGACGAGATCCTAATTGAATAAAGGTTCCACTTAATACTGCTTTCAGTGCCTCCCAATGGATGGGGAACGACGTGGTATCTTGTGCGTGGTCCCCAAAAAAGTTAGAGATTGTTTCCGAGATACGTGTAATACAGTCCGAGTTAGCTAGCAATGAATCGTTCAAGCGCCGTGTCCACTCCCTGATAGGTGTGGAGGGGAGCGAGAATGTCAAGTGTATAGGGGAGTGGTCTGACCAGATCATAGAGTCTATTTCACACTCAGGAGACCAGTCTAGGCAACTGTTGTCGCTCAATAGATAGTCTATGCGACTATAGGTCTGATGTACCTGAGAAAAATGTGTGTAGTTACGAGCCTTAGGGTACAGTATCCTCCAAACGTCTACAAGGCGTAAGTCGTATAGTGCGCGTTTCAGGGCCCTCAATTTGGGGAATGAGATACGTGACCTTTAGGTGGAGGAATCTAATGTTGGCTCCAGGGGGGTATTAAAATCTCCACCGAGGATGAGCTTGCCCTCCATGAATTCAGATAGAATCTTCAGATATTGCAAAGCTGATGGAACTTGGTTGACATTTGGCAAGTACATGTTAGCTATCGTAAATTTAACTCCCCACAGCAAAAATTTCACAAAGACGTACCTTCCCTGAGGGTCGGAGAGATGATCAAGCAATTCAACGGGCAGGCTTTTGTGAAAAGCTACAGATACTCCCTTAGTTTTCTGGGATGGATTAGTACTATGGATCCATCTGTTGAAATATCTGTTAGAGCAAGGGGTGGAGGCTGATTGAAAGTGCGTCTCCTGCAAGAGGAGTACATTAACTTGGCATTTATGCATTTGATATAGAATTTGTCCACGTTTAGAGGCAACATTGAGTCCATTTACATTGTATGAACACAATTTTAGTTGAGGATGAGACAATACCGTATAGGCCATGGTGGAGCGAGGAGATGGGAAGAAATTTAAAAGTCTAGTAAAAGAGGGGGAGGCGGTTGGGGAAAAAACGGAAAAGAGAAGGTCGTTACAAAAGAGAAGAGGAATGGAGAATGGCTAGTTAGAGGACACCTGGGAAAGGTGTCTCAAAACAAAATCTAATGTGTTCGCAGTAGCAAAACACTCCGTGAAATATCACGTGCTAGGCACAAATCGTGCCAAACCTATTTGGGGAGGGAGGTCGGATTAGTTGTGAACCCGACAACATAGCAGGCATATAACACGTATATACCCGTCTATCATAGTATATTGAATACTTAAAATTTTAGGTTATAGAAGAACATGGCATATATCTAATCAGTGTTTAAAAAAAACACTTGAACACCCATAATCAGTCAGCTATCATCACAAGCAATAGTATGTATAAACAAGCATTTAAAAAAAAAAAAAAAAAAAGGAGGTAACATTGAGGAATTCTACTAGTTCTATGGTGTAGGATCAGTTAGGCCCGGGACCGAGAGGAGACCAAGAAGCCCAGAACAGGTAATAAGGTAGCTTCTGGGAGACTCCAAGTCAGTCAGCGGGTCCCCAGGCCCGAAGAACTAGAAAGGCACATTGGCTACAGGTACCACCTCAGAGACTTAGTGGTGGGCTCCACTCGGGCCGGGCCGCATCCCGATTAAAAGAATCATAGGGTTCTGGAAAATTGGGTAACAGAGGAGGGTTTCTTAAGGAAACGATGCTCATAGTATTCAATTTGGTCTTAGTATGGTCCGTGTGTGGATAAGTGTACAGCTAAGGCTAGGGATGTCCGGTGTCGAATGGAGCCCCCACGCAGCCATAAAAAGCAGTAACATTGCCACCGTCTAATCTACACCCTTTTTTAGATGTAACTGTCCCAGTAAGGGCAACACAGAACCCCCCCACCCCCTGAGCTTAGTAAACTTCTATACCATCCCTGTAAGCGGAGTGGCATGGTTAGTATGAGTTCATAGGAGGGTACAGAGAGAACACAGTACCATTGCAAACCTGGTCCAGTCCCTTAATGAAAACTGTGGAGTGAAAGGTGTAAACCCATTGTAAAACATTGGACAGAAAGAACAAGTAACAGTGCTGACTCACATGGGGAGCCAAATCAGTCTTACAGGGATGTTGGACGTCTTGCTTTAGGACCAAAAGAAGCAGATCTAGATCTTGGACGTCTGTGACGTTGCGGGAGAGGGCCCTGTAGTCCTTGACAATCCTCTGGAGGGTCCAGCCAGTTCGGGATGCTGATAGGGTCTTGTGCAAGGAAGGTGAAGAAGGCAGGAAGTTGTTCAGGGTCCGACAGAACAAACTTACAGTTATCGTCTCGGGTTACCTTGATACTGAATGGATGGCCCCAGGTGTAGGAAGCCCCTGCTTGACGGATCAAATCCAAAAGTAGGTGGACCGCATGTCTCATGTATAAGGTGTTGCAGGAGAGGTCCGGATAGAGGTGTACTGTAGATCCATTGAATTCTACAGGACCCAAGCGCCAGGCCTTACACATAATCTCTTCCTTGAGGGTATAGTAATGGACCCGGCATAGGACATCGCGGGGGCGGTCGCTGCGGTCTCCCCCCATGCCTCCCACTCTATGTACTCTGTCCAGTTCAATAGGGGATGTAACTTCCCTGCCCAGGACCTGGTTGAGGATAGAGACGACAGTGGGTTTTAGATCAGTGCCTGAGGTTGCTTCCGGCACTCCCTGTATCCTAATGTTGTTCCTGCGGCTCCTGTTTTCGCTGTCCTTTATGCGGAGTTGGTGTTGCCGCAAGCAGGATAAGTGTGACATGGTTGCAGATTTGAGGGCCACAATACGAGCCGTATGGTCATCTTGGGTAGTAGCCAGAACGGATACAGCGGTCTCTGTGGTTGAAACCCGATGTTGGAGGGCTTGTAGTTCTACATGGAGGGAGGCTTCCATCTTGGACGCCCAAGATTCAAAGTCCGCCCTAAAAGCAGAAAGAAGGGCTGTGGTCGCAGAACCGGCTGATCCACCCGAGGCCGGAGGAAGTAGCTCCGCGGGGATATCTTCGGTGGAGATAACAGGGGGCATAGCTGCCCCTGTGACAGGGGTTGGAGGGGCCGAGGGCTCACCTGTAGTGTCCTTGCACATAGAGGAGTCCATGTGAACCAGAGAAGGAGGTTTAGATTTGCCTGGGGTGCGACTGGCCGCCAGCTTGTCCTTTCCCGAGCGGGAGTCGAGCGAGGATGTACGGAGTAGGTATCGCTGGATTGAACCTTGCTGCAGCTCAGAGGAGTCAGTGGAGTGAGAGCTTGATGATGACATAGAGATTCCGGGTGTAGGTAATTTGTAACACAGCCTGGTAATGTCGGGAGAGCACAGAGCTCAGTAGCCCATTTCTTCAGCCGTCCATCGTCAGCCAGAAAACATGGTATCTAGTATGGGGGGGTAGGACGGTCGCTACCTGCGACTCTGGAGCCAGGACTGCGTTCCCTGCTAATCTTTTGCACCACAGTATGAGATGGAAACGTGTTGCAGAACTATGGCGAGGTAGCAAACTGTCAGCCAAGGAGTAGTTATTCTGTGAGAAGGGTTACAGGTGGCAGCTGGATCCTCTGGGCAGTTCTTGTGACAGTGTAGGGACAGAGTGATCCAGGAGCAAAGGGGTTAAGGAGACCAAGAGCAAGTGCACATACTGCAGCAGGGTGGAGCAAGATGGCCGTTCCACGTGGCCCCAGGGGCAGTGTTGCACTCCACCCCACAAATGGGGGGTGAATATTAGTTTAATCCCTTGCTGAGGTCACAGTCTACTATGTCAGGGCACCCTGGTGTTTAGGTTGGCCCTGGATTGAGCACAGAGGAGACGGGGAAGCTACTGAGGTGTAGCAAGATGGCCGCCACTTACTGTGTGTGTTGGTAATCCTTCAGGCTGGCATGCAGGGGTGGTACAGGGGAGAACGCAGACTGTGGTCAGTAGGCTGGGCTGCCCCGGTGTTCGTGTAGGAAGAGAGCCAGGTACGGAGTAGCCAGGGAGGACCGGATGTGTAGGCCGGGTGCACCAATATGGCCGCCGCTCCCCCCTGTCAAGGCCAAAGCCGCGACCTGTATTTAAAGCGGCCGGAACACGGGATCGCCGTGTCAGCGGTCCCAGGCTGAGCCGCCCCGGTGTCCGTGCAGGGGGAGAGCCAAGCGCAGAGCGGCCAGGAAGATCCGGATGCAGCCTGTGCGGGCTGGGAGTATTAATATGGCCGCCGCTCGCCTTGCTAAGGCCGAAGCCGTGGCCTGTAGTAAAATCGGCCGGATCACGGGATCGACGTGTCAGCGGTCCCAGGTGACACCTTAGTGTTCAGGGGGACCCCGGGTTCAGTGTAGGTGGTGAGGCAGTCCTGTTAGGGGAAAAAAGATGAAAATATTCCCCAAAACGGCAGGAGCTCTCAATGGGCACGTCTGTTCAGGTCTCCATCCGCCACGCCCCAAAGGTAACATATTTGGATAGGGCTAGTGAGTCCTAAGGTGATAAGCAGTAAGATCTTGATAGAAATGTCAGTCAAAGGCGGTGAAAAATAGAAAAAAACATCTTCTCCAACAGGAGAAGGGAACCATCACCTAAGGACACTAGCAAAAAATGGAGGGCTTCATGGAAAGGGTGGGGTTTTATGGGAACACTGAGAGGCAGTTCCCAGCAAAGCTTTTACCAGTGTCTAATCAGCTGAAGGTAGCGGCATATAACCCATGGTCTAAGAGTCAACTCTTGTGCCCTGTACTGTATGAAGAAGATAAATAGTTTTCCTAAGAAGTGCCCACCCTGAAATATTTTATGTTCTCCATAATGTAAGGCTCTGTTATAGGGTTATACAATTAGCTTGGTCTTTGGGGATCAGCCAGAGAACATTTGATATATTCAAGTGATTCATATCAGTGTCTTAAAAAAAAGTGTTTCAAATACACATTGCATGATACTTTGTTAGTTAGCTTCCTTAGGGCTTATGCACACAGGAAGTTTTAAAAATGCCAGAGCTACAGCAGAGCTAAAAACGCCCATTTTTCGCATTTAGCCACGTTTTACATTAGCGTTATTGCGTGTTTTCCCGTGTTTTTTTGGCGTTAGTGGTTTTAAATAAAAACACCATTTATAATATAGAAACTCCTAAAAACATCAAACGCGGCTTGATGTGTTTCACTGCATTTTTACAGTTGCTTGTACTGCTCCTGTTGCACAGGCTGTCGTTTTCTCCTACTGCCGCTAAACGCTTATGCCTCCAAACGCCTCTGACAGTTTATGTGTGCATGGACTAACATGGGCTAACATGAAGGGGCTTTCAGAAGCAGTAAAAAAAAAAAAAAAAAAAAAAAAAAAAAGTCCCTAACAGCAGCTGTAAAAACGTCCTGTGTGCATGAGGCCTTAGTTTTCAGGGTGACTATTGATTTTTTTTCCATGTTTGAAGTATGTCTAAATTTGGAGAATAGTTTGCCATGTATAGAGTTTAGTATGAATTTGCTCAATTCCTAGGGAAGGGAGTGTACGAATTAAGCATTTAAAGTTAAAATTCTGTTTTACTCGAAGTATAGTTTGAGTTGATATTGAAGCGTTTAAGTGCCTTGAATTTAGTACTACACTGGTCCAAAATGTTTCCATGTTTGGGGAGGTTAGATAAAGAGATAGCTGGGTTGGTTATGACAAGTATTTGTGTTGCTGTTCCACTACCTCTATCCCTGTAACATTCTGATTTTTTTTGTTAGATATGCTACTAATTTGATTGCTACGATAAGAGAGAGAGAGGGAAAGCCCCTTCTGTTACCTTGTTTAACACTCAAAGTAGATGATTTAAATCTGCAGTTATCATATGCTTGTGGAGTGGAACACAAGCATATTTATGTTCCAGAAAATAAAAAGGCTATTCTAGGATGTTAAAGGCTTTTCTGATACTCAAGAGGAGCTACAAAGGATTTGATGTTGCTTTGCTATATTATATAGTATATGTAAACCCACCACTTGTAAAACAACCTATTCAGTTTAAAATACAAATGAAAGGCAAAACATTTGTTTATATGGCAAAAATAAAACTGACAGGTGTTAACACAATCCCTTACTCTATCCCCAAAAAATTTCTATTATTTCTACTTTAAGTAATGCTCCATAACCTACTGGAATTTGTTTTGTTTTGGATAGCGTAGGGAATGAATACATTTCCTGTCATTTTTTTATTCCTAAGCGAATGGAAACAACCACTTCGTTATCATAGAAACAACGATCATCATTGGATTTCCCAGCACTTTTTTCCCATAGTACCCGGACAAATAGAAAAAGGGAATCTCCCCAGTGAGAACACAGTCAGCAATAAAAATTAGACAGTGGGTCTTGCTTTAATGTGGTTCCACTATGTACCAATGTGAAACGTAATGCAGGTTTGAGAATTGTATTATCCCTTTTCTTAAAAATGTTATATATATAAAAGAAAGATCGAAACAGAAATATTAGCGGTGGTTCTTTTCTCCACTCTACCCATTCTGTTGTCTAAGATTCAATTTCAGAAAGGAAAAATAAAATGCGAGTTGGGATTGTGATAAATATGGACAGATCTTTTGTCTCCTATGGATAGAGATGAATATATAGAATACATATTTCCAAATATATGATGAAATGACCTGTGCATTATAACCCTCAGTACTGCTCACATGTAGTCTGGGGACTCACTTTATCTGCTTCGTGCTTTTGTACCGGATGAAGAGGACAATGGGATAGATGTGGACACTGTGAAGACGCTCAATAGCATGAGGGGCTATGTCCAACAGACAGTGGCAGTTCTGTGAAACAAAAAAATAGGTTTGCAGTCAGGTATTCTTGTTACATACATCCAGAGATGAACAGATTACTTTTATGTACATGTTCTTTAGATATTGCTACGGTATACAGCTTTTAAATTTACCTTCTCTGTGATCTCCTTTATTGAAGCAACCGTGGTGACATCAAAGTGCCCACTTCGCCTCTTGTAGTCTATAAAAAGACAGTCCTTCACCCCACGCTCTATGGCCTGCTGTGAGGCTTTCATTACCTCTAAAAGACAAAACATTTTAATATGCAAAACATTGCACAGAAAGTAACTAGCAAAATGAATCTCTCTACTATAACCAAGGGAGAAAAGTAGTGACTGTACTCATATTGAAAGGGTAAGACGCCTACCTAGAGGACATCTGCAGAACCTCCCTGGGGACTCCTTGACGAGCATATCTTTCACAGCATCAACTAATGGTCCTAGAATAAGCACAGGGCGAGGTGATGTGCAGTCGACCCTCTGAACTCGCTGGTATGCCAAGTTCATAGATTCTAAGAGACAAAAGTCAATGCTATGGTTGAGAAAGAAAAATTAAAACAAGTTGACTCAATGGTACTTCATATAAATGCATTATCTTTTAGTATAACAAATTGATTACTTTAAATAACTAGAGCTACTTCTCTATATGAAAATATTCAGCCTACAGCCTTGTGTGTGTGGTAATTTTCCATGTTACATGACCCAACATTGAACTACAGGCCCTGATGTTTGAAAGATCTCAGTGAGAATGAGTGCATGTTAGATTAAAAACCAAGTTCAAAACAAAGCATTATGCTGCAAAACCACCTTGTCCTTACATAGCACCAAAAAGGGTTCCCTACAGGACAAGGAAGCCAGCTCTGAAACCAAGAAAAGCTACTCTACAGCTAAGAGACATTTCCCTAATCGGTTGAAAGGGCAGCTTTTGGAGCAAAGAGTACCAAGGAAAAGTCCCACTGTGTCACTGGCATTTGACAAGGTGGACAACCACTTGAACAAATGCCTTCATTAAAGGAGTGAGAGGTAGATTGGTTTCTGGAACAAAATGGCCAAGACCTGACCTTTCAGTGCTACTCAAGGACAATTTTTGATTCAGTGCCAACTGTAAGAAAGCAAGCAACCAACCCACAGAAAAATGGCTAGGGCGCCAGTTCTTCTGCTCATACCAATAGATTTATGCTTTCCAGGTATGATGGTATACCTTTCAAGAAGTGGCCTAACTTGAGATAAGAAGCATGGTAATTAATGATACCGAGACCACCCCCCCCCATCCTTTTCACTTAGAACCTGGACCGCAACAGCCATGCCGTTAAGGGCAGCAACTAGGAAGCAGGATGGTAAATAGGACCTTGTGACAGAAGGCTCCCAGGTGGTTACATTAACATGCAAAGAATATCCAAGAACCAAGCTCTTCTTGGCCAATTTGGGGCCACCAGATTAATTGTAGCTCTTTCCACCTTAATCCTGTGAAGCAGACATAACTGAAGTAGGGGGAATGCATAAATCGGATAGAATTGATCCCATAGAGTTACTAGAGTGTCTACTGCCAACTCTAGAGGATCCCTTGTTCTGAACACAAAGTTGTCCAGTTCCTTGTTGAAACCGGATGCCAGGAGACCCATTCATGTACGCAGTCCCCCAAAAAGGACAGAATTTCCTGAGCAGTCTCCCGATGTAGTGACCATTCCCCTGATGCGAGTTCCTGTCGATTCATAAAGCCTGCCTGTTTTCCATACCCAGTATGTGCACCGTGGGTCACTACCCAATGTAAAATTAAATCTGTCACCTTCTGAGCAGCGTGACTTCTAGTGCCTTCTTGGTGAGAAGGTTAGTCCACCACAGAAGGGAAAGATATATTACCCTAACCTCCAAGATGTTGACAGAAAGTTGAGTTTTTAAGTCCCTTGCAAGGTGGATTTCCCTAGCACTCCTCCCCAGCCTGAAAAGCAGGCATCCTTGGTGAGAACTATCCAGTTCAGCAGAAGAAAGGCTGTCCCATGGCAGGAACACCTTGTTCTTGGCCTTATCCAGCACCAATCCCAGGTATTTCTGACATTGTGTTCCCGAACCAAGTTTTGTGGGTTGAGAATCCAACCAAACCTCTTTAAGACCTGTATCATCTGTTAGAGATTCTCCCTCAGGGCAAAAGCTGACCTTTCCCTCAAAAGCAGGTTATTTAGGTATCCTAGGAAGTGAATCCCATTGGAATGTAACAGAGCCAGCACCAGTGTCAAGACCATCAAAGACTCAATGAGCCATGGCCAGTCAAAAGAATAGAGCCACAAATAGAAGATGGTTGTTGTCCACCAACAAAGTTCAGGCAATACTGGTGAGGAGGAAAGATCAGGATGTGTAAGTATGCATCCCTGATGTCAATTGATGCCATGAATTGCCCCGGACGAAAAAGACCGCTATGACCAATTATGTGGATTCCATGCCGAACTTTACTTTCAGACTTTAGGTCTAGAATGGGTCAGACCTCCCCATTTGGCTTTAGAACCGTAGGTTTGAACAGAACCCCCAACATGTCTCTTCTTTTGGGACATGCATTCTAACACCCTAAGGCTGTAGTTGGAACACAGCTTTGAGTAAATCCACTCTGCACATTGGATGGCCAAAAATGAGGTGCAGAACGGATCAGAAATTCCAGTTTGTAACCAGAATATGTCCTCCTGTACCCAGGAGTCCTAAATCTGTGAACAAATGTTTGTGAAGGTCAGCACACTATTACCAATGGAGGTGCCCCTCCATTGTGAAGAAGATTTGGGATCAGGTATGGAGGGTCTGGAACACCAAGATTTGTGGGAAAATAAATTACCTGGTTTGGCCTTGGACATGGATGCCTGGGGAGAACCAAAGGATGATTTTTTTTCTGTGCCGAGGGATCTGGCTTACCCATAGGAGATCCTTTTCTTCTTACTGGGCAAAAGAGCACTTTCCCCACCTGTCGTCTTCTTGATTTAGGCACCAAAAGACTCCCCAAAGAGGTGTTCATCTTCAAATTGCATCCTTTCAAGTCCAGTAGAAAGATGCCTAGCTCAGGTGTGTCCAGCTACAACACGCTCTGCTAGAAAATGGCGCGGGCACATGCACACTCTGATCAAATATGGCACCTTTAACAAGGTTGAAAGTGGCAGTATGGCAGTTTTCTATATACACCGGAAAGCCAAAAATGGCAGCTGTTTAGCCTTCTGAGGGCATGCCCCGCTGATAGGGTCCAACCCTCCTAAGGAATGAAGTAGCACCATCTTACTCAAATACGCCTGCTCGGTGACTGACCACCAGTCGCCCAGATCCACTTTTAATGGCTCAGCACCCAACTTACTCCACTCGGAGTAGTATCTCCAGGGCCAATGCAAAGTCATTTTTCCCACTTTGGTGCATCTGTCACCTAAGGACAATAGCAAAAAACTGAGGATCACAGCATCAAGCTTTGAGTGGCTCTGCCAGTGTCCAATCATCAGCTGAAGGTGGTGCAGAATATAACCCATTCGTTATGATTGATCTGTGCTGTACCATAAAGAAATTACTTTTGCCAAATGATTAGCATGCTAAAGAGAGCATTAGATATAATTTTGAGCAGATCCACTAATTTCACTGTGTGTAAATGACTCACCATCTAGGAAAGGGATGGAATCTGTGCTGATGGTATCAAGCCCTTGAAGTTCCTTGCCATCTTTAGACCCACTCCGCTTGTGTTTGTGTTTCCTGCGGAAAAAGGAGCGCCTGGCTGCAGCAGAAAGAGTCTTCCCAGCAGCACCTTCATCTTTTGCCTCTGAAACACTGAGGCGGCGGGAGAATTCCTGTTCCATCCTGAAAAAAATATTTAGCATTGAGGCTTTTACATAAAATGGGTCAAGAAAACTTCAAATACTTTGTTTGCACAAGTCTTATGTGACTCAGAATTTCACTATGAATGCTCTGCAGTAAAAGATAGGGTGTGTTTACATTTTAACAAGCTAAATATCAAATGTACTGAAGAAACTGAAAGAGACCACACTGTTTCCCCATTTTATATCTGTCCCATGTAAGTCTGTTTGTGGAATTGTGAAACAAACTGTGGCAAAGTATCTGTACCGGACAGATACTATGTAGCTCTGTCTGACTCAGGACTTAAAGTGGTTGTAAACCTCAGGCATGAAATCTGAACAAACCACATATTTCTATAGTTTTTACTAGCCTTTCTCCAAAGCACGAAGTGCAACTTCTCTCTGCTGTCTAGCTCCTCTGTAATCAGTCCGTTCTGACAAATTTTTCTCACAGCAAGCGAAAAAAGGTGACAGGGGAGGAACGAATCTGTGATTGACAGCCTCAGCTCTGTTCCTGTGTGCTGTGTGAAGGGGGTGTGTCCCTTCCCTCCAATCAGCTCTCAGAGCACCTGTATGGTGTGCAGCTGCAGATCCCTGCCCCCTGCTTTGTGAGTCTGGGAAAAATCCTTTTTATCTGAGTTTTACAGGGATGTACAAGGACATATCTCTGCAAATAAACAGGTACAACTTATGCAGGAGGATTTGTTTCACTTCTGTGTATCACCGGAGGCTAATAACGTCACTGGTTATAGGTAAGGGTTTACAACCACTTTGATGCAACCCTTCACACTCACATGTATTTGCTGGGGATCTGGCCCCTCCCCAGTTTCTGAGCATTTTCATCAAGCTGCCAACCCATCCATGCACCAAAAGCTCCCAGAGGAAGGGTGTCATCCACAAACAGGATATCGTCCTTCTTAAAACTTAGCTCCTGAGGGTTTTCTGCTGTTCTATCATAAAGTGCTCTGAAAATGAATACACAGAAATCTGGTTAAAAATCATCAGTGTTTACATCAACTAAGCTCATGAATTGCCCCAGTGATGGAGCAAAGTAATGTTTACTTTAATAGGTCACAGAAAAATAGTAGACAAAAATAGTTGTGTGCATTTATGTCCCATGGTGTTGATGATCATAAATAAAAATTACCAAAATACCCTACAGACCAAATGTCCTGTATGTACAGAACTTTTTCAGTGGAAGAAATCAGTGATTCCACTTATGGAAGGAAATTTGCTGCTAGCAAAACAGGTGAACCAAAAACTATCCTATGTAACTATGTCCTAAAAATAATCTCATATTATGCTTTACAGCACATATCCAAAGGTCTGTCATTATAGGTCATGGCTTGGATATTTATATCTCATAAAACAAACATTGCATTTTTAGAGCTTGCATTACTATAGTGAAAACATTTCACAAAGTTTCCACCACTGCCACGCACAAACGTTCTAATAAAACCAACAGTAACCTTCTACTTTCTTAAAACCAGATGTGCGTGGTCCAAGGTAGTGCCAGCCAGCAATGCTATTATGTGCCTAAATCCCATGACCACACTTGTGCTGTACTAACCATATTCCTATAAGTACCAGCACCTTTAATAATACCAGGCTGCATCTACACTACATTCCTCACCAATGCACCGACTTGCAGGATCCTCCTAGAAGCTATATAACATGCATACCTCAATTTTACTGCCATGCTTAGAAGTTAAAAAAGAAATGTGCATTAAATTATAGAATAAAGGCAATGCACAACAAACTTAGTGTCACAGTCATAGGAAAACCACTGGCAGGTATTCTGAGTTTTTAGATATAAACAAGGGCTGCCATGCCCCTGGGACAGAACTACAGCAAAGCACACGGATTGTGTGTACATAGTACATTCCTAAAGTATTTAGACCCCCTTTACTTTTTTTAATGTTATGCATGCCTATGCATGTTAGAATGCCTGATACTACGGTAATTTAAACTCTTTTTTTAAATTAATCTACACTTAGTGCCACATAATGACAAAGTGAAAACAGAATTTTAGAAATGTTTGCAAATGTATTGAAAAGGTAAAAACTGAAATCACATTGGCATAAGTATTCAGACCCTTTGCAAAAACACTTGAAATTTAGCTCAGGTGCCTCCCATTTCTCGTGATCATTGCCGAGATGTTTCTATGCCTTGACTGGAGTCCACATGTGGTAAATTAAACTGATTGGACATGAGGCCTTTCGATAAAAGGCCTCACATCTGACAATGCATACCACATCAGAACAAAAACCATGAGGTCAAAAGGAACTGCCTGCAGAGCTCAGAGACAGGATTATAGCAAGGCACAGATCTGGGGAAGGCTACAAAAAATGTCTGCTGCACTGAAGGTTCCTAAGAGCACAGTGGCCTCCATATTTCTCAAACGGAAGAAGTTTGGCACAACCAGGATTCAGGAGTGAACTGAGCAATAGGGGGAGAAGGGCCTTAGTACAAGAGGTGACCAAAAACCCAATGGTCACTCTGACTGAGCTTCAGAGATCCTGTGTGGAGATGAGACAGAGATCAAGAAGGACACAACCATCACTGCAGCTCTCCACCAATCTGGGCTTTATGGCAGGAAGCCTCTCCTTAATGCAAAACACATGAAAGCCTGCTTGGAGTTTGCAAAAAAAGCACCTGAAAGACTCAGACTGAGGTACAAGATTCTCTTGTCTGATGAAACCAAGATTGAACTGTTTGGCCTCAATTCTAAATGTCATGTCTGGAGGAAACCAGGCACTGATCACCTGCCCAATACCATCCCAATAGTGAAGCATGGAGGTGGCAGTATCATGCTGTGGGGGTGTTTTTCAGAAGCAGGGACTGGGAGACTGGTCAGGGTTGAGGGAAAGCTGAATGTAGTAAAGTACAGGGATATCCTCAATGAAAAACTGTTCCACAGCTCTCAGCACCTCAGGAAGGTTCACCTTCCAACAATTTCCTAAGCACACAGCCAAGACAACTTAGGGTTGGCTTAGGGGCAACTCTGCAAATGTTCTAGAATGGCCCAACCAGAGCCTTGAATTGAACATCTTTGAAGAGACCTGAAAATGGCGGTTCACCAATGGTCCCCATCCAACCTGACTGAGCTTGAGAGGATTTGAAAAAATTAGCAGAAAATCCCACAATCCAGGTGTGCAGCACTTGTCGTGGCATACCCCCCAAAAAACAAGGCTATAATTGCTTCAACAAAGTACTGAGTAAAGGGTCTGAATACTTAAGTATATGTGATATGTAATTATTATTATTATTTTTTTAAATAAATGCAGACATTTCTAGAATTCTGATTTCACTTTGTCATTATGGGGTACTGAGTGTAGATTAATGAAAAAAAAAAAAAAATTAAACAACTGTAGTATCAGGCTGCAACATAACAAAACTAAAAAAGTGATACTAGAAATGCACTGCAAGTGAAATTTCCATAACATGCTTCCAATTGCCAAACATTTTAACCACTTGCCGCCCGCCATATAGCAGAATGATGGCGGCAAAGTGGTTTCAATATCCTGACTGGGCGTTATATGACGTCCGCAGGATATTGAGCCGCTGCGCACCCCCGGGGGCGCGCATCGCGGCGATCGTTGTTGCGGGGTGTCAGTCTGACACCCCGCAACACTGATCCAGGTAAAGAGTCTCTGACGGAGACTCTTTACCACGTGATCAGCCGTGTCTAATCACGGCTGATCACGATGTAAATAGGAAGAGCCGGTGATCTGCTTTTCCTCACTCGCATCTGACAGACGCGAGTAGAGGAGAGCTGATCGGCTGCTCTCCTGACAGCGGGGGTCTGTGCTGATTGTTTATCAGCACAGCCCCCCCTTGGATCCCACCCAGGACCACCAGGGAAGCCGCCCAGGACCACCAGGGAAGCCATCCCACTAGACCCCCAGGGAAATACTAATCTGTGCCCAGGCAGCTGCCAACCAATGCCCAGGCGGCTGCCAATCAGTGCCCAGTCACAATGCCTACCACTGCCACTAGGGATGCCTATCAGTGCCGCGTATCACTGCCGTGTATCAGTGCCCATCAGTGCCACGTATCAGTGCCCATCAGTGCCGCCTATCAGTGCCCATCAGTGCCACCCATAAGAACCCATCTTTGCAGCCTTTCAGTGCCATCAGTGTCGCCTATCAGTGCTCATCAGTGCCACCCATGAGTGCCCATCAGTGCCGCCTATCAATGCCCATCAGTGCTGCATATCAGTGCCACCCATCAGTACCGTCTACCAGTGCCTGTCAGTGCCCATCGTCAGTCCCGCTCATTGGTGCCGCCTTATCAGTGCCTGCCAGTGCCACCTTATCAGTGCCCATCAGTGAAAGAGAAAACTTACTTATTTACAAAATTTTTTAACAGAAACAAAAGCAAAACTTTTATTTTTTTCAAAATTTTCGGTCTTTTTTTGTTTAGCAAAAAATAAAAACCGCAGAGGTGATCAAATACCACCATAAGAAAGCTCTATTTGTGGGAACAAAATGATAAAAATTTAGTTTGGGTACAGTGTTGGATGACCGCGCAATTGTCATTCAAACTGCGACAGCACTGAAAGCTGAAAACTGGTCTGGGCAGGAAGGTGTATAAGTGCCTGGTATTGAAGTGGTTAACATTTTCTAAATTAGAACTTCAGGCCAACGGTTGGATATCTGAAACCATTTATAACTTTGGTTGGTCCCTTCTATAATTCAGTCACTTCTTCCAGACAACATAGCCAGAACAGCAACCTTGCATTCCTTAATACCGCTTATACAGTTCTGGACCATCCATAGTAAATAACGGAGAATAATCATAATGAAAATTTAACCACTATCCAGTGCTAACTCGACAGATCTGTTAAATGCAGAAGTTCATCAGCTCAGAGTGCAGAGAAGGAACTAAATTCATGATTTGGGAACGGTTAGTTGTATTAAAAAAAAAAAAAAAAAAAAGATAATTTAATAACCAGCTCCCTCTCATACACACACACACACACACACACACACACACACACACACACACACACACACACACACACACACACAGTTTAGCTCCATGTTTAAAACTAACCTGACATAGAATCCATCCCCAGTTTGGTCTTTGATTTTATTGAACTCCTCTAGTTTTTGCTGTACTTTTAGCTTGACATTCTCTGTTGGTTTCAGCATTTCTAGGTAAGCTTCTTCGGCTGTTTTGTTCCTCATATCAACAGAGCCATACTACAGAGGCAAAATAAAGAAATAAAAAACAAAAAAACACAGAATTAAAAAGGGCCAACATATTTACAAACACTGTAAATATAGAATTCACAGAACATAAACACAGACCTTGTTCACACTAGTGTGATTTCAGATACAACTTGAGTCGCACAGAATCACATCAATGGAAATCATATAATTTTCCAACAGTGGACATTCACAATAATGCAGCACAGCATGATTTTGGAAAAGGGTCGTTTGCTACTTTGGTGTGATTTCAGCGTGATTTTGGCCCCATAAAATACACAAACCAAATCCAAAATGCAAGTTGCACTGCATAATCGCACTGAAAATCGGATCAAATCGCAGCTGCAGTAGTGTGAACTTAGCCTCACAAAACATCAAATTAAAGTCCAAATCCAGGGAAAAAGAAAGAAAATATTACAAGTAATGCCGCCACCAGGGGTAGCAGATCCAGGGAATATCCAATTGCCTCCTGGGGGATCAGGACATTTTTTTTCCCCTGCTGGAGAAAACAGGACCGTGAATAATTTTTTATTTGCTTTCCTCTGCATCAACGACGGGTGTAAAAGAAGATTTTCCATTTGTGTGTATGAGTGTGTTTATTTTTTTTTTAATTGGTTGAACTAAATGGATTAGTGTCTTTCTTCAACCTGACTAACTATGTAACTACACCTTGTTATGTGCCCCCCCCCCCCCCCCCGGCTGCCACAGCTACTGCGCTCACTCCTCTGGTCGTAATGATACCTCACGTGTATCACCGATGGCAGCGATGAGTCAGTAGAAGCACCAGAAGGTGGCGGGAGGGGATGTCCGTAAGAACGATCAAGCGGCGGAACAGCTGCTATGATCATTCTTATGGTGTAGGGAATCACCGGCTGAAAAAGCCGATATCTGAATGATGCCTGTAGCTGCAGGCATCATTCAGATATACCCCCACAAGTCAAGGACGTCATATGATGGCCAGCGGACGGCAAGTGGTTAAAAAGAAACCATCCCACCACTGTTGATTGGCCGAGATGGTAAGGTCTTCGATGCGTCTCATTCTAGTGCATGTACAGTATCTCCTTATTTAGAATCCGGCCAAGCACGAGAGTGGAGGGTGGGTGAAAAAAAGTTTGGCAGAAAGATGGTGTATAGTTCATCTAACAAGTCATGTTTACATTTTTCCAATTGATTTATAAATATCCATCTCTAATGAAAAAAGATGTTGGTATATAATCTCCCGGTGTAGTGTTTGTCTCAGAACTAAAACTGAAAAAATTAATAATTCATTAAGATAATTAAATACCGTATATACTCGAGTATAAGTGGAGGCCTAAATTTACCACAAAAAAATGGGAAAAACTTAGTGACCCGAGTATAAGACGAGGGTGAGAAATGCACAGCTACTGTAAGTGGAAAAGAGGGTCAACAATGCCCATTTGCAGCCTCACTGTGCCCATTTGCATGCCTCACTGTGCCCATTTGCAGCCATAGGTCCCCCAAACTTCAAACTCGGTAGTTAAGGGTTCCTAGATGCCCCCTAGCTGCAGCCAAAATTTGGGGTCTCTGAACCCAAATGTCCCGAAATGACATTGCTGCAGATGGACACAGTTGACCGACTTTGGGGCCCCGTATCTCGGGGCCACTTAGTGCTAGGAACCCCAAAGTTTGGTATGCAAACTCAGTTGAAATAGCACCATAAAATATCCAAAGCTGGGGTTTCTAGCACCAAGTGTCCCCGAGATACAGGGCCCCAAAAATCGGTTCAGAAAATGTCAAGCACTTTTCTGCAGCAGAGAATGACATTTTCCGAACCGTGTTTGGGGCTCCGTATCTCGGGGCCACTTGGTCCTAGGAACCCCAGCTATGTTATGGTACCAGTTCCACTGGGTTTGCACACCAAATTTGGGGTTCCTAGCACCTAGTGGCCCTGAGATACGGGGCCCCAAAGTCGGTTCGGAAAATGAAATTTTTTGCTGCAGAAAAGTGCTTGACTCGAGTATAAGTCGAGGGGGGCACTCTCGGCACAAAAAAATGTGCTGAAAAACTCGACCTATACTCGAGTATATACGGTAGTATTGCACACATAAATCTATAAATAAATGAATGTACATAAATATGTGTATACACATATATAAATACATGCACACACAAACCATGAACATAGAGCCTAAGAATTCTAATACATGATCAGTCTGCAGCACATCAAAAAGGCTTCAAAAGCAACAAACAGGAAAGGAAAAGATGGTGGAAAAAACAGAACATGCACTGTATGAATAATTAGAATTTGGATATAGCAATTGTTGAAAAATGATTGGTGAACAACAAGTCCCAGAAAATGATGAAAGAGATTGATTTAAGGCACCTCCAGTAATCACCTCTTCTATAAAAAAAACCTTTCCTCTCAAACTAATCCCGATTTTTCTAAAATTATCATAGATCATAATTCTCCTGTTCCTATACATATTGATTCAGCTCATCACGCAGATCCCCGCTGTAAGTTGGAAACTGATCCTCATAATCATAATCCACAGGTTTCTCATCCTTCAGATACACCTATAGTTACCTTTGGAGGTTACCCATCATCTATTCCACTGTCTCTTTTTTTAGTCCAGATCCACCTACCCAGCCAAACGGTAATCAAAAAGAAAAACACGAAGAAGAGGTAGGAGAGGGGGAAGACTCAAACATAAATCTAGACATACCACGTCCGGACAAGTTGCGGAAACTATTAAAATCTACAACCTGGCCTCTCAGAACCTGAATGACCAAGAAACATTGCTACTAGCTAGGGGCCTCAACTTTGTCCCAACTACTTTTCCTAATTCATTTACCATGTTTAAGGATTTTAATAAATTCATTTGTAATCTAACACTTAAGAGACACTACAATATGAAGGCTAACAAAACTAGCATCCAAGACTTTTCCGATGATCAATACTGTCCATTAGATACTCCTGCTGATCGACAAGCCATCCAAGACCTCTGTGAATTATGGAATGCAGATGAGGATGATGACTTGATTGCTTGGTCCCAATATTCTCACTCTTCCCCGTCTGTACATACTACTTTTAGACCCAACTCAGTCCGAAGGTCCTTATGTAGCCACTTTTTATCAGGTAATTTTTAAAGAGCTTACTGACCTATGTTTATTAGAATCCTCTAGGCCTCATTATTCTGTCAATAACCTAAGTCCCCAAGAACACACAGCATTAAAATCACTGAGCACTAACCCTAATATTATAATCAAACCAGCTGACAAGGGAGGAGGAATAGTGGTGCAAAATAAATCGGACTACCTCTTGGAGGCTAGACGCTTCCTCTCATACGCTAACACCTATGAGAAATTGAGAACAGACCCCTTGCCCAAATTCATTAAGGGATCTGATCTAATAGTGACACATGCACAGGCCGAAGGTATACTCAGCAAAACAGAGGCAGCGTTCTTTCGTAAACCTTCCCCCCCCCAAGCACCATATTTGTATCATTTGCCGAAAATTAATAATCCACCTGGACGTCCTAAAGTTGCTTCCATGGACAGTATCACTACAAGTTATTCGCTAAACATAGATCACTTCCTTCCTATGTTCGTGACGGCACACACTTGATAGAACTGTTACGTCCCTACACATGGGAGTCCTCATACTTATGGGTATCTCTAGACGTATTCTCATTATATACCTCTATACCGCATACAGTTGGCCTTCAGGCCGTGGCCCATTTTCTTGACACAGATCCTACCCTTAATACACAAGTCGACTTTATCCTTCAGGCTACCAAGTTTTGTTTGGAGCATAATTATTTTCTGTTCGTTGGTGATTATTAACAGAAACAAGGCACAGCTATGGGAGCAAATTTTGCCCCCAGCTATGCAAACTTGATTTTGGGACTGTGGGAGTCCAGGTGTATTTGGGTTGACAACCCTTTTTCTACACACCTAGTCTTCTACAGTCAATATATTGATGATATCATCATCATTTGGGACGGCCCTCCTAATTCTTTCAAAGAATTTGTTAACAATTGCAATGCCAATGATTTTGGTCTATAATTTACCTCAGTAATGGACCCCGAGTCTATTTGTTTTCTGGACTTAGAGCTATTTCATATTAATAATTTATTTACTGCCAACAACTATAGAAAACCTACGGCTGGATATTCATTTCTTCATTATTCTAGTAGTCACCACCCTAGGTGGGTCAAATATGTCCCAAAAAGCCAATTTCATCATCTGAGGCACAATTGTACCAGATTGGATGACTACAAACTACAATGTACCACCTTGAAGAAAAAATTTCCTGATAAGGGCTATCCCCCAAATTTCATCGATGAAGCACATTCTCTCTATCAAACAGAATATTTCCCCACCTCTAGAAAACAGAGTTCTGAGCCAGTCACTAGATATATTACACAATACCATGTGAGTCACAGGAAAATGGAAAATGTTTTCAAGAAACATTGGTCCATTCTCACTCAGAACCCACATTTATCCTAGTCTTTGCCCACAGTACCAAAATTGCATACTGGAGGGCTCCTAAAATCAAAAGAAAAAAATTGCCCCCCGCAAAATTAAACCTCAGACCAAAATTACCATGGTAAAGCAACTCACACTAATCCCACTATTAGGCATCTTCCATTGCAAAAAAGCACCATGTCTCACCTGTTCCCATGTTACCCATGGCGAAAATACTTTTATAGCTAATGGAAAAACTTTCCCCTTAAAGGGGTTGTAAACTTTTGTGTTTTTTCACCTTAATGCATCCTGCAACTTGACACGGCGGGGATGCGCTGTCTCTCTGTCCAGGGTTCTCGGCTCTTGATTGGATAGATTGATAGCAGCGCAGCCATTGGCTCCCGCTGCTGTCAATAAAATCCAATGACGCGGGCGCCGGGGGCCGGAGCCGAGTCATACATATGGTGGCTATGGACGCCGAATGCTGGACTCGGGAGCGTGCCCGCAAAGTAACCCCCTTGGGAGAGCGCTTCTCCAAGGGGGTTATCGGATGTGGGGAGGAGACGCGAGAGCCGTCGGGGGACCCCAGAAGAGGATGTTCGGGGCCACTCTGTGCAAAATGAGCTGCACAGTGGAGGCAAGTACGATATGTTTGTTATTTTAAAAAAACCAAAACCCTTACAATCACTTTAAGCTCCTTTTATAACGGCTCTACGACGTATGTCGTTTACTGTATATCTTGTCCGTGTGGGATTCTATATGTTGGCAGAACTATTAGGGCCTTGCATGCCAGGTTTGGAGAGCACCAACGAGCTGTCCAGACAGACAACCCACAATACAGTATCTCTCGTCATTTTGCTGTTCTTCATCCGAAAGCCATTGCTGACCTTCAGGTATGGATCATCAAATCCATACTTGAGAAATGACACCCCATGGCCTCAATGAGGAAATTGAAATCAATACAGTTATTTAATAATCATTCACTTTTTATTTTTATTTTATTAGTTAACTATTTATACAGGTATAATATGAGTTTTTTTTTAAATATATTGTTCTAATAAATATATATATATATATATATATATATATATATATACATACACATACATACATACACACACACATATATATATACATACATTATTTTCAGGTTCCGGGGCCTCCTCCATACTTCTTTCTCGCTCCTTTTCTTCTTCCACCCCATTTTTCCTTTGAGTCACGATCTAACCACATACAGTCCCCATCATATTAGAATAGGTACATATGTGCATACCTATATGCTGTTGTGTGTGGGTGCCTATGCACACGCATTAGTGTAAGCACTCTGACTTTTGTACATGGTTGCCTTTGGACCCACTGACATGTGTGTAAATGGCAATATGTGTTTGTATTCTTGTGATCATGACTAGCCCGTTACTCTATGCCTGCTCATTTCATTAATTATTTCACACATTTTATATATATATATAATTATTATAATTCTTTATTTTATTTTTCATACATAGTAATTATTGATTTTTATTTAATAATTTTTTATATGTAAGAATCGACTCATTTTTGTTTCATCTTTTGTACTTATTTTTGTTGACAATATAATTTTTTAACTAATGATCTTCAATTATTTTAATAATTTGCTAACAATATCTTCCTACTCATCTATATGATAGTATATACATATGGACAACATATGTGTTCCTCTTTTGCATCTATTATATGATATACCATATTCATTTTTTCATCATATATAATTTTTTTTTTTTTTTTTTTCACTCTGTTTATTCTATCCATTTTTATTAATTTAATGGTGTATTGTTGTTGTATTATAATTGTGTGCTAATATTCTGGTATATGTCATGCCTCTGGCCCCTTAAACTTTATTGTAAACACGGACACTGTCACATGCCGCCAGCGTCAGTCTATAAAAGATAAGACATTTCTAACCACCAATTAGATCTGAGGAAAAAGCGGAAGCTTTGAAACGTGTCATCTGACATGTCTGAACGTCACTTCCAGTTTACGGACTCCTCCGAGCTTGCGTTCCACGCTGGAAAGCACACCTTTCAGCAGACACTAGGCTGGTCCTACACGCCGCTCTGCCGACCCATCTTCTGCAGCTTGCTGGGACGCCACTCTGGATGCAACCCTGGACCCTGCAGTGACCTTATGGCCCACGGACATCAGCATTATTATCATATGCCCGGCTCTCACCTATACTGTGCGAGTATCCATTAGGCTTTTGTTCTTAAATAAATCGTTTGCTATATGCTGCACTTAGTCTGGCGCACCTTGTCCTTTTTATCTTCTTTTCACTTTTATCAGAAAGCCCTTCGCTGGCTGAAAAAGCCAGTACTAAGCTCATGGCTGCAGCAGCAGCTGTAAGCTTGATTTAACCACTACCATACCGTTTATAAACATACCCTGGTAGACAAGTGGTTAAACTTTAGACAGTGAAAAAGTATTTTACATATTTGCTGGGAAGTAGTGTTGGACTAGTGCAGGAGGAGTCCCATGCAAGGACAGCTATGATTCCACCGTAACTGAAGAAAGTATCAGACTAGCTGCTTTCTAGCTATTAAAGAAACGCATGTTTCTATGAAGCCAAACCAAGTAACATCTCTAGGTGCCATCAGCAAGTCATGGCTTGGAATTGTGTAAGAAGCTGTAGAGGTAAACAGTTTAGTTCTACCCTCATTTTTAATGGCACATAACAGTTGAAAGACTAGAGTTCACCTGCAGGTCTGCAGCAACAGGGAAGAATCCCATGATAGAAGTGGTAAGAGGGGAAGCACCAAGGCTCCTTCCCTTTTTACATTTTAGATGCCACCTATACCAATCACATAAAATGGATTATTAGGGGGAAAGTACTTCCCTAATCATTCTTCTGCTGCATTTTGTATCACTAAAAATTACATCAGAATTCAATGAAATATTTGAAGTCAAATGTAACAAAAAAAAAAGGAGACAATTACAGGCAGACTATTCACCAGACTGTGTCCAATCCTTGTTCTCATGTTGACCATGATTTGAGCATTGTGCTGCCATCTTGTGGCTGAATAATGACATGTCTGCAGAAAAGTTGTACAGTATATGCAGTAAAGAGACTGATTTGTCAGTATTCATTTGAAGGAAACTAAGTTATATGTACAAGAAAACAAATGTCCTAAGAGGCTTTAAAGGTTTGGGTGATTGTGAATAGTTCTCAAAAGACCGTCGGGTTGTATGTGTGTGCATACATATGTAGTTATTTATGTTTCTAAGAAAACCACTGCACGTCAGCATGCATGTACACGCTGCTGTGCGTGTATCACTATACAATGCATGACTCCCATAAGATAGTTACCAAAATCAGATGAAACACAGCAGAGGTGCCTATGCTTTCTTAAGCGGAGGCCCCAGATGTGAAAGCCAAATGAACTGCACTTGGTGCAAATGGAGAACCACATTTTCGCTCATAAAAAAAAAAAAAAAAAAAAAAAAAAAAAAAAAAAAAAATCAAGAATTTACTTAAAAGGGAAACTGAGGATATAAATATGGGAGCTGCCCCTGCTGACTTGATTTTCAAATTACATAGCCTGGGGGCTGTGAAATGTCAGGACCCCTGATAGGGACATGTACTTTCTCAGGGACTGTGATTCACCAAAATGCAATAAAATAGGCAAATTTCACATCTCCATGAACAGGTAAACAGCATTCCCCATACTTCCATTATGACAAATTCCTTTTAATATAATGAAAATTAAATAAAATGAAAGTCGAGTATTTAATGATTGACAAGAGCAGAGATGTAAAAAAGCATACTGTATTCCTAAATTTACAAAAAGACAGGTTTGAAAACCGGAAAGACTTAAGTAAGGCTAGCAAATATCCTACAACATCTATTTGCTCAGTGCGGTACACTCCCACCTACAGTGCCTTGAAAAAAGTATTCATACCCCTTGAAATTTTCCACATTTTGTTCCACATCATGTTACAACCAAAAACATAAATGTATTTTATTTGGATTTTATGTAATAGACCAACAGAAAGTGGATCATAATTGTGTAATTGAAGAAAAATCATAAATGGTTCTCCAAATTTTTTACAAATAAACATCTGATAAGTGTAGCGTGCATTTGTATTCAGCCCCCTTTACTCTGATACCCCTACATAAAATCTAGTGGAACTAATTGCCTTCAGAAGTCATCAATTAGTAAGTAGAGTCCACCTGTGTATAATTTAATCTCAGTATAAATGCAGCTGTTCTGTGAAGCCCTCAGAAGTTTGTTAGGGAACCTTAGTGAACAAACAGCATCACGAAGGCCAAGGAACACACCAGATAGGTCAGGGATAAAGTTGTGGAGAAGTTTAAAGTAGGGTTAGGTTATAAAAAATATCCCAAGCTTTGAACATCTCATGGAGCACTGGTCAATTCATCATTCGAAAATGGAAAGAGTATGGCACAACTGCACACCTACCGAGACATGGTCGTCCACCTAAACTGACAGGCCAGGCAAGGATTAGCATTAATCAGAGATGCAGCCAAGAGGCCCATGGTAACTCTGGAGGAGCTGCAGAGATCCACATCTCAGGTGTGAGAATATGTCCACAGGACAACTATTAGTCATGAACTTCTGAAATCTGACCTTTATGGAAGAGTGGCAAAAAGAAAGCCATCGTTGAAAGAAAGCCATAAGAAGTCCCCTTTGCGAGAAGCCATGTGGGAGACACAGCAAACATCTGGAAGAAGGTGCTTTGGTCAGATGAGACCAAAATGTAACTTTTTGGCCTAAAAGCAAAATGCTATGTGTGGTGGAAAACTAACACTGCACATCACCCTGAACACACCATCCCCACCGTGAAACAAGGTGGTGGCAGCATGTTTTCGGGATGCTTTTCTTCAGCATGGACAGGGAAGCTGGTCACAGTTAATGGGAAGATTGATGGAGCCAAATACAGGGCAATCTTTGAAGAAAACCTGTTTGAGTCTGCAAGACTTGACTGGGGCGGAGGTTTACCTTCCAGCAGGACAACGACTCTAAACATACAGCCTGAGCTACAATGAAATGGTTTAGATCAAAGCATAATTATGTGTTAGAATGGCCCAAAGTCCAGACCTAAATCCAACTGAGATTCTGTGGCAAGACTTGAAAATTGCTGCCCACAGACACTCTCCATCCAATCTGACAGAACTTGAGCTATTTTGCAAAGAAGAAGGGGCAAAAATGTCACTCTAGATGTGCAAAGCTTGTAGAGACATACCCCAAAAGACCTGCAGCTGTAATTGCAGCGAAAGATGGTTCTATAAAGTATTGACTCAGGTAGGCGGAATACAAATGCACGCCACACTTTTCAGATATTTTCAAAAAATTGACCACCATTTATCATTTTCCTTCCGCTTCACAATTATGTGCCACTTTCTGTTGGTCTATCACATAAAATCCCAATAAAATACATTTAGGTTTTTGGCTGTAACATGACAAAAATGTGGAAAATTTCAAGGGGTAGGAATACTTTTTCAAGGCACTGTATAGTACTCTTACAACTCCACTGACATCTATAAGAAACAGAAAATACGGCAATGGAACACTTAACCAATGCCATCTTTCAAAACCACTGCATCCAAGGCATTAGCATTGGAACTCACTCCCATAACTTTGGGATGTATGCAGATGACCTACTTGGATATTTGTCAAATACCAGGATAGGATACAAGAATTCAAAACATACAGCGCCCTCAGCAACTTCAAAGTAAGTTTACAAAAACTGAAGCACTTAATGTACTGCATCTTTCCTCACAGCTGAACAACTCAACATGCAAAACCTGTTCCGGTTCTTCTTCACTTTTTTGGACCCTTACAAGCCTATTTATAAAAAATTGCTGGATGACTTGTGTTTGAAAATGCAACACTGGGAGGTTGATATACCTGGTTTGGCAGAATTGCTCTTTTCAAAATTAACTTCCTCCCCAGATGTTTATATCTCTTTCAGACAGTAGCAATTACCCTTCCAAAACATTTCTCTCCTCTCTGAATCTGGTTTTCATAAAGTATGTTAGCAAGAGAAAAGAAGCATAGGCTTAGATATCAGATCTTCACTAGGAAGAGGGACACGGATGTGCGGCAATACTGGACAATGAGCTATACTACAAAACAATGCACCTTGCACATATTCTTCATTGGCTTGACTTAAAACGATCATAGATTTTGGGTGTTGATAAAAGGGGATACCTCTCCTATCCCTCTAACAACTATGCCATGGCTGTCGCCCTCTTCCTGGCCTACATCCTCAGCTCTACCATTTTTCCTTCCATCATTAACGAAAGTATGGAAGTCAGCTAAAACCATCTTTCAACTTTCTTCTTATGGACCTCTTACTCCTATACTGGGAACCACAAATTTTCCTCCTGCCTACGAGACTATACCCTTCTTACTTTTCTAAACCTTCCTATAAGGTCAATGTCGCTAAAGATGTACTATTTAATCCCTTTCACAGCTGTTTCAACCCAAAGTCCCATCAATGCGTGCATGGCTCCAATACCTGCAGCTCACCCCCTTTGTTAGAATTACTGTATATCACACCATAAGCAATTGTACTACTAACTCAACCTCTTTAAACAAATATGTCAGTCAGGTGACATTCCCTCTCATACTATATCCTCTCTCTACAGCTCTACAGCTTCCTACTTCTGAGAGCACAGATTGACAAAGTTTATTAAATAGGAGAATGGGAAAAGAAACTGAATAAATCTCTTGAGGAAGCGAAAGTACATACTGGGATCACATCAAATTGCACTTAAATTGACCCCAGAAATTGCCCTATTTTTGGCACTTTCCAGATGGATTTCAACAGCCAAGAAATCAAAACTTAGATTCTCAGTGCAACTAGAGCACTGATTCCTAGAAAATGGCACACAACTGTAGCCCCTAGGATTGGAGAATGGATGGAGGAAATGACTGCGCAGAAAATGACAGATACAAATCAAACGGGCCGCATGGATTCTTTACATGAATACTGATAATTTCAAGGCCCTAGCATTAGCATATTAAATATATATACACACACACACATACACATATACAGTGGGGACGGAAAGTATTCAGATCCCCTTAGATTTTTCACTCTTTGTTATGTTGCAGCCATTTGCTAAAATCATTTAAGTTCATTTTTTTTTCCTCATTAATGTACACACAGCACCCCATATTGACAGAAAAACACAGAATCGTTGACATTTTTGCAGATTTATTAAAAAAGAAAAACTGAAATATCACATGGTCCTAAGTATTCAGACCCTTTGCTGTGACATTCATATATTTAACTCAGGTGCTGTCCATTTCTTCTGATCATCCTTGAGATGGTTCTACACCTTCATTTGAGTACAGCTGTGTTTGATTATACTGATTGGACTTAATTAGGAAAGCCACACATCTGTCTATATAAGACCTTACAGCTCACAGTGCATGTCAGAGCAAATGAAAATCATGAGGTCAAAGGAACTGCCTGAAGAGCTCAGAGACAGAATTGTGGCAAGGCACAGATCTGGCCAAGGTTACAAAAAAATTTCTGCTGCACTTAAGGTTCCTAAGAGCACAGTGGCCTCCATAATCCTTAAATGGAAGATGTTTGGGACGACCAGAACCTTTGCTAGAGCTGGCCGTCCGGCCAAACTGAGCTATCGGGGGAGAAGAGCCTTGGTGAGAGAGGTAAAGAAGAACCCAAAGATCACTGTGGCTGAGCTCCAGAGATGCAGTCGGGAGATGGGAGAAAGTTGTAGAAAGTCAACCATCACTGCAGCCTCGGGGCTTTATGGTAGAGTGGCCCGATGGAAGCCATATGAAAGCCTGCAAGGAGTTTGCTAAAAAAAACACCTGAAGGACTCCAAGATGGTGAGAAATAAGATTCTCCGGGGGGCGTGGCCTGAGGAGCTATGGAGTAGGACGCTTGTAGTGAGTGCTCCGTTTGCCCACACTCCTGTAATAGCCATCCTGCTCTAATCCTACCAATCCTGCCAGAAAACTACACCCCAACAGGCTTATCCCGTCACCTGCATGGCCCTTGATGCTGCCTGACCGCCTAGAGCGCTGCCCGAGGCCGCAAAGACCGGATCGTTCCGCCCTGGGGCTTCCCTGTAGGATAGTCCCCGGCTTTGGCCTAGTGCTTGGAGCGGCGGCCATTTTGCTCCACCCGGCGGCGGCTCCTATTTATCTCCCGGACACACCAAGCTCCCCCGAGACTGATCTCTGCCTGCCTTGGTCCCCGGATTGCCTGTGGCCCCCAGCGCTGAGCCTCTGCACCCTGCAGCAGCTTGTAGGACGGCCCGCGGCTCTGGCCTGGTCCTCGGAGCGGCGGCCATCTTGCTACACCCAGCAACGGCCCTATTAGTCCTCCTGGCCTGCCTGGCTCCCCAAAAGACTGACCTTCACCTGCCTGGGCCTCCGGACCTCCCCTAAAAGTGCAGCACCGTATCCAGTGGCAGCCAGTGGGACGGCACGTGGCTCTAGCCTGGTTCCTAGATCGGCGGCCATCTTGCTTCACCCACAGTGGGCTTGTGCGAGTGCTGCTGCAGGTCTCCCTGACCACCTGAGCCCAGTTTCTCCCTTCCACAACCACTGCTCTCACAACTATCCGGCCACACCTTGTAACCTTTACTGGACAGCTCTGGAACTGTGGCAAGAAGAGATTCTTGAAGATTCGGCCTGGTAAGCGGCGGCCATACTTGTTCACCCCAAAGGCCCGCTGGTCATCTTTAGACTATGTCTCCACCGAAAAAGACTTCCGAGGCTGCTGACAAGCTTGCCAAGTACCGCCGCCTTGAGGGAGAGCAACAGGCTAAGGATGGCGCTGGTCCCTCTCTGGACACGGAACATTCTACGGTGGCCACAAACAAGGTACTCAATGCTATTGCCCTTTGCCAGAGCACGCTTACCACCAAAATTGAGGGAGTCAAAATTGATGTGTCCCTTATCCGACAGGACCTTTCTACCCTGCGGGACCGCGTGGCAGAGACGGAGACACGCATTAGCAGAGCGGAAGACATCTTACTCCCCCTACAACATACTACATACTATGAGGTGCGCCGCCAGCTCCAACAGATTAGTGCAAAACAGGATGACATGGAAAATCGCCTCCGGAGATGTAATCTCCGATTCATCTGCCTCCCTGAGACTGCCGAGGGCAACGACGCGGCAAGTTTCCTTGAAAACCTCCTGACATCCACCTTCGGCAGAGATGCATTTTCGGTAATGTTTGCGGTGGAAAGAGCGCATCGAATCCCTGCTCGTCCTCCTCCTTCAGGGGCTCCACCGCGCACCCTGATAGCGAAATTCCTCAACTTCAGGGACCGCGACAAGATCCTCAGCCTGACCAGAGAGAAGGGGAATATCCCCCACACCAACACACAGGTGGCTGTATTTCCGGACCTTTCCAATGAGGTACAACGTCAAAGATCCAAGTTCCAGGATTTTAAACGATGCCTCCGAGTACTACACCTCAAATACGCTATGCTATACCCTGCAAAGCTCCGTGTGGAATGTGAGGGCCGAACCCACTTCTTTGAAGACCCTGAGTTAGCATCCACTTGGATTGATCAGAGAGATCGCCGAGACTGAGTGCAACACCTTGCCTATAAGCTGTGAGTACTTTGTTTTTCTCCCCCCTGATCCCCCCCGTACCCGCAATATCATCCAACGCTGTACTGCTGAGCCCCTCAGTAGGCACATCGTATGTACATATCCTTTGCTGGAACTGGGGGACGGATTTGCAAATCCTTTTCAGCCCTATACTGGATTTCACAGTGACTCATGATCCCCACTTCCCTTATACCTAGGAAATGCCTGTGGAGGACAGTAGATCGAACACCACTAATAACTCTGTTACTTTACTTTATCACCCAGATGGCAAGCGGAGCCCCCCCCTACACGGCCGTAATGGCGCTGCACCTCTGTGGCTCTTACACCTCATGCGCTTCTCAGAGAAGAAGTCGCCCCCTAGTGTTTATGTGAATTTTTTCATTCCCCGTTTGTTTGACTGGTTTCTTTTCCCCCTTGTTTTTTTTCTTTTTCATATGGGTATCTATGCTCCTCTGAAATTAAGTTTCTTGCCTCCAACGGGTCCTAAACATTGGATGTCCCCTGTTGATACCTGGTTATGGGATGCCATGTCTGTGCCAAGTTTGGGTGGCATTGGACTGGGAGGGAGGGAAAATGTTGTGGTTATTATTTTTCTCACACCACCATGTTTGCAACTGTTTACTTATGCTAACGGTACTATGTTATTATCATACATGCACTGTCGATACTATTTATCAATGTGTTATATGCTATCTGATGTGGCTGTGTCTGCTCTGCCGGTCCTGATCCAGCCACGGTTCATCATATGCACCCTCTACCCGCCATGAGTTCTCTGAAGTTCCTTACGTGGAATGTTAGAGGCTTGCACAATAAGATTAAATGCACAGCCGCCCTGACATTCCTTAAATCCCAGCATGCTGACATCATCACCCTAGTTGAGACCCACGTCACGGGCCACTTACAATCCTCTCTCAAAAAACCTTGGATTGGTTGGGCATACCACGCCACCCACACCTCTTACTCCAGGGGTGTATCGGTCCTGATTGCTAAAAGGGTTCAGTTCGACCTAATACTACTCCAGACGGACCGGCAGGGCAGATACGTGTTTATACACGCCGCTATTAACGGCTCCCCTATTTTGATACTTGCCTGCTATATCCCCCCTCCATACAACTCACTTGTGATTAAGGAGGGCCTTGCCTTTATGGCACAACACACCTCTGTACCGGCGGTGTGGATGGGGGACTTTAATATGACCCTCATCCCCACTCTAGACTGAATGGGCGCACCAGACCTCCCTCTAGACCCACCGCCCACCGGCCCATACCAGACTACACCGTATACTGACTGACTTTGCTCTTGTAGACACTTGGCGCCACAAGCACCCACATTCTAAAGTCTTTTCATGTTTCTCAGCTAGCCATAACACAATGTCACAAATCGATTTTATTATAATTTCAAAGACCCTGACACCTAAACTGGAAGACGTGGGCTTTGCTCCGAGAATACTCTCGGATCACGCCCCTTACTGGGTTACGATTCAGCTCCTGAAGGCCTCTCCTGCTTCTCTTTGGCGGTTAAACCCGTTTTGGCTGACTGCCCTGCAGGACCAGGATGACATCCCCACAGAACTGCAATACTATTTTTCAGCCAACAGGGAGTCAGCCACACCTGACATGGTGTGGGAGACGTTCAAGCTCCACGCCCGCTCCCTGCTCTCCACACGTATTAACAGACTTAAGCGATCATCGAAACTCATTGTCCAACAGGCTACAGAACACCTACAGGTGCTGGAGGAGGCGTTCCACCGAGACCCCTCGCCCAGCACGGCCAACAATCTTAAGATTCAGACGCAACAGGTCTCCCAGTTACATATTGAGAAGGCCAAACAGCGCATCTTTTTCTGTAGGCAAAGGGTATTTGAGTATGGAGAAAGATCAGGCAAACTTCTTGCATACCTTGCTCACTTGGATTCACGTCCCCCTGTGGTGGTGTCGTTGACCGATCATCAGGGGAATGACATCACCAATCCGCAACAAGTAGCAGAGGAATTTGCGAGATTCTATCGCACACTCTACACCTCTCGGGTCACTCACACTCCCCAAGATACCAAAGATTACTTAGCGAAAATAGAGTTCCCTAGATTGACTGACGCCCAACGTGAACTCTTAGAAGCTCCCATTACTAAAGAAGATATTTCTGAGGCTATTTCCTGTCTGGCTGCATCTAAGGCCCCAGGATCGGATGGCTTGCCACTTGAATTCTATGCCACCTACTCTGAAATTTTAACCCCTAAACTCCATGATCTATACAAATCCATATTTGATACCGGAATCCTACCTCCCTCTATGAGAGAAGCCCAAATTGTGGTAATCCCTAAGCCTGGTAAGGACCCCAAATACCCAGAATCATATAGACCCATTTCCTTATTACAGGTTGACATTAAAATACTTGCCAAGATTCTGGCCTCCCGCCTTAACCAGGTTATTCTTTCCCTGATCCACCCCGATCAGACAGGCTTTATGCCAGGGAAGAATACTGCTATGAATATTCGCCGTCTATTTATGAACATCCAGGGGTCCCATGATGCAGTCGGCTCGAGGGTTGTGGTGGCTTTAGACGCCGCCAAGGCCTTCGATTCCGTGGAGTGGAATTATCTATGGGAGTGCCTTTCGAGATTTGGACTTGGCCCCAACTTTATTCGTTGGGTTCAGCTCCTGTGTCAATCCCCGAAGGCCAAGGTGTTTGTAAATGGTTGGCTCTCGAATCAATTCCCGCTGGAGAGAGGGACCCGACAAGGCTGCCCCCTTTCCCCCATGCTGTACGCATTTGCTGTGGAGCCATTGGCCATCATGGTTCGTGCGGACACCAATATTCAAGGCCTTAAGATAGGGAATCTGGAAGAAAAGATTGGGATGTACGCAGATGATACGCTTCTTTACTTGGCCGACTCGGGTCCCTCCCTCGTTGCAGCCCTCCACTCCATAGAGCATATTGGTAGCCACTCGGGCCTAAGCATAAATTGGTCTAAATCCCAGATCCTTCCGATTGACCATTTCCCTCCCTCACTCACATCCCCCCCTCTGACTCTCCCTAGGGTCTCTGTAATTAAGTACCTCGGCGTGCAAGTTACTAGATCGCTTACAGACTACATACTTCTGAACATTGAACCCCTGTACACCCTGATTAAGACTAAGACACAAAATTGGGCTCGACTACCCCTGGGTGTCATGGGACGCATCAGTCTAGTCAAAATGATACTTCTCCCAAAGATACTTTATTTGGTGTGGCATGCTCCCCTGTATATACCACAAAAATTTTTCAAAACAATTGAATCTATTCTCAATTTGTTCATATGGGGATCCAGCAGACACAAATTATCTTGGAAAATACTTAAAAACCCAGTGACTTTGGGAGGAGTTGCTCTTCCAGACTTTCAGAACTATTATCTTGCCTCCCAACTGTCCCACTTCTATAATTTTGACAGGAACGAGCTACCAAGATACCAGCTGCTACTCTGTGAACACCCTGATAACCCAGCTCATACCCCACTTCAATCAGTCCTAAGGGTCCCATTGACAGGACATACCCCCCAACATAAAGCAGGCATGTTGACACATCACCGGAGGGTGTGGCGGTTGGCACTACAAAAACTCGGGATTCCACAGATTCATTCCCACACCCCCCTTTGGTTCAACACACGCCTACCTGAGCTGTTGTCTATCCCGAACCCCGCGGTTTGGATATGTTGCGGGATCTTGTATATACACCAGATCATGACGACTACGGGACTTAAAACATTTCAAACATTAAAAGACGAATTCTCACTTCCCAATCACCTCCTTTTCAGGTACTTACAACTTCGCCATGCTATACAAACTCAGTTTGCTGGCTCCAACCCATCCCTGACAGTCCCCTCCGTAGTAGACACGATCACAGGTGCTGAGCCAGCCAAACTAATCTCCACTCTTTATTCCGCCATCCGTCTTCCCAACTCCATAGCCCTGGCCTATAGTGCTAAGACTAGATGGGAGGTGGAGATTGGAATGATTGAAGATGAGGATTGGGATGAGATCTTGGAAGGCGTGAAAAAGGTTTCCCCTAAACTGTCGGACCGCCTAACACAGTTGTATATCATACATAGAACATATCTGACTCCTCAGAGGATAGCGCGTTTCAAACCCATGCATAATCCAGGATGCCGCCTATGCGACCACACCCCAGGCTCTTTCTATCACCTTATATGGTCCTGTCCAATTATCCAAACATACTGGATACAAGTGATACGCTTCCTCCACGATCAGATGGGCTCTCCTGCTACTCTAGACCCAAAGATGTGTCTGCTCGGTCTCCTACCTGACTTAGACGCTGACAAACCCCTCCATACCTTTCTACATGAAACGCTATTCTTAGCGAGAAAAGCGATAGCCCGTAATTGGATGCAGGCCCTACCCCCTACAATCCAGTGTTGGAAAAAATAAATTAATGACACTCTCCCATATAAGAAGCTGATTTATGTACATAGAGGATGCCCGCTTAAATATGAGCAGGTCTGGAACAGATGGCTGGAGGATGGTGAAACACGTACTTGAAATGTTGATATCTTCCTCTCTTTTTCTTTTCCCCTCCTCTCCCTTCTTCTCTACTGTGTACTGGCTTCATGTCCGGTGGATATTTCACCCGATATCATGTAGATAACTTAATGTGCTCATGTATGTATTGCTGCTCTGGCCATGTTGGCTTATATTATTTTTTATGTACCAAGCATATATTTTCTTAATAAAGTTGGTTTTCCAATTAAAAAAAAAAGAAATAAGATTCTCTGGTCTGATGAGACCAAGATAGAACTTTTTGGCCTTAATTCTAAGCAGTATGTGTTTAGAAAACCAGGCACTGCTCAACACCTGTCCAATACAGTCCCAACAGTGAAGCATAGTGGTGGCAGCATCATGCTGTGGGGGTGTTTTTCAGCTGCAGGGACAGGATGACTGGTTGCAATCAAGGGAGAGATGAATGCGGCCAAGTACAGGGATATCCTGGACGAAAACCTTCTCCAGAGTGCTCAGGACCTCAGACTGGGCCAAAGACTCATATTTGACCCTTTGTTCAGAAGAGCAACAGTCCCACTCAGTAAGTATAAGCATATACTTTCTACTTACTTTTTCTGGAGGGAGGATCACTCTGGTCTGGATTGTATCCAGGGTCAGATATTTTAAAACGCTGAGCTGTGATTAAGGCAGACAGAAATACTAGATAGGTGAAAGGAGTCAGAGCTGCATGAAACATACTGACCCCCAGGGGATGCATTGCACAAGGGGCTGTGCCCAGGTTCCGCCCTGAGGGAAGGTATTTGGGACCTATTACCATCTACATCCCCTCCTCTCTGCCATTGAGGAGACATGGCCTGCTGGTGCGTATATAGAGAGGGTATCAACAGGGCATTTACCTGCAGTGCCACAAAAGGTCTTCAGGGACTTGACTCTCCAGCTTGAGATCACTGCCCTGGACCAGTAATAGCACCCTACTGATCTGCAAGGCAATATATCATTGAACAGGGTCCCACTGCACAGGGTCCAATGCTGACCGGCAACATTATAGGCTGTCCCTGAATGTCCAGACCACCTAGGACACTAAACAAAACTGAAGCCTTGCCTAACGGGGAGGGGTTATGCCTAGGAGGTGATTTCCGGTCTTTTTTGCCAGTGCCCAATCACCCAAAGATGGCAGCATAACCCCATCATAATGGAGATCAAGTCACCCTGTGTTCTGGGATGTCCGATTAGGAAAAAGACTCATATTTGACCCTTTGTTCAGAAGAGCAACAGTCCCACTCGGTAAGTATGAGCATATACTTTCTACTTACTTCTAGAATCAGGTCTCCTGGGATTAACCCCGACAGTCCACCAGCTGCACTCTCCTCATCAAAATCCATCACAAATATCCCATGAAGATTACCTCCACAGATCTGCATTCCAAGCTCTACTGGAGATTTAGAAAGGGTGATTGTACGAACCTCTGAATGTCTTTTTACACCATCCACAGGCGTCCTAAACAAAAAAAAAGTTTAAGTCCAACCTGTAAACTCAGGTGCGAACTTCAATAAAAGATCATGCTATATACAGTATGTGTACGCTGTACATAGACATGGATATACAAAGTAAAGACAGAAGGACAATATTACGAAATTGCTGTAACATGACTAAGTGCATTTAAACTCTCAGACAAAAACATTTAAAATACTGCAGCTCATCTGTCCATAAAAGTGGTGCCTGCGTTTTATTTATTTTTTTCCTTTTATCACCTCCAGGTGATCCTTCTAGTAACACAAGTCTTGTCTTAATGTGACAATGCTCACTTCACTGTAGTATATCTATGGAGGAGCAGCTTGCCACCTTAGGCAGCTCGCTCCAATTTGAACTACAGAACCTTTCCCCTCCCTCTGCACACAATGGCAGAGGTTTCCTGTAGTTCACAATGAAGACATGGGCAAGGATGATGAAAATTAGAGATTTTAAATATAGCAAAGGCACAGTACACAGGAAGTTACAAGCTAAAAGATTTTCTCTTACAGAATCAACAAGTTTTTTTTGCCCTTATCAAAACAGTTTTAATGGAAATCTTAACAGAACAAAAAGGGATCAAATTAGAGAAGTTTACTGTAAGGTTTACATTCACCTTAATAGCATGTGTGTGTGTGTGTCAAGTGCTAATACACGGCGGGTAAAATAAGTTTTGAACACGTCACCATATTTCTAGGTAAATATATTTTTAAAGGCGCTATAAATTTTCCCCACGTCAGTAACAACCCATGCAATCCATACATAAAAAGAAACCAAAACAAATGAGTTCAGGAATTAATTTATGTGTAAAAAAATGGAATGACACGGGAAAAAGTATTGAACACATGAAGAAAGGAAGGTGCAAAAAGGCATGGAAAGCCAAGACACCAGCTGAAATATCAGTAATTAGAAAGCAATCCTGCCTCTCCTCAGTGCAAATTAATATCAGCTGGTTCATTCTCAACTGATGGCCTGTATGCACGCTCAACACGCATGATACATGTTGAAGCTCGTTTAAAGTTTGCAGCACAACATTTAGACAAGCCTATGAAATACTGGGAGAATATAGACCAAAATGTAACACTTTGGATGCCATAATACCCACCATGTTTGGAGGTCAAATGGCACTACACATTACCCCAAAAACACCCCCATGCCAACAGTGGAGTTTGGAGGTGGGAACATGGTTTGTGGCTGTTTTTCAGCATATAGTACTGGCAAACTTCATTATAGGGAGGATAAATGGACAAATATTCCAAGACATTCTTGATAAAAATCTGCTGCCATCTACCAGGAGAATGAAGATGAAACAAGGATGGACATTTCAGCAAGAATGATCCTAAACACAATGCCAAGGAAACTCTCATTTGGCTTTAAAGAAAGAAAATAAAGCGGCTAGAATGGCCCTTCCAATCATCTGACTTGAATCCAATAGAAAATCTATGGAAAGAACTAAAGATCAGAGTTCATAAAAAAGGCCCTCGGGAACCTCCAAGGTTTGAAGACTGATTGTGTGGCAGAATGGACAAAAATCACTTCCAAGCAATGCATGCGACTAGTTACTACATACAGGAGGTGTCTTGAAGCTGTCATTACCAACAAAGAATTTTGTATGAAGTATTAAATACATTTCAGTTAGCATGTTCAATACTTTGTCCCTGTGTCATTCCATTTTATTACACATAACTTAATTTCTGAACTTGTTTTGGTTTCTTTGTATGTATGGATTGCATGGGTTGTTTCTGACATGTGGTGAAAATTTAATGTCAATATTACCTTTATAAATATATTTACTTAGAAAAATGGTGATGTGTTTAATACTCATTTTACCCGCTGTATATCCTGGACCATTATCTAAAACTTTCTAGCAAATACGGACAGCTGAATCAAAAGTAACAAAAATAAAGTATCTACTATTGTGTAGAGCTAATAGTTAAAAGAAAAAAAAAAAAAAAAAAAGTAGAAAAAGCACCTTCTGTAGAGGTATCATGGAATAGGAATAAAGGCAAGCATGAAAATATTGAATATATTACTTGAGAGAACTGCGAGGACTTGTGCTGGGTGTGGTTTCTTTTGAAGGTGGAGTCATAGTTCCCTCATCTTGCTCACTCACAGTGTCAATAACGGAATGATTGTCAGGTGTCGCCGCTCCACTACCATGCGGCGTGGAATGAGAAGTACTTGCATCCAGTCGTGAACTGTTGGAATATTTATAAAATATAGACATTATGATAAAGTAGGCAGTTCTAAGTATAAGAAAAATGAGGGAACGAAAATATATATAAAATCAATGCATTTCTGTTTCAATAGTTTTTATTAGTATTGTGAAAAAGGCAAAAAAGTGAGTACTTTACAGAGCAGCAAACATTCCTTGCATGCTCCGATTCATACAACAAGAAATGGTACATAAGTGTGAGGGAGAGCAGATAAAACACCACAAGAAGATCTTGGTAAACAGGTTAGGTTTTCCATAAGGCCACCAGTGAACACATGGACATCAACAGAAGTAAACAAAGAAAATAAGCATTGAGCTATGAACATAGTATAATACAAGAACATTGTTAACACTGGGCGGTAGATGTCCAGACGACTGCCCTTTAAGTCAGAATAAGGACCAATAAGTCATAAAGATCTTGAGGTCGAGACCTCACTAAAGTGTAATCACTGTGAATAGGCCTACAAAATGGAAAAGCCTTAGTCCAGTGATTATAGCTTCTATAGTACTTCCCGTTACCAGGCAATAGACGGTTCCCCATAAGGGGCTCCAATCCTCCGACTCTAAATGTAAGCTGTTTGAGTAGGAAAAGAAGGAAAAAAAAAAAAAGGGGGGGGAACAGTTAGAGCATGATGCCAATGTTGGCTAGAATCAGGGGAACATTAGAAGGGGTAAAGAGAGAGGGAGGAAAAAGAAGCGAGTCTGTCCGGTCTGTTCTCAAGTCATTATCGGCCTCGCTCTCCCGGGACCTGCAGATAGCCAAGGGGACCATATTTTATCAAAGGTGTATTGTTTATCTTGTAGGACACTCATGATTTTTTCATTCAACATGATCCACGTAAGTTTCCGTTTCATTAAGGCAATATCTATAACGGGGTATTTCCACGCTGTTGCTTTAGCGATTTTAGCTAAGGACATAAAGTGGATCAAGGTCTGGGTATGTCATGGGACATTTTCATTTTCAACAGGCTTATTTAGTAGGGCTATACTCGCATCTTTAGTGATATTAACCATCGTGACTGAGAAAAAAAATGAGTGAACCCTTATCCAAAAGCGACGAACCTTAGGACACGTCCACCATATGTGCAATGGTGTACCTATCTGGCCACAACCCCTGAAGCATGTAGCTAAGGGGCCTGGATACATTTTTAACAAATGCTCCGGTACCAAGTACCATCTGGCATGGACTTGCCTGCTTCCATCAAGGCAACATTTAAGATACCTCTGCATACTCCATTTACACCAGTCCTCCACATTAGGGGTTATGGACAGATTCCTTTCCTACGCCGAATCAATGCATTTCTAGGCCACAAGGCATTTTAAACTTTTTTTTTTGGCTGAGCATCTTTGAAAAAAGATAAGCAGCAGTTGCTGTTTCTTGTGATAGAAAAAACACTTAAAAACACAATTGTGCTGTGTTTGCCCAGATGATTGTAATTTATTACAACAAATACCATATAGCGAACATACATTCTATGTCCAAAGGTATGTGGCCACGCCTCCATTTGAATAAATTATTCCAGTGAAGAGCATAGTAGATGCTTGCAGGCTACACAAAAAATACATTTTAGACAACAATGTGCTTCCAACTTCGTCTAACAAGTCTATAAGACATGGTTTAAAGAGTTTGGTGTGAAGGAACTTGAATGTCCCACACAGAGCCCACGACATTTACCCAGAAGAAAACCCTTAGGACGAACTGGAATGCATATATTTCGAGTCAGGTCTTTATCTCCATCAGTACCTGACCTTAAAAATCCACCGTTGATCTAACAAGAAAAAAAATTCCAAAAAGACAAACTCAAAATAGCAGAGGCTGGTATAGCCACAAATGGTGGGGGGATGCCTTATTAACTCCCAAGGTTTTGGAATGGGATGTCCAATAAGCACAAGCTGGGTTTTGACCATATAAAATAATCATATACATACATTCCCACTGAAAGTAATACAAAATTGCATTTAACTGTCTAAGTAGTTTACTACAAAGACCGCTTATTTCCTATTCTATAAAACAAAACAATGTAATATTCACAAACAATAAAATGTTATAATGCAGAAAGTAACATCACAAAAAAAGGTCACCTGGATCTCGAGTGGAGGGGTTGGCACATATGAGGATTGTACTGAGCCAAGATAGTGATGGTATCACATTGCTGTCCAATAATCAGTCTTGCTTGCTGCTCAGTGGCATTTCTCAGATTTATCCCATTAAACTGTTGGAATACCACACAAAACAATCAACAGGATCTGCCCATGATATATGTGATTTTGTCACTATAAAGGAAACGGTACTGAATGTCCACATTTTAATGCTAGCTAGTGCAACAAAAATGTATATGATCACTAACTAGCATCTCTCTGCATGCAGAGTGTCCAAGCCCAGAGCTAAAATACTTCATTGATAAGACCAGGAACACATACTTTTTTAATTATATGTGTTGCAAGTAAGCATTTAATACCTAGCAAAGAATTCCCAGACCACTATTGGTTGTCTAAATACACAGTGCAGCAGGAGCTGTCTGTCTGGACAGACAGAGCCAATCCGATCAGTAACATTTTTTTTCACATCTGTGTGTACATTTCTGCTTAAGCGATTGATCTTCGTAAACAGGCTTTTACAAAAGGTAGTAAGCTGAGGAAAACATGAGGAATGGAGATTAGTGCTCCACCTGCAGGCTTGTCAGAAGGCTACACATTAAGGGTATGCAATATCTTGTATTTACTGGATAAAGAAGCATTCTATTTTTCAGCCATGGCCATAATAAAGAAAGAAAATGGGTCCCTTTAAGGAAACAATAAAATAAACATAGTATAGCCACGTCTTGTCTCTCTGTGTGAAAAAGGTTTCAAGTGCATCTGGCCACCGTTCAGTAAACCTCCTTTATTTTTTTTTTAAACCTGCAAAGCAAAGTTATAACGTGCTAGTATGCATCGCATACTTTCTTCACCCAGTCTTTCTTCTGGTTGGCGAGCTACAGTCCTTTGATTGGAGGAGCAGCAATAACGTCACTCCCATGCATGCTTGTGAGCCGCTGTTCACGGCAAAGGACTCTGAAGGAACGGCATAGGTATGCCATTCTTTCAGAGCGCATGTACTGTTCACTGACTGCTTTACAAGTAAATATCTCCTAAACCACGTTTAGGAGATATTTACTGTACCTATAGGCAAGCCTTACTATAGGCTTACCATGGGAGTTTTACTCCCACTTTAAGTTGTGGCGGTGCTACTAATGAAGTTTCCTAAAAATAAAAATAAATAAATTATATATATATATATATATATATATATATATATATATATATATATATATATATATATATATATATATATATATATATCACCAAAGCAGTTCTTATATAAATCAACATATACAGTATTTTAGGTAAAGTGTTTTTCTAACACTGAGAGACCTCTTGCACAAAAGGTCTTGATCAGAAAGTGGGAAACCAACACTCTCTGGAAAAGAAAGGGAAGAGCAGAAATCTGGTCCTAAGGGAAGGCTCTGTCTCACGGAGAGAATTGATCTGTCCCACAGAGAAACTCCTGACATGCCATGCAAAGTAGGCCTATCACATCTGATGATAGACCTTGCGGGATGTAGCCTTCTTAGCTTTAAAAATTATAAAAATAATACTCTGAAAAATGCTCCTGTCTGTCGGAAAACTGAGCTTCAGCAGCCATGCCAATAAAACCATTTTTTTTTTTAGAAGCAGGGTGGTAAATTGGTCCTTGGGACAGACTGGAAAAAAATCCTCTGAACTTTTTGGAGGGTGGCACCGGGACTGCCACCCCCTAAGCAAGGTGCCCCTAAACTCCTGAATGCAAGTCCACCAAATGCCAGGGGAGTGACGCAGACTTGAATTATAAAGTATTCTAGAGGGAAAGATCGTAACTACCTTGTAGCCGGAGGACACCACCTCCAGAACCTATTTGTCCAAAATGAGGGATAGCCACCAGCCTAAAAGGGACAGGAGACATCTCCCAACATTCAGATGATGTGGGCTTTTCAGCAGGTTTCCTATAGTGGCACACAGAGAAGAGGAGGAGGCAAGAGAACCAGTGAGAGAACCCAGAAGAGGAGGTTCTGGGCTGCTCTGTGCAATAAGATTGCAAAGAGCAAGAAAGTATCTCAGGTTTATCATTAAAAAAAAAATACTGTACAACTGCTATAAAAAAGTTTAGTAGCTGGGCTTCTCCATTGTGCATTAATGAAAACTGGACTCCAGCCAGTCTCCAGCTTAGCTGTTGGGACAGACCAAACAAAGCCAGTTGAGAAATGTTTGCTGTCAGCCATGACACCACCTCAGAAAAATCTAAAAAGTTAAGACAAATGTTTTACATTTTTTTTAGGGTATGTTTTGTGAATAGGAACTCAAATTTTACAGTAAAAGTGGAAATATACTTCAACCCTTTTACTGCCTATGATGCATGTAGTGCGTCGGGGGGGGGGGGGGGGGGTTACACAAACCCCTTGCAGCTGCAGCTACCAGAAGTGTGTGTAAATCTGGGAGGACAAGAGTCTTTATTCAACCTCTGCAGCTATGTAACTATGTAACAAGCCACTGTCAACTGTCAGATGAAAAAAAAAAATCTGTCTGCTGTGCAACCGCTGGTTAATTTTTTTTTTCACTACAAATAAAAAGCCAGATTTTTGGGAAAAAAAACATTTTTCTTTGTTTTCTCCTAAGTATGTTTTCTCCTTCACTGATGGGCACTTATAACCCTTTCATGACTAAGCCTATTTTGAAGTTAAAATCCGTATTTTTTGCTAGAAAATTACTTAGAGTTCCCAAACATTATATATATTTTTTTAGCAGAGAATCTAGAGAATAAAATAGAGATTGTTGCAATAGTTTATATCACACGGTATTTGTGCAGCGGTGTTTTAAACGCAAATTTTTGGAAAAGGGACACTTTCATGAATTTTAAAAAATCCAAACAGTAAAGTTACCCCAATTTTTTTGTATAATGTGAAAGATGATGTTACGCCGAGTAAATAGATACCAAACATGTCACCCTTTATAATTGCACGCACTCGTGGAATGGCGACAAACTACGGTACCTATGAATTTCCATAGGCGACGCTTTAAATTTTTTTTTACGGTTACCAGGTTAGAGTTACAGAGGAGGTCTAGGGCTAGAATTATTGCTCTCGCTCTGACGATCGCGGCGATACCTCACATGTGTGATTTGAACACCGTTTATATATGCGGGCGCGACTTCCGTATGCGTTTTCTTCGTTGCGCGAGCTCGCGGGGACGGGGGCGCTTTAAAATTTTTATTATTTTTTTTATTTATTTTTTTACTTTATAAATTGTGTTTAAAAAAAAATTTTTTTTTTTACTTTTATTGCTGTCACAAGGAATGTAAACATCCCTTGTGACAGTAATAGGTTCTCTTTATGGAGGCATCGACCCCCGATCCCTCCTTTGCACTTCAAAGTATTCAGATCGCCGAAAACCACTTCCCGGCCAACATTCTGTACACGGCGGGCGGGAAGTGGTTAAAGGATAAGGTCAACCTTTTGTAACATGTTACACCCATATTCAGGATGTAGCACCAGCCCCTGCACCCCCCCTTGTGACAGCGAGCGTGGGATCTTCCGCTCGAGCCCCCTCCCATGCTGTCACAACAGGGGATCGGGGGGGGGGGGGGGGGGTTGGGGTGACAAAAGGTGAACTTATCCTTTAAAGCATGACATTCACAGAGTTCTGTGTGAATGTGAAAGCTACAAGTACCCACAGCCTTTGTAGCTGTCAGCTTGTAGTTCTCAATTAAATCTGCATAGCATCCGAGATCAGCAGATGCTTCGCAGGCTCACTGTAAATTCACCTGCTTATTTGCAGGTGAAAAAAATGTATTTATATATGTATGTAATAATGTTATTATTATTTTATTTTTTTTACTACTAAGGTGAACTTCTCCCTTAAAACTGTGCACACCTGTGGAACTGCAACAAACTACAGTAAATTAAATTATCCATAGGTGATGCTTTAAAAGACTTTACAGGTTAGATTTACATAGGGGGTCTGGTGCTTGTATTTCTGCTTTCGTTCTGACGTTCACGGCGATACCTCACATGTGTGGTGCGATTACCATTTACATATGCATGCAGGACATGTGCATTTGCGTGTGAGTAAGGAGGACTTTTACATTTTTTTATTACCGTATTTATCGGCGTATAACAAGCACTTTTCCCCCCTGAAAATAGGGGGCCAATCACGGGTGCATGTTATACGCCGATAGTGTACCTCGGAGGGGAAGGAGGGGGACGAGCACCGCCGGAATTCACTGAGCCATCATCTCCTGTATAAGTCGGTTCTCACTCGGCTCTGACGTCACACACACAGTCCTGCCTCCGCCACCGGCATTGGACCAGTGTTCTGTCAATCACAGGAGCTGGTCCAATGCCGATGGTGGAGGTGGGACTGTGTATGTGACTGCCGACTGAGAGCCGAGTAAACGGAAGATGACGGCTCGTGATTTCCTGCATGAGAGATGGTGAGGCTGCAGATGGGCATCAGGCTGCATTGATGGGAGATGGGCGCAGATCAGGCTGCATTGATCCTGCAGATGGGCACAGATCAGGCTGCATTAAGGGCTGCTGATGGGCACAGATCAGGCTGCATTGAGGCTGCGGATGGGCACAGATCAGGCTGCATTTATGGGCACTGACCATTATTTTGCTTCAAAGTGGGTTATTTTGAAAAACAAGTTTTTTTTCCTGAAACTTCCCTCATAAATTGAAGGTGTGTGTTATACGCCAATAAATACGGTATTTAATTTAAATGTATTTTTCTTAAGGCTGTACATTACATTTTTTGGATCATTGCTATCACATGGGATGAACAAAGACTGAATCAAAAGGAAGACTCTGGACATAAATGCTTAAAGGGCTTCTTCACTGTACACACCATTGAAGCTTCTGTAGGCAGGATTAACAGGGGAATTACCTCATCTTGGCTATACCCTCCACAACAGACATATCCTCCAGCGTTCTTCAGTGACAGGACTTAGATGTTAGCAGACCATGACCCTGGACCTCTAAAGCACACTGTGGATAACTCAACTGTTGCGCTACAGCAGGATGCAGTGCATGTCAGCAAAATTACAGGCCAGCCCCACTTCTTCCCATCCAGAGCTCTGCTGAGGAGTTAACTGATCCAGAAGCTGCAGTGGTTATGGTGAAGCAGGAATCTTGACAGAAGCATCATGTTAATGGTTTGAAATTTCCTTAGTAAGAAAGTTTCTCTCAGTGGAGAGAGGAGGTCCATCACCTAGTAAATAACTGTGGCTAACTGGGAGTGGTTGGGAGTGGTTGATTAGGGGGATGTTCCTGCAGCCTTCTTTTTTTGGTGGTGTCCAATCACGTGAAGGTAGCTGTGTATAACTTAGTCATAATGATTAAAGAGCTTGTGTCCCATACTGTAAGGCTTTGGAACAATCAGTACTTAGTTCTGTCAAAACTGTCAGCAGTGGACAATGATCAGCTAATGTCTATGGATATTCTTTATTATGGTGAAAATTCAAGATTACATTTTTTAAAATGTAATATAGGATGCTGTATTTTTTTTTTTAGGACCCTTCATGAGGCTAATGAAACTGGACTGAAGACTGAGGAAGCAGAGCACTACAGTTTGCATTACAAGAGAAGTCTAGAATCTGCCAAAGTGCTACATTTTTACAAACTGGCATTGGAGAAAACCTTACCTCCAACAACTGGTCCCCATATTCCAACCCAGCTTGCTGTGCAATGCTTCCTGCCATCACCTTTGATACAAAGATTCCCCCACTCTCTCCTCCTCCAATAGAAATTCCCAAGGGCTCAGCGCCTTTCTGTACTCGGACATGTCGAGGCTCATCCACTAGCGGTCTGAAAAGAGGAAACCAAGCTCAATGTTCCATTTAAATGTAAAAGATATATTACTTTCTCTGAACTTTTCTAAAAACTGAATCCACAAAAACTCTTCAATTACTCTCTGCATAAAGTTTAAGCGCTACATCATGCTTTACTAAAAATCATTATTTAGTTAAAATGCACAACACAGAAATAACTAAACCAACAAAGATAAGATTAACCATTTCCTATTCGGGCCAATTCTGGCACTTCGCTCCTACATGTAAAAATCATAGTAATTTTCTAGAAAAAAAAATTGAGAACCCCCAAACATTGTATATGTTCTCTTTGCAGAGACCCTAAGGAATAAAATGGTGGTCATTGCAACTTTTTTTATTTCACACGGTATTTGCGCAGTGATTTTTCAAATGCTTTTTGGGGAAAAAAAACTGTTTCATGGATAAAAAAAAAAAAAAAAAACAAAACACAGTAAAGTTAGCCAAATTTTTTTGTATAATGTGAAAGATAATATCATGCCAAGTAAATAGATACCTACCATGTCACGCTTTAAAATTGCGCATACTCGTGGAATGGTGGCAAACTTTAGTACTTAAAAATCTCCATAGGCGACGCTTTAAATTTTTTTACAGGTTATCTATTTAGAATTACAGAGGTCCTGGGCCAGAATTATTGCTCTCGCTCTAAGGCACGTGACGATACCTCACATGTGAGATTTGAACGCCGTTTACATATGTGGGCATGACTAATGTATGGGTTTGCTTCGGTGAAAGAGCATGCAGAGAGAGGGGCTTTTTAATTTTTTATTTTATTTTTTTTTTATTTTTTATTTTTTTTTTACACTTTCTCTTTCAAAAAATGTTTTTTGATCTCTTTTATTCCTATTACAAGAAATGTAAACATCCCTTGTAATAGGAATAGTGCGTGACAGGTCTTTTTTATGGAGAGACGTGGGGTCTATAAGACCCCACGTCTCTCCTTCAGGCTGGAAAGACCAAAATCAAAAAAAATAAACTGTCTCAGCTTTTCCAGCTGAGTCCCCAGCATTGTTTACATCTGCCGGCCCGGACGTGACATAACGGTGCGCCTGGGCCTCCGAGAGCCATAGAGATGACTGGTGACCATCTGGTGACCAGAAATCTCTATGGCTAACTTTCGGCGGCGACCGATTCATTCTCGCATGGGCGAGACAGGAGAAGCACCGGAAGGCGACAGGAGGGGAGCTGAACTGCCGCTATGATTGTTCTTACGGTGCACAGAATCGCCAGCAGAAAAAAATTATATCTGGATAATGCCTGTAGCTGCAGGCATCACTGAGACATCACCACTAAAAAGTCCATGACGTCATATGATGTACTGCCTTGGTGAAGGTGGTTTAGCTCACAAAAACAAAAAGGTAGTAAAGCTAGAAATACCCACAATATTATTTTAAAAACAAGATCCCATGATCAACCAGCTGTCAATACATCATTTTCATTGTGTTTTCAGAGACATTTATAAGGTACTTCAAAGCAAAAAAAAAAAAAGGGCTGCCATATTAAACATATGGTGTCAACAGAGCAGGATTAGAAAGTGGGGTACTTTCTTTATCCACTCCATTAGTGCCCCCTGTTATACTATAGGTGCTTTCAGGAAAAAAATCAACAACCAAGCTTGTAAATATAGCACAGCTAATCTTAAGACGTTTCTACACTGTATCTGAATTTAACTAACTATGATGGGAGCATCAGAAACACTTATGCCCCATACACACGAGCGGAAATTCTGCCAGCAAAAGTCCGATGAGAGCTTTTGGTCCGAAAATGTGACCGTGTGTATGCTCCATCGGACTTTTGCTGGCAGAATTCCAGGCAGCAAAAGATTGAGCGCATGCTCTCAATTTTTCAGTCGGAAAAAGTTCCGATCTGAAATTCCGATCGTCTGTACAAATTCTGATGCGCAAAATTCCTACGCATGCAAGGAAATAATTCGAAGGCATGCTCGGAAGCATTGAACTTCATTTTCTCAGCTCGTCGTAGTGTTGTACGTCACAGCGTTCTTGACAGTCGAAAGTTCAGCGAACTTTTGTGTGACCGTGTGTATGCAAGCCAAGCTTGAGCGGAATTCCGTCGGAAAAACCATCCAAAATTTTTTTCCTGATGGAAATTACACTCGTGTGTATGCGCATTAGGCTCCATTCACACCTGAGCTTATAGATTTACTGGTGTTTTTCAAGCGTTTTGTTTAAGCTTTTTTTTGCAGCATATTACAACCTTTTTTAAAGCATTTTAGAAGTGTATTAAAAGCGTTTTACAGCTTCAGCCATTTTTGTTTAGCCAATAGAAAGCACTAGGGGGGAAGAGAGGGAGAGGAAATTAGGAAGGTGGAGAGCTGCTATATGAGCATTTTACAAGCGTTTTTCTGCTCAAGTAAGGTGTTTCTATTGAAGTCTATGGGGCCAAAAACGCTTGTAATCGCCAAAAAAAAAGCTCATGTACTTTGAGCTTCAGGTGACAAAACACTCATATGTGAACAGGGGCTATTGAAATGAGTGAAATTTTGCTTGTTGGGCGTTTTGGAGCTTCAGAGCTGTGAACAGGGTCTTAGGCTTCATGTATACTACAGCTCCTAAACTTGCGTTTAAATATGCTTTTAAGACCGTTTAGGAGCTGCTGCGGTAGGGGAGGTTAAACCTCCCACTCCTGAACGTGGAAGAATCATGTTCAGGATAGGAAAGTTTTAAGCGCTGGCTGCAAAGCGTGGCAAAATCGCACCGCAATTTTGACGTGTTTTTTGTTTTCCCGCAGCCAGCGGTCATAATAGGCCATGTGTACATGAAGCCTTAGGCTGGCCATACATTATACAATTTTCTTATTCAAATTCCTTTAGATTTACCTTCAACTATTTAGTGCAAACGCCTGTCTGATTGCATACAAGTTGAAAATGTTTACGTTTGATCTCAGATTATATGGTTTCGGTATATCTAAAGGAGAATTGTACAAGACAATTGTATAATGTATGGCCAGCCTTAGTCAGTAGAGTTGTGCAGCATACAATGGAAGCCACACAGAATATTTAGGCCCCTTTCACACTGGGGCGGTGGGGGCGTCGGCGGTACAACAGCGCTATTTTTAGCGCTGCTGTACCATCGTTTTTGCAGCGGTATTCGGCCGCTAGCGGTGCAGTTTTAACCCCCGCTGGTGAACGAAAAAGGGTTAAAATCCCTCGTACAGCGCGGCTATAGCCGCGCTGTCCCATTGATTTCAATGGGCAGGAGCGGTGAAGGAGCAGTAAATACACCGCTCCTTCACCGCTCCAAAAAAGCGGTTTTCAGGACTTTTTTCACCGTCCTGCCTGCGCACCGCTTCAGTGTGAAAGCCCTCGGGCTTTCACAATGAACAAACAGCGGAGGCTGTTTAGGGGCGGTTTGCAGGCGGTATTTTTAGCGCAATACCGCCTGCAAACCGCCCCAGTGTGAAAGGGGTCTTAGTCTTTAACCATAAAATAAAGTTGCACAATTCCATCATCTGTTGCTGCATTCTTGAAGTTCCCTTCAGGCTTTAAAGCCGAAGAAGGATTGTATTAAATCTGATTTATAATTCAAGACACGAGTCTTGACTGATTGAGTTGGGCTTTGCTATACATGCATAGCTTTCCACCCAATCTGTTAGATAAATGTCTTGGATAGTTTGTACTTAGCTGGCCACTTGCAATAAAAAGTTTCCAAAAAAGTGTGAAAAAACAAAAACAAACTCTAAAAGAACGAAAAAAATGCTTAACAGCTTTTCAGGAGTAGGTCTTGGCTGTCGTAAATCTTGTTGGATTTAAAAAAAATAAAAATAAAAAAAATAAAATCACTGCTTTGTACTTTTACCACATGCATGTTTGTTCCCCATGTCTAAAGATTACAGAAAAGCTAGATCTTGTTATGCTCCCTAAAGCAGTGATTGTCATGTATATTCTGACCTACAAAAAGGTTTTTCTTTTTTCTGGCTTACAATTTCTATTGCAGTATTCATCGACTTAAAATGAATACCAACAACCACAAACAAGCTATACAATACAAAATTTCCTGATTGATCATGATCCTTCCTATTTTATTATCTTTGGTTTTCTTTATACCCCTCCCAAAACACACGTGGAACCACTGCATGCATCAACATGCACCAACTGAAAAGAAGACAAAGCCTCACAATTCAGCTATAGGAATGACCAGCAAATGCAATGCATACCCACCCCAGAGAGCCATGGACTGTATGGAAACGGCAAAAAGCATTCCAACATGCTACAAGAACAGGGACATTTTGAAGGAAAAAGCAGAATGAAGGCAACAAATGAATACCACTGGGTTGAAGGAGACTTTCAAAAAAGCAGACGACCCATAAAGACTAAAAAAAGTAAGACAAGTGGCAGACCTCAAGCATCTTACTGAGGAAAACCTGGGCCTAGAACGGGCTGGAAGCCTCAGTAAGGACCTAGTGCGGAAAACATATCTGGAAGATGAAACATGAGGGAAGAAGTAGTAGTGACTTTAGAGAGAAAAGAGTGAAACATTGGTTGGAAGGATAGGAGTGAGATTGTCATAAGTAGTGGAGCATCAGAGAGTGAAGGGGTGCTCAACACAGAAGAGGGTAAATGTTCACACATGCACAGTAGAGAGAGAAGATGGGACAGGGATAGTAAAAACAAAGTAAAATGACAGGCACATTTTAAATATGGAATGATTTGCACAAATAAAGCATTGTGTATACGGTTAAATGGTTGATGTAATAACAGACCATGTTAGCAGAAGGGAAAAGAGGAAAGAAATAAAAAAAAATTAATAATAACTGACATTTAATAGACGAAAACCATGAAAAAAAACATTTTAGCACAACACATACAACTTAGAACTAAATCAACATTCACCTGTATCATAAGTGGAAGACATTTATTTATCAAACCGAAATACCATTTATACTAATAAATGATTCTGGTGGCAGTTGTTAAATACAACATTATCAGGTGGATTCTTTTTTTTATTTATAGGGAATCGGTTTCATAATGCTGATATTTAAAACTGGAGAAAAAAAAAAAACAAGATGTGATTTACTGTTCTATCCTCAATCTTCCATTGACAGAATTGTAGGATTTTTTAAGTTCATATAATTTCCTTCCACCCATAGGTGTGCGCAGCCTCTTGCATTAGGGTGTGCACCCCAAAGCTCAAATACATATGCATGTGTATAATGGTATCAGTAGGGCAGTGAACAGTGTCATTAGTTTTATTTTATTTTTAAATAAATTATTTTATTTTGTAACATTTTTCTGGGGGATGAAATATCAGTGGTCTAAACAGGGGGGAATAAGCACCACACAAGGTGATTAGGGTGTGCCCAGGCACACCTGGCACACCCTGTGCGCACGCCTATGCTTCCACCTGACTGCATCTATAAAGAAAAGTTGCACATGTTCTCTGAATGGACAAAGCCCAACTTTTAAAAGGGCTTTCCTAAAAAAAACCTTCTGAACGCATATCCAAAAAAAAAAAAAACCCCTAAAAAGCAGATAGTAACAAACGATATATACAATTATGATTATTCCAAAAAAAGTGTGTTTTTCAGTATTCTATTTTACTTGGTATCTGCTTCTTTTAATAACTTGCTTAGCAGCACACCAATTATGAAAGGGAGGGACAGCATTCAAAACCAATAAAGCTTAGCTGCAGTACGCATGTGCTTACAAGAAATATGCCTACAGGAGAAAGTGCGTTGGTGAGTCATCGGTATGGTGCTTTTCTTTTTCTGTTCAACTCCATGTTGGGTACAGAGGTGACCTAGCTGTACTGCTAAATGCAAGTCAGGCCCAGCCACCTTGTTGCGTTTTCTGGCAGTGCTTTGTGCATCTAAAAAGCCGGATAGCCATAAGTCCTTTGGTAGGTAGAAGAGTTCCTATATGAGTTTTTCTGCTGTGTATTTAGCTGTGTGCCAGGAGTTCATCTTTGAATTAAACATTTTAACAATGCCTGATATTATATATTAAAGATAAAATATAAATATATTTAGCACCAGGTATCTAAAAATGTCAGTAAAACCATACCTGTCTTTCCTTCTTTCCCCCATTGGCACAGTGCTTATTGATATCCTTGGTAAGCTGGCAATGGAGTTCTGTGATTGGCTGCTTGCAAATGATGATGTTTCCAAGTTTAAAGGAGAATGAGGAGGACTGGATAAACTGGGGCTGCTACACTCAGATTGAGACAGGGAGCCTGCAAGAAAAGATAGCTGCAGTTAGCTTGTAATCAGAACCAGACCAATGCTAATGATCAGACTTGTCAATATAAACAATCCTCTAATGCCGTGTACACACGGGTGGACTTTTCAGCAACAAAAGCCTGTCCGACAGACTTTCAACTCGACTTTTGGCGGACTTCCAGACTTTCTAATGAACGGACTTGGCTACACACGATCACACCAAAGTCCAACGGATTCATAAGTGATGACGTACACCGGACTAAAATAAGGAAGTTGATAGCCAGTAGCCAATAGCTGCCCTAGCGTCGGTTTTTGTCCGTCAGACTAGCATAAGACGAGCGGATTTCTGGGTCCGGCGGAGTTACGACGTAAAAATTCGAAGCATGTTCCAAATCTAAAGTCCGTCAGATTTTCAACTGGAAAAGTCCGCTGAAGGTCCGATGAAGCCCACACACGATCGGATTGTCCGTCGGACCAGTCCGGTCGAAAAGTCTGACCGCGTGTACGCTGCATAAGTCAATAAACGTGCCCAGACACATTTATACTATTTGTACCTCTGAATGTAAAATACAGCTTCATACTGAATACCATGCTAGCTACTTCCTGTTGCCAAGCTATGACAGTCGACTAGGACAACAGACTAAATTAACAGGGACATATCAATAATCCAATTTGACTCCATAACTACATATTTTTGCATAGTAGGCAATCTAGGTTTCACAGCAGCTCTTGAGAAACAAATGCTAAGCCCGTTTTAGCATAAAGTCTAAAACGGCGGCCTCACAATATTATTTTATGGAACCTTAAATTGTAAGTTTCATAAACTCTATGTGAGTACCACTATCTTACACAAACTGAGCAGTGATGAAACTTCAAATATTACTGTTTTTCCTACTTACCCCTATCTGAGCCCACTGGGCACCTCACATATCTTGGAGTTAATGGAATTTTAATGCGCTCTGTTCTTGAAGATCCTGCAAGTTAACAAAAAAAGGTGCTCCAGGTAAATGATCAATCATGTGCTGGAAAAATACATAAAATCTGTGTTTTACCAATGTGAGGATCACTCAGCTTCATTTGATCGTGGCATCTGATCGGTTCCCAAGGGTCCATTGCTTATTTTTATTCATTGCTTCTTTGTTTTTGTATTCATTTTTCTGCACTTTGGTGTTTTTGTTTCAATATAGATCTTAAAGATTTTTTAGATTTTCCATTCGTTATCACCAGTTATCTGGTGCACTGTGGATGGTTCGCTAGCTACACAATCTGTATGGTCTATACTCTGCGATCAGGCATAATGTGCACTTAGATTTTTTTGGGTGTCCTACTATAGCTAGCCGACCTCCTCCTTCCCTGTACGGTCATCAGACTTTGCCATTAGATCTGTGTTGAGGGGTTCGAAGAGGTTTGTCTGCCTAGTTTAGCCAGCAAGCAAGCGATTTTTAGACTTGATTTTTGTCATTTTCTTCTGTTTGTATCATATGACATGTGGGAATGAGGGGGTGAGCAGTATAGACACTTAGTAGTAGTAGGAGAAGATCCTTGATTGATTCAGTCAACCATGCCCCGTTCAAAGTCACTTAAATTCTTCTTCCCCATTATCGGTTTAAATTACAGCAAGTCGTCTTCACTGAGTACAGATGCCTACATGCATTGAGTTGCTGCCATGTGATTGGCCGATTAGCAATTTGTGTTACCAAACAATGGAACAGGTGTACCTAATAAAGTGGGTGGTGAGTGTATATGTGTTGTAGGTGTTAATGATGTTTGATTAAGTGCTAAATCAGTACGAAACGTGTTACCTTTAATGGTTACCGTCATACCCATAATATGATTTTAATGCTTCAATAAAGTCAAAGAGTGCAGCAATATTCCAGACTTGTGTATGTTCCATAAAGCCTATATAGCATTTGTTTATGAGCCCTAGCGTGATAGATGTTCAAGCATCTGCCGCCAGCAGACTGTTAAAAATAATAGACAGGAGCAGCTGTATGGATCTTTCCACACATCAGACGTACTTGCACTGGATGCAATATATGCTCCCCCACAATAAATTGTTGTAGGTGGATTAAAGGAGATCATACAAATCAGCTGAAAATCACTGTAGTAACCTTAGCTACAACAGTGATAGCTGCGAGTTTCTAGGAGCCATGCCGAGTGCCTGGCCTTCTGCATAGTAACCACAGGGGGTCGCTTGCTCAGCACAGCTGCCATTAAGAGATCGCATTGCATTTTTCTCAATGAATGCTAAGCATTCTCTGAATTGGATGAGGTGGAGAGGATAGGAGGTGGCATCACAATCTCCAACCTGTTCAAGCTGAGATCACAGCCATCACTGTAGTAGTTTGGGCAACTACAGTAATTTACAAACTTCACAAAGGCTGATCAGGTATCGCATATGCAAAATAGATCATCCCTAGCACATAAAAATATTTTGTAAAGCAACCTTGCCAGTTGTATCTGTACAACTGGAATTTTTCTGTCATTCAAATACGCCTGTTTTTGCATCTTGGGATAATGGAATGATCATAGGCAATATGCAAAAGCACACCTGGAAGTATTTCAAAGCTATATTGCACTGGTTCTTTAAAAATTCTCTCATCTTTCTGGTAGATATGATTACAGATCTATAAAGAACTTTCATACAAAAGTCTGTTTGCAAAATAAATAAATAAAAGGAATTTTGACTTCTACGTGAATTCTATATCTTTGAGGACTGTACAGGACACAGGCAACATATTCATACACCCTGGACCAGAGTAAACCAAAGAAAAGAAGGGAAGGTGGCCTGTGTTTTTTTTACTGTACCAAAATATATAAAATTTACAGGCAAGTTAAAATCACTTTATTTTAATCGTACAATACACAGGCAACAATACACCATGGGGCATTCCCAAGCAATGAATGCAAAGTACGGGCAACAACTAGGTAAACAGATCTGTGCAAAAAAAAAGGTGTCAAAAGATCCAGGCTCACAGAATCTTGTGGCCAAAAGCTGCAGCCACAGAAGATTGGACTTCCAACTTGCAAAACTTTTGAGAAAGTATGAACAGACTAGGTGGCAGTCTTTCACACTGGGGCTGCAGAAGCTTAGTGCCAAAATGCCCAGGAACCTTTCACTAATCTGATGGAATGGGCCTTATCCACCATGCAGTCGTGGATTTAGAAGCCCCTTACGAGGTGCCGAGGGGAGAGCAAATAGAGAATCTGTTTGTCTGATGAAAGCAGTAGTTTTGAGGTACTCTCTAATGTCTCAGACTAGGTCCAAAACAATGTAGAGACAATTCCTTTGGATGCTTAGAAACAGGTCACAAGGATGGCAGTACAATGTCCTCATTGAAAATGAATGGCAAAACCATCTTCAAAGAAAAGGATTGTCTTGGGCGCAAGACAAACTTGTCATTGTGAAGGATGAGGAAAGGCTCTTTTAGGAAAGACACTAGTTCTGCAACTTGTCTGACAGATGTTCTAGCTACCAAAAAGGCTACCTTGCCAGCAAGAGTCTCCAGGTAAATTTTCCTGATGGGATCAAAGGGTGGTGCCTGCAAGGCACAGAAAACCAAAATTAAGATCACAGGGAAGCACAGGATGTTTCAAGGAGGGGCCTGATACGATCTGGGTTTCAACAGTTATGCTGTCAAAGCCAGAGACCAAGAAGCAGGATGGAATGAAGAACCTTGAGATAGCAGATCTAGCCAAGTGGAAAGAGGCTACAGGTTGTCTGCTATTAGTCTGAGTAGGTCTGTGTACCAGGTTGTTCTGGGCCAGTTTGGTGCAATTAGAATCACAGATTTTTGCTCTATGTTGTGTAGCAGGTGAGGCAGAATTTGTGATGGAAGAAGGCATAAATTACCCTGAAATAAGATGAGGGGACTTTTGGGGCATCTGGGGCTAGGGCTAAAGGCTCCCTAGCTCTGACAAAAAACAAACAGAGGTAGCTTTTGGTTAAACCTGGAAGCTAGGATGTCCACATCTGGAATCCCCCATCTTTGGTATATGAGGTTGAACACATCCCCTTCCAAGTGGTGACAGTTGAGATAATCTGCCTGAGATCTGTCCAGTCCTGAAATGGGGACCAAAGAAGTCGCTGGACAGTGAGTTTCTGTCCACAAGAATCTGGTTTGCTTCCTTCAAGGCAGCCAAGGTTTCTTATTCCCCCTTGATGGTTAATATATGCCACTGTGGTGGCATTGTCTTATTGCGCCTGAATTGGGTGTCCCTTCACAAGGGAGGTCCAATGATGCATGTACAACCTGGCTGCTCTGAATTCCAGGATGTTGATGAGCAGCCTGGTTTCTATTGACAATGTTCCATCTTCCAGTTGTAGAGGAGGAAGGACTTCCCCACTGTTAGGGAGGAGGATGTCGTCTATACCTCCCAGAGACCAGAATTAGTTCTCTGGGTCAGGTATATTGACAACATCCTCCTCCTATGGCATGGAAACCGCGAGTCTTTGGATTGCTTTATGTCAGTTCTCAATTCGAATGACCGTGGGATTTCCCTCAGTTATGAGGCCAGTACCAACTCCATTCATTTTCTGGATTTAGAAATTAAGATAGTTGACCAGCATTTAGAATTCAAAACTTACTTCAAACCCACAGACCGTAACGGGTATATCCCGTCTGACAGTTGCCACCATGCTCAGTGGCTACGGTCTGTTCCACGCAGCCAGTTTTTACGACTGCGTCGCAATTGCTCTAACATTTCCGATTATTATGCTCAATCCCGCGTATTGAAAGATAGATTTGTGGCTAAGGGATATAATGCTAGGGATTTAGATGCTGAAATTAAAAGGGTTTCCCAGATTGATAGGAACTCTACATTGGTTGAACGTTACACTATCACCTCAGATTCTAGAGCTAAATGGTCTTTCTTCACTACATATTCCACCCAGTCTAAAGAAATTAAGGCCATTTTCAGAAAACATTGGGGAGTACTTAGGAGTGACAGACTCCTGGGTCCTGCGTTACCTGAAAACGCTGGGGTTATTTTCAGAGGTGCCCGTTCTATACAAGGACAAATTGCCCCTAATATTATAGACCCCCCAAGAGAGTCTCTTTCTTTCAACAATGCCAAGGTTTTTATCCTTGCCGCAGGTGTAATGTGTGCACACACAATACCACAGTAGACGTAAAACTGACACTTTTAGTTCCACCACCACTCTGCGTATTTATCACATAAGAGTTTGCTACTTGCACCACACAATATGTGGTGTATTTGCTTACTTGCCCATGCAAAAAACAATATGTGGGCAGGACCACTAGAACGTTCACCATACGCATGAATGAACACATTGCTGGTATAAAAAGTGGCAAAGATAAACATACGGTACCCCGACATTACCTACTACACCATAATAAGGCCCCCACGGGTAGCACATTTCAAGTGATTGATAGGTTCGTCCCCCACTGGCAGGGGGAGTCCCGCTTACGGGGGTCTCTAAGTTAGAGAGGCACTGGATACACGAGCTCAGATCTTATTTCCTATTTGGGCTCAATGTTGAGTGGGATCTGAACTCATTTATCAATCTTTCCTAGTTTTTTTTTTCATTCAGACCTATTATGGGTCCATCCATATTCCTTTTTTCATTTTTTACTCATTTTTTAGATTTTTTTCATTTTTCATTACACATTCATCATCACTTTTAGATTTGCATTATACCCCATTGTTAGAATCAAATATGAGAGATGTGGTAAAGTATGTTCATACTCCGGTTTTGTTCAACCCTTTATTTTTATTTTTTTATTTCCACTTCATTTTCCATTACATTTTTATTTAATTCATCGGGTTCCGAGCCTATTATGTGTCCTTCTCGGGGTGATCACATGACCATTTTGTTTTTTATATGTGTTTTCAGTAAGATGCATATGTTGATTCTATATGCTGACATGTCCCTCTTATTTGACTGACGTCGGCTGACACACAGAAGATCAGCCGTGCGCCAGTGCTTCCAGCACACAGACACGCTTCCCTGTTGAACTGACGTCAGCGGTCACGTTGGAGACCAGCTGAGCGTCAAGTGATCGGAGCGCGAGGATTCCCCGCGCCTCGACAGAGTGCACGCCGTTACCTGGCAACGTTCTCCTCGTGTGTATGACGTTTGTCATCACATGAGAGAGCAGCTGATTGTCACGTGACGGCTCCGCAAATATGCGGTAGGCGTTTCGTGGGCTTTTTCGATACAGCGTACAGGGTTGCCAAGCAACCCCCACGCTAGGCACACATATTTCCGGAAGTCGGCGTCACTCGTTCAGGTTTGCCGGCTTCCTGGGCTTCCAACATGAGACGCCCACTCAGGATTCCAACAAGGTCATGAAATTTTGGTATTGTATTATTGGTGGATAGATCCACAAGTTTGCAACCATATTCAATTACGTGTATTGATTGGACTCTAGGAGAGGGCTGGCCACACCCCATCATGGGACCCTCCCCTCGTCCAATAAGATTTACTATTGTTAATGTTCTCACAGCCAATTGGTCCTGTAATTATTTAGTAACTCCATAGTATTTTATAAAGCTGGGCAGTGGTATGAGGGTCTTTTATGCCCCTGTTGAAGGTCTTTTGATCGAAACGCGTAGGGCGATTTTTATACCCTGTACACTGCCTTTCTATATTTTATATTTGTGATCACTTTTATGTAAAGCAGTTTTTTAGTAAATAAAACACGCTGATTTACACCATGTGGAGGCATCCCTCTTCTTTTCCATATATTTTCGGGAATTGAGAAAACATCTTCAACCTTGGAACCAGGTTTTGGCCCTTTTCCCGTGTATCCTGAGGTGACATCTAGGCCTCATAGAGGCTCCATCTGTCTTCCACCACTTCACTCACCTGCCCAGGGTGGCACACAGCTCGATTGATTCTATGCTCATGGCAGTAGAATCCAACAGTTTCGGTAAGCGTACCCCATCCTTTCTTGAATTTGATGACATCTGAATTGTGATTTGGGAAGCAGAAGGGACTGTCACACCGTTCACATTTATTCACTGTGGATCATCACGTTTTTCCTTTGACTACACGTCACTATTGGGACACTAACTCATGCTTACAGAGACTTTTTTGTTTTTGTTTTTATGACACGTGTTCTTTAGCGCTACAATTTATTGAATATCGGTACACATTTTGGTCACATGGTTTGTAGCAGCTTTTTTTGTCCTTTTTTAGGTAGCGCATTAATCATTTTTTCTTTCCATTCCCCACTGTTAGGGCTGGAACAGTAATTCATCATAATAAGGAACTTCTTTGCTGGCTGAATAGAAGCATGGGCAAGTTGAGGGAAAGAGCCTGCTTTTTCCATGCCAAAAAAAATATGTTTTGTTGGAGAGTTCTTTAATGGAACTGGGCAAATGACATTGCCTCGAAGGAGGTGACTATTAGCCCTAGAACTCTCATGGAGAATCTCGCTGTGTAAAATCTCTTGGATCTTTAGAAAGAATTGATCTTTTCTAGAAGAAAATATTTTGCATAGAATGGGTCCAGGACTAGACCCAAGTAGTCCAGGCAAAGACAATGTTAGAGAGCGAATTTTTTTTTTAAACTGATCACCAAGCTGAAAGCCTGTGGACATTTTTGCTGACAGGGAGAGAAGTCCATCAGAAGTAGGCTGTCTTGATAGTCTGACTGGAATGTCCTAGGCTCTGGGCAGGGCCAGCAGAGGCACAAATACCTTTGTGAACACTCTGGGAGAAGAGGATGGGCCAAAGGGCAGTGAAACAAACTGATTTTCTGCCACTGCAAAGCCCACAAAGCGTTGATGAGGTGGGTAAATGGGAATATGCAGATAGGCATCTTGGATATCCACTGATGCAAGGTATTCCCCCCATTGGGCTTTGGTACCATGAACAGGTTTAAATAGAAACCTCTGAACCTGACATGTGGAGGTATTGGCACAATGACTCCCTGGTATAAGAGGTGGTTCAGGGACTTTTGCAAAACTAACAGTCCTTAGGTAGTTTTCGGCTGACTTGAAAGTGGCGAAGGGGCAAAGTTCTGAACTCTATTTTGCACCCTCCTGAAACCACCAATTTAACCCACTGGTCTGGGATGTCTGTCAGGTTCATTAAAGGGATAAAACACAAGGAAAATGTGCATGTATTGCACTTTATTTTATCTTGACAAATATTGAAGCAATGCAGCTAGGTTACCTTCCCTCCACCACAACAAAATACACAAAACATTACCACATTCCCCAACAGCAGCCTATGGATGCACAGCAAAAGGAGCAGAAGCAGACTGAGGAGGGCAACATGAGCTTGTTCCTTTTCATCATCCTTTTGATGTTTCCTTTTTATCATATGAACGCAGCACACCAAATTGGCTAATTTGACCCACTTTCACCCAGTCTGACTACTGCTATACAGATAATTACAGATTAACAGGTTAAAATCAAGTTGAATTTGGGTATTTACACTAGTTGTATCTGAAATACATATATTGATTTTTTTTTTTTATAAATACACATCTGCATTTGTTTTTGTGTTTTTTATTTTAACATCTGCCAAGTGTTTAGTTTTAACATAAACCAAACAACATTTCATGACATGACAAGGCATTTTAAAAGTAATCTATAATCAGCTGTACTTACCCAGGCGAGCACTGGAGGGGAGAGAATTGGAACCATGAGATACTCTGGGGCGGGATGTGTCACAGTACTCACTGGGGTGTTTGTGGCTCAGGTCTAAGCTTAAGCGACCATGGTGCTGTGCACTGCGAGTCATGAGAATATGGTTAAAAATAAATCCTAAAGGTTATCATATGCATATACTCAAAGTGTTTCTTTCAAATAGGACATTGAATTCATGTTATTAGGTTTTTTGTTAATCAGAAAACTGCTAATAAATGGCTCTGTTATTGAGGTTACCATTTTAATAAAAGGAAGTCTGTAATGGCAGCCTGCGCACCGCTCCTTTCAGCAAAGGCAAATTATACAAATAGCTACACATAGGGCTACAAACTGAAATTTGCAAATAAATTAAGAGACACAATGTACCTTAAATTACAGCTAGAATTAGTCTAAGTCCCTAGTTGAGGCCGGGTTCACACTATAACCCGCTGCGGATCGCACAGGAGCGCTGTGCGTCCCTGTTCCCCGTTTCAGGGATGAATCAGGGCCAAATCTATGCTTGAATTGGGCCCTGAAAAGGAGCCAAAGATGCACAGCTTTTGTGCAGTGCGCTCCGCAGCCGCAATGGAGATATATGAACCGACTCCATAGAGAGCCACTCACATTCTCCTGCTATGCGAATTGGATGCAGTGAAACTCACATCTAATTCGCATAGGTGTGAACCCGGCCTGAACCCTTGGAGACCCATGAATCTCTTCCGCTAACAGTCATTTCCTGGCTGTAGGGAACAGACAAGAACTAAACATGCAACAGGGCTTCTCTCTAAAAAACCTATTTCCATTCCTCAACATTGTCACATGGGCAACATGTCTAAGCTTACACAAATAACCAACTCAGAGTGATTACTTGCATGGGCTACTCGTAGAATTTCATATGCATGTGAAACAAACCAAAACTAAAACCTAGCAGTGTATCGACTGCGAGATTCAACTTTATTGGATTTGGTTTGTTTTATATCATCTAAGCACATGTTAAACCACACTTCTTTTTCAACTCGCAATATCAGTGATTTGTTCGAATAGGATGCTTTGTTGTAACTTGGTTTCTGACAAAACCAAAGTGCCTGATCAGCCTGTTAAGGCCCAGACACACACTTTGATTTTCGGACGTTGATTGTGTTACGACGACCGATCGTCCGCAAATCTTACCGTTAGTATGGTGCTTTCGACAGCTGATTTCACTTTTTCGTCTGACAAAAGCTGGATGTGCAGACTATAAAATTTTTGTCGGATGTGAACTCAGTGTTCAATTTTTGTTTCATTAGTATGGTTTTCATATGAACAAAATCATAAGAGCAAGACTACGCATGCTCAGAAACTAAAGAATACATACAAAACTATTCAACACGTTACGTCACTTCTGACGTTGTATTTTGTCAAACGAAAATTCTCATGTTGTTAGTCACCTCTTCACTTTCGACATGAGACTAGCATGCCACAAAAATCAGACATTCTGTCGTCCAAAAATCAAAGCTTGTGTACGAGGCTTTACTCCCTATTAGGGGAGCCTTCTTTGTCCTCCAAAATGCAATAAAAAGATTGAAATATATAACTAGGCAGAGAGAGAACTGTTTAAAAATGTAGAGGTCCAGAAAATGAAAAAACTCGTGTGCAGCCAGAGTAAAACTAGCAATATATACTCTAGCCCCAATTTTATATGGAGATGTTTGGTTATCCTGTGTTCAGCCAGAT